>NC_047106.1:112393889-113044442 GCF_902500255.1 Thalassophryne amazonica
TACATGTGACTTGACACGCACACTACATTGTAGCACATGAAAACCTAATTAAATTACTTCAGCTGGTAACACTCAAACAAATTGTTCATCCAAATTAAGATAATGTGTTGGCATTAATATTACTTAAGTTAGATTGGTTAAAGAATTCTTTATTCAGTGTGTGAACAAAATAAACTGATCATGACAGACAGGCTGTCTGGTTCTGATCATTTCTAACATTAACATCCTATATTGCATTAAGAAAAACATGAAATTACAGAATCAATACATCTAAAAGGCTTCTTTTTCAACTACAGGATAATGTGTTTCATTTAACTGAGTGATCTTATAACACATTCCAAAACTTTACAATGGGTTTCATAACAAGTCATTCACAATTTAATAAATTAATGATAATTATGCAATAAAACTGTGTAAAGGAAGCAGTAACGGAAAGGTTCTGTCTTTTCAGTAACAACTATTAGGAGTCACATCTGACTGACAGCAAAGATCTAACACAGACACTTTAACACTGTATTAGCCCTCATACATCTGGATTTCACATTTGTTCAGACACTCATTTGTTATAACACCTTACAATCTATCTGATTTACTCAAAATCATTCTTTGCTTAAATACGGGAGGTACTTTGCAAAAGCAACCTTCAGCAATTCTGCACAGAAATGTGCTCACAGCCAACAAAGCATAATGGAGACAATCTCACCTTCTGAGGAAAAATAGAAGCAGTGATTTTCCTGTTTTGTCTTTGAATCCATCAAGCTTTTAACCTTGCAAGTATAAGTGCACTACACCTGGTGAAAAAGAACAAAGCAAAGTTTCTGAAGTTTGCTGAATTGCCATAAATATGAATGCAAAGTTGCCACATTCAGCTGTCAGACTACATTTGACAGACTGTCACATCCCACCATCCCTGCAGCAGTTTCAGAAGTCCTAATTCCATTTTCCCAGACAATCACTGTTCATATTAGAATTTTCTCCACTCACCCTGGCAGTGCATGATTAATTTTATGCACAGAAGTGATTCTTACAAGGATGCACCCATAACATACTGCAGGAATTATTAAGGGCAAGAGATTGGAATTGATAATCGCACCTCTCACCTCCGTGTTCCTCTTGTCCACTTACTTGTGGCACTCTGGAATTATTTGCAGATTTTGCTGATTATCTTGTGCAGCACATTTAATGAGCTGGCAGGCTATGCAGAGGTGAGCAAACATAGATACCTGGATTAGGAATTGGGGAAATATATGCAGACCTGAAGCGACTTATGCGAACTTAAAAGGGCCAGTTCAACAAAATTACAATTTTTAACAGTCAGATGGTTTCTGCTTCAAGCTCTGAAATCTGAATTGTTCTATTTCTGAAATATCTGCTGCCACACCAGTACTATGACTGTGAGTGGTTATGTGCTCACATTCTGTAAAATTACATCCATGTCATGGCTACTGTCGAAGTTCTTATATTTTCTTCATACTTGAAGCACACAGATTTTTTTCTGTATATATCAAATCTTTAAAAATGTAAGGCTGGTTGGAGATAAAATCTCAACCACCCACATCCACTGCAGTCATGTTCCAATATTCAAAAATTTTCCAACCAGTATTGTTACTTTTCTGCTTTACTAGTGTCCACCTCTTCACTACACACCTTAACTGGACAATAAACAGTGTGAGCATGTTTCTGTCATATCAGTGAACCTTCACATAAATCAGTCCAGTGTAAGTGATTGCACAGCCTCATCATAGAGATCAACCTTGGCTTATAGCATGGAAATGTTGTCTATAAGCCTGATACTGTGACCACCATCGAGCCTGGCAGCTGCTGGGAGCACACAGCCAAACAATTATTTGCAGTATAAGATTTTATTTCTGAAAACAGAAACTTGAGATTGTAACATGTACTGCACCAAAAAGGGGTGCAATCTGAGTGTATGTCCTGTCCCTAGCAGTAAAGGCCTAAGGTGTAATAGATGAACAGTTACATCCCATTTTCCAGTGCTCTCTGGAATAAACAACAGTCCTATACTAACCCTTGTGCATGTTGGTGTCGCACGTGGAATTTGCGCGTGACAGATGATGTCACATTTCCACAGATAGGAGATCTGCCGCCGAAGAGGAAGCAGAGACAGGGGACTCAGAGGCAGACTCATCCATTACCCAGGCCGAAGTCACCAAGATGATCAGAAAGCTCCTCGGGGGCTAGGCTCCTGGGGTGGATGAAATCCGTCCTGAGTACCTTAAGTCTCTGGATGTTGTGGGACTGTCTTGGATGACACGTCTCTGCAACATCATGTGGTGGTCGGGGACAATGCCTCTGGATTGGCAGACCGGGGTTGTGGTCCCTCTGTTTAAGAAGGGGGGCCAGAGGGTGTGTTCCAACTACAGGGGATCACACTCCTCAGCCTCCCCAGTAAGGTCTATTCCAGAGTACTGGAGAGGAGAATTCGACCGATAGTCGAACCTCGGATTCAGGAAGAGCAGTGTGGTTTTAGTCCTGGTCGCAACACACTGGACCAGCTCTACACCCTCCATCGGGTGCTCGAGGGTTCATGGGAGTTCGCCCAACCAGTCCATATGTGTTTTGTGGATCTGGAGAAAGTGTTCAATCGTGTCCCTCGAGGCGCCCTGTGGGGGGTGCTCCGAGAGTACAGGGTCCGGGGTCCTTTGCTAAGGGCTATCCGATCCATGTACAACCGCAGCAGGAGCTTGGTCCGCATTGCCGGTAGTAAGTCAAGCATGTTCCCAGTGCACGTTGGCCTCTGCCAGGGCTGCACTTTGTCACCGGTTCTGTTCATTACCATTATGGACAGAATTTCTAGGCACAGTCAGGGTGTAGAGGGGGTCCGGTTTGGAAACCACAAAATCTCATCTCTGCTGTTTGCAGATGATGTGGTTCTGTTGGCGTCATCAAATTAGGCCCTTCAGCATGCACTGGAGCGGTTTGCAGCTGAGTGTGAAGTGTCCGGGATGAAAATCAGTACCTCCAAATCCAAGGCCATGGTTCTCGACCGGAAAAAGGTGCTTTGCCCTCTTCAGGTCGGTGGAGTGTCCTTGCCTCAAGTGGAGGAGTTTACGTATCTCGGAGTCTTGTTCACAAGAGAGGGACGGATGGAATGTGAGATCGACAGATGGATCAGTGTAGCATCTGCAGTGATGCGGTCGCTGTATGGGACTGTCGTGGTGAAGAGAGAGCTGAGCCGGGGGGCAAAGCTCTCGATTTACCGATCGATCTATGTTCTGACCCTCACCTATGGACATGAGATTTGGCTCATGACCGAAAGAACAAGATTGCGAGTACAAGCGGCCGAGATGAGTTTCCTCCACAGGGTGGCTGGGTGGTCCCTTAGAGATAGGGTGAGGAGCTTGGAGTCGAGCCACTGCTCCTCCACATCGAAAGGAGCCAGCTGAGGTGGCTCGGGCATCTTTTTCGGATGCCCCCTGGACACCTCGCTGGAGAGGTGTTCCAGGCACGTTCCATCGAGAGGAGGCCCAGGGAAGATCCAGGACATGCTGGAGGGACTACATATCGCAGCTGGCTTGGGAACACCTCGGGTTCCCTCGGAGGAGCTGGGGGAGGTGTGTGTGGATCGGGAGGTCTGGGCGGCTTTGTTTGAGCTGCTGCCCCCGCGACCTGACCTCGGATGAAGCAGAAGAAAATGGATGGGTGGCTGGCTGGCTGGCTGGCTGGCTGGCTGGATGGATGGATGGTGTTTTTTATACATATGATGAATTTTGAGCATTTTGCTTCATGTTTCCTCACTGTTTGTGCACACTGAGAGAGCGAGAGCGAGCAAAACAAGCTAAATATTAAGTGGTTAATTTTTCATGCTCCTCTGTTTGAATTTATCTTGTGTGCATGCGCACGTGTCCCATGCATTTCTCTATTATTCACGGGCAGCGTCAGCTCAATGACATCACTAGACACTGGACTTTCTATGGCAAGAAAACAAAAGCCATGAAAAATAACAGATTTTTTTAAACACCATTGCAAGGACTGAAAAAAGCCACATTGAATGAATGAATGAATTTATTCAGCACACAAAACAATAACAAAACATCTCAGCAACAAACCCGTGTGACTGAAAGGGTGAGGGCAGAAGCAAAGCTTATATTTATAAGCTTCTGCCCTCACGCTTATAAATACCCACCCCTTATACCATAACAATAAGAAATGTATACACACATATATACATGCATGCACACATGAACACAATTTCATAAATACATATATATATATATATATATATATATATATATATATACACACACACACACAGATATATACGTACATGCATACGTACCAACATATACACACATACACCCATGACGACAAATACAAAAAAAAGGTGCAATATTAGTCAATGAACTCAAATTTACAAAACCCAACCAAACAATGGCGCACAACACACAAGCCCGAAAGCAATAACAAAAATTGATAAACCTGAGTCTTAAAACTATAGTAAGCAATTTTATTGCTCTTGTAATGCCTTTTAAAGCTAACTAAAGTACGTAGTACTTCAATATTGTCAGGACAGTTATTCCAGATGTTAACACCTTTAACAGAAGTTCAATGACTTTTTGCAGTAGTTTGAATCCTTAATTTTTCAAAAAATAGTAAGTCCCTTCGGCTACTCCCTTGTTTTCACTTGGGGTCGCCACAGCAAATCCAAGGTGGATCTGCATGTTGAATTGGCACAAGTTTTATGCCGGATGCCCTAACTGATGCAACTCCACATTGAGAAAATATGATGACACACTTCCATTAAACGACACACTGCTCAGTTCCAGCTGCAACAGCAGTACAACTTGTGATGGTTACGTTACAAGATCACAATCCTCATTTCAAAATATAACAGGATTCACTACAGGCTCCAGGATGTGATTATTATAACACAGGATATTATTATACCCCTAACACCTAATACCATTTAAAAATATTTTTTAAATATCATGTATTTAGATCTGCTTTGAAATTATGTGTTTTTTTACTCCAACCAAAACCATTGGTGACAGGATATTTGTTTTAAAATAACAGATGTGCGCACAAAATCTCATTTCTCATGAGCTACTACAACTTTGTGACAAAGTGCTGCCTGGTGCACCATGCTAAAAGCTCAAAAATGGCACTCAGCGGCTACATCGACCCACACACTTAGCATTCAATGTGAAGTATCCTGTGGTTTATTAGCTATACAAGAAAAAATGAACTTCAAATATCAGCCTTTCAGTTGGAACAGCTACAGCATTTCACTAATGCAGACTTAAGAACAGGAGGTCACCAGTTCAAATCCACACTTCATGTGGGAGAATATGTGCTTAACAATTCCCTTACAGCTCTCCTAACGAAAGCACGTAACCTTCAGCTGTTCCAGCGAAGCAGCTCGGTGATCAGTAGTATAAAACTGCAGCAGTGCCGGGCAGCTCCCACACGTGGCTGTGGCTGTGAGCTTTGGAGGGACTGCAGCAATCTCTACCTGCACACATTTAGAGGAGGAAAAACCGATCTGCCTGCACTCACGTCAGCACTCTGCTGTGCCTGAGCTAATAGGCAGTTTAAAGATGGGAGACAGCTGATGTCAGCACATCCACATGCCAAATGGTCAGACACACACTCTCATTAGATCTCAGTTCCCACATTTCTTCTCTGCCACTAACTTCACACAGTAACTTTTGAAGACTGATTGAAGCTTTCCATGCAGTTGTTTTTATGTTCAATAAAGGCATTAGGAATTATCCATGAAGCTTGGACATAGAGATATTTCTCACTCTGCAGTGACTGGTCCTCTACAGCCTTTACATTTATGGGTTTATATCGATCAGCCTTAGTATTTCCTTGTTTTGGAAGAAGGGAAAAAAAAAACACGGCTGGTTTGGCCATACTTTCTGCTTTACCTACTCGCTCCACCTATGGCTTATATCAAAAATATCCGGCTTTATCATCGACAACCCCAACTCAAATGAAGTTGGGACATTGTGTAAAATGTAAATAAGAACAGAATACAATGATTTGCAAATCCTCTTCAACCTATATTCAACTGAATATGCGA
Source organism: Thalassophryne amazonica (assembly GCF_902500255.1). NCBI lineage: Eukaryota > Metazoa > Chordata > Actinopteri > Batrachoidiformes > Batrachoididae > Thalassophryne > Thalassophryne amazonica. Next base: position 112,399,936 of record NC_047106.1, read on the forward strand.
CAAAGACAAGCTATTTAATGTTTAAACTGATAAACTTTATTGTTATTGTGCAAATATTTGCCCATTTTGAAATGGATGCCTGCAACAGGTTTCAAAAAAGCTGGGGCGAGGCAACAAAAGACTGGGAAAGTTTATGAATGCTCAAAGAACACCTGTTTGGAACATTCCACAGGTGAACAGGTTAATTGGAAACAAGTGAGTGTCATGTTTGGCTATAAAAGGAGCATCTCCAAAGGCTCAGCCGTTCACAAGCAAAGATGCCGTGAGGATCACCACTTTGTAAACAACTGTGTGAAAAAATAGTCCAACAGTTTAAGAACAATGTTTCTCAATGTTCAATTGCAAGGAATTTAGGGATTCTATCATCTACAGTCCATAATATAATCAGAAGATTCAGAGGATCTGGAGAACTTTCTATACGTTAGCAGCAAAGCCAAAAACCAACAATGAATGCCCGTGACCTTCAATCCCTCAGGCAGCACTGGATTAAAAACCAACATCAAAGTGTAAAAGATCTTACTGCATGGGCTCAGGAACACTTCAGAAAACCATTGTCAGTTAACACAGTTTGTCGCTACATCAACAAGTGCAAGTTAAAACTCTACCATGCAAAGCGAAAGCCATACATCAAAAACATCCAGAAACGCCGCCGCCTTCTCTGGGCCCGAGCTCATTTGAAATGGACAGACGCAAAGTGGAAATTGTGCTGTGGCCTGATGAGTCCACATTTCAAATTGTTTTTGGAAATCATGGACGTCGTGTCCTCCAGACAAAAGAGGAAAACGACCATCCAGATTGTTACCAGCACAAAGTTCAAAAGACAGCATCTGTGATGGTATGGGGGTGTGTTAGTGCCCATGGCATGGGTAACTTACACATCTGTGATGGCACCATCAATACTGAAAGGTACATCCAAGTTTTGTAGCAACACATGCTGCCATCCAAGCAACGTCTTTTTCAAGGAGGTCCCTGCTTATTTCAGAAAGACAATGCCAAGCCACATTCTGCATGTGTTACAACAGCATGGCTTTGTAGCAAAAGAGTGTGGGTACTAGACTGGCCTGCCTGCAGTCCAGACCTGTCGTCCATTGAAAATGTGTGGCGCATTATGAAGTGTAAAATACGACAACGGAGACCCCGGACTACTGAACAGCTGAAAGTCGTACATCAAGCAAGAATGGGAAAGAATTCCACCTACAAAGCTTCAACAATTATTGTCCTCAGTTCCCAAATGCTTATTAGGGATGGGTATCGATAAGATTTTATCGATGTTGATACCATTATCAATTCCGCTTATTGATCCGATTCCTTATCGATTCCCTTATCGAAACCTCTTGTGAATTTTTTGTACTAAAAGTAGGCTTTACAGGTTTTCTATGTCAAAGGGTCAAAGAGCTTTTTCTCATCGTGCACCCACTCTGTGGAACGGTCTTCCTGCGATCATGAGGCAGTCAGAGTCCGTGGACATTTTTAAGTCAAGACTTAAAGCCTATTTTTATTTTCTTTTTTATGAATAGTTTTTATTTTTTTTATCTGTTTTATTCTTTTACTTTTGTTTTAATTAAGTATTTGAATTTTTATTTATTTATTTATTTAATTTTTTTTATGTTGAACTGTTCAATGTGAGGTGCCTTGAGATGGCTTTTGTTTTGATTTGGTGCTTTATAAGCCGATTAAATTGAAATTGAATAGAAAACATTGAATCTTAAAGTAAATAAATATGAAATTGGTCACTGGATCCTTAAACTTTGGACATAATAAACTCTACATGGTGGATCATTGATCTCTGGACATAAATAGAAATAAACACAATCTGTAGTTATTGTCAAAAGCATATCCTTTCAGACATTCTTGGCATGAATATCTTTCCATACATCTGAGCTGAGCTCTTGCAGCCGGCTGTGCTGCAAGTCAGGATGAACTTTATAAAGAATGCAGGACATCTCATTTTGGGAAGAAAAAAATGTTTTAGTCGATTGTAGTTTCTTGTCTGTATTACAACGTTTGTAAGGAGTGTCATTTTATTCAAAGCGGCAATTCATTTTGAAGTTATTAATTCCGACCGGACTCTGTCTCAGCAGAGAGCCGCGCAGTGTTTGGAGCTGTGCCAGCGGAACGCAGGACGATTCTCGTTTCTTGACTGCAACAAGACAAGTGTCCCAGTTAGTGACTTTAGTCCACACAAAAGTGACTCACGATTCATATTTTAATGGCTTTGAGAGGGGTTAAGAAGCGGACTTGCCGTTTCTGAAAAGCAGCGAATCAAAGAACCATGAGCCAGTGGATCGAAGCATTGTTTCATTGGTTCACACTTCAACATGGTGTCGCGCTGCAGAAATGGTTGATTACAGAGCCGCTACAGGGTCTGTAATCAACGTAGAGGAATTATCATTTTCCCGACAAACACCCTCAAAAACAACAGCTGCTCTGAAGGACCGATAAGGGAATCATTAAGCAAAAAGGCTATTGATATCGGTGGATCAAATCATTTCTTAACGATACTCGAAAAGAACCGGTTCTCGATACCCAACCCTAATGCTTATTGAGTGTTGTTAGAAGGAAATGTGATGTAACACAGTGGTAAACACACCACTGTCCCAGCTTTTTTGAAATGTGTTGCAGGCATCCATTTCAAAATGAGCAAAGTTTATCAGTTTGAACATTAAATATCTTGTCTTTGTGGTGTATTCAATTAAATATAGGTTGAAGAAGATTTGCAAATCATTGTATTCTGTTTTTATTCACATTTTACACAATGTCCCAACTTCATTGGAATTGGGGTTGTACGGCTACAACATGACACATAGACAGTGACCTGATCCACATTCTTGAACCAAACGTGGAGACAATGCACCACTGACAACTACCATAAAAAGAAGAAGATCTGACTGAGGATATGCTGGGTCTTAGTGAATAAATGAAATTAATAAATCATGCTCTCAAACTGAAAGACCATGCCCTTGAATAAAGAGAGGGAAGAACCTTTATACACTCTAGAATAAAGAGATGGAATACCATTCAAATCACTCATCACTCGAATTGTTTACACTTTGTATGACAGCCGGAACTGCAATGCAGAAGCATGGTTAGGCTAAACCAAGACTAACTGTATGATCTTTTTAAAAATGTAGGGCAGTGTGGTAAACATCCACACATTTAGCTCTGCATTGAAAGACAGGAGTACAAGGAGATGCAGCGCAAGGTGAAAAGAGAAGTGGCAAAAGCGAAGGAACATGCACAAAGCAAGCTATACAAGAGGTTTGTGTCAAAACTTACAGTTTTCGTGACAATTCTTAATGACGCATGACAGTTTGCGCTCCAAGAAACATCACAGGAACCACTACAAATGCTGTCATGCTCTATTAAGGATCACCGCTAATCAAGACTGATCAACACGCTCAGCTGCGAACTCCACAGCATGAGGTGAAATGAGGGTGGTGTGTGAAATTCGTAGAAGATTTTTGACAGCCAAAAACATTCTCCATGAATATCACACACCTACCACCTAAAAACTGTTAAGACAGCTATTTAGATGTGTTAAGTCACGTTAAGAATGTCAGGAATGTGCCAGAAATGACAGAAAAATGACATTGGTAACGCGTCCTGCCTATGTGTAAATGCAGCATTACATTAAATTACTTATGTGATCTCAAAATGGAAGAACTGTGAACAAAAGTGGTTTTAAAAATTGTGTGTCACGCACATTTTATGTCACATGTCCAGAGGCAGTATAATAATTTTAATAATAATGTGTCACTGTTCAGTTACGTATAGACCTGACTGTAAATAACACAGGCACAACACAAAATGTGTTCTGAGCCTGTCTGGTAGGACAGACTAAGTGGAAGTTGTACTTTTTTACAATTAGACATTCCAGCTAAGACCCCCCCCCCCCCCCCCCCAAAAAAAAACTAAAAAATTCTTGAACAATGAAAGTGGACATTGAACCTTCAGCAGAAATTCAACAGACCAAGTAGACTTAAAAATATGTTTGAAGTATAAAATGAAAGAACATATTAATAACTGAAAAATACAGTTTTAAAGTCTACAAAATTACTGCAGGTGTCCTGTTGATATGCATGCATTTCTCTGATTTGATGCATATGTCAAAGGTGAGTATAACATCCAGAGGCTTGAATGCAAACAATGTTTTTAATATGTGAAATGGTTTAGTTTAGTTTGAGCTTGTCCATTGAATATAATTTAGAGCAATATTTTCCACGTTTTTCCTTCCTGAAGACAACTCATCTGTGTTTCAAATGAGTTGATCCTGGTGGTTATCATTATACCCTTGTGGTGCTGCACAGAACATAATCCCCATGTTTTCATTGGGAGATAAGCCTTATTTGCTGGAAGTCAGAGTGAATTTTCACTGTAAAATCCCAACTTTTTTCCAATCAGCAGTCTTGGGCGATCTGTTCAGGAAATCCTGGACACTCCGACTAAAATATTCCTTACCACAATCTGGGACCCACCAGCCAGTACATTTACTGCAGGTCCGAGTTGTGTGTTGTTGCTGATGCCATGTCAGATAAATGGATAATGACCTTCAAACTTTCAAAAATTGAAGTGGCTATCTCCTGCTGCCACCTGGGATGAATAAAGTGCCGAAGTTTCCTGGTGCAGGTTTTCAGCAAGTGATCAGCAGGTAGTTCAGAGGAGACTTTGCACCGACAGGAAGCTGTGAATATTGAGGTGGTGATTGAATAATTGGGCTCACGTGCATATGCTGTGCTGGAAGACGCTGAGGTGATAAAACGTCATGACTGTAAAAACATCACACCGTCCTTGGGTGTTTGGGCTCCACAGCTCTATACAGAAAAGGTGAGCCCAAGTGGAAACAAGTTTTACAGGACTGCTTTAAAAACTGGAAGTAAAAGTGAGGTGTTGCTTTAGGTCCTTTGTACCCATCTGTGTGCGACAATAACTTCTTCTGATTTGGGCTAAACTTGGTGGAATAATAACATTCAGCAAAGGACAAATTACTATCGATATCAAAGGCACTAATGATACAAATGGCTGTAATTCCGAAATGGTTCATCCAGTGTTTCTGCAAAATGATCAAAACATGTTTTGTAATGAATTAAAGATGAAAGTCTATGCTGTTCACACGATTGTTTCGTATCACCTCCATGGTGGAGATGTATTGAGGCAAAATTCCAAATATGAATGGACTTGACTGCATAATGTGTCTATACAGTATATGGAAGGAAACTAATTAAAAAATACTTTGGTGATACACAGCCTGAGAGCACAATGGGTACTGGTATAACATTGATACTCATGAACTAACAATTGCTGTTTTGAAATGAGCAAAATAAACAGGTGGTACTGCACACTCCAATCTCTCATTTCTAACTTTATTTACAGATATTTTGGCCAATGGCCTTTATCAAGGAACCTTGATAAAGTTTATTTTGTTTTGTTGCATCTCCCTAGCTGGCTGACCTGGTGAAGCCCTCCATACCAGCTCTGGTCCTGCATTTGCAGGTTGCAGGACTTTGGTGTATTCCCAGGGTGAATAGAAAGTCTGCCAGTCACAGAGCTTTCTCCTACCATGCCCCAGCTCTGTGGAATGATCTCCCGGCACATATATGGCAGCCAGATACTGTGGAGATTTGTATTGTGTTATGATGTGCTTTCATTCTTGTGCTGTTTTGTGATTTTATGTTTTTATTGTGTTCTTAATTTTTTAATTCTTTTTTTTTTCAGTTTTTCGGTATTGTGTTGTGTGAAGCACCTTGAGTCGATCTCATCGTGAATTGGCGCTATAAAAATTAATACATTTAAATTTGTTGTGCTTATGTTCCTAGATGACACCTCTACCTGGGTGTGCATTATTTTCATCTTTATTTTTGATATAAGTAAATAAAATAATCATATGTAGTGTGGAGGTCTTCTCCATATACTGTCCTGTGAATATCGTAAAGCAGTCACGGGCTGGTTGGAAATCGAAAGGCCCTGTGCCATTTTACACCAATCATATTTAAGCTAGCTTGCATTCAATTTGTCCAATAACAACAAAAATGCTGACGTCTTGGTACGATTATGGATGAACAAACCACAGTATGATGCCAGGCTTCTCTCAATGCATCCACTTATTCAAAGACAAAGTAATGAACTGAGACAAATACAACAAAAGCGATGGCAAAGTACACATGAATCCAACAACTCACCACTGTTGGAACCCTACATGTGGAGCACACTACATATACCCCAGTCCAGATATCTACACTGAATGATAAACTGATAATTATGTAAAGATTATGGCATCATAAGTCCAATAAATACAGTGTACAAATACAGAACACAAATGCTTTAGACACTCATTCCACTGAACAACAGGGCTACGTTCTATGTATGTATGTGGATTACTGTTTCACATGGATTAAACTGTTGATCATTTGATCATAAAGAAACAAAGAGAAGAAACAAAAGCAGCACTCTGAGGAGAGTGCACTTGCGCAGGACAATATGAAACAAAAACCAAGACAGAGCAAAATAGTACAAACAGCAAGTAGGACAACAATGATCAAAAAGAGAAGTCACATGAACAGCAGGCATCTTATTAAATCACTGAATGTACAGTATGTGTTCATATCTCTGTATTTCCATACACATCATTCAAGTCTACTTCATTTCATTCTAGATTGGACTACTGCAATATTCTATTTTCTAGTTTACAGCAGTCCAGCATTACGGGTCTCCAGTTGGTTCAAAATGCTGTTGCCACAGTTTTGACTCAAAGCAGAAAGTTTGACCACATTACCCCCATTTTGGCATCTCTTCACTGGCTTCCTGTCCCAATGAGATCAGATTTTAAAGTTCTTAAATCGTCTCTAAGCTGTACAACACAACTGGTTTCACTATAGTCTTGTAAACTTCCCCTTCACTCTTGCAGATATTCTTCAGTCGCCAATCACTCCTGCCCTGCCACCTTTCTCCACCCACTCCACCCTGCCTGCACTCTCTTCTTCACCTCTCAACCACACTCTGCATTAGTTTGGACAGTTGACCCCAAGCATTTAAACTCATCTACTTTCATCACTTCTACTCCTTGTAACCACATTATTTCACTGGGATCCCTCTTATTCACACACGTGTTCAGTCTTACTCCTATTGACTTTCATTCCCCTGCTCTCCAGAGCATATCTCTGCCTTTCTAGGGTAGACTCAATCTGCTCTTTACTCTCACTACAGATCACAATGTCATCTGCAAACATCATAGTCCATGGACACTCATGTCTGATCTCATCTGTGAAGCTGTCCTTCACTACTGTGAACAAGAAAGGACTCAGAGCTGATCCTTGGTGTAATCCCACCTCTACCTTCAATGAGTCTGTCATTCCTACTGCCCATCTCGCCTCTGTCACACTATCCTTGTACATGTCCTGCCTTACCCTCACATACGTCTCTGCCACTCCAGACTTCCTCATTTAATACCACAACTCTTCTCTTAACACCCGGTCATAAGCTTTCTCTAAATCCCCGTACACACAATGTAACTCTTCCTGGCCATCTCTATTCTCTGAGCAAACACTGCATCTGTAGCACTCTAGAATGGGTCTCTTCGTAATGGTTTGTTATAATTCACCAGCGATATGCGCCATTAATTGTAACAGATGGTAACAGGTTGCAACAGTTCCTCAGGACTCCTGACTCCTCTGCCCTGAATCATCTCATTTGTGATCAACGGCCAGGAATGTATACTCTGTGGTATTCATGACTTCTTGTTGCTATGTCGAAACGCACCATAAGGACCACTGTTAATACAAGTCATCCCTTTAATAGCCTTTTTTTTTTTTTAACAAGTCAAGGGATGGATGCATGAATATTTGCCAGTCCCTAAATATGAACTGGATTTCATTTACATCAATTATAAGGATATATACATAGTATTACACTATATAGCAAATTTGGCTGGAGTAGTATGCAGGAGGAATTGGTGTAGAGAACCAGTTCTAGGTGACAACAGGTTCCAAATTTTTCAGTTGACTGGATTTGTATTTCTGATCCTTCTGTGTTGCAAAAAAAACCATGCATTATGATGTCAAACAACAAGGGAACTGATAAAGGACTGGACAAGATAAGCAGAACTGATAATGGAACTGATAAAGTCTTATCAATTACCATCAGTGGCTGGTCTCTCCAAAACCACTTCACTGTGTTTATATGTTCTCATATATTATGTAAAAGCTAGCAATCATCTAAAACTGAAAACGCCATTTTTGGATTGCAATAACACCTCTGAATGTACTTACAGAACATTTTGCGGACATTAGCATGGTGACATCACAGACTGGTAGCTAGCTGCAAAACTCCATTATATTTGTGTGTAAATATACTATCTCTGTTATCAGGTTACAAAAACTGTGTTTTCAGTTTAAGAAGTGTTTATTTCTCTTTAGTTTTGACATAATATATGACAGTCATTTACAAACCATTTTGTGGTGTTAGCATGCATGCAAACTTTCGTTAACTCAAAGCAAACTTCCTATGGAAATGAATTTGTCTGATTAATACCAGCAAATACACAGAGGGTGATGTGCAAATACTCCTTGATTTGCACAACTTCCACTCTTGTCAAAATCTCATGTACACACACATGCAAGACCTCATGCAGATGCCGTTAAAACATAAATATTGATTATGACTGACTGATTTATAGAGGCTTTATTGAACCTTACAAATTGTACGTAAGACAATAGGATCTTAATAATTAATTAAACAACTGCAAATTATAAAGAACACAATTATGCTCAATTATGCTATGAGGGTATTTTAGCACTGAGTTATATATTTTTTATGTTAATGGACTTAAAGTTTGCATAACTACACTTAGTGGAATCAAACTGGTCCATGAAAGGTTTTCAAGCTAAAGCGTTTATGAAAAAGTTTGCTTTGCTAATTAGCAATGAACAGATTGGTGGACGTGTGCCCACCACTCTAGACCACAAACACTGTGACTGTTCCAAAGTAAACTGCCAGTGTTATTTTGTTGTTAGTTTACAACAGTTACGATAGATTTTTGTATCTCTTATGTCACATTCACACCGGAAGCCACGCGAGCGAAGGCGGCGACAAGTTGCCATGTAATCCCTATGGAAGGATGTGTTGTGGCACCACAAAAGTTCAAGCCATGCAATGTGATGCGATGGACGTGAATAAAGCAAGTATGAGCTATTGGCGTGTTTGTGAAGCGATATCACGTTGCATCACGTCGCCCTCTTCCCCAAGTTGAAAAATCTTTTTCATCTTGTCGTGCAATAACCAATCAGGGACTGGATATGTAGTGACGTGGAGATGTCTGGAGTTTATACTTGATGTGGACATGTCCTGTCTCTGGCAGCCAGCCTGTGAGCAGGACTTATGTCCCTTTTGTCCTTTATTTCACAATTATGACAGAGTTTGAAGGGAGAGCGAGCGGCAGCACCGCAGCAGCCAGTTGTTTTTTCACGTGCACATGCGAACGAATCGTCCGTGAAGATAATTTTATTAACTGCACAGATGTATATTAAAACAAATTGTGACTGGTTTATAACACAATTATGACAGAGTTTGAGGGGAGAGTGAGCAGCAGCACCGCAGCAACAGCCAGTTTTTTTTTCACATGTGTGACTATGAATCATACGTGAAGATAATTTTATTAACTCCACAAATGTATAATAAAACAAATCGTGACTTGTTTATAACACAATTATGACAGAGTTGGAGAGGAGAGCGATGAACTGCAGCAGCAGCCAGTTTTTTTTTGTTTGTTTTTAATTGCTCACATGTGCGCGCGTGAACGGGACAGGAGGTCCTCAAACTGGGTCTTGGAGAGGGGGAACTACCGCTTAAAGCGGCCATCATCCAGATGCAGCTCATGCAGCAAATAATGAAACCCCCTGAATTGGGAAGGTCTCATGACTATGTTGTGAACCCAGGGACGGTGCCGCTGGCGATGTTTGTCAGCTTTCCACAACAAATAGAGCACAGCAACTTGCTCCGTGTGATCAAGGTCCATCATGTTGACTTGATGGCGAGCAGAATGGAAGCTCCTCCTATTTAATAACGCATTGGGGCAAATTTTTGCAGCAAAAGCAGAGCAACCCACGGGGCAATGGTGGCGTGTCCATCGCCAGGCAAGGGACGCAAATTTGTGGCAACGCGTGATGTCCGGTGTGAATGCAGCATTAAGATGGCTGACCCATTCACTCTCACTCATTGCTAAAATAAATGGAGCAGAAACTGCAAAAATGTATCACAAGCACACAACATGTCAAAGATGAAAACAGCAGTCATGCACTTAATTTTTAACGTTTTAAAATGACTAGGGGTTTCAAAAAGCAAGTTTATCTTTCAAGGATATACTGTATTTCAGATATTTTACAAATACAGAAAGCTTTTGTGGCACTCAACAGATGGAGGTAAAAATCATAAAGCAAACTTTTAACAGAAACTCTGAGGTACCGTGGGCGTGGTAGATACTGTGCACAATTTCAGCGTCATTCACTAAATACCAGTGAAAAATCAATGGAGCGACACGGCTCATTTGTTTTATCCAGGCTGCAGGCTGTGGTACGTCAGCCAGCCAGTTGTAATTGCAGTGTCAGAGGGGGTGGCATGTGTCGTAGCTGTCGACGCCTGTAGACAGATGGACTGAGGATGTGCGTTGACATCGTGATACTGACAGGCCGCAAGTCCTCACAGTATGTTGGCCTGACAGCAAAGCAGCATTCCATAGAGCAACAATCTGACACTGTGCCCAACTCGCTGCTTCAGAGTCATTCAGTGAAGTTAGAAGATGACAAGCAAGATGTTGGATTTACAGTAATGCACATGTTTTACAGGAAAAATCTACAAGCACGGACAACAAACTTCATCACAAGTCTGCTGAAGCCTTGGTCATTTTGATATTGGCTCTACCCTTGCCTTGTGAGTCAGGCATATTAACATGCAAGGTGTGCCAAGGTCTTGCATCTGCAACCTTAAAGGTATGGCAGTTAGTCGATGCAAAACACTGAATAATTTAAAGGGAGGACAAATAAATTCCAGACAACACTGGACTCAGGGGCCAATTGGATGTTAAGGTGAAGTTGCTCAGGAAACTTCGGGCTGTTAAAAAGGGCAATGGCTGAATATCTTACTCAGGAAATTAGTATGGGCTCACCAGTGCAGGTTGAGGCTGAATCAATGTGTGGTAGGCGATGGACTCAAGCAGCAGCTGAATTTAAAATACAAATATTATCCCTGTCAAGATACATATTTCTTTTTAGCTAAAATTTATTCTAAGTAAGGGCTGCCACACATTATATCTGACATTTCTATGCCTTCAAAAATTCCAGCACTGAACTTTCCACAACGTTTAACCTCTTTCATTCATTTGTGCAGCGATGATCCGCAGGCAGCTAAGTCCATATCTGCTAAGATGCATCTGACAAAATCACTTGAGCTCTCATAAATATTTAAGACTTATTTTAAGATTATTTTGACAGTGTTTGAAGTTGAGTGAGGCAAACCAACTACTAGACCAATAATTATCAGACAAGGAGATGAACAGACATGTATTACGAAGTACATATAACACTAACAGTACTGCAGCAGCCGCTGGAATACACCTGTTTTACAAAATGTGAATCAAATTACCTGCTACACAAACTGTATTTTTACATCACAATAATTTAAATATGTTTTAACTAAGAAGGACACTCGATAGCGAGCATCCCACCAGGTCAGGGAACATGCACTGCCGCCACGTGTTGCACTGTACAACAATCGACGCAACTGCCCAAGGTCCAGGATGGCAACCACGCAGACAGAAAACAAGTCTATCCCCATCTCCCAGAACCAGCAACATGTCTGCCATAACCAGGCGATGTGTGTGTGGTCTTTTCCAGTTGCTCAAGTCTTCAGAAATGAGGCGACTTTGTTGGATCATGCACACAGGTGCCACATGACACCCAGAGGGGCCCAATGGAAATATTTTGGGAGCAGGCAGTCGGAACTTTACTGCAGGTGGTAACGGGTGGCTAAAAATGATCACAATTTAACAGGAGCGAACAGAGAGAGACGGACACAGTGCAGTGAGTTACTGTTTCCCCATCTAAGGGCATTAACCGAACTGTCACATGAAACTGTCTTTAAATTAAATGAAAAACAACCAAATCGTAGTGCTTCAAAAGACATACAGGCCAGGTAATCGAAACAAACAACCACATGAATCTTTTCAATAACAGCCTAAATGATGTATTTTCTCCAGTGAGACGTGAGGAGGCACAAAATGAATGCATCTCTATTATTGTACGTATATAAGTTCTCAGTGTTTCACAGATGTGAATGGGACTGGACGGGCACCTTGAGGGAACAGGCGGAAGTGTAACACACATGCTGTGGGTGCAGGCGGTAACAGTCTGAAATTCAGCGGGGCATGCGGGACAAAGAAATTAGTCCCATGCAAGGCTCTACCACATGGCTAAAACTGTGGGAGTTTATGTGTCCTCAGCTGAGTATCCCTAATGGCCCATTCATAATCCGACGATTTGCCCAGCGTGTGCTGACAGAGAATAAAAAGTTGCTTACCAGAGCCAACGTTCACCAGCCTCCACAGGAGTGAAGTTGACATCAGTCAGACCATACTGACGTTTGCTGTGGTCCCGGAAAATGTTCAACATGCTTAAAATCTTCAATGTTCATGCTAAACCACTGGCATGAGTTGAGCTCCACTACCGCTGCATCACATCCGCTAGTATTCAGTTGCTGCTCTGTTGCCCTCTGCCAGCCTCCACTGGCCAACATCAGAGGCTTGACCGAATGCACTGCCTCCTCTGGTTCTGCTGGGCATGAAGAAATATGTAGAAATGTAAAAGAATATGAATAACCCGTCTCGACGACACACCAGCAGCAAGTGACACAATCACAGAGTTACATCAAGTTTGCATAGGCTACTTCACATGACGTCTCCAACGTTGACTCAAACAGCTCTACCAAGATACGCTACTGCTCTGTGGAGTGTGCTACCAAAGTGCCCGCCGTCTGATGGTGTTACAAAAAGCCACACACATTTGGTGCATGTGTCTTGCATGTGTGCGCGTGTGTCGTGCTCCCCCCCAACACATCTGGGGACACTTGCATAAAATGCTTATATGTATGTACAGATCTGAACACATGGGGGCCGGTAGGCGAGGTCTGATCACGCACAGCACAGGGAGGGGCCTGTCAGCTGATCGCAGCACACTGACAGCTGGATGACGGCTCACTGCACACATTAAAAACACAGAAACCACTACCAGGACAGTTATATAAATAATTATGACAATACCTACATACACAATAACATAACAAATAACGAAAATGAATGACCACATAACACAGAGTGACACATTGGTCTGGGCGCTGAACAGATGGGGGGGTCTGCTCACAGCCATAACTGTAAAGATCTCTGCTCCTGGATGTCCCAGCTTGAGAACACGTTCCGCATTTGGAAGGACAGGAACTTACAACATTCCTCCGTGAGGTGCGTGTCTCTGTCTGCTGTCCTCACGTGGGAATATATAAAACATCTTTCGTCTTTGTGCCTGGATGCAGGGGCCGCACACAGTGCACCTCGTCCATGTCTTTGTTGATTTCAGGCATTTTTCTGCACTCATTACAGGCCAGCGATGGTAGCACAATGGTAAAGTTTCCATCTGGTAATCAGAGCTTACAGATTCAAGTCCCGTGAGTGACTTTTTTTTTTAAACAGGGCTATTTAACCACTGGGGTCTGTATTGCGCTCCCTTTTATGTATTGTTTATATCAACCCAGTGATATTTACTAATTTTACAGCTGGTGTTTGTTTTATTGTTTTCCACATCAGCGGCGTGATGTGGTGCAGCAGCTCGCACTGTGTTCCTGCTCGAAAGACACCGTCATGTGCACTAACCATAACACCGGGATCATGCACGCCTGCCCGTCAGCTCGATGTTTGCGTTGCTCGCTCATATGAGCTGTTTCGCCGGGAGTCACCATGAGTTGTACTTATTCGCACTATGTATGAAGAGGCCCTTAGATAAATAAATCTAAAGTTATCGTCCTTAACTCAAACTGAAAACAAAGCTAGTGGTGGGCACACTTCCGATAATCCGATAACAGATAATTAGCGAATATAATGTTTTCATTATCGGATTATCTTTTTAGATAACTTTAACAACCATTATCAGAATAATTATCTTCCGATAAGTTGTCGTCCAATAACTTTTAGACCAATAACATAGTACACAAAGCTGAACAGCAGCAAACACTTTTAAAATCAGTTGAGACTTACCTGTTAAAAGTTTCCTAAGAGATATATAGTTCTACTCTCTGCAAACAGAAGAGAGCTGCTTTTAGAGAAAACCACTCCATCCTCTGCAGAGAAAGGAGAACTGGTCAAAAAAAGAAAAATAATTTTCTTTAACACCATACTGATACACTGGCAATATCACCCAAGTCATCCAGAGGCATACATTTTTAACTTATGGTTCAAATTTTGACCAAATTAATTTTGGACAAGTTATTTAAAATTAATGTCATGTCTGAAGTTTTATAAAGTGAAAATATCAGATATATGTTTTAGTTTTGAAGTAATGTGCTAATTGTTAAGGTTTTGTGAGCACATGCTGTGCCCAGCAGTGCATTATGGGTAGGATAGGGTAATCTCAGTATGTTCACGACAGGACAAATGCATGTCAGACACTCTGTTCAGGCTCCACAGACAACAGCATTAAACTCAAGTGCCTAAAACTCTTGTGAATATATTCTCTGGGTTTATAGACGTTGTTATTGTATTTGCGTTTGTTAAATTCCACGTATCTTAAATGTAGCAGACACGGATTATCTGGAATTTTGTTTTGGCAAGTTTTCAAGGCCTCTACTGCCATCTACTGGCCAGTAGTGTTTATGGCAGTATTCACCCTAAATACTAAGTGTCTGGGCACCAGTAGATGGCAGTGTTCTATTTATTTTGACCCTGGTTAGATCAGATGGTTGTCAAATCAACTTTTGTCCATTTCCGTGATTGGTTGTATTCGTTGTGCACATTCACAACAGTAAAGCGTTGTTATTTTGACTTACTCCATTGTCCGTTCATTTGCGCCCCCTGTTGTGGGTCCGTGTTCCTACACTTTCACAACAGGATATCTCGGCCAGCGTCATGGATCCCGAGGGGCGTCAACCGGCTGTTGAACGGCCAATGGAAGAACAGGGCGCACAGGCGTCCGCAGGAGGGGTAATCGGTGAGTTGCAGCGGATCCTCACCGCTTTCACGACTCAGTTGGATTTGATGACCGAGCAGAACGTCCTCCTGAACCGCAGGGTGGAGGCTCTCACCGCGCAGGTGGAAGCGCGCCCTCCGGGCGCCGCTGCGGCTCTCCCTCCCGTCGACCCTGTGCGTAACAGCGACGTTCCACTGGTTGTCCAACGACCCCTCCCACCTTCCCCTGAAGCATACATAAGCCCCCCAGAGCCGTACGGAGGCTGTGTGGAGATGTGCGCGGATTTTCTTATGCAGTGTTCGCTCGTCTTCGCACAGCGTCCCGTCATGTACGCGACCGACGCTAGCAAAGTAGCTTATGTGATAAATCTGCTTCGTGGTGAGGCACGCGCTTGGGCTACAGCGCTCTGGGAGCAAAGTTCACGGCTCCTTCTGACATATGATGGGTTTGTGAGGGAGCTCAGAACAGTGTTCGATCACCCTAATAGAGGAGAGACCGCTTCAGCCGTGCTGCTGTCAATGAGACAGGGGCGCCGGAGCGCAGCTGCCTATGCAGTCGACTTCCGCATCGCGGCTGCGAGGTCCGGCTGGAATAGCGCTGCCCTCCGCGCCGCCTTCGTAAACGGACTGTCGTTGGTCCTCAAGGAGCACCTGGTGGCTAAGGACGAACCGCGGGATTTAGATGGGCTCATCGATCTTGTCATACGATTAGACAATCGGTTAGATGAGCGCCGTCGGGAACGAGACGAAGGGCGTGGCCAGGCACGCGTCGTCCCTCTCCCTTCCGGTTCCTACCGCGTTCCGCCCTCCCCACGCTCCACGGCCCCTGCGCTCCGTGCGGTTACAGCCCCCCCTGCTGACGAAGCTATGGACACGAGTAGGGCAACATTTAGGGCACCGGGTACACAAAGGAGGCTGGCCCGCGGGGCGTGTTTTGTTTGTGGCTCGATTGAGCATCAATTAAGAGACTGCCCCGAGCGGTTAAACACCAAACGCCCGCCCCTAGAAACTGGGCTAGGGGTGGGCCGAGACATTCACGTGGGACACACCCACATCGCCACACGACTCCCAGTTACAATCCTTTATGAGGATTTAACCCTGAAGGCCCCAGCACTGGTGGACACGGGCTCAGAAGGGAATTTGCTAGACAGCCAGTGGGCCAGGGAGATAGGGTTCCCTCTGGTGGTGCTTACCTCGCCTGTGCGGGTACGGGCGCTAGATGGCTCCCTACTCCCTCCAATCACTCACAAGACACCACCAGTAACTCTGGTGGTGTCGGGGAATCACCGGGAGGAGATCGAGTTTTTCGTGACTCCGGCCACCTCCCGTGTGATTTTAGGTTTCCCCTGGATGTTGAAACACAATCCCCGGATCGATTGGCCGTCCGGGGTAGTGGTTCAGTGGAGCGAAACCTGCCATCGGGTATGTTTAGGTTCCTCGGTTCCTCCCGGTTCCCAGGCCAGGGAGGAGGTCAGAGTCCCGCCCAATCTAGGGACGGTGCCGGTGCAGTACCATGACCTTGCAGAGGTGTTTAGCAAGGATCTGGCGCTCACCCTTCCCCCGCACCGCCCGTATGATTGTGCCATTGATTTGGTTCCAGGCGTTGAGTTCCCGTCCAGTAGGCTGTACAACCTCTCACGACCTGAACGCGAATCAATGGAGACCTACATCCGGGACTCTTTGGCTGCCGGGTTGATCCGGAATTCCACCTCCCCGATGGGTGCGGGTTTCTTTTTTGTGGGGAAAAAGGATGGCGGATTACGTCCATGCATCGATTTCAGGGGGCTGAACGAAATCACGGTTCGTAACCGATACCCCTTACCCTTGTTGGATTCGGTGTTCACGCCCCTGCATGGAGCCAAGATATTCACCAAACTTGATCTTAGGAATGCGTATCACCTGGTTCGGATCCGGAAGGGAGACGAGTGGAAGACAGCATTTAACACCCCGTTAGGTCATTTTGAGTACCTGGTCATGCCGTTCGGTCTTACCAACGCTCCCGCGACGTTCCAAGCATTAGTTAATGATGTCTTGCGGGACTTCCTGCACCGATTCGTCTTCGTATATCTAGACGACATACTGAGATCCTGAGACCCATATCCGACATGTACGTCAGGTCCTGCAGCGGTTATTGGAGAACCGGCTGTTTGTTAAGGGCGAGAAGTGTGAGTTTCACCGCACCTCTTTGTCCTTCCTGGGGTTCATCATCTCCCCCAACTCCGTCGCTCCTGATCCGGCCAAGGTTGCGGCGGTGAGAGACTGGCCCCAACCCACAAGCCGTAGGAAGCTGCAACAGTTCCTCGGCTTTGCGAATTTCTACAGGAGGTTCATTATGGGCTACAGTCAGGTTGTTAGCCCCCTGACAGCCCTGACCTCACCAAAAGTCCCCTTCACCTGGTCGGATCGTTGCGATGCCGCGTTCAAGGAGTTGAAACGGCGCTTCTCGTCTGCACCCGTTCTGGTGCAGCCCGATCCTAGTCGCCAGTTAGTGGTTGAAGTGGACGCCTCGGACTCAGGGATAGGAGCTGTGCTGTCCCAGAGTGGGAAGACCGATAAGGTCCTTCATCCGTGTGCCTATTTTTCCCGCAGGTTGACCCCGGCTGAACGGAACTATGACGTCGGCAACCGAGAACTCCTTGCGGTGAAAGAGGCTCTTGAAGAGTGGAGACACCTGTTGGAGGGAACGTCCGTGCCATTCACGGTTTTCACTGACCACCGGAACCTGGAATATATCAGGACCGCCAAGCGGCTGAATCCCAGGCAAGCCCGCTGGTCACTGTTCTTCGGCCGTTTTGACTTCCGCATCACCTACCGGCCCGGGACCAAGAACCAGAAATCGGATGCCTTGTCCCGGGTACACGAAGATGAGGTCAAAATGGAGTTGTCGGGACTGGACCAAAGAACAGACTTTACGTCCCACCAGAAGCAAGGGCTGCAGTCCTGGACTTCTGTCACGGCTCTAAGCTCTCCTGTCATCCAGGGGTGGGAAGAACCGTGGCAGTTGTCCGGCAGCGCTTCTGGTGGGCGTCCCTGGAGGCCGACGTCCGGGACTATATCCAGGCCTGTACCACCTGCGCCAGGGGCAAGGCCGACCATCGCAAGGCTCCGGGACTGCTACAGCCGCTGCCCGTGCCTCATCGCCCCTGGTCCCACATCGGCCTGGATTTTGTCACGGGCCTCCCGCCGTCCCAGGGAAACACCGTCATCCTCACGATAGTGGACTGATTCTCCAAGGCGGCCCACTTCGTGGCCCTCCCGAAGCTCCCAACAGCCCAGGAGACAGCGGACCTCCTGGTCCACCACGTCGTCCGCCTGCATGGGATACCATCAGACATCGTCTCCGATCGCGGTCCCCAGTTCTCCTCGCACGTCTGGAGGAGCTTTTGCCGGGAACTGGGGGCCACGGTCAGTCTCTCATCCGGGTATCACCCCCAGACCAACGGGCAAGCAGAGCGGGCCAATCAAGAAATGGAGCAAACACTACGTTGTGTGACAGCCGCGCACCCGGCGGCCTGGAGTACTCATCTGGCCTGGATCGAGTACGCCCACAACAGTCAAGTGTCATCAGCCACCGGCCTCTCCCCCTTTGAGGTGTGTTTGGGGTATCAGCCCCCATTATTCCCGGTGGTTGAGGGAGAGGTCGGTGTGCCCTCAGTCCAGGCCCACCTGCGGAAGTGCCGTCGGGTGTGGCGTGCCGCCCGTTCTGCTTTGTTGAAGGCCTGGATGAGGGCGAAGACCCATGCAGACCGGCGGCGGACCCCGGCCCCTACGTATCGCCCCGGGCAGGAAGTGTGGTTGTCCACCAAGGACATTCCGCTGCAAGTGGCCTCCCCAAAACTGCAAGACAGATACATAGGTCCGTTTAAGATTCTCAAGGTCATCAATCCCGCCGCAGTGAGGCTTCGGCTTCCAGCCTCACTGCGGATCCATCCAGTATTTCATGTGTCAAAGATCAAGCCCCATCACACCTCGCCCCTCTGTACACCCGGTCCGGCACCACCTCCTGCCCGGATCATCGATGGCGAGCCGGCTTGGACAGTGCGCCGGTTGTTGGACGTCCGACGGATGGGCCGGGGCTTTCAATATCTGGTGGACTGGGAGGGGTACGGTCCCGAAGAACGCTCCTGGGTGAAGAAGAGCTTCATCCTGGACCCGGCCCTCCTGGCCGACTTCTACCGTCGCCACCCGGACAAGCCCGGTCGGGCGCCAGGAGGCGCCCGTTGAGGGGGGGTCCTGTTGTGTGGGCCGCTGAAGAGGAGGTACTGCTGGCCCACCACCACCAGAGGGCGCCCTGCCTGGAGTGCGGGCTCCAGGCACCAGAGGGCGCCGCCGCCTCACGGGAGCAGCCAAGGTGACAGCTGTCACCCATCACCTGAGACAGCTGACAGCAATCATCAGTGGGGTATATCAGCAGGACGGCATCTCCACCTCATTGCCAAGATATCGTTTCTACCTGAGAGGTAACGTATCAAAGCTGACGGAGTGTATTCTTTTGGATTTGTGCTTAGTTTGTGGATTACTGTACCAACGAGAGGTGGAGGTAACTTCCCTGCTGTTCGGAGTCCTGGGTGCAAACGCGCCCCCATTTAACTGTTCTTTGTTCCTCGCCAGCAGTACCAGGTCCGACACGCGGAGGCAGTGGCCACCTGGGAGTTCGGGACTTGGCGGCTCCAGTATTCCCGGGGTCCTGTGGCGGAGGAAGCCGTGTGGTTCCGGTCTTACCTTGGAGAGGCGTCTCCTATCTTCGAGCCTGCCCACACAACACTTTTGTGAATTGACTGTTGTCCATTTCCGTGATTGGTTGTATTCGTTGTGCACATTCACAACAGTAAAGCGTTGTTATTTTGACTTACTCCATTGTCCGTTCATTTGCGCCCCCTGTTGTGGGTCCGTGTTCCTACACTTTCACAACATGATGTAAATAAAGTCCAAGACATATTCAGTGACTTGGAAATTAAAAGGGAGTTTTTCCTTCCCACTGTCACCAAGTGCTTGCTCACAGGGGGTCGTTTTGACCGTTGGGGTTTTTACGTAATTATTGTATGGCCTTTGCCTTACAATATAAAGCGCCTTGGGGCAACTGTTTGTTGTGATTTGGCGCTATATAAATAAAATTGATTGATTGATTGATTGAAATGTTCATGTTTCTTCAGGCAAGTCAGGGGATGGAAAACTGGCAATAAAACTGATTATTATTTCCAGGTTTTATCAAGTTTTAGAGATTTGCTTTCAGTTTGAGGAAGATAATTTTAGAAATTTTTATTCCTTATATATATATATATATATATATATATTTCTTGTATTTGAAATGGCATAAACAAATTAAAATGTGTGAAATACCAAGTGTTCCAATACTTTTGGAGGGCACAGTATCCTAAACTTATGATGAGTGCAAAATGAGTGTGGAATTATTACTGTTTTGTTTTAAAAATGTTGTTTAAAATGTTTATAAGCCTTGCAGTCAGTTTTTTAAATTGTTATTTTATTTAAGTTACTGTGTTTGTGACACATTGTGTGTTACCCAAAAAAGCGAAAATTAAAAAGCAAAACACTCAGTGCGAGTCTGAGCAAAACACTGAAGAAAGAGTGGACAGAGAGACAGCAGCCGGCCACCGGGTCAACAGTCACTCCCTGCGTCGCCAGAAGCCAGAAGGTTATAGCCATGGTAATACTCCCCTGAACCATTTGCTGAAGGCCCTAAATGACATGGTGAGATGCTGAAGATCTTCGCTCAGGCATGTCTGCAACATATACATATTAATTTTCGCTGCGTAAAATTGTATCCATAGTTGTTTTGTTTTGTTTTTTCGCTCAAGTGTTAAGTGTTTCTTTCAACTGACACACAAAATTAAATCAGAACAGCAACAAATAAATAAATGTCCCATCTGCCTGTCGTGTCACTTCCAGACAGATTTTTGCCTGGAAGTGACACGTGTGCAGAGGAAGCAGGAACCAGCCAGCAACCTACACCAGGATCCCACTAGTGAGCTTCAGGTCTGAATTTACTAGCATCATTCTGGTTGTACTACAGGACAAGCTCTCTCAACTGAGTGTGCCTGACTCCACCTGTAGGGAGGGGTCACTGACTTCCTGTCAGAAGGAAGCAGCACATGAAGCTGGGGAAACATGTCTCTGACTCCAAGACTACCAGTGTCAGAACTCAGCAAGGCTGTGCTCTTTCTCCTCTGCTCTTTTCCTTGTACACCAAGGGCTGCACCTCCACTCATCATTCCGTCAAACTCCTAACGTTTGCAGATGACACCACTTCCATCGGACTCACCTCTGAAGGAGATGGGTCCACCTACAAGAGGGAGATCGGCCGAGTGACTTTTAAGGCCAGTCTGAAGACACACTTTTTTCCCTGTTTTTCGTATCATTAGTATTTTATATGACTGTCTTCTTTTATTCTTTTTATTCCTTTTATTTATTTATGTTTTAAATTTTTTATTGTGTTTTTAATCTTAATTCATTTTATTCTGCCTTTTAAATGATGCTGTGAAGCACCTTGAGGCAACTAGTCGTGATTTGGCATTATATAAATTAATAAATTTGATTTTGATTTGATTTGAGTGTTGACCTGGTGTGGACAATTAACTTGGAACTCAACACTCAAAAGATGGCAGAGATGATTGTGGGCTTCAGGAAAGGTCCAGCCACACTTAAACCCATCACCCTATATAACTGACCATCACTCCCTCATCGAAAAACCCCAGCAGAGGATGTACTTCCCGCAAAAGCTGAGAAAGTTCAACCTGCCAAAGACAATGTTGGTGCACTTCTACACAGCCATCACTGAGTCCATCCGCACCATCACCATCTGGTAGACTGCTGCCACCACCAAGGACAAGCAAGCTTCCATCTCTCCAAGTCCTGTACTTCTCTAGGACCCTGGGGCAAACAGGAAAAATGGTGGTTGACCCCTTCCACCCCAGATACTATCTTTTGGAGATGTTCCCCTCTGGTAGGAGGCTGCAGTCCACCAGGACTAAAACCTTTTGGCATATGAACATCATTTTCCTATCTGCAGGTGGCCTCACTGCGAGGGTCAGTGATACCCACTGACACCGTCTCACACTACTGGCAAGCCCCCCCCCCCACAAACACACACACACACACACACACACACAACCCCTGAGACTTTACATGCTATATTACCGTACGGACTACATCATCTGACTCTATGTGTAACATTAACACAACTCACCTACATCTCAGACTATTTAGCACATTCTATGGGGAATCACTTTGCACACCCGTGCACTTCCATGTGATCTGCTCATTTTAACAGCACACTGCAAAGCTATTCCTTTTCATAACTCTTTTTTTTTTTGGTAAACCAACATTCTTCTGATACTGGTTTTATTCGTCTTATGTTTATTGTTGTGCACCAAACAAATTGCATATTCCTTGTGTGTAAAAACTTACTTGGCAATAAACTTGATTCTGATGTAATAGTTGTTGTACTCTTAATGTGTTGATTTTGGTCAAAATAAAGGGCCTGATCATGTGTTTTGATAAGAAAAATAAAAGCCAGTAACTGCTCCTGCATATCTTCAGAAACAATTAACAGATGCCTTTAAGGGACTGACTTCAGGCATCTCCTTGCCATCTGCTACATCATGGTTCTGACATTAATGCCTACTGTGTGAACAGTGACGCATCACACAGACAATGCTTCGCCTAAAGCTACAACACATTTAACTGAAGGATTAAATTATAATAATAATAAATTTAGCATTGTTTTATGTGTTAAAAGCAAAGCCTCTCTCACACACAGATACACATTTCCCAAGTTTCAGGGTCATTGCAATTTATATTTCAAGCATTTACAATTCACTGAAAGTCACATGCATAGTTTTCAGTAATGTTAACAGTGGCGGCACCAGGAAATGTTTGATGAGGGAGCTGGGGTAAAAGTTGGAGGGTCTCCACAAAATGTCATTGAAATAAACAATATATAGTAAATTGCTTTATAAATACCATGGTATATGTTTTAGTCACCCGTGCTCCTCCAAGATGTGGTATCAATGCACACACACACATCACTTAGAATCACGTGCTTTGTGATCCACAAACACAAATTTCTGATTTGTAACTTGTGCGTTGGTTTTTACAAATAAATACTTATTTGCAAAACTGAAAATTCTGTTTGTGAAGGGTGATTCAGCATTGGTGGATCACCGAACACACACATTCATTACTTTGCTCACGCTTACGCAATATTGAGACATCCTCAGTGCAAAACTGCGGTTGAGATCCACAAATATGTCAGTTGTTATTCACATTATTGGCAGAATTATTGGGGGGGCTGGGCTCATTATTGGGCGGGCTTAAGCCCCCCCTTGGCGCCGCCACTGAATGTGAATTAAAGTTGTGAAAGGTATTTCTGCATCGAATGACTGCACACCTTGTATTTAATACTGTCTCTCTCCACAGAATGAAGTTGAATATTAATACAGCCAATTTCACTCGGCAACAGTGTGCCGTTACGCAGAGAGAGTTGATCACAAACCAAATAATTTTTGAAGCAGAAAATGTTCCCTCTGCAATAAGCTCTTTGGAATGACAGCCGCAGCGTGAATCCTCCTCCTTCTCCAACTCCTCCTGACAGCTGGGACACAGGACATCAGCTCTCCGATAGCGTGCCAACTGATGTTCCACAATTATCTCACTCGCAGTGCATACAATGGTTACAAAAAAAGAAAAAAAAACTGGTCACACTGTGAAATTAATGCTTTCAAACAAGAGTGTCTGAAATAAGGAACCAGAACACAAAACCCATTAAGTGTCATCAGGCTCTCTTGTTGTTAAATGTTTGCTCATGTTGACTGTGTTTTTCAGGCATCTGAAGCCACGTTTCTGATACAAATGCAGCAAACTAAAACCTCCATGTCTTTGGGGTCCAAAATTCATGTTTTCTTTCATTATAGTGATCATGCTTTAAATCTTGGAGTGAGTACTGATCCCACTTCTTCATATCACCAGCATGTTAGGGAGATTACAAAGAATGCCATTTTTAACCCCTTTTCTGTATATATTAACTATTATGAGTTACAGCCCGCTCATACAAGTAAACATACAGTAAAACTCACCAAAACCCTCATTGTACAGTATTCCATGAAATGACCACCATATACGAGATCTGTGAGAAAAGTATCCGACCTTTTTATTTTTTTCAAAAACCATATGGATTTGAATCACGTGTGATTGCATCAGCCAAGCTTGAACCTTCGTGCGCATGCGTGAGTTTTTTCACGCCTGTCGGTTGCATCATTCGCCTGTGAGCAGGCTTTGTGTGAGCAGTGGTCCACCCCTCTCGTCGTTTTTTATTGTGAATAAATGTCTGAACGATTTGGAGCTTTGCTGCATCAATTTTTTCCAGAAACTGTGAGAGACCTCCAGGTGGACACCGCTGTCGGTTGCTTTTCAGTCGTGTGATTATCTGAGAAATTGAGCATGAGCTGGACATGCCCCAACATGCGGAACTCCGCTCCTCTTTCCATGACAAAAACTCCTGTAACAGTGGAATGTGCCATTCATTTCTAAACTGGACGCTGTCTTCATCCGGTATGTCATCTGATTAGCACAGGAATTGTGAAAATGCATGGCGCAAAGAAACGCTGTGATGAAGCCTCACAGGACATGTTCTGGCATGTCCAGCTCATGCCCAATTTCTCAGATAATCACATGACTGAAAAGCAACCGACAGCCGTCTGAAATTCACCTGAAAGCCGTCTTGAGAGACAAACACGGAGGTGGTTTTGTGCCGCGTAATGAATGGCTCCGTGGCGCGTCCCTCCGCTTTTCTTTCCATGAAAAAAACTCCTGTAACAGTGGAATGTGCCAAAAAAGTGCTGATGTGCACGCCTTCTGCCTTTTTGTGAAAGTCAGATGACGTCCCGGATCAACAAAGCCTTCACGTTGGAAATGATGTGGTTGTTTCAGCGGGGTGTCAGCCTGCTGATCGGCGCTCGGAGTGCGGCGCGCTCTCAGCAGTTGTGGGCGGTCTTTAAACCGTCTGGATCACTCCTTAATCTGTGTAATCCCCATAAAATCGTCCCTGAAAGCCATATTAATTTTCCGAACGGTGTCCACCTGGAGTTCTCTCACAGTTTCAAGAAAAAATTGATGCAGCAAAGCTCCAAATCGTTCAGACATTTATTCGCAATAAAAAAATGACGAGAGGGGTGGACCAGTGCTCACACAAAGCCTGCTCACAGGCGAATGACGCAACCGAGAGGCGTGAAAAAACTCAAGCATGCGCACGAAGGTTCAAGCTTGGCTGATGCAATCACACGTGATTCAAATCCATATGGTTTTTAAAAAAAATAAAAAGGTTGGATACTTTTCTTACAGACCTCGTATGCCAGATTTTGTATAACAGAGTTTCACTCACATTGGACAAAAGTTCCGCCCCATCACAATGTACGGGACAGAGCAATCTGGACGTACTCAGTCGCAAGACATGTATGATATGAAGTTCAGCACCGACACAGGCTGATTTGAGTAAAGTGGGTACTGTATTTCCTTGATTAAAAGCCAGCCGTTTTTTTTTTTTCCAACTTGTGCTCAGACCCAGCACCTAAATGAGGCAGGCCTTTATTCAAGGCCGGTGATTATTAACAAAATGCTGCTTGCACTCTAATATGGTGTTTCACACAGTTATCCCCCAGTGTGGCAAACCAAAGACAACCGCTTTAGATCAGCGCCCTCTGCGTGGCTGCAAACCCTCTCCGGAGACCTGTTAAATGACAAAATCCACAAAGCCTGTGATTTGTCACTTTTATGTTTTCACTCCTTCCTCTCCCATCATATTTTAATAGTTTTTGCAGTGCGCACACCAATTACATTTTGATCATGTATCAAATAGAGGAACATTTGGCAGAAGAGTCTGCCAATATGACCAACTTTACAGCACGCTCAAATGACTTGCAATTCATGAAGGAAAATTACACATACCGTATTGTTAGTTTGGAGGTTGATGACTGCATTAAGAAGTGGAGCTTGTTGAGGGAGAAATTAATCCAGAAAAAGCCACTGTTCCTATGGTAAATTGCATAAAGACGCAACAGAACTTTTAAAGGGTCATGCGCACGTTGACGTCATTGCGTGGCCTCAGAGTTGTGGAGCTGTAGAAGCATAAATCAGGCTTTAGGATTTTAAGCTACCACTCCGCAGTGGACTTAGAAAAAAAAGAGTGACTCAATCAAATGTAATCTTTTTAATGTATCTAATGTCCAGCGCTTATTTAAGTCAGGCGTTTATTTTTTCAGATGAAGTTTTGAGCTGGCCATTAAACGAGGCAGGCCCCTATTCAAGGTCAGGGATTTAATAAAGGAAATGCATAAGCCTAATTGGACCTGGGGGTTCCCTGTTGATTGTTTGGCACCTCCTGACTTTAATCAGTTGCATACATATTATGGATTTTGTCCATTTTATACATATAGGAGACTGTGTCCATCTTATACAGTTATTGTTGGAGGCTACGAGAGAGGACTCACTGGGCTCAGCCGCTGTGACTCAAAGCCACCACACCCACAATTAGACAGAACATTATGACTTAAAACATCTTAAACTAAAATGTTAGGAAAAAAATTCACCTCCTGTACAGTTGTCATGGAGGTGGAAACTATCTATAGAGACCAAAACCGTTTTTTGTATCAGGCTGTAAACATGTTTATTTCTGCTCTTAAGTTGGACATTTTAACACTGAGTCCTATGGGAACATGCTGTGTTTTGGAGCCAGCCTCAAGCAACCCCGTCAAAGAACTGCAGTACTT
This sequence comes from Thalassophryne amazonica, assembly GCF_902500255.1. Taxonomy (NCBI): domain Eukaryota; kingdom Metazoa; phylum Chordata; class Actinopteri; order Batrachoidiformes; family Batrachoididae; genus Thalassophryne; species Thalassophryne amazonica. The sequence goes on from NC_047106.1 coordinate 112,426,927, forward strand.
CTGACTTCTGGGCTGGGATCAGAATATGCGATCAAGGTTAGTCAGGTCACAACTTCTCAGCCTTGTAATTGTCTCAAACACACACAGTCTTATAGTAATAATAATTTGTTATTTGTAGACTACTTTCTAGCCAAGCAGTTAGTGTGCTTGTTTCCAAAGCAGAATGTTCGTGCTTCAACACCACCCACGCCAAACCAACATGCAGATCTGCCTTGCGATAGACTGCCAGGGTGTACCCTGGGTCACACCCTATGACTGCTGGAATAGGCTCCAGCCCCCCGCCAACCAATCTTGGATAAGTGGTTGAGTTGTTAGTTTCTAATCACATTTCTTGTATTTTGTACTGGTTTCAGTTGATGTTCTATATTGTTGTGGTTGCCAGAAGGGTTGGTCACTTAACTGAGGTGGGTCAGCCCTTTTGGACCCTGTTTTTCTGAAGCGCCTTTACAAGACCCGTGTTGTGATTTGGCGCAATACAACTAAACTGAATTGAAAGTTCAAAGATGCAGCTTCTCGGCAGCTGCTGGATGCTGGCACCAAACAAAATGACTGAAGCAAATGGAAAAACTCCTACAAATACAACTTCACATCAACTATTCTTCTCAAGAAGTTACTAGAATCTAAATTATTAATAAAACTTCAAATTAATTTGCAATTGTTAATGTCTATGTGTAATTTGTGAAGATTTTTGTCAAGTCCTAAGTGTATAATTCTGCACTAGAGTATGTTACCATTTTCTTGGGGGGGGGGGGGGGTCATAAATAAATAAGATATGCTCAGTGGGTTTGAGAGGGTTCTGTCTGACACACCCACACAGTCTGTGGGAGAGAGACGCTGAGAGCGCCCCTGCCTTTCCAATTAATCGTCAGGCACAGAAACTAAAAATGGGTTAATTTAAGATGCACCACCTCAGTGTCTATGGGGTACTTTTGATTACAAATTTTAATATCTGTTTTAATAAGACCTGGTGTGATCTATATTAATTCACTGCAGGAGTCTTTTAATCACTCCCACATAATGGTAACAAGGTCACAGTAAGAAATCCACAGGTAATACTTGCTGTCAAGTACTGCGGTGAGTTCATGACTCATATTACACAAGTTGTTCTGAGAGCTTTATTTCACACTTTAGACGCTGAAAACAGTCATGCACCACCCACCCTCAAAAAAAAAAAAAAAAAAACAGGCCACATGTGGGAGCACTGATGCCACATCACACCACTCTGTGGAACCGCCTTGAGTCATGGATAGCAACCACAGAGGCAGACAACTGGTCCCCCCCCAAAGTAACCATCTATCTCCCACAGCCAGGTGAAATGTGAGCATTCCCTTGTGCTTCTCCAGCTGCTGGAGCTCTCAACACTGAGGCGACTGCATGCTGAAAGAATGACTTTTTAATTTTTATTGTCAAATTTAAGACTTTAATTTTTGTTATTGGTTTAACTTAGTGTATGTCCCTTTCCCTAGCCTTAAGCCTAATGCCAAAGGACGTCATTGATTGCTCCTGTAGCACGTGTGTTTTATACCTTTCTAAGACCTTTCTAAGACCTTGCACAATTTGAGGTTGGGCTCTGTCACCCTTTTTTTTTTTTTTGTTAAATGTATTTCAATCAAGCAACAGTGGCTTTGATGGCCACCAGCTACATACAAGTTCAAAACCACACATACAGTTGCAGACATAGTTAATAATGACAATAACAATTTTAATAAATACATAATAATAATAATAATATAAAGTTAATGACAATAAATTAAAAATGATGGTACGTGGCTCTGGAGTGTTTGTTTTGTCCTTTGTGTGTTGTCTGTTGTCCATACTGCCTCATGTGTTAATTATTATCTACAGTGTTATACGACTATTATTATCATTGTTATTATTACTCATTATTATATTATATATGTGTGTATGCATGCAAGTAATATTATTTTATGAATTAAATGCATATAGATAGGTATACTTATATTTTGTAGATATGAAATGAGTTATTTAATGAATTATAGTTATTAAATATAAAAATATAAACTGAATTACAATTAACTGTATAATTATATATATATTTAAATTGAATACTTGTGTGTACGGATGTGTATACATATAAGTAGGTATGTATATATATATATATAATGAGTGTACATATGTGTGTACTGTATGCTTATTCTGCTGTGTTGTTTTGTTTTTTTCTTTCTCCTTTTCTATTATGAAGCTGTAAATGACGGCAACCTTGTAATTTATTAAGCACTGATTTGGGGATGGGAGTAAATAAGCTTGTCTTCATCCCACTCCCTTCCAAGCTGTTTTTTTTTTTTTTTTTCTTTTTCCTCTCGCTACTGCTATAAGTGTGAATATTGTATATGATGCATATGATATCTTGTTTTGTTTTTTATATTACTGGCTTGGAATAAACTAAACTAAACTAAACAAAGGTTTAGGGGTATGAATATCATTGTACGTTTGGACTTTTAATGATGCCTTTCAACAGTTGTTTTGGTCAAGCGACTAACGGGTTGCAGTTCTTGGTTCAGGCTGTGTTCAGCAAAAATGGAAAGCTGCTAGACTGCACTGAGGATACTAGGTGACAGAAACACTAAGGATCTCCTCAACCCTAATGACATGCCTTCCTTAGAGGAGTCAACGATGGAAGACTTGAGTTCATTCTGGTTTCATCTCTCTGGCAGAAGTCACAAAGCCAGTAGCAAGTCACCAAGAGCAGATGAGATTCACTCTGAGATGCTGAAGTATCTAGATGATTTTGGGCTGTCATTGCTGATAGGCCTATAGTGTGCTGTGTGGAATTCTGGGACAGTACCTGTGGATTGACAAACTGGGATGGCGCTCCCCATCTCATGTAAGGGGACCAGAGAGTGTGTTCAAGTTACAGAGGAATCACACTTCTCAGCCTCCCTGGGAAGACGCCAGGATACTAGAAAAAGGAGATTTAGAGCAAGGAGCACCTCACAAGGATATTAAAAGGGGATTGGTAGTATGACCACCCAGTCTACATGTGTTTTGAGGACTTGAAAAGCAGCAGGAGTCTGGGGTACCAGAGCAACTGCAATGAGCAAACCAGTCGATATGACCAAAGCAGGAGCTGTGTCTGCATTCACGGCATAATAAACTTGTTCCCAGTGGGTGTTGGACTCCACCAGGGCTGCCCCTTCCTTTTTGTGATGCTGATCGACACAATTTCAGGTTAGATTTTCAAGTCAGGTACTAGAGGGTGTCCAGTTTGGTGACCTCAGAATTGCATCTCTGCTTTTTGCAGATGATGTATTTCTGTTGACTTCACACAGTGACCTCCGATGTCCACTGAGCAGGTTTGAGGCTGAGTGGAAAGTGACTCACAAACATAAAATGATTACGAAGTGCAGACCCTAACCAGCACCAAAGCAGCGCAGCAGATTACAGTCAAGATGTTTGCACTTATTTCTGTTACGGCAACATGAACTGTAACACCTATTTGATTCATTTTTATATTTTTAATCACTTCTCAAAATCAAATTACATGCCATGAGCCACAAATAAATATTTAAATTTGACAAAACTTACTGATATTTCATTTCTCGTCTTATCTGTGCCTGTGTTGTATGGCTGTGAGTGATCATCAAGATTTATGACAGTTGTGTGGTACCGCTACCAGATGGTATGCACTTTGATTATACTCTCTTTTCTCATCACTGATTTGGCCTGGTGCACCCGACCCCCCAGTTGTGGACAGGAGAAACAAAAAATATATATATATTATATTAAGTACACATGAACTACAAGAGTACTTAATATACCTAGACACATATTGGGCAACTTTAGAAGATTATCAATAAACCTGATTTTAAAAATGATCTTCAAACTGAACTATTCAATGGACCATGCTGTGCAAGATAAAAAAAAAAGGTTATTTTAGATATTATAAATGTGATGAACTCACAAATTGAGAGAAGCACCAAGGAAGAGCTGGTGGAGTCATGAGATTACTAGACAGAGGAGTTTGGTGATGCTGATACATTTGCAGGCGAACAAAGGTCCAAGTCTTTAGTAGAGCCCGACCGATATGGATTTTTTGAGGCCAATGCCGATAACGATATTTGGATGAAAAAATGCCGATAATCCATAAATCGGCTGATTTGCCGATAGCCGATAAATCAGCCAATATTATTATTATTTTTTAATGAATAAAATGTTCTTTTTTGGACCCTTAACAAAAAAGGTATGAGCTAAAAGCTGAAGTTTTGTCCTCATATTGATTAACTTCATATCAGAGAAGAATTTTCAAGTTCAAAAAATGCAAAAATGCAATTGGAGCAGTTAGGGAGTTATTTAAACGGGCCAACTAGTAAGATATCACTCCTGAAAATGATCTTTGCCATATCACGTGAGGTAAATCTGCCCTATGATTGGATTTTGGAAAACCATGTGACAGAGAACCAATTCCGATTGGACACTCACATTGCACACGTCATCACACATCGTCTATGAGGAGTACCAAGATGGCCGACGGTGGATCGAAAGTCCGCGGAGTTAACTTTTCAGCAAAAAAAGAGTAAGTTTCTATCTCATATCATTAAAAAGTTATTTACAGTTTACTAAAGCTTGGTCCCAGCCATCGTATACGACAGCGTCGGCCCCAGAGGGTTAATGGCGAATGGCAGTAATTCCCAGAACCCTTCCGGATGACCACTGAATCTGAATGTTTCAACCTCTTAGCAGTAACAATGTAATGAAGCACATTTGACACATTACTACATAAACTGAGTTAATCAAACTGAGTTGAACTGAAATGGGAGAAATGTGAGGCGAATGTAATCGCAAAGTTATTACAAACAATATCCTCATAAACTTACTTGTATGCTTTTGTCAACCCATCAGTGTAGTGTGACGGGGGCCGGTGATGAACACATTTTAACAGGGGTGTAAGCAGCTCTCAGTTGAATGGAGTCAGAGCTCCATCTACTGGACAAATGGTGCAAGGACATTTTACATTGCAGACAAACATTATTTCAGTAACTGTTCTGTTTATGAGAAATTATTGGGGTTCTATCGGCAAACTTTCGGCCGATAGTGAGTACTTTGAAAAGGGTTTATATCGGCTGATATATTGGTCGGGCTCTAGTCTTTAGGGTGTTTGTGATGCCTGTCCTATTGTATGGTTGTGACACTTTGACACTAACCTGTGACAACTAGATGCCTTTTGTGCAAGTTGTTGTTGAAGGATACTTGGATACTGCTGGAATGACTTAAACAAGTGGTTACTAATAGAGAGACTAGGATGAGGAGACTAGGGTTGGGTATCGAGAACTGGTTCTTTTTGGGTATCGTTAAGAAATAATTTGATCCACCGACATCAATAGTCTTTTTGCTTAACAATTCCCTTATCGGTCTTTCAGAGCGGCCGTTGTTTTTGAGGGTATTTGTCAGGGAAATGATCATTTCTCTACATTGATTACAGACCCTGCAGCAGCTCTGCAATCAACCACTTCTGCAGCGCGACTCCACTTTGAAGCGTAAACCAATGAAGCGGTGCTTCAATCCACTGGCTCGTTGGTTCTTTGATTCACTGCTCTTCAGAAGCAGCAACTCTGCTTCTTAATTCCTCTCAAAGCTATTAAAATATGTCAATCACTAACCGGGACCCTTGTCTTGTTGCGGTCAAGAAACGAGAATCGTCCTCTGTTCCGTTGGCACAGTTCCAAACGCTGCATGACTCTCTTCTGAGACAGAGTCCAGTCGGAATTAATAAGTTCAAAACGAATTGGCGCTTTAAATAAAATGACACCTCTTTCCAAACGTTGTAATACAAACAATAATTGACTAAAACATTATTTTCCTCTCAAAATGAGACGTCCTGCATTCTTTATGAATTACATCCTGACGTGCAGCACAGCCAACTGCAAGAGCTCACCTCAGACATATGGAAGGACATTCATGTGAATAATGTCTGAAAGGAAATGCTTTTGACAAAACTACAGATTTTGTTGATTTCTATTTATGTCCAGCGAGCAAGGATCCAACATGTAGAGTTTAAGGATCCAGTGACCAGTTTCATTTACTTTAAGACTCAATAAAATGTTGACATAGAAAACCTGTAAAGCCTACTTTTAGTACACAGAAAATTCACAAGAGGTATCGGATCGATAAGTGGAATCGATAGATAAAATTTTATCAATACCCATCCCTAATGAGGAGTATCACTTGCATTGTGAGGGAGTGTCAGCTTTGACATTTTGGCCATGTGGCCCATTTCTCTGTGCATGATCCAGGACGCAGGTGCTGAGTGTCAAGTACTCCAGTAACTTGAGAAGGCCAAGAGGACGCCCACGTTTCACCTGAGTGTGGCAGATAGATGGGTATTTTAGAGATGTGAGGATGGGCCGGTTGTCTGGCTGGATGGTTGCCATGGTGTTGTGGATGTGGCAAAACACAGCACCGGTACATGTTCCCAGATTTGACTTGTTACAAATTGTGCCATGGTACAGTAAGGAAATCATTAAAGATGTACAGCAGTTTTTCTGAAAACTGTGGCTGACGCCCCAGATGCTAAATACAGTTTTTTTTCCAGCAGTCTACATCCTGAATAAGCACTCCAAATCACCACCACTACACCTGCATAAGCAGAGTATAGCTTGACTAAATGTGCCCAGATCTGAAAGTGCTCAGTCACCTCTCCTGTCGCTCCACTTTCAGGTCAAATGATTAAATGATCCTCCCCAAACAACCGTCACGGAGCCGTGGGGCTATACAGAGGATGAGACACACCTTTTCTTACTTGGCTCTGCAGTAAACATCTCAAAATATCACAATGACTGGCCTGCTGCTTGCAAGTGTGTCTGGGAAATCTGTCTGAGAGTTCACTCAGGTATAGCAGAAGGCCCAGCGGCGGCTCAATGCAAATCACCAAGGCACATTGGCAGGCTTCTTTGTTGCTACCTCCTCTGATACAGCTCATCAAGTTCATTTAGAGCTCTCAGAAAAGTCAGGCCAGAAAGTGTTTGCACACATTCCAGCATCCTGAAAGCGCTACACCACCAAACGCTGCTCATAGGCAAGGTCTGACTTTGAGCATGAGCCCGCAATTCATCTGAAACACCAACTCAACTCCGCTACTAATTCATGATCAAATCGCTGATGAAGCCAGTGCACATCTACACTACGTGATACAATTCTGCACGCCATCAGACACATTTCAAGATTTGTCATTACCATTAATGCAACAACAACAGCAGATGTGTGGCCCAGAGAGATTGTAATTGCTGGATTTTGGTGAGGCAATCCTCCATTGTACTAATGAGCGGCAGGAAGGGAAACAAATCACACAGACCCAGCCCACTTTTGAAATCTTCTGCTAAGTTTCACTTTGACCTCATAAATACAAAAGGGTCAATTACAGAGAGATAATCCATAACTAATTTACTTGATTGATGATCTAATTATGTCTGTTTATGTCATGCTTGATAATTTACTCTGTGATAACCATAAGTACCCTCTTCACACTCAGAGCCACGGCGGTAATGAGCACACAAACATGGGTACCGCTTGGAGCTTTCTTACAACTCTCCGTGCGGTGTTAAGCAGCAGACTGTTTGGATCTTGCACCGTCTGTCAGCAACTTAAAGTTTTACTGTACATCCGAACACACCCTGTGGAGTTCACATGCCTTGTTAATAAGCAGTGTGAATGCACAAAATACGGCCTAAATTATTTGCGCAACAAAAATGCATATGTTGTAATGCAGATTTTCAACGTTTTTTGAGCCGCGGCACCCTTTTTATATTTACAAAATCCTGCGGCACACCACTGTCATGTGTCACGCACCACTAACTCGACTGTCTCTACACGGTGCGTTAGCACGTTAGCAACACGTGCGGTACAGATATGACGTAACATAGTATACTATAGTCATGGAGCTGTATATGAGAACTAGAGAGCGCAGTCCCAACGCTGCACACTAAACGAAAAGGTCCCTTCATGGACAGCGACATGACGTCTCCTAACCGGGCAAAATATTGATGAAGTACCCGGATGTTAATGCATTTTCAATGGAGATTCGCGACTGAACACACTCAGAAAAATGCTCGCAAAATACGTGTTAAAATGCCATTTTGTCCTGGATATTGAGCCAGCAAAATTAAATTACATTAAATTATGTCAGGAAAGTATTAAACTTACTCTGACACACACACATTCTCAAATATTAGTGTTGAAAGTTACACGGATCTGCGCTGATAAGCTACACTGCTCGGCTGAGCTGCTGCTGTGTTCAACGCAGCGCGGCTCCTAAAACCATTACAATACATTCATTCATTCATCTTCTACAGCTTTGTCCAATTAAGGGTCACGGGGGGCTGGAGCCTATCCCAGCAGTCATAGAGCGTGAGGCGGGGTACACCCAGGACAGGACGCCAGTCTGTCGCAGGGCCACACATTACAATACATTTATATATATTTTTACACAATTATCCTTTATTGACCGAGTTTCATTCATGAAGTCAGCGGTGTGTGTGTGCACATCTCTGTGTGTGTGGCAGCATAGCGCGGGTCATTAATCTCATTATTTTAAGGTGCAAAAAAAAAAAAAACTCCCCAGTCTTGTCGAACAATTTTTAGTCACTAACGACAAGAATTTTAACTAGACATTGGTCTAGCAATGGAAAATATCAACTAGACATAAGTGAAATTAATGATCCGTGTCATCGGGCGACACAGGTACGGCAGGAGACATACAGCTGTTTATCATCCAAATATCACGGTCAAAGTGACAACAATAACCAAAACCACTTACTTATGGAAGGAAATATTGTCTCCCTTGTTCCTCCGTTTGTGACTTTGCCAACATGCGCAGCTTTCCGGCATATTCCACCTGTTTCTTGATGAGACTAAGTGAACTTCTATGCACACAAATCACTAACTTGCCCGGAATTAAAATGGCGATCACGCCTCCTTGTCGGCACACGGCTCAGCGCTACTGCGCGCTTTGCTGCCATCTACTGGAATAAAAGAGCATTACACCATCTGCCACACTATTACAGCACATACACCTGATAATGGTGATATTTGATAACTGCCCACGGCACCCCTGACGATCGATCACGGCACCCTAGGGTGCCGCGGCACCCCGGTTGAGAATCACTGTTGTAATGTATAAAAAAAACAATTAGAGAGAAAAATGCTTGTAATTGTGCAGTACAGGAACTGTGACCCATTGATGCAAACATTTTGGAGAGGGTTAAAATATGAGTGTCAGCATTATCCATAATTTTTGGTAAATTTTCTCAATAGTTTCCCCTCCTCATTACACAGACACAAACCTTGAGGCTGCAATACCTGAAATCTTCATAAAGAGTCAAGTGATGAGATGACATGAGATTTATTGTCATTGTCATTACACGAGTGCAACAACACTGAAGTTATGTTTACACTCCAATTACCTCAGACAAAATACAGCAGTTAATCCACAATTATGACTAGTTGAACATAATAATGGCACATATCAGAATTAAAGACAACACATATACATTTGACATTGTTTATGTGCACTAAACTTGAAGCAGTCCATCATCTGAATTCAGGCAAAGTGGGTAAAGGCCGCAGCAGGGGGGGCCCGCGCCACCCAGCTTGGGGAGTTGAAGGCTGCAACAGTAAAAATCGCGCTGCCTCCAGGGTGGCAGGGAGGAAGCCAGGGTGAGGGGAGTGGAGAGACACGGGGGGGAGTAATAGGGATGGAGGGAGGGAGACGTGCATCCTGTGCGGATGAGTTATGTTTGTGTCAGTGAGTGAGAAATGTAGCACAGCATAAGCTCTACTAGGAAGACTCAGACTTCAAGACATCATTCAGATTCACATAATCAGTAACAGCTGTATATTTAACAGCAAGTAGCTGTTCCCCTTTTAGTCATCAACTCATGACCTAATACGAAAAATTTATTTTAAAATGTGACTTCTAACTCACCTCTTTGCAATCACTGGCTTGAAACGCTACCTCCTCCACCTAACCACAACCAGTTGGTCTCTGCAGGATTCAGGAGCAACATACCCCTTGCGGTTGAGACAGGGACCTGCCACAAACACTATCCTAACATTCTGTACAATATCACCACAGATTTAGCCTTGAATCGTTTCTAGTGTCCTGAGCCTTAATGGTAGAAAAATGTGGGCATTAAATGTATAACCAGTGATTAAAAAAATAAATAAATAAAAAACTGAAAAAACAAAAACATGTTTCCAATAGTCACTATTGTTGCTAAAACTCACAAGATTACATGATGATGTAGCCACATCTAATTATCATGTGGTGAGAACTGTGCTCACATCACATAGGAGATTATGTAGACTCCTCCAAAATTCTCAAACTTCATTATATTATATTAAATTAAATATGTTAAACACAAAAGAAATCAGAAATCATTTAAATAATCAAACTAAAAAAATATATATAAGATAAAAATGCACTTAACCCTCAAGAGACCAAGTGGGGTAATTTATTAAATGTGCTCCAGCTGTTCCATTGAGTAAAATTTCCATGTTCGTTTGTATGTTAGCAATATTACCAGTCATCAAAACCCTGGTGAGTGGATGATCAATGGACAACATTTACATAGTGCTTTTGTGGTCAAAGCGTTTTACAGTGATGCCTTACATTTACCTGTACACCAATGTCAGAGTGCTGCCATGCAAGGCACACACTGCACACCAGAAGTAACTTGGGGGTTAAGAATGCTGCCCAAGTTCTGATGGGGATTTGAAGTGAGGATCCTGTGGTCACAAGCCCACCACTTTAAACTTGACGACCACTGCCGCAATGAGAGTAATGATCATGAAGTGCATAACAGTGTACTCTGGTTCACTGGGTACACATGGAGACATTTATTTTTAAAAGAAACAAGCATAAAGTAAATGGTCAACTCTTTAAATATTCCAACCATTTACAATATATATATTTTTGTATTCTGTGTATGAGGAGGCAGCAGCAGCTTCTGTGTTGCTGCAGCAGCATTCTGCCAAGTGCAATAAGCTAATGCCAAGGTTTCAAATGTGCACCATACAGACACTATCAGCACCCACTACACGTGTGAATCCCGCAGCTACTTGCATGTTCCCTCCCACTAGTTTGCACACTCAAGTGGACAAATCCAAAACTACATATTCATGAATGCAAACACACAAAATGCACAATACTCACTATTACGTATGTGCATTTGAAACACACAAACATTTGTTTTGCATTTGTTTCAACACAAACAAACCATTAGTAAATAAGGCCCTTAATCTACATTGTCTCAGTTCACCCAACTGTAAATAGGTACTGGCCTTGATTGGGGAAGTACCCTACTTTGGCCTAGTGTCTCATCCAGGGCAGCTTCACATTACAGTATTCGAAGATAAGCACCAACATCAATGTGCCTCAGGCCCTATACAGGGCTTACTTCTTACCCACGAAAAAATAAACCAAATTTCACCATACAGTTCACAGGCTTCACCTCAGGGAGCTTTGGTGGCTGTTGTCTGCTGTGTAGTCTGACTAGCCAAAAACTTTTCACTTGCACCTGCTGCCTAAACAGAAGAGTGCTGTGTGCCCTGTGCACCTGCATCTTAAAGGGGATAACAAATTGCATTTGTTTTAACATGCTAATTGGTTTATTTCCACAACATGCCCTCGATGGATTTAGAGGATAAATATAACTCCTTTGTGCTCAGTGCCTTATTTTGCACTAAGATTACATACTCTCTCTGCTACAGCTCATCAAAATAGGGCCCTAAATTTTAACAGGATAACTTACCAACAGCTAAACACTCACTCACTCATCTTCCACCACTTATTTGGAATCAGGAACAGCTAAACATCATGTGAGAAAATCCAGAACTATCACAAAGAACAGAAAATGAAACAGAACAGAAAAAGTAAGGAAACAGGAAAGAGTTTAGAAGAAAAGGTGTGAAAATAACTTTTAAAAAGGTAAAACATGATAAGTTGAATCAGCAGGGAGTTCAGGGAGACGTGAGTCTTAAAGCAGCGTCACTGATTGAATTGACAGCAGGTGATCGTGGAAATGCGCAAGGCGAGAGGCTGCACTGGCGAGCAGACTGAACAGAGTGGGTGTGGCAGACAGAACAGAGACTTCAAGCAATGATTGTTGTGAGGATGGCTCCAGTGTCCAGAAATAGATCCATGTTCATGCAATGGTTGGTGCACCAAAAATCATTAAGCAACAAAACCAACTGCATGCATGTGTGTACTGCAGCTGTCAGTAATTTGCAAATTTAAACAGTGTCATTTCAAAGTGACAGATTATTCCTTCACCATTTTAGATGAGGGGTGTCTGAATGATGAAAACATATTAAGTTAACCTTACATTAAAGATGTAAGGTTAACATTTGTTTTAGTAAGGTAAGATATGAAAATGCACAAAAAATATAAAAACAACAAATTTACAATTACACCTTCTCAAACATCCACAAATTCTGTACTTTTGTACATCACCAACTTGCCACTAGATTTTTCTTGGTGGGGCTCAGTGGGGGCATAATTATTTAGTGGTAGTTTGACAGAAAATTTGCAACAATTGTGCAAATATAACTTTAATGGTAAATGTGAAGTGCCTTCTACATACGAGGTCTGTTAGAAAAGTATCGGACCTTTGGCTGGGGGAAAAAAAACTGGCTTACCTGGAGCGTTGGACACCTAATCACCCTCGAAGTAGTCTCCTTGGGACTCCACACACTTCTCCCAGCAGTGTCGCCACTGTTGGAAGCATTCCAAAAAACCTCTTTCGGGATTGATCCGCCATCGTTGCAGCCATGATGTCCTCCCTCGTCTCAAAACACGTTCCTTTTAATGGTCTTTTAATTTTTGGGAACAGCCAGAAGTCACAAGGGGCCATGTCAGGAGAGTATGGAGCCTGTGGAACCACAGGAGTTTGGTTTTGAGACAAAAAAGTCGGAATTAAGTTCGAGGAATGTGCTGGAGCATTGTCGTGGTGGAGGCGCCAATTTCCTGTGGCCCACAACTCCGGTCTCTTGTGCCGTACAGCATTACGGAGGCGACGAAGGACATCCCTGTAATACTCCTTCGTTACTGTTTGACCCTGTGGTGCGTACTCGTGGTGTACCACACCACAGGAGTAAAAAAAAAAAACAGTCAGCATTACCTTCACATTGCTGCGCACTTGGCGCGCCTTCTTCGGTCGTGGCAACGTGGAATGCTTCCACTGTGATGACTGGAATTTGGTTTCCGGGTCGTACCCGTACACCCAGGACTTATCACCGGTTATAATGGTGTCCATAAAGGTGGGATCAGTGTGAATGGAGTCCAGCATGTCCTGTGAGACTTCAACACGGAGGTGCTTTTGCTCCGCCGTCAGCAACCTCGGCACGAATTTCGCAGCCACTCGCTTCATGCCCAAATCTTCTGTCACAATGGAATGTGCAGAAAAAGTACTGATGTCCACTTCCTCCGCAATTTCTCGGATGGTCACTCGACGGTCCCACATCACCACAGCGTTCACTTTGGAAACGATCTCCTCATTTCGGCATGTTGAAGGTCGACCGGAGCGCGGCTCGCTCTCCATCGTTACGCGGCCGTCTTTAAACCGGTTGTACCACTCCTTAATCCATGTGGTGCTCATAGCTTCATCTCCGAAAGCCGTCTGGATTTTCCGAATCGTTTCCACTTGGCTGTCGCCAAGTTTCTGGCAGAATTTAATGCAATAGTGCTGCTCCAACCATTCAGCCATTTTCCGCACAAACAGAAATCCGACGAGGGGGGTGGAGCACTCCTCCCACAAGGCGTGCTCACAGGCGAATGATGCAACCGACAGGCGTGAAAAAACTCACGCATGCGCACAAAGGTTTAAGCTTGGCTGATGCAGTCACACATGATTCAAATCCATATGGTTTTTGAAAAAAAATAAACAAAATAAATAAAGGTACGATACTTTTCTCACAGACCTCGTACATGAATGTTTAATTCCATATGCAATAATATACAAATAATGAATGTTTATGAGTTCAATGGTACGAATATTTTATGAGGTGAAAGCTGGAACATACCATTCCAGCTTTCACCAAATTAAATATTTGTTCCATTAAAAGAATGTAAAAACATTCATTATTTGTTTTATATAACAGCTAAAATAAAAATAAAATTTCTAAACAACAGAAAAGGGACTTACATTTTAGTGTTCCACTGCTGCTGAAGTCCAAATTGTGAAGTGTAGTCCAGTGACGCTGTGCACTGACTTCGGACTTCCATAAAAAAAATAAATAAATAAATAAAACGTGTGTAGTTCCTCAGTCCAGCCAAAAATCACATCAGCGTTTCATGAGAACAGGTCTTCATGCATCCAGACGGCTTACAGCGGAGTGGATTTTGTGTGTGCGTGTAGCAGCGTTAGTTAGCTCAATCAAATCATCGTGTCGTTGTCCCCCGTGCATGCGCGCGCGCGCACACACACACACACACACACACACACACACGCAACCAGCTCAGTTGACTGTATATGTCCTCAGTGCAGCGGAAAAAATATCAGAAATAAGTCCAGTTTTTCTTTCTCTCTTCCTGCTCACAACCTCCAGACAGCACAGTGGATTTGTTGTTTGTGTGTGTGTGTGTGTATCTTACAAGAATTAGCAGCGTTAGTTCAAATTATGTCTCGGGAGAGTCGCTGTCTCCCGCGCGTGTGTGCACACACACGCAACCTGGTCGGCACTTGTGCGTGCGTGTACTCCCAAACAAAGACTGTACATCCTCAGTGCAGCAAAAAAAAAAAAAATTACGTCAGAAATGAGTCCAGCTTTTTTTTTCGCTCTTCCTGCTTACAGCCTCCAGATACCACAGTGGATTTGTTTTGTGTGCGAGCGCGCGTGTTGTGTGTGCGCGTGCATGCACATGTGTGGGCATATGTGCACAAGCATGTGTGCATGAATACATGCATGTGTGCACGCATGCGTGTGTAGAGTGCAATGGTGCCAAATGTATGGAACCAAGCCGCACTCTAAATGCAATGCAACACAAATGGGATGAATTAATCCATGTCATGTGACATACAAAGCACCAATCAAATGACAAGGATCCAGCCGTTATATAATATACAATAGTGAATGTTTATGAATTCAATGGTACGAATATTTCATGAGGTGAAAGCTGGAACATACCATTCAACGAGGCGAAGCCCTCACACAACTGGGACAGTGCTTGTGCACGTGTACTATAAAAATAAAAAAAAGACACCACACTTCCTCACTGCAGTGAAAAAAAAAAATCCGTCAGAAATTAGTCCATCTTTTCATGCTAACGTCCTGCTAACAGCCTCCAGATGGCTTACAGCAGAGTGGATTTGTTTTGTGTGTGCATGAGCGTGCGCGTTTTGTGTGTGTGCCTGCAGAGTGCAATGGTACCAAACATATGGAACAAAATTCACACTCTAAATGGAACCAAACTTCACTCTAAATGCAATGCAACACAAATGGGATGAATTAATCCTTGTCACGTGACACCAATCAAATGGCACGGATCCATTCAGCTGTTATATAAACAAATAATGACAGCACTTTATCTGCACTTGGCCAAATGAAGAAAATTAGGGGGAAAAAAACCTACAGCCAGAATAATCGAAACAGCTCTTCTTTTCATCTCACCCTGATTACTTGACTAAGCTGTTTGATGAGGAAATTGAGGGTGTGATATTATATATATATACACATATATATATATATATATATATATACACACACACACACACACACACACACACACACACATGATGATAACGATATTTAGATGATAGTCTTCAAAAATGTGTGTGTGTAAAACTCTTAGTATGTTGCTTACTAGGGACATTAATGGACACAGTGTTTAAGGAAAACAGCTTTAAGCTTCACTGTAGTGCCGTCTGTGAACTCTGATGTCAGCTCATAGTTAATTACAAGCTTGAGAAGCACAGATTGGTCACTAACAATCCTAAAGTTCTTGCTTAAAGTCTCTAATTACTGACTAAAACCTAATTAGATTGAACAGTAGAATGTGCAAAAAGAAACAAACAAGATGTAATCATAATTAGTTTAGCAGTAAACTGGAAATAAAGGGATTAGGAAATAGTGAACGTCAGCACTACACAATTTGTTTTGTAGATGTTGTGCTGTGGAGAAATAATATAATGACCCCTCTTTCTGATGATAATGAGCTGGACGTCCTGACCACTGCCTTGCCAGCTCTCTTCTTTATAAAGTAGCTGTGGTCTGTTCCAAAAGTTTCTACAATGTGCAAAAGGATGTCATGGACTCATATGCATATGGGGCCATTTTTTTTAAGCTATGAATGTGTTTGAAGAGTTGCAAGAGTGGCTCAATGCCAACAGCTTAATTATTGTGCATGTGCCATCTGTAGGCTGTTTACTTGATTATGGTAAAATATTGAATACAGTTTACTGCAGAAACAAGAATCTAGCAGTAAAGGCATTAGAAACAAAATAGAAAAAAAATAAAATTTATAAAAATGGAGTTTATGTCTTTTTCTTTACATGCGCCTGAGCGAATCATCTGTGAAGATTATTTTATTTATTAACTACGCAGATGTATAATAAAACAAATGGCGACTGGTTTCTAAACACAATTATGATAGAGTTTTTGGAGCGGGCAGCAGCCCCGCAGCAGGGGGAGCGGAGTTTCTTTCTTTTCTTTTCTTTTGTTTGCGTGCGCGCGCAAACGAATCGTCTGTGGAGAATATTTTATTAATTAACTACACAGATGTATAATAAAGCAAATGGTGACTGGTTTCTAAACACAATTATGACAGAGTTTTCTTGGGGAAGAGCGAGCTGCAGCCCCGCAGCAAGCAGCAGAGTTTTTTTTTTTTATTGTTTACATGTGCACGCGTGAACGGGACAGGAGGTCCTCAACCTGGGTCCCGCAGAGGTGGAAGGACCACTGAAAGCGGCCGTCATCCAGACACAGCTCCTGCAGCAAATAATGATACTCCCTGTATTGGGAGCTTTCCACAACAACTTGCTCCGTGTGATCAAGGTCCCTCATGTTAACTTGACTGACAACCAGAACCGGTGAGCGGAATGGAAGCTCCTCCTATTTGATGACGTACCAGGGCAAATTTTCGCAGCAAAAGCAGAGCGACACAACGGGCGATGGTGGCCCGTCCGTCGCCACGCGACCTCCGTGAATTTGTGCCGTCTGATCGCGCCCGGTGTGAACGCAGCATTACACCTGTAAATACAACTATTTGGGCACATCAGTGGCTGAAAGACAGAGTGTGCGCTGTGCGAGCCCTTCGAACCCTCTCACGGCAGGTGTCGGCCAAATTCCAGCTGACACACATCAACATCTATTCATACTATAAGCACGACAGTCAGCAGACGATCACTGTCGAGCTGGACAGTGACACGGTGTGTGCTGAAATGACAGGGGGTGTGCCTGCCCACAGGAGCGGCTGTGGAGATCTGTGGCTCTGGACGTCCCAGCTGGAGAGCACGTACTGTCTTTGGACAGACATGAACTAACAACTGTCCACTGTGACATGCATGTCTGCTTGCCATCATATATTACTGTTGCATATATCCAGGTGTGCACATAACTGGTACTCAAGGTGCTTGTGCATGCTAAAAATAAATCAAGAATAGCAGAAAACACAAGGGAAGCATTTCATAAGAGGAAAGCAATGACAGATTGTAGGCAAAGTGTTTCCCTCTGCTGTGCATCAATGACTTTTAGCACACATGAGCACAATGAGTACCAGTTATTTGCACCCCTGCATATATCATATATCACTGTTGCAATGGGCTGCAGCGAGGGTGCGCACATTGACAGGCTACCCCAAGTGAAATGGACCATCAGATCATAACACGCAGCGGCTGATCTGAATGTCACATCACCCACATGACCTCTGTTCCACATGATGTTGTGTCTGTCCAGTGATGTTCTACAATGAATTACTCCCTGGGCGACATTCTGTCCAAGCGCCCCCCCCCCCATCTAAAAAAAGCAAAAATTTTGCACAGCCAGCCATTTTTTTGTTACAACCCCAATTCCAATGAAGTTGGGACGTTGTGTAAAATGTAAATAAAACAGAATACAGTGATTTGCAAATCCTCTTCAACCTATATTCAACTGAATACATCAAATAAACAAGATATTTAATGTTCAAACTGATAAACTTTATTGTTTTAGTGCAAATATTTACTCATTTTGAATTGGATGCCTGCAGCACGTTTCAAAAAAGCTGGGACAGTGGTATGTTTACCACTGTGTTACATCACCTTTCCTTCTAACAACACTCAATAAGTGTTTGGGAACTGAGGACACTAATTGTTGAAGCTTTGTAGGTGGAATTCTTTCCCATTCTTGCTTGATGTACGACTTCAGTTGGTCTCCGTTGTCGTATTTTGCGCTTCATAATGCGCCACACATTTTCAATGGGTGACAGGTCTGGACTGCAGGCAGGCCAGTCTAGTACCCGCACTCTTTTACTATGAAGCCACGCTGTTGCAACACATGCAGAATGTGGCTTAGCATTGTCTTGCTGAAATAAGCAGGGACATCCCTGAAAAAGACGTTGCTTGGGTGGCAGCATGTGTTGCTCCAAAACCTGGATGTACCTTTCAGCATTGATGGTGCCATCACAGATGTGTAAGTTGCCCATGACATGGGCTCTAACACACCCCCATACCATCACAGATGCTGGCTTTTGAATTTTGCGCTGGTAACAATCTGGATGGTCGTTTTTCTTTTTTGTCCAGAGGGCACGACGTCCAGGATTTCCAAATGCAATTTGAAATGTGGACTCATCAGACCACAGCACACTTTTCCACTTTGCGTCTGTCCATTTCAAATGAGCTCAGGCCCAGAGAAGGCGGCAGTGTTTCTGGATGATGTTGATGTATAGCTTTCGCTTTGCATGGTAGAGTTTTAACTTGCACTTAGACTTTCTTTATTGTCATTGCACAAAAACACACAGTGAGTCTGGCAATGAAACTTGTAGAAGTAGAGATGAATTGTGTTAACTGACAATGGTTTTCTGAAGTGTTCCTGAGCCCATGCAATAAGATCCTTCACACAATGATGTTGGTTTTTAATGCAGTGCCACCCAAGGGATCGAAGGTCATGGGCATTCAATGTTGGTTTTCTGCCTTGCTGCTTACATGTAGAAAGTTCTCCAGATTCTCTGAATTTTCTGATTATATTATGGACTGTAGATGATGGAATCTCTAAATTCCTTGCAATTCAATGTTGAGAAACATTGGTCTTAAACTATTGGACTATTTTTTCACGCAATTGTTTAAGTGGTGATTCTCACCCCATCTTTGCTTGCGAACAGCTGAGACTTTTTGCGATGCTCCTTTTATACCCAATCATGACACTCACAATTAGTGTCCTCAGTTCCCAAACGCTTATTAAGTGCTGTTAGAAGGAAAGGTGATGTAACACAGTGGTAAACATACAACTGTCCCAGCTTTTTTGAAACGTGTTGCAGGCATCCATTTCAAAATGAGCAAATATTTGCACATAAACAATAAAGATGATCAGTTTGAACATTAAATATCTTGTCTTTATGGTGTATTCAATTGAATATAGGTTTAAGAGGATTTGCAAATCATCGCATTCTGTTTTTGTTTGCATTTTACACAACGCCCCAACTTCATTGGAATTGGGGTTGTATTATATTATTAATATTTTAGAAGTACCCCTGAAATTGCAATTGACATCAAAAGCCCACAGGCTACAGTATTACTTCAAAACAAAAATATCCATGAATTGTAAGTTTGAATAAACATGTCTTACATTAGACACTTTATTAATCTGTCTTTCAGGGAGGAACAATTAGCTGTTGTTTTTGTTTCAACATTTAGTTGATATTTGTACATATTAGGCTAAATGTGTAAATACGTAGCATTAACTAATATGCAAAACTTTTAGGTTTGACAGAAATTTGATCATGTAGTATTTTTCCTTTTTTTCCTCCCAATTTTTGATCTTCATCTGTGGATCAAACAAAAATCTAAACTGAAATGTTTCTTGCGTTCCCATGCCAATGAAATCAAATGTGATTCTTTTTCTCCCTCAAATAATCCAGTTAATTATGATAAGCCTAATTTTAAATTTCATTATCATTGTTATTATTTTGTCAAAAAGCTGCCAGCTGCTGGAAAATTATTGTAAAAACACACTCTTGCAGGCACAAAAGGGTCAGATTCAGTCACTTCAGCTAGTAATGTGAACACAGCATACGTTCTAAGCCATCTTTGCAAATAGGCAGGCTGTCCTTTTTGCAAACTTTTATTCCACAAGTGATCAGATTCAAACCCATTATTACACCCTGTCTGTCTGATTTCAAATGCCTTTTATTTCATAAACTGGCTGCCTGCCTCATTTGCTGCGTGATCCGCAGAGAAATGTGGCTCAGAGTTCTGGTTCTGTGCTGCATCCTAAGTGGACAGAGCCAAAGCGGAGCAGACGGGAGGAGAGCGCCTGTCCACGGTTTCCTGCCGCACATGGAGAGAATTCAGCTGCGTCCAGCTTGGGATAAAGCTGAATCCTCTGCATGTGTGGCAGGACATGTCACACAATTCAGAAAAATGTGGTGGAATTATAAGCCTGTATTTATAATATTATGAATGTGATGTGCGTTATTTGGAAGAAAGTCGAGGTGTAACTGACTTTAGTCCATTCTACACACACTGACAAGAAAACCATTTTGCGGTGGACATGATTTTTTTTTTAAAGAGTTCGCCCCACGGTACCACCACTCCATAAATGCTGCCCAGGGCAACAGCCCGCATGGGTCATATCAAAAACTGCCACTGTCTGTCCCATGGCGCACCATCCACAAGACACGCGTGTCGGGCAGGACACATGCACGGGGCTGGCTGGACACACCGCCAGCAGATGTGGACATGATAAGAGCATCCTGCTTCTCATTCATGTAATTTCATGACTGTACATCTGTGACCATAGGTCATCTACAGAGGAACAGATGAATCGTACTTGTATTGCCCGCTTGATAAGAGGGATTCAATAAAATGTAGTGTTTTATAGTGTGTGGTTTTATTTTTTCTTAAATACAGCCATGTCCTTGATATCAGGCATTTTCCCGCACCTTTTACAGGACAGTGATGGTAGCTCAGTGGTAAATCTTCTAGCTGGGAATCAGAGCTTTTGGAAAGTGCAGGTTTGAATCTCCTGGGTGGCATGTATTTTTTATTTTCACAGCAGCTGTACACACTGTGTTCCCACATGTGCAAAACCATTGCAGCAACATCGCTTACATCTGCCCATCCACTCAATGTTTGCGTGGTTCACTCATACGAGCTGTTCTGCCGTGAGTTACCCTGATTTGTACTTATTTGCACTATGTGTGAAGGGGCCCTAACACATGTGCTCTGTCTTACTTGCATATGATCCTGGCCAGAGATGCATTTGGATTGCATCACAGTGCAGGGAATGGTTGGCTATCCTTCCTAAAGTGGACAGAAAAGTTGCCCAATCAAGCAAGAAATCTTCTAAAATTGCAAAGCTCATCCTACACATTGTTTATATATCTAGCTGTGTTTACATTTCCAAAAATTAAGGTTGGAACTGATTTTACTTTTAAAAATATATACATCACAAGGGCTGAGGTTCTACTTAACTTAAAATATGTTTGAGCAGTCACATGACTTTGTCCATAATGGCTTCATTCATGAATGTTTTCTTATTTTCTCTTAACTATGGATGGAAATTCTCCTCTTGCCATTTCAGATCCCTAATTTGCTGTTCACTGTGTGAAGCTGTTGATGAATGAGGACTGTTCATAAACTGATTTTACATTCAAGCAAACACCTCCAATACTATGTGAATCTCAATCGATCCATTAATCACTGCTTTTTGTTTGGCCGGGTTGTGGTACCCGTTAGACAATGATTGAAGTCCAGATGTCCCTCATCTCCCAGCAACACGATCCAGGTCTTTGTAGGGAATCCCAACACATTCCCAGACCAGGTAGGAAACACAGTGGATTTTTCATGAATACGTTCCGTCATGAAAATTAAAATCCCCTGTGTAACCATACACACAGTAAAATCACCAGTGTTAAATTAACACTGCCAGTGTTAGTTTTACACTGCTGATTTTACTGTGCAGTTTCAACAATACTCAGTGTGAAAATGTGTTGAGATTTACCTGTGTAAAGCAACTGCATGTCATTTAAAAGAGCATTCCACTTAAACACTTTAATTTATTCATTTATATTTTTCAGAAATGACTACACAGCTGTGAATGGTACGAAATAATAAATTATACAAGTACACACATAAGCACCTGTGACCAGCATCGAACTTGAATGTCATCTCACAGAATTAGCCAGACTTCTTTCATGTCATCATGATTATGAAACCCCGACACATGTAGGCCTTCCATACATTTTTGATGGTGCTTGAGTGCCGACCCCGAGCAACAGGCGCCCCACTATAATCTTTTATGAATGCAGACCAATTATGTAACTACTGAGCACAAATAAGCCTGTAAGGCTGCTACTGTGCATCTTTAAGGAACAAACAAATCTCAGTGAAAAAGGACTTAAGCAGCCAGATTTTCACAGTGGAACAAGTGTGTAAAGTTCACTTTTAATGATCCATTATGACGATTTTATTTTCACTTAAACTGGTGTCGCAGACTGAATGGTCCACCCTAAAAATCGACCCCCCCGCCTTCTCTGTGCATGCGTCATTTCGGAGCATCAGCAGTGATTCATTGATTATCACCTCATTTCTGCTTAAAACTGACTTTAGAATGATTTAAGAGGTTTTACTTTGTCATCTGATGGTTTATCGCTTTGGTTTTAGAGAGTCAGACTCAGATGTGCTGCAGTGGCACTCTGATCACTCCCTGTTTTTATGATGAAATAATGTGAATTTATGTGCAAATGATTGTTGTACAAAAGCTTCAGATATCGGTCGCTGAGGTAGATGACTGGAGTGCAGTTTTAATCAGAAATGAGGCAATAATCAGTGAACTGCTGCTACCACTCAGAAGTGACGTATGCGCAGTGAAAACAGGGGGCCTGATTTTTAGGGTGGGACCGTTCGGTCAGCAACACTGGCATCGCCCAATTTGGGGCCAAAGTTTGGCCTGCTCTCCCTTTGGGTGGACTCATCAAGTTGTTCAGCATGACACTTACAGGAAAACAAGTATTTTTATTTTTACCCCAACTGCAGTCTTTTCAGGCTTCCTGTGCATTCTGTATCTGACCACAATTTTACAATGTACAAACTGGGGGCACTTTGAAGTTCCTCTGACAGTCAGCCCTTTTTTGAATGAACACTGCCATCTAGTGGGCTCAGAAACAAAAATACCAAATTCTTCATGAAGTGTCTTTGCCATCACTAACGACATCAATCAATCAATGTTATGTAATGTCTGTCTGGGGACATTTTGTGATGTAAATTAAATGTTGGAAACATATCCGGTACTGATTTGATACCGTGTACTGCCGTTTTCATCACATTTTGGGGGGTACGGTGGATGCTTTGCGTACAGCAAAATTATCTCAATAATTCAGTAAAAGTTTAAATTATTGTCTTATATCTAATGTGTAGATGGCAAACAAAATTTGGACGTTGGGCCACAGGGGAGTCGAGCTGTTGTGACATAAGTCTTTGACAGTCACAGTCATGATTCAAAACTACTGTAGTAAAATACTGATTATATCATGATTCTATTTGTAATTGAGCAACATTTGTTTTCAGAGAGTGATATGCATGTACAGTATTACAGGTCAAAACAATGACAAAGTACTAAGAAAGAACTATTTGTCTCCAAGGTAATTTTCATGTAGCTTAATTTTTATTTATTTATTTATTTTGGGCTGTATGCACTCTGCACACGCTTTAGAAAAGTCACTCTGACCACCTATGTTGCAGACACAAAAGAAACATTTGGATGTTATTTTTTATCTGCACACAGTGCACGATGCCTTGTGTACATTGGGGCATGGCAAAGGAGGCAATCACAAGCATGCCTTCAGATGACAGATGTGTCTCCCAAAAGTGTCTTTATGCATATCCGTGAGTGTAAAGAAATGGCAGAAAACTCCTTTTCTGGCAGCACATACTGTGATTAAATACACCTGCTGCGTCACTCACAAAAAAATTGAAGATGTGTCACAATTATACCCCCGTCATACCAGATCATGAATGGTCATTTGCAACAACATTCGTGGAATTTGTGCTGCATTCGAACTGCACTCTACCTCATACAGCATTGCTCAACACATTTGTGTCTTGCTCATACTGGAAAACATTCAATCGGTGGTCGAGTTGCAGTCGTACTGCATTCTTACTGCCGTATGAATGGACATTCAAGCATCATTCGTGCAATTTGACCTGCAGTTGAACTGCACTGGAATTCCTTGGACAGCATTCGTGTTGCAATTATGAAGATATGGCAAATTCACATGGCCAGCACGAATGTAGAGAACAGGCACACTACTGTCATGCTGCATTCGACCTGGGGAACATTCGTACGGTGGTTGTATTGCTGTGTGACTGCTTCTTCGAATGACATTCGAACTGGCATCCAAAATGGCAACCCACCAGCATTCGGAGCAGTCTGATTGCATCGGCATGTCCCAATTGTTCCCCCAATGAGCCGGACCCCTCCCCGGCATTCTGTTTTGGGTGAGCAAAGGAAATATCGTAATGTGCAAAGTCTGTGGCAAGCAATCATTATGTGCACTAGACAGGAACATTGCACAATCACACACCGTGTCACAGCGAGTCAGTGCATCTCCATGACATGCTGACGCTCAGTGTGGCCATCTGAACGGGGTCTAACAGCCATGTTAACATGAGATTACAGATACATCCTCTGACAAATGAAGTGGATTGACAATGGATCTGTAATATCATGCACATTATGGGCGTAAGTGGTGCGCCACTCAGTGCCTTTGACTCGCTATGGGGCAGGGCACTGAGCAGCTACATGTGATGTTACAGCTAACATGATGATCATAATACACATACGTAATGTAACTCATGAGAGGGCATGACCATGTATGTGTAACAGCCCTGCATCTCAGAGCCGGCAGAACGGGCTGTCACTGTGATGCTGAGCATCAAATACTGTGTTTGACTGACAAAAAACAAGTTTAAAAGACAAAAAAATAAAAGATGACAGATAGCAGCTGTGCCCCCGCTCAGCAAGACGAGACTGTGGAAGATGAAAAGGGGGCCATCTGCGCTCTGGACTCCAAACGCGCACACACTGGTCAGCACCCGCTGGAGTGGAGCGCATGATCAGTGTTAAACACACATAAGGGGAAAACTTCAGTTTTGTTTTATTTTATTTGAAATTTTCATGGAGAAGTGCTGCATAAAAGCAGTGCCACATTTTAGATTTGAGAGCACAAAGAGTGCCACGTTTGGTTGCTTTGCAGTGGTTGGTGGTGGCGATGCTTGTAAAGTTGTTAATTTATTTTTTTATTTTCCTTAAATCTGACAACTGTGTAGCTATAAATGACTGTTCTCCACTCTTCTCTGTTGGTCAGTCAGATAAATGCGCCAAATTTTCCCAGCAGTTTTACCAACTCCAGGTTCCCATCAATGGCCGACTGGTGGAGTACCGTCTGTCCTTCTGGGCCAAAGGAGCTGATGTTGAAGTCGCAGTTTGTCAGTGTAGCTCCTTCGTGTTGCCTTTCACTGCTTCTTGGAAAACCCTCTGTGGTGCAGAACATGTCAACACGTCCGCCTGGCTCATGATTGCAGCTCGGTATTGGACAAAGTAATCCTGCCTGCGCCCGAAACCTGATAATGATCATCTTCCCCTTTCGCGTGTCTCTGCTCAATGTCACAGGTGGGTTAAGAGCAGTCTTTAAAATATTTAGTATGATGCAAGCACGACACCCAGCAGTGTGATACGGCAGGTCTTCTAAAGAAGACCACAGCACTCCCTCTGCCCCCCTGCTTGTTTTCTACCCAGACCTCAGCTGGCACATACAGCATTGGAAGGGCAATCTGCATGTTTCTGCTGCATTGTGGAGTTTCATTCTGTGTTGTTTTTATTCTTGGTCTTTTTTATTTTTATTTTTGTGGGAAAAGGTTTATATCTACATTTGACTTGCACTCTGGGTAGTTGCCCTGGATTCGGCAGCTGCTGCACTCTGAACTGTTCGAATCATTCAAGCCAGCTTCATACCACATTGTGGGAGTTTGTACATGGCTGTACAAATGTCTGTCCCATACAAATGCAGCTCAAATTCTGTTTGTTTTTCCAGTTCTTGTGATTCGTACGGCACTCATGCTCTAGTGTGACGGGGCCCTTATGCACACGCATCTCAGTATGCATCCATGAAAACACATTATAATTTGCATGCATGTTCATTTTTCTGTGCATTATTCATATGGTACAGTGTGTGAATGGGAATGCTTATTTTGTTTGAGCAACCAATCAGTGTACATCACGCTGACTCGCTGAGATTGTCAGTTGCCATGTCATGTCGCTCAGAATATGTGACTTCTCATCTATTTTGGCCCCACCTAATTAGCAACAAGTGACCACCTCTCTCTTGTTGCTGTAAAACACACACTCAGATTGAAATGAATGGCAGCTGTTCGCTTTGCCACTGTCTCTTGTAGGTAATATGATGATATACTAGACACATAATTCACACTGCCAGTGCCTAGTGTGGGAGCATCACTAGACAAAAGCACTTCAACTCTGGGCCGAAGGAGTTAATGAAAATGGTTATGATCAAGAAGTAATTTGAAACTCAACTGAAATTTCCAGCCATCAGTACTTCAAGGGTTTTGTTTTCACATTGGCTTGCCTTATGCAAGTTATGCAGTTCTGTCGAAAAGTATCTGTTCAACTATTTACACCGCTGCCAGTGTCTGAATGCTAATTAGGGAGACAATTCTCAATCCAGTATTCTTTACTCAAGTGACAAAGTCTTTTCAAAGTGGCAGATGAATGAATCAAATTTTTAAATCACTGGAGAGTGCATTACTGTAGAACATGGTGTGCTGCCAGGTAAATGAGTTCACTTTAAACTTTCAGATAAAGGACAGAAGGTGTAATATGATCATCAGCAAAGAGATTATGGAAATAAATCCATAATGCTGCACTGTTGTGGAGATCTGTAAGAGTGCGCTGTGCAGCTCAATTACACATGGTGGATAAGTGTGTGATCTCTCTGAGCAGGTCTTGCGGTTTCCTCCCATTTCTGCACAGGGATCAGCCAGAACCAGCTATGAGAACGACATCCATCTAGTGATGTCAACCATTTTTATGAGCCTTTCAATCAGTGGTTTTCAATGCATTTTCTTATTTATTTATTTTAATTAACCGGTTATGATTAGAGTAGTGCTATCTTGGAGGCACATAAACTGATCATAAAACTGAGCACTGAGTACCAACGGGTAGGTTTGTCCAGTTCACTATTCATAGTTATATTGCAGCTGTATTATAATTTTATTACAGAGATTAGAGCATGCTATAGGTATTAAAGGCACTGCGCTGCGGTAGTTTGAATCATATTTATCTAATAGATTACAATTTGTTCATGTAAATGGGGAATCTTCTTCACAGACTAAGGTTAATTATGGAGTTCCACAAGGTTCTGTGCTAGGACCAATTTTATTCACTTTATACATGCTTCCCTTAGGCAGTATTATTAGATGGCATTGCTTAAATTTTCATTGTTACGCAGATGATACCCAGCTTTATCTATCCATGAAGCCAGAGGACACACACCAATTAGCTAAACTGCAGGATTGTCTTACAGACAGAAAGACATGGATGACCTCTAATTTCCTGCTTTTAAACTCAGATAAAACTGAAGTTATTGTACTTGGCCCCACAAATCTTAGAAACATGGTGTCTAACCAGATCTTTACTCTGGATGGCATTACCCTGACCTCTAGTAATACTGTGAGAAATCTTGGAGTCAGTTTTGATTAGGATATGTCATTCAATGCGCATATTAAACAAATATGTAGGACTGCTTTTTTGCATTTACGCAGTATCTCTAAAATTAGAAAGGTCTTGTCTCAGAGTGATGCTGAAAAACTAATTCATGCATTTATTTCCTCTAGGCTGGACTATTGTAATTCATTATTATCAGGTTGTCCTAAAAGTTCCCTAAAAAGCCTTCAGTTAATTCAAAATGCTGCAGCTAGAGTACTAACGGGGACTAGAAGGAGAGAGCATATCTCACCCATATTGGCCTCTCTTCATTGGCTTCCTGTTAATTCTAGAATAGAATTTAAAATTCTTCTTCTTACTTATAAGGTTTTGAATAATCAGGTCCCATCTTATCTTAGGGACCTCATAGTACCATATCACCCCAATAGAGCGCTTCGCTCTCAGACTGCAGGCTTACTTGTAGTTCCTAGGGTTTGTAAGAGTAGAATGGGAGGCAGAGCCTTCAGCTTTCAGGCTCCTCTCCTGTGGAACCAGCTCCCAATTCGGATCAGGGAGACAGACACCCTCTCTACTTTTAAGATTAGGCTTAAAACTTTCCTTTTTGCTAAAGCTTATAGTTAGGGCTGGATCAGGTGACCCTGAACCATCCCTTAGTTATGCTGCTATAGACTTAGACTGCTGGGGGGTTCCCATGATGCACTGAGTGTTTCTTTCTCTTTTTGCTCTGTATGCACCACTCTGCATTTAATCATTAGTGATTGATCTCTGCTCCCCTCCACAGCATGTCTTTTTCCTGGTTCTCTCCCTCAGCCCCAACAGAAGACTGCCCCTCCCTGAGTCTGGTTCTGCTGGAGGTTTCTTCCTGTTAAAAGGGAGTTTTTCCTTCCCACTGTCGCCAAGTGCTTGCTCACAGGGGGTCGTTTTGACCGTTGGGGTTTTTACGTAATTATTGTATGGCCTTGCCTTACAATATAAAGTGCCTTGGGGCAACTGTTTGTTGTGATTTGGCGCTATATAAATAAAACTGATTGATTGATTGATAATATCAAACAATCAGAGTGTCACAAAGTGCACACCAGTGTGCTGCTGAGAAAGAGGACGCAAGTGAAAGGATTTTTGGTGCGTTAATGGATTTGTGCCAACATGTCAGAGCAGACAGCCGCCAAAAGTTTTGTTAGGTGAAGCCATGAAGCGGTGAGGTGAAAAAAAATGTATTTTACCTTGAGTTTTTAATTTGCCAGTTGTTTTCAATTCACCTTTGTTGTGTATTTTGCAGTATTTTTATGCAAACATTCCTAGTAACAGAAAATATCATCAGTGTGCCAATGCAGCAACAGATCACACTTCATTCTTGTGCACAGATGAGCACAAGAAAATAGGTAATGGGCCTGAAAATCTGCATTGTGCAGAAAATAGCAATGAGACCTGTGTTACACTGTGCGCTCTGTTGTGAAGGGAAGGTAGAGCACAAAAACTGTTTGAGATTCATTGATTCATCTCTCTTTCTCTCCATGAATTAAACATTTTGACACCAACATTTTTGCAGTTTTACATGTTTAAGAGCTCTGTGGCTCTGATTGATTAAACATCATTAAGGCCTACTGAGTGTTTCGGTACAAGAGTTTGCTACTTAGTGCACACAGGTTTAGATTTTCTATGACAGTTATTAAGGCAAACTACTTCTACAAACCAGTAATTATTAGTCGTATGACTTACGTGTGCAAGAGGACAGCAGTAAAATGAGCAAAGCTCCTACATTCACATCTTTTGCTTCCACTTTATATGAATAATTAGCTGAGTTACCCGTTCTACGCACGGGTAATAGAGAAGAATTTTTGCCATGTTATTGTATATTTTATGTCACTTTAGTTAAGGTGTAGTAAGTTTCACTGTATTGTGTGTATGTTGTCATGATCCATTTTCATAGAGCTATTTGTGACATTCATGAGCTGATTCTGTAGATGTTTTCCCAGCTCTATTACATTTCATCCATTTAGCACTGAGTTTTATGGCGTAGTGCTCCTCGCTTCTTGGGAGGCATATCGAGAGTCTACTAGTCTGCATGTCGTACACAGCAGGTACATTTAAGATATATATATATATATATATATATATATATATATATATATATATATATATATATATATATATATATATAAAATAAAAATTGCACGCCTTAACTCATACACGTCACACACTGGCCCATTGAGATTCTAATTAAAATCCAACCTAACCAGCTGCTACTATGTAGTAAGTAAAGTGTGATGCTTGCTACTTGACCTGAGTACCATGTGAACTGTGAAAATAAGGGCTCCAGTGAGTGGGTGGTGATTCTAATACATGAGGCTGACTGTGTGTATGTGTGTTCACACACATACGCTTTCAACCTAAGGGGCTCAGTGACCTCCCCCTTGGTGCTCCCTGTCAGCAGAGCAAGTTTGATGTTGATTTCTTAATTACTGTGTCTGTGCATAGCAAACAAACACAGTCAGCTTTATATATTAGCTTTTTTAAAGCCTACACCATCCTGCAGAATATCCCATCAGAATGGACATCGACACAGTAAGATTTCTACAATTTCATCACCCGTTCTGGGGGCTCTTTGTAAGAGTAAACAAGGTTAATGGCTAGCCAGTGAAGTTCATGCTCATGCTTCATTCAGGGGAATGCTCCAATCCTTGCGCATGCTCTTAGGAACTGTAGCGTGATTACTGAATTTAGAACAGTAACATGTTACATTGCTGTGCTACAGACAAATGTAATGTGATTACAATAACAACCAACTCTGTTGGCCAGTAAAGCCCTGGTCCCACCAAATAATGAACAGTGAATAATAAGCCACACAGCATGTTTTTTTAGTATGAGAGGAGGTATTCAGCAACTGTGGCAGAATAGCAGCTTTGACAGCCTCTTAGAGGCAGTACATTTGGTTAACGGGTTTAATTTCTGAGCGTGGCGCTAATATTTTTGGCTATTTTTGGACAGGCTCAGCCCTCTTGTGCACACAATTCCACCTGCTTTGTGCGCCGGACGCTGTATATATATATATATATATATATATATATATATATATTATATATATATATATAAATTGTAGTGAATAAGCATTTTCTGTCAGAGCTTGCCAGTTGAAAACACCTGTAATCGCAGAGGACTGTTTCATCAGGACTTTTTTTTTCTCTCTTTCTCATGCACTGATGTGAAGAACAGCTTTCAAACATCTTAAGAAGGTAAGTATTTGTAATGTTTTTATTGTAATACATAGGTAAAACAGTTGCATGTTCATTCCTTCTATATAATCAGCTGTAAAAGTATGTCTACAATAGATTTAATTTCTTGTTAATGGATCAGGAGCTCCGCTGTTTGTGCACACTGACGCAATGACCCATGCTCAAAACGGGTATTTAGGCAGAATGCCAGCTCACAAAAAGAGTGATTTTGCAGACAATAATGAACAAACACAACGTTAAAAGTTGGATCTCGGTGTGAAAATGACTGTTTAAAGCCGTGGAAGAAATAAAGCCAGTGAAGGCATGAATGGAAAGGAAGCCAGCAAGAAGGAGCGCTGAGGCGGCTGTCCAGGAATGCAGAATGGCAGCGCATGCAAAAGAGTGACTTTGCAGATGGACAAACACAAAGTAAAAGTTGAATCACAGTGACAAATGTGTGTTTAAAGCCGCGGAAGAAATAAAGCCAGCGAGAAGAAGTGCAGAGGTGAATGTTCAGGAACCCGTGGTTCAGTTCTAGCTGGTCTGGTGCATTTAATGACTCTGGAACACAGGTGAACAGCAGCCTGGTGCACAGCGCACACTGGCCAGACTGCAGTGGAGCGTCTATTTTTGGACTGTGTCCATCTTAAATGGATGCTGTGAATTGAAAACCTACACTTTAAAAAGGGACCAAGCTTCAACACTAATTGTTCAAGCTTTGTAGGTGGAATTCTTTCCCATTCTTGCTTGATGTACAACTTCAGTTGTTCAACAGTCCGGGGTCTCAGTTGTCGTATTTTGCGCTTCATAATGTGCCACAGATTTTCAATGGGTGACAGGTCTGGACTGCAGGCAGGCCAGTCTAGTACTCGCACTTTTTACTATGAAGCCATGCTGTTGTAACACGTGCAGAATGTGGCTTGGCATTGTCTTGCTGAAATAAGCAGGGATGTCCCTGAAAAAGACGTTGATTGGATGGCAGCATGTGTTGCTCCAAAACCTGGATGTACCTTTCAGCATTGATGGTGCCATCACAGATGTGTAAGGTGCCCATGCCATGGGCACTAACACACCCCCATACCATCACAGATGCTGGCTTTTGAACTTTGTGTTGGTAACAATCTGGATGGTCTTTTTCCTCTATTGTCTGGAGGACACAATGTCCATGATTTCCAAAAACAATATGAAATGTGGACTCATCAGACCACAGCACACTTTTCCACTTTGAGTCTGTCCATTTCAAATGAGCTCGGGCCCAGAGAAGGCGGCGGTGTTTCTGGATGTTGTTGATGTATGGCTTTCGCTTTGCATGGTAAAGTTTTAATTTGTACTTGCAGATGTAGCAACGAATTGTGTTAACTGACAATGGTTTTCTGAAGTGTTCCTGAGCCCATGCGGTAAGATCCTTTACACAATGATTCGGTTTTTAATGCAGTGCCGCCTGAGGGATCGAAGGTCACGGGCATTCAATGTTTGTTCTCGGCCTTGCTGCTTACATGTAGAAAGTTCTCCAGATTCTCTTAATCTTCTGATTATATTATGGACTGTAGATGATGGAATCCCTAAATTCCTTGCAACTGAACATTGAGTAACATTGTGAACAACTGCGTGAAAAAATAGTCCAACAGTTTAAGAACAAAGTGGTGATCCTCACCCCATCTTTGCTTGTGAACAGCTGAGCCTTTTGGAGATGCTCCTTTTATACCCAATCATGACATTCACCCGTTTCCAATTAATGTGTTCACATGTGGAATGTTCCAAACAGGTGTTCTTTAAGCATTCATTAACTTTCCCAGTCTTTTGTTGCCCCTGTCCCAGCTTTTTTGAAATGTGTTGCAGGCATCCATTTCCAAATGAACAAATATTTCCACAAAAACAAAAAAAGTCTATCAGTTTGGACATTAAATATCTTGCCTTCATGGTGTATTCAATTGAATATAGGTTGAAAAGAATTTGCAGATTTTTTTTTTTTTTTACATTTCACACAACGTCCCAACTTCATTGGAACTGGAGTTGTATATAAAGGGAGAAAAGCAGGGGGCCTAAAACAGACCCCTGTGGACCCCCATATTTCATGTCACCAAGGTTAGAGGTAGTGTTGTTGTACAAGACGCAATGAGAGCAACTGGTTAGGTAAGATGTCAACCATGCAAAGACATTCCCAGTAATCCCAAAATGATTCTCCAGCCGATCAAGTACAATACAATGATCCACCATATCAAACGCAGCGCTAAGATCTAACAGCACCAGAACACTACTCATGTAGCTCTGGCTCCCATATCTCAGGCTATCAGGCTGACAGAATGTGTTCATATTTTAAGAAAAATGAACTCCATTTACAACACAAACAGTGAAAAGAATTATACCCAGCTACAGCAGTTTGATATATCATATGCAGAGTTGAATTTTAAAAAAGGTAAAAATCAGAAGTTTGTAGATTTTTTGGATGCATTTAGCTTTTACTTTTTCTGATATAACAAAAATAATACTACTACTACTACTAATTAAGAATTTCATTTATTTTAGTGTGTTCCATTTACTGGTATGCTTAAATTTTGTTTAATTATTTTCAGTGGTCATTGATGTCAATTATATCAAATTTTTAATTTTTGTTACATTTTCTGTAATATAACAATGACATTATTTAAATTTTAACTGACCCTACACTTTTTGACAAGATTTTGCTCTGGACTTTGGAAACAAAGAAAATGTCTGAATGTATCCTGATCCCTGTGGATCCATGTATTATGACAGTTATGTGTTTAATGTCTATATGTTTACTTATTGTGTTGTATCTTGTGTTATCCATCATTTGTGTTGTATCTTGTCTTTTTTCATGATATGGATCCTGTGTCTGGAATAAAGAGTAAAGTAACATTGCGATTATTTTATTCTTTGGGTTTTAAATATTTTTTTATATCTTGTTTAACAAATTTATCTATTTAGAAAGTGTAATAAACTAAGCTATATAAATAAATTGAGTTCTTTATGCATCAGCATTGTTGGCCTGATGCTGAGGCTGATTATACAGAGGTACAATCTAAATTTGGAACATGCTGTTTAATAAAAAAAAAAAAGTCAGACACAGGACTGTTTCAACACCCAGTGCACATCCTCAGATGAGAAGCCAGGGTAAGAATTATTCAAGGCATCACAAACTGTCTCCTCCACACTCCACATTATGTAATTGTTTTTGAGGACAAAGCCTTTAACTTTCGAAAAGAATATCATGGAAGTTGATGTTCAGGAGGAAGCCGTTACATATACAATGTCATTCTGCATTCATTTCTATAAAAAGGTGTGACAAGACAGATTTCATACCAAATAGTCAAATTTGCAGCATTCTTGAAATCCAAAGAAATCACTGTATTAAAGTCTCTGTTTGGCATCAGTGGGAGGAATAATATGGCATTATTTGACCCTAACATGAACGCGGGTTAAACCACATTTTATCTTGAAGATTTTTTTCCATCAGACCACTGTGTTTTCTAAAACAGGACTGTAAAGTGCTCCATAAATATCAGATTGTTTTGATAGTAAATGAAAACCTACAGGTTCACTGCTTTCCTCTAAATTCAGGGAGGCACTGCATGATTAATTGAGTGTAGGATCATTATGTACAACCCAGCACCTGGCGGACCTACTACTGCTACATTTTAACTTAGTGTGCTTGATAAATTTAAAGATTATAGCACACTTATCAGAAATTCATTTGCATGATTTACATTGACATTACACTATAAACAGATTCTCCTCAACAGAAATGAAGTAAAAAGCAGGTACCTCAGCATGTTTTTAAAATTATGGGTGTTTTTTTGGGGGGGGGGGGGGGGGGGGGTAATTGTGCAAGTGAAAATAATGATGAATTGGTTTATTCATCTTAACTTAACTATACCTCCCACAGCAGTCACCATCATTCATGTTAAATACAAAAAAAAAAAAAAAAAACATTTCAGCTACTGTCTGATCTTACTCTGAAGAATGTCTGGTGGGGAAGTGATGAACTCAAATCACTTAAATAGGCATGAGGTGATTAGGGTAACAAGACATAGGTGTGGAGGAACAACCTGGAAGGGGGTGTTGCAAACAAAAGAGAGAAGACACACCCATACCAAACCCTGAACACCAGACAAGAGAGTGCAGTGAGATAAAAAGCAAAGTGAACAAGACCCAACTAAAAGATGAACCTGAAGCCACAATGATCTACATAAAATACCAAAACCAAAAGTAATCAAAATCCAAGACCTACTAATTAAGAAATAAAATAAAGACTCAACACCAATCTTACTCTCAAGAATGTTTGAGGACTTACCGCAGCTCTTAACTTTTGATGTCAATGGAATTACGTGTTTACACACACTAAAATCACCAGTGTAAAACTAACACTGCCGGTGTTAAATTAACACTGCCAGTGTACATATGGTCCCACTCTGACCAGAGTGGGACCATATGTGTTTACTGTGTACATTGGACATGGAAACCAGTCGATGTTGACTTATATCAGGATTTGCCCCTGCTCAGGTCTTGACCTTTATTTTCTATCAGTCTTCCTGTATTGATATCTTATTTGCTTTTTTAATCATCTGTTTATTTTTCTTTTGTCACCGAGTTTTGTTTCTGTAGCCACACATTTAGTGCCATTCTTGTTTTGCTTAGTCTTTGATTTTTGTTCATGATTGCTTTTGTCACAGGTTTTATTTAGCAGGTTTACCACTGTAGTTTTGGTTTAATTATTGTGTTTTGTACGTGTTCCAATCATCAGTCCCATTCTAGTTTCAGCCTTGATTTACTTGTTACCTTCTTTTCTGTCTTAGCCATTTGTTGCCTAGTATTATTCTGTTCATGTTAAGATTCCATTCTGCCTTTAGTTTTATTTGTTTTTCTCAGCCTGGATATTTTAGTATTGTTAGTTCATGGTTTCTGGTTATGTCCCTGCTGCCACTGCACTCCATTGTTTGTTCCTCCTCATCTTTATTCTCAGGTTTCACACCGTTTCATTTGTGTCACTGTCACGCACTCTGAGCACTACACTCTCTTGCTCTTCACCAGTAGTTCCTCATTCCTGTTGGCCACGCCCTGTTTTGTTTGTCACCTCTTTGCCCACTTGTCACTTCATCTCTTGCCTTGTCTCTCATCTTTGTTTTGTCCACACCCTCCTCCTGCCAGCTCAGCACACCTGTTTCCCATCACTGCCTAATTAACCACTGAATATTTAAGCCCTGTAAGTTTTGTTTCATGTTGCTAGTTCATTGATTTTGATATCTCTGATCCAGCCCTCCTGTTTTTGTTCCATGTTCCTTGCCTTTGTTCTTTATTTTCTAGTGTAATTAGTTTCATTACACTAGAAGTCTTTCAGAAAGCGCTGTAACTAGGTTTAAGGATATGATTCCTTCTTTATGTTCTCTAATGTCATATACCAACACAGAGCAGAGTAGCTACCTAAACTCTGTAAGGGAGTTAGAGTATCTCATCAATAGTTTTACATCCTCATTGAAGACAACTTTGGATGCTGTAGCTCCTCTGAAAAAGAGAGCTTTAAATCAGAAGTGTCTGACTCCGTGGTATAACTCACAAACTCGTAGCTTAAAGCAGATAACCCGTAAGTTGGAGAGGAAATGGCGTCTCACTAATTTAGAAGATCTTCACTTAGCCTGGAAAAAGAGTTTGTTGCTCTATAAAAAAGCCCTCCGTAAAGCTAGGACATCTTTCTACTCATCACTAATTGAAGAAAATAAGAACAACCCCAGGTTTCTTTTCAGCACTGTAGCCAGGCTGACAAAGAGTCAGAGCTCTATTGAGCTGAGTATTCCATTAACTTTAACTAGTAATGACTTCATGACTTTCTTTGCTAACAAAATTTTGACTATTAGAGAAAAAATTACTCATAACCATCCCAAAGATGTATCGTTATCTTTGGCTGCTTTCAGTGATGCCGGTATTTGGTTAGACTCTTTCTCTCCGATTGTTCTGTCTGAGTTATTTTCATTAGTTACTTCATCCAAACCATCAACATGTTTATTAGACCCCATTCCTGCCAGGCTGCTCAAGGAAGTCCTACCATTATTTAATGCTTCAATCTTAAATATGATCAATCTATCTTTGTTAGTTGGTTATGTACCACAGGCCTTTAAGGTGGCAGTAATTAAACCATTACTTAAAAAGCCATCACTTGACCCAGCTATCTTAGCTAATTATAGGCCAATCTCCAACCTTCCTTTTCTCTCAAAGATTCTTGAGAGGGTAGTTGTAAAACAGCTAACTGATCACCTGCAGAGGAATGGTCTATTTGAAGAGTTTCAGTCAGGTTTTAGAATTCATCATAGTACAGAAACAGCATTAGTGAAGGTTACAAATGATCTTCTTATGGCTTCGGACAGTGGACTTATCTCTGTGCTTGTTCTGTTGGACCTCAGTGCTGCTTTTGATACTGTTGACCATAAAATTTTATTACAGAGATTAGAGCATGTCATAGGTATTAAGGGCACTGCGCTGCGGTGGTTTGAATCATATTTGTCTAATAGATTACAGTTTGTTCATGTAAATGGGGAATCTTCTTCACAGACTGAAGTTAATTATGGAGTTCCACAAGGTTCTGTGCTAGGACCAATTTTGTTCACTTTGTACATGCTTCCCTTGGGCAGTATTATTAGACGGTATTGCTTAAATTTTCATTGTTACGCAGATGATACCCAGCTTTATCTATCCATGAAGCCAGAGGATACACACCAATTAGCTAAACTGCAGGATTGTCTTACAGACATAAAGACATGGATGACCTCTAATTTCCTGCTTTTAAACTCAGATAAAACTGAAGTTATTGTACTTGGCCCCACAAATCTTAGAAGCATGGTGTCTAACCAGATCGTTACTCTGGATGGCATTTCCCTGATCTCTAGTAATACTGTGAGAAATCTTGGAGTCATTTTTGATCAGGACATGTCATTCAAAGCGCATATTAAACAAATATGTAGGACTGCCTTTTTGCATTTACGCAATATCTCTAAAATCAGAAAGGTCTTGTCTCAGAGTGATGCTGAAAAACTAATTCATGCATTTATTTCCTCTAGGCTGGACTATTGTAATTCATTATTATCAGGTTGTCCTAAAAGTTCCCTAAAAAGCCTTCAGTTGGTTCAGAATGCTGCAGCTAGAGTACTGACGGGGACTAGCAGGAGAGAGCATATCTCACCCGTGTTGGCCTCTCTTCATTGGCTTCCTGTTAATTCTAGAATAGAATTTAAAATTCTTCTTCTTACTTATAAGGTTTTGAATAATCAGGTCCCATCTTATCTTAGGGACCTCGTAGTACCATATTACCCCATTAGAGCGCTTCGCTCTCAGACTGCGGGCTTACTTGTGGTTCCTAGGGTTTGTAAGAGTAGAATGGGAGGCAGAGCCTTCAGCTTTCAGGCTCCTCTCCTGTGGAACCAGCTCCCAATTCAGATCAGGGAGACAGATACCCTCTCTACTTTTAAGATTAGGCTTAAAACTTTCCTTTTCGCTAAGGCTTATAGTTAGGGCTGGATCGGGTGACCCTGGACCATCCCTTGGTTATGTTGCTTTAGACGTAGACTGTGGGGGGGTTCCCATGATGCACTGTTTCTTTCTCTTTTTGCTCCGTATGCATCACTCTGCATTTAATCATTAGTGATCGATCTCTGCCCCCCTTCTCGGCATGTCTTTTTCCTGGTTCTTTCCCTCAGCCCCAACCAGTCTCAGCAGAAGACTGCCCCTCCCTGAGCCTGGTTCTGCTGGAGGTTTCTTCCTGTTAAAAGGGAGTTTTTCCTTCCCACTGTGGCCAAGTGCTTGCTCATAGGAGGTCGTTTTGACCGTTGGGGTTTTTCATAATTATTGTATGGCCTTGCCTTACAATGTGGAGCGCCTTGGGGCAGCTGTTTGTTGTGATTTGGCGCTATATAAGAAAAAAGTTGATTGATTGATTGATTTATTGCCTCACTGTGCTTGTTTTTCTGGACCTTGGTTTTTTTGTTTGTTTGTTTGTTTTTTGTCTCTGCCCACTTACTACTGTTTGCCATGCTCTCAACCTCAGCTTGTTTTTTGGCGACACCATTGTCTTACACCTGCCTGTACCTTCGCCTCGCTGACTGTTTCTTTGTGTACCAGACCACTGCCTGAATTGTCGATAAAGCCTTTTATATCCTACCACCTGTTTGTGAGTCTGCATTGTGCCTCCTATCTTCTGCTGTGCTCAGCTTCCCTGAGAACTTATAAATTCACTTCATTTTAATGCAAGTCAGCAGACGTTTACATTTCTTCAACAATATGAAACATGTAAAATCCTCAAAGCTCTGGGTCTAAATATGTATTGGTATTATGTCAATTGAGAGCCAACAATTCACTGAAATTACATGTCGTTTAAAGAGGGAGGAAATCAGAGCCACCACAGGGAGCCCACAATAACATGCGGAGAACATGTCCAGACAGAAAGCAATCCCACAACCTTCTTGCTGTGAGGTAATATTAGTGAAGCGACAGCACTGAAGGCACCAGCGCAAGCTCGCTCTGTGGTAGAGCGATGCCAAATCCGGAAATGCCAAATGTTAATACTGAAACCGGAAATGCCAAATGTTGAGTCGATACTGAAACCGGAAATGCCAAATGCTGAACTCTTCCTGGAGCAATAATAGATGAGATCTCGCCCGATTCAGTGGACAGTCGACACTGAAACCAGAAATGACAAATGTTGAACTCTCCCTAGAGCAGGGGTGGTCAAGTTCGGTCCTCGAGAGCCACCTTCCTGACACTCTTAGTTGTCTCCCTGCTCCAACACACCTGAATCCAATGAAAGACTCGTTAGCAGACTTTTAATGAGCCTTTCATTGGATTCAGGTGTGTTGGAGCAGGGAGACAACTAAGAGTGTCAGGAAGGTGGCTCTCGAGGACCGAACTTGGCCACCCCTGCCCTAGAGTGATAATACAGTAGATCTCATGCAAATTCAGTGGACAGTCGACACTGAAACCGGAAACACTGAAACCTGAGAGACCGTGCACCTCGACATCCCTTGACTATCTAGTGTCTAAATTACCTGTAAAAAAATATTTGATCTCTGAAAATAAATTCATTTCTCTACCCTGAATAATCAAAATTGATACTGAAAAAAGTCTGAAGGACCTAAATGACATGGTGAAGAGTATGGATGGCTCCCCCTGGAATAGTCATAGCACCCCCAAGAAAATAATTCTTCATTTATTATTTTAATTTCATCTCATGTTTTTTTAAGGCCTTGTCTACATTGAAACTGAACTTCTGATGTACATTCTTTGTTTTTTTCAAAACGTGTTCCATTCAAGAAATGTCTCCATTCTCACAGATCCAGTGAAACCGCATGAAAATGTTGCAGTACACATGCCGGGCCTGTATGTAGCGCTGTAACGCTTCTACAAAAAAAAAAGGGGGGGGGGAAGAAGTGGGGCTAATCAATATAGCAACAGATGTTAAAAATTTACCAGGCTGTACACATATTAAATAAAGTCTTTTAATCTGACCTTTTGCCAGAATTCATCATCACAGATGAAAACTGTTCTGCACATGACACCCTTGTTTTGGAAATGCGTTAATTCGTGATGATGGACGTTACTTGTTATTAAGGGTTTGTTTTGTTTTGTTTAAGTTTTTAATTAAGTCCCTCAGTGTCTGTCTGCTCTGGGTGAGTTTTTCAGACTGAGCTGGAGGACAGTGGCACTTTGTCCCACCACCAACAAGAAGAAAAAAATATGCTAAATTAGACTGTCAACATGTTACAGAGGCAGAGCGAAGACATCATCCTTTCAGTTTCAACAGAACTGATTGTTTTACACAAAATGAGTGTAACGTGATCTTCAATGACATCATGTTCAACAATGTCATGATATATTTAATTTATAATGCACCTTTCATGAATAAAAATCTCAAAGTCCTACAGAAAAAAATAAAACCAAGGATAAATGAGAGAATAAAAACTGAAAATCTTAAGATAAAAACAGTCACCACAATAGAATAAAACCTAAAATAATAAAAGAGAATAAAATATTAAGATGCAACAGATTGAAATTGAGACCTGTGATAGGCAGGGGCGTAGGCAGAAATCATAAAATGCGTGGGCCCAGAAAAAAATCAGACGGGCCCAACCTTTGGGGTTGTAGGTAAGGTGTAGGTATTATAATACACCATTTGAAAAAGTATGCCTCGTTTGGACATCATAAGCAACGTTATCACTTAGCCTACAGCACTGGCAAAGTGAGCACACAGACGCGACACGTCAGACGCAAGTACTCTTCATGGATAATGTAAGCTACAGTGCAGAGCCACACACACACACACATACACACATTCAGTGCGGTTTGTAAGAGTAGAATGGGAGGCAGAGCCTTCAGCTTTCAGGCTCCTCTCCTGTGGAACCAGCTCCCAATTCAGATCAGGGAGACAGACACCCTCTCTACTTTAAAGATTAGGCTTAAAACTTTCCTTTTTGCTAAAACTTATAGTTAGGGCTGGATCAGGTGACCCTGAACCATCCCTTAGTTATGCTGCTATAGACGTAGACTGCTGGGGGGTTCCCATGATGCACTGTTTCTTTCTCTTTTTGCTCTGTATGCACCACTCTGCATTTAATCATTAGTGATCGATCTCTGCTCCCTTCCACAGCATGTCTTTTTCCTGGTTCTCTCCCTCAGCCCCAACCAGTCCCAGCAGAAGACTGCCCCTCCCTGAGCCTGGTTCTGCTGTTAAACGGGAGTTTTTCCTTCCCACTGTAGCCAAGTGCTTGCTCACAGGGGGTCGTTTTGACCGTTGGGGTTTTACATAATTATTGTATGGCCTTGCCTTACAATATAAAGCGCCTTGGGGCAACTGTTTGTTGTGATTTGGCGCTATATAAAAAAATTGATTGATTGATTGATTGAGTGCAAGTCTGGTAGCCTACTTTGCTCGGCCTAAACCCAAAATGTCAATAGGTATTTAAATGAGGCATTGTTTCAAAAATGAATTCCAAGTTTAATGATGAACACATCTCAGCCAGCTCTCTTATACTCACTCGACTGATAAGCACTGAAAGCCGAGATAGGCATGTCCCAACTTGTCCTCTAACACTCCGAAACGGAGGTGTTCCTTTGTCTCGATTCATCAGCGAATCGGTCATGACGCGCGAAGCCTCCGCGCGGCTTTCCATGACAAAATCTCTTGTTAAAAGTGAAATCTGCCAGAAAATGGCTGATGTCCAGCTCTTGTGATAACCAGAGAAAGAGCACACGACGGTCTCGTATCCACAGAGCCATCCGTTTAGAAATGATCCAGTGGTTTGTGCCGCATCGTCGCAGCTCGGAGCGCGGCGCACCGACCGTCCTTAAAGCAGTCCTGAAAGCTGTAGTAAAAGTCCTTATTCTCTGTGAAGCCCGTAAAATTTTCACCAAAAGCCAGATAAATTTTTCAAATGGTTTCCAGGTGCCTGTCTCTAACAGCTTCTGAAAAAATTCTGATGGAAAAAAAGTCCTTTTCATTCCGCCATTTCCAGACAATCAAAATCCGACGAGGGGGCGGGACCACTCCTTCCCAAGGCGTACTCACAGGCGAATGACGTCACCGACAGGCGTGGAAAAACTCACGCATGCGCAAGAGGGTTCAAGCATGTCTGACGTAAAAACATATGAATGAAATCCATATAGTTTTTGAAAAAAATAAAAAGGTACGATACTTTATTGACAGACCTCGTATGACTTCATAGTATTTTCATATATAATTAAAAGTAACCATTAAGGGTGGGTAGCTAGAGCAATGTATCCATCTCAGCCATGTATGCATTGACTTGAGTGCAGCAGTCATTACTCAAACACAGAAATTCTGCTGCACCGCCCACATTCACCGCAGAGAGCTGTGCTGATTTATCCATTGTTCTGGTTAATTTTCAAAATAGAAAACCAATCTCATTTAATTTTAGCTTGAACTGTAGGTGCATCAAAATATCTGAGCAGCCAGATGTGTGTGGCTCTGGTTCATTCATGGCTCTTGTGCACACACACACACACACACACACACACACACACACACACACACACACACACACACACACACACACACACACACACACACACACACACACACACACACACACACAATTCCCCCATATTCATTCCTGACCAGGACACACTCTGCTTCCCTTCTGAGATCTAATGGGTTCCGGTGTACACTGCACTAAAAACAAAAATACCCAGAAATAAGGACAAAAAAAACAAAAAAAAACCACAACTTATACCTGTACTTCCTTTAGTGTTTTTGCCCAGTTCCAAAAACCCTGGAGAGCAAAGCGACAGGTCCAATCAGTGTTAATACAGGCACATCACATAAATCTCCCAACAGGGGTTATTAGCAGTATTCACACCCCTGTCACTGTAAGATCACTCACCGATTCCCAAACCACACGAGGGCAAATAACTGGTGTGATGCAAAGGTGTCACCCCCTTAGTGTAGCAACACAACTGGAGGCCTGTGCTTCGTGCTTCACTATCACTCACTGATGCCATGAAAAATGTAATACTTAGAAAAGCTCAAGGGTAGAATATTTTTAACGGTGAATTTGCAACAACAAGATCTTACTGTAAAAATGAACTAAACCAGGCATATATCCATGCAGCAGGAGCTTGCTTTATCCAGAACAAAAATCCTACTATCACTGTATCTTACACAAAACAATGACTGAGCATTAAAGAGAAACAGAATACTTTAAATCTGTCTGTATATTAGTTGCAGTAATGTTAATGGACAGCAGGACAAACAGGCACCACATAGGACAGTTATACCAAAGAGTGTCCAATCAGTCTGAGACAACAAAAACTGCCCAAAACCATGAGTAAGACTTTGAACTTCAATAATGTCCTAATTTACCCAAAGATGCTCATACTGGGTTCATTTCATTAAAGTCTAACTTAGATAACATGTTAAAAACAAATTGATACCACAGCAACACACTTCTGTCAGATTCAGCTATGAGAATCTGTATTTGCAGCCTTTACAAATGCAAAAATATTTTGCACATCTTGTTTGAATTACTTTTACAAACTTAGTTTTTATGTTATCTTTAATAAAGAAGTAGAAGTGACATTAATTAGGTTCGCAGCTCAGTCTCATGAAACTCAACAATGGAATATTTTAAAACAGGAGACTAATCCTGTGACTGACTGCAGGAAAAGATATGGCTAATGAGAAAGATGTAAAGCTTGCAATAAGAAAACTACTTTTCTTTTATGTGGGTGTTCTATAAATTTTAAGGAACCTATCTAGACGATCTATGGTGTGCAGTTGACGGATCATCAGGCAAGTACAGTACATTTGGGCTGTGTCCAGCTCCACATTATTATTTTGGAGGCACAAAGTCGTGCACAGGATGTAAAGGCGTTGAATTTATTCACCTAGTTAGTCATGGACATAAGATAACCAATCACAATGTCATCTGTCATTCCCTTTGAGACAAATGCATCAGGTG
The DNA here is from genome assembly GCF_902500255.1 of Thalassophryne amazonica. Classification (NCBI taxonomy): domain Eukaryota; kingdom Metazoa; phylum Chordata; class Actinopteri; order Batrachoidiformes; family Batrachoididae; genus Thalassophryne; species Thalassophryne amazonica. The sequence continues at coordinate 112,471,496 of NC_047106.1, forward strand.
TGGGTGCATTGCTATGCAGAGAACACATTCAGAAGTGAGAGGTTTTCTGGCAAGAAAACAAATTTGTATGCAGAGTGAGATGCTCTGTAGCAAAAGTGAAATCAAAAACACTGGTGTTAAAGTGTCAAAAATGGCAGGAAGCCATGCTAAGTGTGGCGATTGCCAAGAGACTTCGATCATCAGATTACATCCATTGCCATGTGTCATAATTCATTATCAGGATTTGAAATGTCTTAGCTGACCGTCGGCATGCACATAAGACAGGTAACTCACACAAATGCTTTAATATATGGATGGACAAGTTCACACAGAGATACAGCCCATGCACTACTTCTAACCATAAGATAAAAACTGTTCTCTCCGACTGAAAATCATTGTAGAGTTCTTGGCAACATTCTTTTGTACCTACATTAATTCTATTGAATCTCCGTTAATGGTAAGTGTCGACTAGGTGGAGTTATTGCTCCATTTCAAGAAACTTGGGACATGATGACATCGAGCCTGCTGCTTATACTAGTAGATGATGTGATGTGCTATGTCTGCCATGGTCTGATGCAGACATGGCATGAGCAAGTTGATAGATGTCACGAAGCGTCACCATTTGTCACATTTGTATTTTGTGTCAGCTACTTCATGTGCACGTGCCTCATGCAGACCTGCTCAAATATGTCACCTACTTTTTAGAACTCTGTGGGGTGCTTGTCAGTCCTGCTTGTTTGAGTGTTATACTGTTTTTTGTTTGGTTGTTTGTTTTTTTCGTCAAATGTGATAGAATCTATTTTGAGCGTGCAAATATTCAAATTGATGCAGATGGGCTAAAATCTGTTCATTGCTATTTTCTTTAAAAGCAGTGAACACAGACATTTTCTAAAATTTGGATCATCAGTAAGTAGTTTAATTTAATAAAATCTGATCTTATGCTTTATGTGGAACATTTAAACAAACTGTTCAGGGAGAGCTCCATGGTGGAGATTTTAGTTTGGTAAATACTGAAATGTTGGACTACTCAGTACTTTGGACTGAAATTCAAAAGATTTTAATTTTCTAAATGTTCTGTGCAATTATGTCTACATCTCTTCAAATAACATTGATACTGCAGTATTTTATTTTTACATAATTTATAGCAGAAAACATTCTTAAAACAATCTAAAATACTATATTGAAATAATTTGATAAAATCCATAAAAGCCCCAAAAGGGGCATATCATTAATTCTAATACCCCCATCACACATAGCCAGAATCACGCAGAATGGCATCAGAAAGACGAATCGGCGCACATCTGAAAAGTGTCGGGTTTCAGTTCCAAAACATTCTGACAGCCATCTGCGGAAGTCCACACACACCACACACAAAAAAAAAATCGGCCAGCGGCCCCAAATGTGATGCACATGTTCAAAACCCTCGGGGCGCTGTCGAGATGGGACACCTATCCAACGGCGGTACATCTGACCACTATTTACATATTCTGATGGCGGCAAAACAGGATACAGAATGATTTGGGTGCATACGAAGGAACCTCGAGATGGATCTGGCACAGCCTGCCAGTATGACCTGCATGTGTTATGTATAATAATGCCCCCCCGCTGGAGCACAAAGGAGCTGTTGAACTGTATGTGGCATACTTCATCATGATAATATTTATGAATTATCATGTATAGTGAATGTGAATAGCAGCTACCAAACCAAAAGCAGCACCGTGTGCTACTGTGCGCACACTGCTGCAAATCTGAAGAGGCTGTTATATCCACAAAAGACCTTATAGTACAGATATTTCTCCATTCCTTCCCATGAGCAATGTAAATAATGTGAACTATTGTCTCCATCACATCTCTGTATACCACGGGCAGCTGCGCCTCTCCGTGGTGTGCAGTCATGTGTCATTGCACGCATCAGGATCAGAGCTGAATGGATCTCACAACTGTAATATATGATCGCCTTCTAACTCTGTAGGAGATATGACATGGGACCAGGCCATGACACCATTAATAAACATGAATCTCACCTCCAACAACGGCCCAGCAGTGTTGGTTAAAATCCTCTCACCAGGCTGCTGTGGAATCAACCACACAAAGATAAATCCCATGTGGTAATCCAACCATCGTGGTGTCCAGAGTTGCATTGTGCTACTGAAGTGAGCCAAAACAGAAAGAAATTAAAGTTCCCTGGAAAAGCGCTGCATCTGACTGCTGACAACAGCGTGCATGAGGCACATAACTGCTCATTCAGCCATTGGGAACACAAACACACACAGCGATAACGTCATCAGTCCAGCACCTCTGCTCTATGCATACACACGAGGTCAGTAGTGCTGGGAAGTGGAAGGCGAGCACAGATGTGATTGCATGACTGAGTGAGTGACTACACCACTCTGGCTTTGACACATTTGACGTGAGTTGGGTCCATACGTTGGTTGTACTCCAATGTTCAGTACTGACAGGAACATAGGGAGGAACATAGCGCTGGCTCCCACTCTGGTCCTGTGTTTCCTATCGAGACGTTTAGACATTGGGCAGTTTTTAACAGCTTTTATGGCCATCTGACAGCAGTCTGTCATCTACCTGTGCTTTGGAGTCCATCGTGCAGGTGTGGATGAGATAATGTGGATGCGTTCTGACACTGCTGATCATGCCTCTTTTCCTCCTGACTGCGTTGGATAATCGCAATATTTGCAGTGTCAGGCTGGCTTCTGCACATTCTTGCTATGTGTGATGGGGACTTAAATATTGATATAATATCTCTACTTTGTACAAAGTGGCTTTTGATTGTTTCCCTAGGCCACACTAGATCAAAAATATTCATGCCTCAAATGTTAAAGTTAGCTAACTGCTCACATGTGGTTTTTACTGTTTAACACAATGTTTATTATAAAACACATTTAATGTGAAATTACTGTAACTGAGTTAGGTTTTATTTATTATGATAATGTGCAACTATATTATCTATATATTTAAGGTGTTCATTGATTGTTCATGCTGACATCCAGAATTGTATTTAATATAGTCAAAATTCATGATGTAAGTTTTAACAAGTATCACTTCAGGCACAGTGTAGGCACCAGCACCATTTCAAAAGTAATGGTTTAACAATCAGTATCACAACAAAATAATAAAAAAAAAAAACACCCAAGTTATCAAAAGCACATTAATACTCTAAATATGCATGTAAAAAGTCTTTTATTCACACAGATCATCAACAGCGCACATCAGTCTGTGACTGTTACGGGCATTTCCTTTTGAAAGTTTAATTGTAGTGACTCATAAAACAATGGCTGGTGATTTATAGCAGACAATATATGCCTACTGATACTTATTTTTCTTGTGAATCGAATGCAGAGATGAATAACGACTTTGTTGATCAATTGCATGTCTGTCAGATGAGTTAATCAATGAAGTTTTGCATGTTTGGTCAGAGGTCTTTTGCCATGTTGTGGGTGCACCATTTGACCAGCAAGGTAGGAAATGAAAATCAATGGGCGGGGGTGGGACTGCCACCATTTATTTTCCTCAATTTTGGCATCATTGATGCAGCACTCTGCGAACAGCCAGCCCTTTCAGCAATGACCTTCTGTGATTGTGCTACAATGTATGTTAAATATATCGATTACTATTTAAATTATTAGTATTCCAATGCAAGATCCTTGCATGACATCAGCAGTAAAGACAGATTTACCCCTAGGTGGCCATATTCCTTCAGATGTTGCCGTTTCACTAACGTACCTACAATTACAAAGTAGGTTGCCCAAGTTATTTTATCTTTGTTTTAAGCAGAGGGTAGATTGCTGTTATCCCCATACGGTTGTCCCCTTTCCATTTTCATTCATTAATTTGTCAGAAAAGGGATTTCTTCCCCCCATCTCCCCCCAAAAAGCAATTGTCAAAGGTGAGTACAACATGCAGGGACTTGGTTGCTCAAAATGCTTTAAGACGCCTGGGTTTGTTAAAAAGACCAAAAAAAGTAGTCTTAATGTTTTACACACACTTAACTGTAGGTGCAGCAGTATGTTTGATTTTTAAATGGCTGTCCTGTTATGATTTTCTACATTTTTTTGTGTGATTTTGTGCTATTTACAACATGGAATTTAAACTATGCCAAACACAGAGAGCTACATTTTAAGTTAAAATAAACTTAGTGATTTCAATAACCTTGCAGTATGGAGCACATTTTAACATTGTAAATCTGAATGAGTCCCATTTGTATTTTCAGTTACAAATCACAGAAATAAATTTGCAGAGTATGAGGCAACTGTGCCCAGAAAAGCTGATTGCGCTGTGAAGTCAGCAACCTCGCACAGTGACGATTCAGTCAAAGCTGAAATAATTGAAACACGAAAACACAGCATAGACCCTCCAGAATGAAGAGCGTCTAAATTTTTAATAATAGCTACCTCTGAAGCTCCCAAATGGTTTAAAAGCAAACAATTTAATCCTTCAAAAGGAACAGCATCATTTTTCAAAACATCCTTGTGTTGCTGTTGTACGCCATCCTATGGGTGACGCGGTGCCATGTTGTCCGCAAACTTCAATGAAGTCAGTTTAAAAAGCGTGACAGCTACCACTTTATCAACACTTCTTTCATACGGCTCATGTGTCGGATCAGGCTTGGAGCAGTCACAATTTTGTAAAGTTGGCTGATCAGAAAATAGCTGACTTATAAAGTGCTCCAAACAAAACAGCAAATTTCCACAACTACAAATTAAGTCAACATTTCCAGACGAACATTTCTTTTACCCAGTTGAGATCACTAGTCAAAACTTGATTACATACAACTGCCACTTGGCTGTTGCAGCTGAAGCACAACTACCGCCAAACACTGTCTTTATGAACCTGCAAAAATACCTACAGAGACTGTTTTTGTGAGGATAAAGCCCACCTACAAGTACATGTCCATTGAAAACGTTTCCGCCGGCAGCTTTCTGCTGTGACTCCATGTGGTCCTTGTATTTACAAGGTGATGAGGCCTGCTCCTGGGGTTCAAAGTGGTCATTATCTGGGGGATGCTACAGCTTCGATAGGTAAGGTCACCTGGTATATGCAGGATGTTCTCCCACTAATCCAGTGCTGGAGGATACTAAATGTGCAATCATCTCTGAGCCTGCAAAAGGCAGGGTATGTCCAGACGAGCCATTATACCTGAGAGCTTATTGTAAGGTCTATCCAGCCTTTATATCCTGCTATTTCAGCAGCACAATCCAAAATAGTACACCTTTACAGTAATATTTTCAGCCACAAAGCCCACAGAGAACTTTTACTGGAGTCAAAGTTCATTCAGAAAGAAAAGCTGCTACCTGCACTGCTTACTGGTCCCAGTTTTGCCACACCCACCATCTGCAATCCTTTCAACTGATCATTTTTTAACTAATTACTTTGAAATGAAGGACCTGCATAATAATTTCTAAACAGGAGTGTCCATTAGGGCTGCAGCTATAGATTATTTTAGTAATCGAGTATTCCATTGGTTATTTTGGCGATTAATTGGATAAAAAGTACTTTTACATTTTTAAACATCATCAATAGTCCAGGGCTCTCCCTAAGCAATTGGCAGAATGTTGCTGCACCAAAGTCTTGGCATTTTGCTGAAATGGCGATTTGGCTTTCTGTTTCGTTTTTTTCTCCAACTTGTAAAATTTAACCATTTTTGTTTTAAGGTTGGTGGATTGGGTCCCTGCGTGATTTGTTTTTTTTTTTTTAGCTGTCTTTCTGTGTGATTCAGCAGATGCATTTCAGCTGGAGATTGAACATGCAAGCCTCACAGTCAGTTTTTTTTATTATTATTATTTTATTTAAATTACAGTGTTTGTGAAGCGTTGGTTGTGCGTTGCCCAAAAAAGTGAAACACTCAGTGAGAGTCTGAGTAAAACACAGAAGAAAGAGTGGACTTTTGCTGAGAGGATCTTTCAGAAAATGTTTGTCAGTGTGGCCGGGGACGGAGCTCTGACTCGCCCGGTCTGAGGTGAGTGCTGAGACCCTCACACCGAGCAGAGAGAGACAGCAGCCAGCTGCCAGGCGAATAGTCACTCCTCACGTAGAGCGGACTGTGTGTTTTTTAAAAAATAAACAAACACACTGCTCCGCTTTAAATGCGCAGTCAGTCTATTTCAGATGATCAGCGTGGACCGTCTTTTTCGTAAAAGGCTTTATTTTACTCTGTGTGTCGCGTTGGAAAGCTGTAGCTTTTGGTGCAAAATGTGATACAATGCAATCCGATCAGATGTTCCTTGTAAAATGCCAACCTTCATGTTTCCATGATAAAGCAAAATAAGCCAAGTGTAGCATTGGATATCTTTAAAATACATATTTCACAAAAGATCAGGGAATCGCAATAATGTCTGTTACTTTATGCCACAACAAAAAAAAAGGAACATGAAATATATCATTTCACAACTATAGGTTTGGGCAACAGATGCCATGGCCATGATTACATTAGACTTCACCAAGTTGTAGCTCAGTTGTGACTGGAAAAAAAAAAGTTTAGTCTAGGTATTTTCTATGTCCTTGTTTGTATTAGCTTCCACACACTCCTTATCACTTGCATGGGTTTCACTGTGCTGTGTCACCAGGTGATTTGTCTTGCTACTGCTGTATTTAACTGCCATTCTACACCGCTTGCATAGTACCAGACATTCGTCCAACTTTTTTGTACTTATTGCAAAATCCAAATCTGTTATGGCCCCTTCACACATAACATGACTGAGGCTGAATGGCGCACAAAGGAGGATTCAAATGCCACTTGTGAAAGATCGGACCCGCCTCCAACAGCAGTCACCACATCCATTCAGGCACAGCACGTGCACTCTACATTCGTGTGTTGCTCGTGCTGGAAACCCATTCAAACGGCGGGCAAGATAAGGTCGCACTGCCATCCGATTGTGCTTGCAACATTCACAGAGCATGTCAAACACAGGATGGACATATGGTGTCGCAGCTGAGGGACTGCACAAAATCATGGCCATTTGGAAGTGTGGCTGAATGGCATGATGGAAGCAGCCTTCACACATCCTTCAATGGCATGTGAGTGTCCATTCGACCCACTCTCAGCCAGAGTCAGTTGGAGTCCAGGTGCCACCTACGAACATCCAACACCACTCACGGGGCACTTAGAAAAGGTGGGGCCATTTGCGCAGCCAGCACAAAAGTAGAGAGCCGGCAGACCACTGTCGAGCTGGAGTTCAAAGATGGCTAACCTTGAACTATTTCAAGAGGTTAAGTCACATTCTGTTTCAATCTGTGCCATTTTGTTTTTGAGTGGTGGGGGTCACCCGCCACTCTCTGATTGGCTGTCACAGCCAATCAGAGTAGAGCTGCACCGTGACGTCAGTGGCTGGTGTCTCTAAAACCGCTTTGTTTTATATAGATGTTTCTCACATATTATGTAAAAGCTAGTGAGAAATAAACACTTCCAAAATAGAAAAAGCTGTTTTTGGAACCCGATTGCACCTCTGGAGTCATTTACAAGACATTTCACAGACTTCAGCGTGCATGCTAACTTCTGCTCTTGTTAAAAGCCCATGTACAGGCAGACGCACACAATCCTGCAGACGCCTTAAACTGTTTATGATTGATTGATAGAGGGGCTTTATTGAACATGTACAAATTGTACGCAAGACAATAGGATCTTAATAATTAAACAACTGCAAATTATAAAGAACACAATGCTTATACAGCCACGGGTATTTTAGCATTGCCTTATATTTTAACAGTTGTGACTCTGGCAGTAACAGGGTTGAACTTATACTCAGCACAGACAGATGGACGGACGCAATGTCTTCACAATACCAGATGGCCATATTTGATGGCCTCGAGTAAAACGTGGAGATACGTTTTTAAAACTCATCACAGATGTGCTGTTTGTTGCGTTGTCACCATGCTGTGAAACACAGAGACGACGCAAACTGTTATTTTTTTTTTACCATCTCTGAGCTGCTGGACAAACAGCTCACCATATCCAGCGCTAAAATATAAAAAAAAACAGGGACGGGATTACCGGGACATGTATCAAAAGTCTTTACCGGTACTCCGATAGTACCATGATCCGGTAGAAGTGTAGGTGTGACTTATACTTTGGAAAATATGGCAGATGCACCTTTCCATGTACAATTTGGATTTTGGTTTATAAAAAAAACCCCTCAACATCCATGTGGATTAAAGTACACCTCATGCAGAATAAGTTAGGGTGAGCATCACCTGTTCCAATCATTCAGAATGTCTTATTCAAGAAACAATTTTTCATAAAGACAGGTAATTCCTTTGAACAAAGGAGATTTACTGAAACTATTCCCAAACCATCTGAAGATTTACTTCCTCACACAAATCTGTGTGTGTGTGTGTGTGTGCGTGTGTGTGTGTTTGGGGGGGGACAGGATTTTTTTTTTAACTCTTCAATTATAACTCATTGGCAGACCAGCTACTCAATAATAAGAGCATATGAATGGATGACATGTCATGGTGTCATATAATGGATAAGCACATTTTTAAAGAGCCATAACACCTTAGACAGTTCTCACAACAAAGATAAAAGAAGATGGCAGATGTATCTTACATTAAACTGATGTGCGTCTGCTTGTTTTACAGTTTATATGCCTTCCTACTTCACACCTTTCTTCCTTTCCTCTTCTTGCTCACAGTTTAGCAGCTTTAAGGCTTTTTTCTTCTCAGAGTAGCACGCATTCTGGCTCAGGGCACTGGCATCGCTTGCATCGGCATGCAGCTCTCGTACAGACTGCTGATCCCTCTTTATGAGGACATGAGTTTCAATGCTTTTATCCCCCACCTTCACTTGCAAATATGCCTGCATTCAGTATCTGCACTCTAGCTTTAGAGACCTGTGGGAAGCTTTTAAAGAGGAAGTCAATAAAAGGGTATAAACATGCATGAGCCTCAGTTTGTGCTATTGGTGTCTTTATTCCTACAGAGTTTTTTTTTTTTTTGGGGGGGGGGGGGGGGGGTGTCAGCATCTCTCTTGAGCAGGGCTGGAGAACAAGATTCATTTCCAGCTGTTATACTGAAGAGAAATGGAATTTCTAATGTTTTGACTCATCCACTGAATCTATGGCAATATTTCTTTCAAAATTTTGAATTATTCTAGTTATATCAAGTGCATCCGGAAAGTATTCACAGCGATTCATTTCTTCCCTCAAAACTGTACTCACAACACCACATAATGACAACATAAAAAAAGTTTTTTTTTTTTTTTTTTGCCGATTTATTATAAATAATGTCAATAATAATAAGAAACCACATGTACATAAGTATTCACACCCTGTGCACAATACTTTGCTGATGCACCTTTGGCAGCAATTACAGCCTCAAGTCTTCTTGAAATGATGCTACATGCTTGGTGCCCCTGTCTTTGGACAGTTTTGCCCATTCCTCTTTGCAGCACCTCTCAAGCTCCATCAGGTTGGATGGGGAGCGTCGGTACACAGCCATTTTCAGATCTCTCCAGAGATGTTCAATCAGATGCAGGTCTGGGCTCTGGCTGGACCACTCAAGAACATTCAGAGTTGTTCTGAAGCCACTCCTTTGAAATCTTGGCTGTCTGCTTTGGGTTATTGTCCTGCTGAAAGATGAACCGTCACCCCAGTCTGAGGTCAAGAGCGCTCTGGAGCAGGTTTTCATCCAGGATGTTTCTGTACATTGCTGCATTCATCTTTCCCTCAATCCTGACTAGTCTCCCAGTTCCTGCCATCGAAAAACATCCCCACAGCATGATGCTGCCACAACCATGCTTCACTGAAGGGATGGTGCTTGGTTTCCTCCAAATATAACACCTTGAATTCTTGCCAAAGAGTTAAATCTTTGTCTCTTCAGACCACAGAATTTTGTTTCTCATGGTCTGAGAGTCCTTCAGGTGCCTTTTGGCAAACTCCAGGTGGGCTGCCATGTGCCTTTACTAAGGAGTGGCTTTCCTCTGGCCACTCTACCATACAGGCCTGATTGGTGGATTGCTGCAGATGGTTGTCCTGGAAGGTTTTCCTCTCTCCACAGAGGAATGCTGGAACTCTGACAGAGTAACCATTGGGTTCTTGTTCACCTCCCTGACTAAGGCCCTTCTCCCCCGATTGCCACATTTAGATGGTGGCCAGCTCTAGGAAGAGTCCTGGTAGAGCTGAATCTCTTGCATTTACAGGTGATGGAAGTAACTGTACTCATTGGGACCTTCAAAGCAGCAGAAATGTTTCTGTATCATTCCCCAGATTTGTGCCTTGAGACAATCCTGTCTCGGAAGTCTACAGACAATTCCTTTGACTTCATGCTCGGTTTGTGCTCTGACACTATGGGACCTTATATGTAGACAGGTGTGTGTCTTTCCAAATCATGTCCAATCAACTGACTTTACCCCAGGTGGACTCCAATTAAGCTGTAGAAACATCTCAAGGATGATCAGTGGAAACAGGATGCACCCGAGCTCACATTTGAGATTCATGGCAAAGGCTGTGAGTACTTATGTACATGTGATTTTAGTTTTATTTATTATTTTTAATAAATCTGCAAAAATCAAAAGAACTTGTCACACAGTAAAATGAATTTACTCCATTTTCGAATAAGGAAGGAACAAAAAATGTGAAAAAAGTGAAGTACTGGGAATACTTTTTGGATGCACTGTAGTTGTATGGAGCTTTAAGCCTGAATTTGTTTTCAGTTGGTTGGTTCTGAGTAAAAACAGTATTTTAACATTTTCACATTTGAGTTAATGTCCCCAAGCTGGTTAGAATCAAATTAAATAATGGTTAATAACATTGCATATAAGGCTGTGACACATTGCAAAAGCATAAATTCTTCATAATACGTATTTTTTTTGTCAAAATACATAATCTAGACCTAATATAATACAAAATCCATTCGCATGTAAAATTTCAATCAAATGTAAGGACTTACTTTTTGATAAACAACCTATAAATGTTAATTTTCATTTGTTCCATTGGCAGATTTTTTTTTCAATTACTAAAAGTTAGCAACCACCTTATTTTCAAGTAATAGATTTCAATGAAATAACTGAGAATTCATTTCAAATTCCTTGAAATAAATTGCTGAAATTAAAGAAACCTCATTTTGAGCTATTTTAGTAGCATTAGGAAGTGCTACATATAGTAATTTAAAAATTTCATGGTGAGTTAGAAAAAAGGTTTTCATCTCAGACATGATTCAAAACAAGAACTGTTGAGACTTTTTTGTGTTTTGCTGCTCTGCCTTTCTCCCTTGTGGGGAATCTTACTTTGGAAATTGAGAGTCATCAAGGTTGCCCAGCAAGAGTACCCTACAGCTTTGCCACTCGTCCAAATTAACTTGTTATCCTGGCATTAATTGAAGCCTGGACCTCATCGAGAGATACTTCTGGTGGCTCACGCTCCAGGCAGATATCAAGGACTCTCTCCTCCAGCGCTAGCTGCACCAGTGGAAAGTCATCACATCACCCTCCACCCTCGGCTTTATAACTAGACTTCCCACCTCTAACGGGAGTACAGTCATACTCACCATCATCGACTGCTTCTCCAAGGTAGCCCACTTCCTGGTCCTTCCCAAACTCCTGACACCCAGGAAACTCCTGATCGACTAGTCCAATATGTCTTTCAGCTAGCTGCAGGGCATACCAGTGGACATCATCTCTTTGAGGATCCCAGTTTACATCCCACATGTGGAAGGTAATCTGTACTGCTTTTGGTGCCTCGGTCAGCTTATCATCCAGTGCCTAACTGCCCTGGGTTGAGTATTCACATACTCATGTGATCACTGCCATCAGGCTGTTGCTCTCTGAATGCTCTTTTGGATACCATTCACCACTGTGAGCAATTTAAAATTTTCATGGTGAGTGAAAAAAAAGTTTTCATCTATGGAGAACTGCCCGTTCCACTCTGATCCATGCCAGGGACCAGACTCAGCGCCACACAGACTGACATGAGACCCAGGCCCCCCAGTACCAAGCAGGACATGGGTGTGGTTATGGGCCATGGACATCTCATTGAAAGCTGAAGCTCACAAATTGGCACCCTGCTATCAAGCACTATGTAGTGGACCAACAGTGGTCCAGCTACAGTTGTCCCATTCACTGTAGATCCATCGCACCTTCCACATGTCCTGACTTAAGCAGGTCAACTCCATGGAGTAAATCTGGCCTCAGGTTTATAGCCATGAATTCTCCAGTGTTCCTCAGTCTAGTTAGTTTTGAACCTGCTAATCATGTCACCCTTGTTTATAGTTCCCCATCTTCAACAGCTCCACTGGTTCCACCAAGCCCTGGCTTCTCAACTCCTGGCACTATCAGTAAATCTTTTTTCTTCTTAACCTGCTGCCCCAGAGCATTTTAGTCCACCTCATTAGACCCCAATCCTGACACTTTTTTAACAAGATGTTTATGATGCATTACTTTGAGCAGACACACTTGGTTTTAGTATGGAACGTTCAACCACCACCACATTTCTCCATACAATGTGGAGTTGCATGAGGAAGGGTATCTGGCATTAAAAAAAAAATTGCACCAGAATCAACACACAGGTCCACCTTGGACTTGCTGTGGCGACCATGAGTGTAAAACATGGGAGCAGCTGAAGGGACTTACCATTTATGATGTGTTATTTAAAAACAAGTCCTTATATCTCATTAATTTAGTCATTTTGGTTTGTATTAAGTGTGTGTTAGATAGTTTGACAAGACATTAAACAAATGTAGTTGATAAGATTTTGCATTTTGGCCATGCATACCCATCATTAAGATATCTACTGATAAAGGCAAAATCTTTTTCGATAGTGAATCCCACAAAAATACTGGCAAACCCCAAGGCACACATTTAGTACGAGATGAGCTTTTTATTTAAGTTAGGGGTTTTCAAAGTGTGAGAAAGTGAGCCCCCCTCAGAGAACAAATGAATAGCTGCTGTGTTTCTTTTTATTCTTTTACACATCTTAGATATATTTATGTGTTTAAGGAACTGCCTCCGCATTTCCACATTTTATAGCATTTGTAAACATGTTTTTAAAGAACTTTCTATTCTTTCACACATTTTATTTCCAAAAATTTTAAACGTTTTTAAAAAGCTTACTATTCTATTTTTACCTTTTGTCGTATTTTCAAAGTCTTTTTTTTTTAACATTTAAACATCTGTGTGTTTTTAAACATCTTTGACATAACTAACATTTTAACAAATAAACTTTTTTACATATTTAGTCTCATCTCGTCTCACCTCTTGTTTAGTGCGAGTCTGGGTCTTTGACACGCACAGGCGGTTGATGTGGTGATGCACTGGAGGGGAGCAAACGATCACCCTCTACTTTCTTCTTATTTTGGTTGCCCCAAACACTGGTAGATTTACGCACTAACAGTGTTTTCTTTTTCTCCCTTCTTTTTTTTGTTGGTTAACAGTGTTTACAGTTATTTTTTGCCCTCCCCCGAAGAACTATGACCCCAGTTTCAAAACCACAGAATTTTACCTAGAATTGGGCAGGTGATTTGTCAATTCATGGATTGTTGTTCATGTCTGTAGAAACACAATATCCAGAGTGGATTTAAAGTTTTCATCATTTAAAAGGTTGGCTAATGAAACATATATTCTGCTAATTACATGTTTTCTATGCAACGTGACCTCTCAAAAGTGGAAATTCCATTAAAAGCCAAACATGGCTTTGATAAAACTATTGTTCAGTTTATAAATAAAGTTTCCTGTTCCTCAAGTGTTCCCTGTCGCGCACTCGTCTGCTTTCACAAGATGGTTTCTCATTACTTCCACCTGGCGTTTCAAAAAATATTTTAACATAAATGCAGCTGTATAAAAACCATTTCACTGTACCTGTGTAAATTCCACACTCCTGCCCCAGGAGAAAGAATGAATGTTTTTACTAGAGCCTGGAAACACAATGGGTATTTTGAAATGTGCTACACAGAAAATGAATTTGTAAAGTAAATTCCACACACAAACAGATTTGTAAGCAGTTTCAATATTTGATAACAGACTGTTTTTAATGTGACATACTAACAAGGACTGGAAAAAAAATAATGTTTTACATGCCAGGAAAATACACCCTCCAGGCTGCTGGCATTAGCACACAAGCAGTCAGGCTCAAGTAAAATAAGTTTTTCTTTTCCGAGAGTCAACTGCACCAGAAGTCTATTGTTTTTAACTTTTGCTGTCTTCTAATAAAATATAAAAAGAAGAAAGCTCATAACAAGTACAGTCTCATGCTTCATTCTGAAAGACAGATATTCACCTAAGTTAGAAAATGGTTGATGTTGACCATACTGTAAATGGGGATGGTTTTCATTAAGGACCCCTTCACACATAGTGCGAAGTTTGGTCGAAGTGCACACAGTGTGCATGACGCAGGAATCATGTGCAAACTGTGTAATGTTGTCCCTGCCTCCAAGCGCCTGAAAGACAAGTGCGAACCCATTGCACTCTCTCACAGCAGGTGCCGACCAAATTCCAGGTGTGTGGAAATCTGTGGATCTGGACAGTCTAGCTGGACACCACGTACTGTGTTTGTACGGACATGAACAAACAACTGCCCACTTGATGCGCGTGTGTCCGTTTGCTGTTATCACGTGGACATAAATAAAAACATATATCACTGTGGTGACATTCTGCAGCGAGCGTGTGCACAGCACGCACATGGACAGGCTGCTCCCAGGTTGAAACAGACCATCAGCTCAGAACACACAGCAGGCGATGTCACCGTCACATCACCCACATGAGCTCTGTTCCATATGACGCGACGTCCACAAAACATGTGCGTGCGGCTGGGTGGAGACAAGCCAGCAGATGTGGACATGAATGAGTGAACTGCTTCTCATTCATGTCATTTCATGACTGCATGTCTGTGACCATGGGCCATTTACAGAGGAGCAGACGGATCATATTTGTATTGCTCGCTTGATAAATGCAGTGTTTTTATATGGTGTGTGATTTAACTTTTTTTGTAATACTTCCATGTCCTTCCTTATATGAGGCAGATTCCTGCAGCTTTCAAAGAACATGTCCATAGCTTATTGGTAAAGTCTCTGACTGGTAATCAGAGTTTTTGAAAGGTGCATGTTCGCGTCCAGTGGGTGGTGTGTTTTCTTGTTTTGTTTTTTTAATTATTCCACATAAGTGGTGTGATGTGGTCCCCACAGGTACCGGCTGGTTTTATTTATTCCATATAAGCGGCGCAATGTGGTTCCACACGTACCAGCTGTTTTTTATTTCTTCCACATAAGTGGCGCCATGTGCTGTACCTCGCACTGTTCCTGCTCAAAAGACACCAGCGCGTGCACAAACTCTCTCACCAGGTTTGTGCATACCTGCCCGTCGGCACGATGTTTCGTGGTGCACTAATTTTGAACTGTTTTGCTGTAATCAACCAAACTTCGCACTATGTGTGAAGAGGCCAGAAAAAAAGTGCTGCTTTTGATTTATGCAGGAAACAGGAGAAACAGACGGATTAACTCAGAGATAGAAGACACTTTTTCATCAGGAACATGATTTCAATTTATTTTATTTATATAGCGCCAAATCACAACAAAGCTGCTTCACACGCATAAGGTCTAACCTTACCAACCCCCAAGCAAGCACACAAGTGACAGTGGTAAGGAAAAACTACCTTTAATGATATTGAGGAAGAAACCTCAAGCAGACCAGACTCAGAGGGGTGACCCACTGCTTAGGCCATTCTAACAGTTACAAGGATTTTATAAAGTTTTTACCAAGCTGAAGAAACAGGAAACAGAAAAACCAGAACAGCATAAAAAAAACAGTACTATTGAGGTGAGCACTAAATAATCAAGGCTTACAGAGCCTACTATAGTGAAAGAACAGAAGATGGCAATCCACACCGAGATAAACTATGTCTCAAGTGCCCACCAGCATGAGCCACCTCAGATTTGGACCTAGATGCTGCGGCGGACAACTCTTCAGCATCGCACTAATCACCACCTGCCAAAGACAACAGCCTTGGTGGTCTTGGCTTTTCCAGTGAAAACTAGTTCTGGCTCCTACACTGTTCAATGCTTGCACTGAGTGTTGGTTAGGGTTGCTGGAAAACCAGGTACGTGGGTGCCATTATTTGTATTGAAAGGTTTACAGAGTTTGACTTGCGGACAATGCTGTGATCTTTGCGGAACCAATCAAAACCCCGATTACAGCACTTGAGAAGCTGACTGAGGAATCAGAGTGTTTGCTTTGCAATTGTCCAGATCAAAAATTAAGATCCAAGTTTCAATTACTTCTCAGACTCAGCCATTAGAAACATATCTGTCTGCAGGTGAACATGTTAAATATCGAGAGATATTCGCTTATTTCAGCAGTGACTTTCATGTTTTGGCCTTTGACATCAAGAGATACCTACAAAGAGCCTATTTAATTATGAGAACACTGGACACAGCCATGTGGCAACACCAGTGCATTTGAAAGAGACGTCTTTAGGGACATGGTGCTTGTGAGGCTTGGATACTAACCAGTGACCTAAGGCAAAGGATAAATGTCTGACACTAGCTCTCTGTGGACAATCCCTGGATACCACTAGAATAATTTTGTGTCAACTAAGCAGTTACTCAAGTCTCAGACGTGGAGTATCACCTGTATTGGGAGGAAACATCAGCTATGACATTTTGGTCATGTGGCACGTTTCTCGAGTCATAATCCAGCTTGCGTGTGCTTCAGTGTTGAGGACAACTGCAAAATGCCAAGGAGATGCCGGTTATCCATATGGCTGTTGTTGATAAGTGGTTACTTTCCAGAAGTGGGGATAGACTGGCTGTTTTTAATGAATACAGGAACCAAGATGGTTCCATATTGTGGTGGATGCAGCAATGCACAGCACCAGCACATGCTCCCAGACCTGACCAGAGATAAGTCTTCAAGCAGCTTCCCCCAACTCCATTATAACGCATCACCCTCCAGTAGAAAGTAGCAGCAGTGCTCCTCTCACAGTGAAATAATTCATTCTAAAGTAAACTAGGTTATTTGGGATGTGCTGTATGCTTGGATGTTGTGTTAAATACAGCTTTGCAATATTCAGGAATAGCACTGACTCAGCAGTGTCACGTTATCATTTTAAAATGTGTTTAAACTCATTACCGGGTTCAAGTGCTGCAGTGGAAGTAAGGTAATAGTTCCACCTTCCTCTATCTCCTCCTCAATTAAGCTATAGTATGGTTGCTTGGAAGAAAAACTCACATTTAGCTGCAAGATTTGGATGGGCTCCCTGCAATATCCTTTATGTTGCTCAAATCCTTTGAGAGATGTTTGAACAATTTCGAGCATACAGCATAATAAAAAGTGACTATGTTAGTTAAATTGCTCCAAAGAAACAGTGCTGTCAGTAAATTCACGCTGTTGCAGGGAACTTTTTCTTGAAATCTCCATGTAGATTTGTGGGTGTAACATTTACAATAATTATCGGCAAGACAATCAGCAAACGCAGCTGCAGGGTCAGTGTGTTAATTAGCAGTACAGGTGGAGTAACAGCCGAGGAACTGCTGCAATTTCCTACAGCTTGTCGGTTGGGGCCAATCTCTCACCGCCGCAACCTTGGCCGGATCAGGGGCGATGGAGTTGGAGAAGATTATGAACCCCAGGAAGGACAAAGAAGTGCGGTGGAACTCGCACTTCTCACCCTTCACAAACAGCTGGTTCTCCAACAACCGCTGCAGGACCTGACGTACATGCTGCACATGAGTCTCAGGATCCGGGGAGAAGATGAGGATATTGTCCAGGTATACGAAGACGAACCGGTGCAGGAAGTCCCGCAATACGTCATTAACCAATGCTTGGAACGTCGCGGGCGTATTGGTGAGGCCGAACGGCATGACCAGGTACTCAAAGTGACCTAACGGGGTGTTAAACGCCGTCTTCCACTCGTCTCCCTTCCGGATCCGAACCAGGTGATACGCATTCCTAAGATCCAACTTGGTGAAAATCTGGGCTCCATGCAAGGGCGTGAACACTGAATCTAACAGAGGCAGCGGGTATCGATTGCGAACCGTGACTTCGCTCAGCCCTCTGTAGTCAATGCATGGACAGAGTCCGCCGTCCTTCTTGCCCACAAAAAAGAAACCTGCACCCATCGGGGAGGTGTAGTTCTGGATCAACCCGGCAGCTAAGGAGTCCCGGATGTAGGTCTCCATTGATTCACGCTCAGGACGTGAGAGATTGTACAACCTGCTGGACGGGTACTCAGCGCCCGGGATCAAATCAATGGCACAATCGTACGGACGGTGTGGGGGAAGAGTGAGTGCCAGATCTTTGCTGAAGACGTCAGCAAGATCATGGTACTCCTCAGGCACCGCCGACAGACTGGGGGGAACTTTAACCTCCTCGTTAGCTGTCACACCGTGTGGAACCAAGGATCCGAAGCATTCCCGGTGGCAGGTTTCGCTCCACTGCGTCACTACCCCAGACGGCCAATCAATCCGAGGATTGTGCTTAACCATCCATGGAAATCCCAAAATCAGTCGGGAGGTAGAGGGTGTTACATAGAACACAATCTCCTCCCTGTGATTCCCAGACACCACCAAAGTCATGGGTGGTGTCTGGTGTGTGATTAATGGGAGAAGGGTGCCATCTAGTGCCCGTACCTTCAATGGTGAAGGTAGAGCCACTAGAGGGAGCCCTACCTCCCTAGCCCAGCTGCTATCCAGCAGATTTCCTTCCGACCCCGTGTCCACCAGTGCTGGGGCGTGAAGGGTAAGATCCCGACTCAGGATCGTCACTGGGATGCGTGCAGATCTACGGGATTTCCACGTGTGAATGTTATGGCCCACCCTTAACCCAGTCTCTAAGGGCGGGGCGTTGAAGTTTAACCGCTTGGGGCAGTTTCTTTGTATGTGCTCAATCGAGCCACAGAAAAAACATTCTCCGCGAGCCAGCCTCCGTTGTCTGTCATTTGATTTTACTTTAGCCCTGCTCATGTCCATAGCTTCGTCAGCAGGGGGAGCTGTTGCCACACGGAGCTCTCTGACTGTGGAGAGTGGGGACGGCGGCACCCTTTCGGACCCGGAAGGAAGAGGGACGGCTCGCGCCCAGCCACGCCCTTCGCCCCGCTCCCGACGGTGTTCTTCTAACCGGTTGTCTAACCGTATGACCAAGTCGATAAGCCCGTCAAAATCCCACAGCTCATCCTTAGCCAGCAGGTGCTCCTTCAGGACCGGAGACAGTCCGTTTACGAAGGCGGCGCGGAGTGCAACATTATTCCAGCCGGACCTCGCAGCCGCGATGCGGAAGTCGACTGCATACTTGGCTGCACTCCGACGTCCCTGTCTTATTGACAGCAGCACGGTCGAAGCGGTCTTGCCTCTATTGGGATGATCAAACACCTGTTTGAACTCTATCACAAACCCAGTATATGTGGTTAGGAGCCGTGAATTTTGCTCCCAGAGCACCGTAGCCCAGGCGCGTGCCTCTCCTCGAAGCAAATTAATAACATAAGCCACCCGGCTGGCATCGGACGCGTACATGACGGGACGCTGTGCAAAAGATGAGCGAACACTGCATCAAGAAGTCTGCGCACGTCTCGACACAACCTCTGTACGGTTCCGGAGGGCTTATGTATGCTTCAGGGTAAAGGGGGGTTCGTTGAATCACCACTGGAATGTCTGTATTCAGTGCTCGGTCAGCAGGAGGAGGTGCTGCAGCAGCGCCCTGTGTGCGCGCTTCCACCTGGGCGGTGAGAGCCTCCATCCTCCGATTAAGTATAACGTTCTGCTCGGTCACCAAGTCCAACCGAGCAGTGAAGGCGGTTAAGATTTGCAGCAGCTCACCTAACACGCCTCCTGCCGACGCCTGTGCACCCTGTGTTTCCATTGGTGGTTCACTCGATGGTTGACGCCCCTCGGGATCCATGACGCTGGCCGAGAAATCCTGTTGTGAAAGTGTAGGGACACGGACCCACAACAGGGGGCGTAAATGAACGGACAATGGAATAAGCCAAAATACAACAATTTAATGTCGTGAATGTGCACAACAGAACAACAGACAACACAATTTAGAACAGCAGTCAATAATTCAAGGTGACGTGTGGGCAGGCTCGAGGATAGAAGACGCCTGTCCAGAGAAGAGCCGGATCCCACACGCTTTCCACTGCCAGCAGATCTGGAGCACCCCGGAGCCACCAAGCGCTGAGTCCCCAGGTGGCCACTGCCTCCGGTTGTCAGATCTGGTACTGCTGGCAGAAATAACAGACAGGTGATGGTGGGTGCGTGAACACCCAGCAAACAGTCAGAAAAGGGTGGGAAACACCTCCACCTCTTAATCACAATATTCCAGAATTAAGTGCAGATCCTGTTGGTATACTTAGTAGTCCCCAACCGAGGAGCGGAGTACGCCAACTCCCCAACACACGACTACTCCTTACGTACAAACAGGTTCGTCTGCAAAAGTAATGTTACACACAGAAGCAAAGACGTTACTACTGTTGTGTTTACTCAGGCTGAGCGGTTTACCTGACAGGTAGACGATTTCTCGGCAGCGAGGTGAAGATGCTGCCCGGCTTTTATGGTGAAGTGGTTTGAGGTGAAGATGAGTGACAGCTGGTGCTGTTGATGAGTGACAGTTGTCACTCCCGGTTGCTCCGGCGCCCTCTCGTGCCTGAAGCCCGCACTTCAGGCAGAGCGCCCTCTGGTGGTGGGCCAGCAGTACCTCCTCTTCAGCGGCCCACACAACAACAGGGTTGCTTCCGTAAAGTGACTGATGTTGCCTCAGCTGCATGTTTGATGACCTTGAGACAACACATGTAGCAGGTATTAAGGTGCGTTTACACATAAGCAAGACGCGTTGCGAATGTCATTTTTCTGTCATTTGTGACACATTCCTGACATTCTTAACGTGACTTAACGCATCTGAATAGGTTTCTTAACAGCACGTGTTGGTGCATGATATTCTTGATAATCGTGGAGCATGTTTTTGCCTGTCAAAAAATCTTCCACGAATGTCACACACCACCCTCATTTCGTCTCACGTCGTGGAGGTCGCAACTGAGCGTGTTGATCCATCTTGATGAGTAGTGATCCTTAATAGAATGTGACAATGTTCGTAGTGGTTCCTGTGCTGGTTCTTGGAGCCCAAACTGTCACGCGTTATTACGAAGTGACACGGAAACTGTCAAGTTTTGACACGACTTGTAACGTGGCGTCACATTTCACTGCACGCCACGACGAATCAGTTTTCTGTCATGTGCACACAAACCCGGCTCCACAGCGTTCAGTTTGATGCAGTATGTCGAAGAGGAACAGTGACGCGAAGTCGGCCACATGTCGTTCCACAGTTCCTGCTGAAGCTCCTCAGGACGCTCCTGCAGGTGTTCCACCTGCTGTTGTAACCGATGAGCAGGAGAATGAGTCTGAGCCAGAGGAGTGAGAGGAGACTCACGTGCAGCCAGACGTCTCTGCACCTCCTCCAGTCTGGTGGAGGAAGAAGCATGCGCACAATTAAACCCTGCTGCAACGCATTCAGTTTGATTGCTGACACCAAGTCGGCTAAAAGTCTAATTTCAGTGCTCCTCAGCGCACTCCTGCAGGTGTTCCACCTGCTGCATGTGCCTGATGTTTGGGAAAAAGCGAGACGAGAGAGACGAGAGCCACATGAAGCCACACATCTGGCTCTGTCCGTCTCCTCCTCCTCCTCCTCTCTGCGCCACTCCATGGCACAGAGCCCAACTACGCATGCAGTCACAAAGTTCTTCTGAAAAACTGGAGCGATCCAAATTCGGTTGGATGAATATGGGTGTGTGTGTGGATACAATTCACCTCGATCACAACGTGACAGAACATAACGATGCATTGTTATGCACATTGTTACGCACCTTTTACGCACAGGAGATAATGGACAATCTGATGTGTATAGTGCTCTGTGTAAGCCTGATCCCATCAGAGCTCAAAAGCTAAGCAGTGCAGAATCTGGTTAGTACTTGGGTGGGAGACCTCTTTGGAACACCAGCGACTGTGTGTGTGTGTTTTTCCAGGTAAAGCTGGAGTTGCGTCAGGAAGGGCATCCGGCATAAAACTTGTGCCAAATACCAATATGGGTGTGGCTGTATCCGTTGTGGTGACCCCTAACAAAACCGGAGCAGCCGAAAGTACAATTTGTTGTACTATATAATTTGTCAATGAAAGAACTTTGCGAGAAGCTGACGGAAGAGCTGCCGTGGGACATTGTTCTCTGGTTGGCGATCGCGTGTGATCTGTGCATGATGACTTCTTTGATGGTGTGGACTTTACATATTTTATCTTGGAAATCATTCTACAGGTGGGTGAGTGCGCTGTTCAGTTTTATTTCTTTTGTATTTTGTTGTACTCAGTGGACCTGGTAGGCTTTGTTATTTTTATTTTACTTTCAGAGAGTCTGTCAGATTTTGGATCTCAATGTGTGTGGATTCTGCTGTCTACTGGAGCAGCACAACATTTTAACCCCAATATAACTCCCACCATGAAAATGCACATGCAACACTCCACTGTGTCAGGCTGTCTGATCACACAGATGTATTTTTTTATATTTTCAGTTATATTGATGACAACACTTATAAGTGTGCACAAAGCTGAGCCTCTAGCAGAGACTTTTTTTTTTTTAACAGGAGACTTTTTTAAACAGGCTGCATTCATGATGAATGTGCATGTGCACTAAGTCATCTCACAGTGGAGAACAGCTGCTGCTTTTACCGTGACTACATCAAAATTAACAGTTATCACTTAAAAACAAGTCATAACACAACATCACACTTAAATAAACTTTGCAATAAATCTGAGGCTCCGATCTTAACGGAAGCAGTTACATTTCATCGACACGCATGCTGGGATGTTTTCCTCAATGTTCCGTAAACGCCATCAGAAACACTCAAAAAGAAGTCCTTAGTACTTTGTTTTCGGCAGTCTCCATAGCTGTTTTTTGTGAATGCTGTATGCTTTGAGACTGGTCATGGAAGTGCACAAAGTAATCCCGGTGTATCACTGGATGATCAAACAGCCTAAATCTAAGTTGTTATGATTTCGGTGCGATATGTCCTTTAAATTTTAACAGTCATAACAGTACTGAAGGGTACCAAAAAAAAAGCGTGTTAAAAAATACTCGCAAATTCTGCCAAACTTGAAGACATTTTTAAATAAGCTTTTTTTTGTTAAAGTTTACACCATACACTCTTAAAGTTGACATGTTTTCCCAAGATGTGCGGGTTTCCTTGCAGATCTCACAGCCGTGAAATTTAGTTGGACAGAAGACACTAAAATGCCTTAAAACATGAGTGTGTTTATGTGCAGCTGCTTGGCTCTGCGATGGGCAAGTGATCTCCCAGCAGCACCTATCTGCATTCTGCCAAATGCAGACTCATGACCCTGACTGGGTTTTGGTGAGTTGAGAATATGAAGAGCTTTCATTTTTGCCCTGAAAAAATGGCTGCAGACATGAATCAACAATGGGTTTTCACCAGGTTTTACTTGGTATCTTTTCACCCCCCCCAGTAAAATCGAGATGAAATCACACAGGCTTGCAAGTCCATCTGAGGCTCTGATGTCAGGACGGCCTGCTTGTCTGAAGGAGCAGTGAGTTCAGCAGTCCACTGATCTGAAATATGACATAAACCGACTGACTGCAGAGACTATCTGCAATTTCTGCTTCAACATAAAAACTGAATCTTAAAATTGTTCCACCAGTGAGGTCAACTTACCAATCCTTGATGGGACTTTTTTGTTCAATTATATAATTGTTTTTGTATTTTTGCTATTGGAAACAAGATTTTTGAATTCATTTTCTTCATTTCTTCTTCATCTACATCTTGTTCCTAACATATTTGCAGCAATTACAGCGAGAGGTTTACATGCTGTAGATCAATATATGGACATGAATATCATGCAATACAAAATGAACAAATTTCTTTGAACTGACAAATCCAAGATTTTGCTATGCAAGCTGTAATTCATTTTGTTGTTTAGGAACTCAGAGGATCAAAATTACATATATCAGGGCAAAAATATATATATTCATTCTTTTTCTGCAGCAATCTGCTTTGTGTACACCTGAACCCATTAGCTCTCAGAAGCTAAGTAGGGCAGATCCTGATTAGTACTTGGCTAGGAGACCATTTAGGGGCTGTGTTTGTTTCTCTGCATGGAACTGGAGTTGAGTCAGGAAGGGCAACTGGTGTACGACTTGAATGATATTGAAATTAAAGTGAACAATATTCATTCATTTTCTGCAGCTTATCTAGCTTTGAGTTGCAGTACACTTTCCTATCCTTGGCAAAGTTCTCTAGCTCTTTCTATGGGATTCTAAGTTCCAAAGCCTGCTGGAAAACAAAATCCCTCCAGCAAGCCCTGGGTCTTCATGCAGTCTCCTTCCAGTTGGACATGCCTGGAAGACCTCCCTAAAGGTGCACTGACATTTGCACGACTTTGATCCGCGCACTTGCACGCACTTTGTCGTGATGATCCCATCTGCTGTGTTCCCAGATGGATGCTGCAGTTTGTGTATATAAAATAATTCTTTCAGAGCTGGCTGTCGAAAATGCCTCTAATTGCTTCTGGAATCACAGAGGAGCATTTTATCTGCCGCTTTTTTCCTCACTCTCTCTCGTGAGCGGACATATCCTCTCGCTGGCGATCGGTCTGTGAGCAGGAGTTAATGGACTTTATTTAACACAATCGTGAGATAACTTGAGTAGTTGAAAGCACTGAGGAGCTGCAGCCAGGCTGTAAAGAGCATTTTTTCTTTTAATTGTTGACATGTGCTTGTTGAGCAGTATAATTACTGCATTGTGTTACGGTATAAAACGTTCAACAACAATCCTCCGTGATTTATAGCTTGGCAGCAATGGATCACAGCAGGAATCATAACTTGGCATCAGATAGTGTGGTGTGGCATACAGTCACCTTATGTACCGTAACGTCGCCTCAACTTGAGTGAAAACTACTTCCTTTCTGCATCCAGCACTCTACACCGAAAATCTGCCAAAAAATTAAAGATGTTTAATTTTTTTAATCAGGGTTTTTTGTTTGTTTGTTTTTTTTTTTTTTTTTTTGCATCTTTCACGTCACCCTTTGCATCCCTGAACGTATTGTGGCATTAGGCTGCATAAACTCACCGTCATCATGACGCCGCATGACACAACTCTGTGTTGGCCTGATGTCAAAGGTTCTTCAATGGCAGAGTCAATTCAATCCCCAATATGCAGAGCAGCAAGGACATGGAGAGGCACATCAATCACTGAGTTTAGTGTGACAAAAATGTTCCAAAAGTGCAGAGGTGAAATAGCAATCCCAAATAACACAGTACAACAAAAACCACGGAGACTGCAAAGTGAAAATATTTCACAAAGGGCAGAATATAACAAAGAGAACAAAACATGGACAGCGATCAGGTACTTATACGTAGGGAGTATAAGGAACCACAGCAAGAACACAGAAGAAATACCACAATGGACCAGCCCTAGAAGACAAACAAGGAAGTGCTTAAATAAGTGGAATTGACAGCAGGTGGGGAGATAACGAGAGGGCGGAACCAAAGACTCACATGAATACACCAGAGTGCAGAGAAATAAATAACTGAACAGACAAGACCCTGTAAGAAATAATCATGACCATAAAAAGAACCACAACTACAATAATCAACCATAACAGAAGAGGAGGGGAAATCACAAAACCACATAAAACTTGAAAAAACAACATAAAAATATAAGGAAGTGAACTCAAACACAAAGACTAATAATGACTGACAAAGAAAGGCAATGTGGAAACTAAAACGTGAAGGAATGCAACTGAAAGACAAACATTACTGACAGGGAAGGATGCAAAGATGGAACACAAGGAACCAGACCACCAGGACACCAGGACCACCAGAACCTATACAGAAAATAAGACTAAGGGCACACATACACAAAATAATAATATGAAAAGAATGAAACAACTGAATACCTATAGAATATAATATTTAAAAAATTCAAAATTCAACCCCCAAAATAAGAGAAACCCTAAAACCCCAGCCAAACAGGTTGCAGGGTCGAACCCCAACAACTCACATTCTTTTTTTCATGATAATGATATATGACCAAACCCTTTGTATGCATGTTAAATGTGATTAGTGTTGTGTAAATGGTGTGCATGTTTAATAATTTCATTACTTTGCATTTACTTTTATAGTAACACAGATATCACTGTAGCTTTGTACTTTATAACTTCTTCACGCCTGTTTTAAATTTAACAGCCCAGTGGTTGTGAACTGACCGATGATGATGACTTTTATATATCCACTTCCAGCTCCTCAGTAAAAGACAAAGAGTGGCATTTTTCTTTTCTTTTTTCTTCACAGAAACAAAGCTTTCTGCCCTTGAGGATCATGGCAATTAAAGTAAGACGAGAGAATGCTGCCAGCAGTACAGAGAAGGTTCAGGAAGAAGTACGGCTCTACAGAGGCTGACCAACTACCCTGTCCTCGGTGAATCTAATGAGCTGGTGAGATGTTTTCATAAAGAGGTATAGCTGTGAAGGGGACAACCCTCTACCCTGTCATCAGTAAATCTAGTGAGCTGGTGGCAAGGTTTCAGGAAGAAGCATGGCTCTACAGGGGCTGGACATCTACCCTGTCCTCAGTGTATCTATTGAGCTGGTGAGAAGGTTGAGGAAGAGGTACGGCTCTGCAGAGGCCAACCATCTACCTGGTCTTTGGTTAATCCAGGGATCTGGCAGTAGAACATGAAGGACACCCTACCAATGTTCTCAGACTTGGCAAGCAGGTATCTCCGTGTACAATCATTACCACACCCTCACAACGTACATTTTCTTCTGCTTTGGACACCATCAGCCAAGAGTGGGTTTGTCTGTTACCCAAGAAAGCAGATGTCCAAGTTGTAAAGCGTTTTTTTTATTATTATTTTTATTATTTTTCCCAGTGTTCAGTGGACAAATGCTAATTACTGACACATGAAAGGACTGAAAAAGACTATATAATTATATTAGTATCCACAACATCCACTATCTGTCAGGGCTTGTGATGGATTGACACAGGAAACAGGTGGAGACCAATGCAGACTCTCAGACATGGCTGGTTGTGATGAATAAAAGGCTTTATCTGGTAACCAGGCAGTAGAGTCGGTATCCAACTGATTACTGATTAATAATAATTAATAATCCAACTGATATAGAAAAGTGAATACAATAAAAATGGTAAAACAAACATTTGGTTCAACAGAGCATAAGTGATGATCAGAAAACAAAACCAGTGACCACTGAATAATGCAATAAACGACAAATAGAACATAATCTGATGAGCAACACTGAAGATTAAAAATAACAAAAACCTGTGACTAAGCATTATACAACAAATGTGATAAACAGAACTAAACTAAGACTAAAGTAACTTAAAAGACCCAGAGTGAACAAATACAAACTGCACAATAAATGATAAGCAAAGAATGAACCAGTGATGAAAATGTAAAACAAGGAAAAACAACAAATAACTGAATGACTGCAAACTAAATGAAGAGGTGCTGAATGAAAACAGTGACTAAATAATAAACAAAGCAAAACAATAAACAGAACCAAACTGAGACTAGCATGATAAAGTATAAACTAATGAAAACTAAAAACAGAAAATCACAAAAGAAATACGCCAAGGGCTAAGACCTAAAACCCGAGCCGGGGCCGAGCATGACACTATCAACCAACTACTTTAAATGAAAGTTTTAAATGTGCCATAGAACTGAAAAATAAAACCAAGGTTAAAACTGTAAATGTGTAATACAAGTTTCCTTTTTGTTGAATTTTTAATAAACTGCCAACAAAATAACAAAAAAATAATACAAGGACGTAATAAAATCATTGCCGGTTATGTATTTGTCTGTGTGTCTTTTAACAGGATTACGTCAAAACTACTGCATGGATTTTGACAAAAGTTTCACCACAGATAGATATTAGGCCATGGAAGAACCCATTAAATTTTGGAGGAGATCCAGATCCGGATTCTGGATCAAGATTTCATTTTATATAGGCTTTGAATGTTTACATAAAAATAAATAACTAAAAATACTTCACAGATTCTCACCAAATTTACACCATAGATAGATGTTAGGGCATGAAAGACTCAACTGAATTTTGGAGGTGATCTGTATTCTGGATTTCACTTTATATAGGCTTTGAAGGATTACGTCAAAACTACTTCACAGATTCTCACCAAATTTGCACCACAGATAGATATTAGGGTATGGAAGACTCCACTGAATTTTGGAGGTGATCCTGATTTGGATCCAGATTCTGGTTCAGGATTTCTATTTGTATGCTCCACTTTGTCGGATTTCAAGGATTGCATCGAAGCTACTTAACGGATTTTCAAAACATTTTCACCACACATTGGTGTTAGGCCTTGGAAGACACCATTAAATTTTGGAGGTGATCCAGATCTGGATTCAGGATCAGGATTTCACTTTGTAAGCTTTTCAAAACTACTTCACAGATACAACATCACAATGTAAAAACAAGATCAGGAAGACACTGTTTTGTTTCAGCTTGTGAATTAAATATCACATTACAACATCTTGATCAGTCAGACCATTCTGGATCTGTATGCAGTTATTGAATTATATTGTGGAATCCAGATCCAGGTGTAATTTCTCCTGCTTTTTATGTAATTTACTGCCCCTTTCCAAGAACCAAACCATTGTATTCCTCATTTTGGATTTATTAAAGGTCATAATGAAAACCAGACTGGGACCCTCACAGACAGTGTCCACCTTGTGAAAGGCCCAGAAAATGGGTCAAACAACACTTTTTATACAGGGTGGGTGTTTACAATGGGTGTAGTTTAGTCTCACTTTTCTAATGTTACTGGCTCTCACAGATAGGGGCAGCCCTCCCTGTTACTAAAACTTAGACATAAATGATGGAAGTAAACTTATGTTTAAACGTTAAACCAGATCCCAGAGACTTCCAATCAAATAGCAAAAGCAAATACTTGATAACTAACATAAAATAAGGACTTAGCACATTTTGAGTCCTCATCAACCCTTGGCGGATGTCAGAAGTCTCGGATTGCTCATGTTTTGCCATATTCACTGCTCTCTGACCAGCTGCTGATGCTATTCAAATCACACACAGCTCAGTTTCCCCTGTGGATTTGCACATGTTCATCAAAACAAATGTTCAATACTTATAGGAGTAAATCACTTCAAAGTAATTTTCAGATGAAGACGTAACTTAACAGCAGTGTTGGTAATGTTTTACTGCAATCACATTACATTAGTCTGTAACACAGCAAACTAATGTGTTACTCTTGTAAATTCAGTAATCACACAACAGCTCCTAAAACCATGAGTGAAAATGACAAATTTTCCCTTCAACTCAAGAGAGAAGCAGATGATGAAAAGAGGTTCGTTCATTTCTATGCCCAGTGAGCATTTTAAGTTGAAAAGACGTTCAAAAATGGTTCATAAGGGAACGTATTTTCAACGTCTATTTGTACATGTTTAACAAAACAAATTAAAAATTATACTAACATGAACAATGAAGGTTTTTAACATAACTGCAGTTTCTGTAATTATAGTTATACTGATTAACTCATTGAGTGCCAGCCATTTTCAATGTTCAGAACATCCCAGTGCCAGGATTTCTTCAGCATTTGAGTGTTTTTTCAAGACCCATAGAAAATTGAGTTCTATGTCCATGTCTACAACAAACCTACCACAAGAAAAGAAAAGAAATTGGCTCGATGACGCGTCTTTGGCGCGGGGCGTTACTATCGGAAAAGACGCGTTTTAGAGTCAATGGCATCGAGTGAGTTAAGTATAAAGATTTGTAAAGTAAATACATTTGCATATATTTATTTGGCAATTTACATGTACATAACACAATCTGACAAAGGATAATACAAAAACAAATTACTTATTTCCATTGTGGTTCTCAGAAACAGAAGAAAATTCAACAGGTAAAAAGGCACAACAAAAAAATACAGCACATTTAATCATAGAGTTTTCTGCATTGTGACAAAGTTAGCACATCAGTTAGCTTCCAGTACTGCCTAAAAATGAAATATTACAGGCTGCACACACAGCCAGTTATGAAGCCAGTTTCATTAACCCTCTGGGGCCGACACCGTCGTATATACGACGGCTAAGACCAAACTTTACTAAATTATAAATAACTTTTTAATGATATGAGATAGAAACTTACTTTTTTTTTGCTGAAAAGTTAACTCCACAGACTTTCAAGCCAGCCACTGGCCATCTTTGTACTCCTCATAGATGCTGTGTGATGACGTGCGCAATGTGAGTGTCCAATCGGAATTGGTTCACCGTCACATGGTTTTCCAAAATCCAATCATAGGGCAGATTTACCTCACATGAAAAGCCAAAGATCGTTTTCAGGAGTGATGTGTTACTAGTTGGCCCGTTTGAATAGCCCCCTGGGTGCTCCAATGAGTACATACTATTAGTACATACTCAGTGCGCCTTGCGCCATTACGCACAGTGATCAGTGAAAGCAGGAGCAGACGGAGAGCTTCTGATGACAATCTCACGTGCTCAAACAGAGTGTGTAACTATCAGGATTGCTCCACTAGTTTGCATGTGAATGTTACTGGATAACTCTGTTGCTTTCTCTGCGTAAAGCACTATTTACCATATCAATGGACAACAAAACGCATAGACCATTTTGTATACAGTGGTCCCTCGCTATAACGCGGATCACCTTTCGCGGCCTCGCTGTTTCGCAGATTTTTTTTAGTCCAATTTTGCATGCTTTTTTTTACAGTGCATTGTGTTCCGCGGCCTCATCAAGCAGCCGGTCGCGACACCGCGAAGGGAGAGCA
This sequence comes from Thalassophryne amazonica, assembly GCF_902500255.1. Lineage (NCBI taxonomy): Eukaryota > Metazoa > Chordata > Actinopteri > Batrachoidiformes > Batrachoididae > Thalassophryne > Thalassophryne amazonica. The sequence goes on from NC_047106.1 coordinate 112,502,235, forward strand.
CGCGCATTGTGTTCTGCGTGTCTGTTTATAAGAATCTTCTCGCCCAGAAGAAAAAAGAGCACCAACAACTACCCATAACTGTGTTCTACACTCGGAAAAAGACACCTGCAGCGAGGTGTGAGTCAGTGGAAAAAGATGTGACAGAGCAGCGGCGCCAGGACGCAGAGGCATGATCAGAGGAACTGTGAAATACTGGTCAGTCACTATTAATAATTTCTTATGTGTCCAACCTCGTACATTGATTGTTAAAATTAAATTCCTTAGTTCTAAAAGCCATCATAATTATTTATAGGAAAACGTTCTATTTTTATTTCTCAAACAAATGTTTGGGCCTGAAAACAGGTTGGTCTTATTTTTCTACTCAGGTTTGAACTTTGAGAGTGTTTACACACGAGAGAAAAGTGAGAAAATATTCACGCCTGAATGAGAAAAGTGTATAAAGTGTGTAGTGAGGGGTTTTACAGCTTTAAAATGTCTATAATAATTGTAAAAAATAACGCTGGCCACTTCGCGGATTTCGCCTATCGCGGGCTATTTTTAGAACGTAAGTCCCGCGATAAACGAGGGACCACTGTATATTGTTCAAAATGTGCATTTGTGTTTATTGTTTGAACCTTTTTGTTGTACAGACTTTCACACAAGACCTCAAATTACCTTTATAAAGTGTCAAAACAGTTGTTTATTATAGTTTGCTGTGTGTTTTGAATAAATGTGTGTGGAAAATTATTTTTCGCTTTATTTTTTCCTTGCCTATTTTTGATGGTAAACCTTTATTACACTTATAAAACACAACAAAAACAGATATATTCTGAAAGCACAGGTTGTCCTGAAAAAAGAGACATAAAACTTGATTGCGGGATGCAGGGAGAGCTGTTAACAGCAATAATAACATATTTATGCCAGGAGAGTGAACTGTCCAAAAAATGCTCTCGGACCCCAGAGGGTTAATGACCAAACACCACAAAAAAATGTGTCGTGAAAATAGTTTGAGGACAAGGTAAATCTCCATCACGCATTAATGATGTGAACTTCAAGTGAACATTGTGCAAAAAAAAATCAAAAACACTGTGTGAGTGCAAGTGAGTGCATCAACACACTGTATCAGAGCACAGCTCATCTGAACGATTCTGATGAGATGTTAAATCTAGCATAAACATACTTTTACAGCTGCACACAAGAAGGAGTGAACACACAACTGTTTTACCAAGCCATTACAATATAAACATGACAAATAATGACCTTTTTAGATCATTCCAAATGTGTTCTAAATAAATAAATGGTAAATGGACTGCATTTATAATTCGCTTTTCCATCTGCATCAGACACTCAAAGCAGTTTACACACAAATGCCTCACATTCACCTCAGTGTGAGGGTGCTGCCATACAAGGTACTACACACCGAGAGCAATAGGGGATTAAGGACCTTCCCCAAGGGCCCTTAGTGATTTTCTGGTCAGGCTGGGATTTAAACCAAGGATCCTCTGGTCTCAAGCCCAACGCTTTAACCACTAGACCATCACCTCCCCTTAATGTGTTTCCTCCACCACATTAAAGTGGATATGACACTTAAAGACAACATAGTCTTATTACATGTAACAAAGTTATATAATTCGGTCAACCTAAGCATTTTGGGAAAATGGACACAGTTCTCCCATTATATATAACATTTGAACGTCCTGCCAGTGAAAAATGTGCACGCCCCCTGAACAGCTTCCCGCTGAGCACCAAGCCGAAAATACGTCACAGGCTGTACACCGTATCGGCTCGCGCGCCTGGCGGCCGTTGTTTACACTTTTTTTTTTAGCGGCAGAAACTTTGTTTAAACACAGCTCTCAGGGACTTGTTTGTCGATATGCCTGACCAGTGTGTAGCAGCATATTGCACAAACAGAAGGGCGAAAGGTTTTAGCCTTTTCAAGTCCAGGCTGATTGATTGAAAGCTGCTGTGTTGTGTGATTCACAAAATGTCCGGCTGCCGCTCCCTCCGCTCGCACACCCACATTTGCTCCAGACAGCAGACACTTTCCTCTACCGTCTCCATGTTCTTACTGCTCACAGGAACACATAAAACGTCAACCCCAAATAATATGTTCACAATAATCTTGCAGCATGTAAACACGACGGCGGCATGAAAACACGACAGCGGCAACACAACGGCGGCAACACGACGGCGGCATGAAAACACGGCAGCGTAAACACGGCAGCAGCATGAAAACACGGCAGCGGCATGAAAACATGGAGGCGTAAACACGGCAGCGGCATGTAAACACGGCAGCGGCAAGAAAACACAGCAGCAGCATGAAAACACGGCGGCGTAAACACGGAAGCGGCATGTAAACACGGCAGTGGCATGAAAACACAGCAGCGGCATGTAAACACGGCAGCGGCAAGAAAACACAGCAGCGGCATGAAAACACGGCGGCGTAAACACGGCTGCGGCATGAAAACACGGCGGCGTAAACATGGCAGCGGCATATAAACACGACATAGGCATGTAAACACGGCAGCGGCATGTAAACACGGCAGCGGCATGAAAACACGGTGGCGTAAACACGGCATCGGCATGTAAACATGGCAGCGGCAAGAAAACACGGCAGTGGCATGAAAACACGGTGGCGTAAACACGGCAGTGGCATGTAAACACGGCGGCGGCATGAAAACACGGCGGCGTAAACATGGCAGCGGCATGAAAACATGGCGACGTAAACACGGCAGCGGCATGAAAACACGGCAGTGGCATGTAAACACAGCAGCAGCATGAAAACACGGCAGTGGCATGAAAACATGGCGGCGTAAACACGGCAGCGGCATGAAAACAGGGCAGCGGCATGTAAACACGGCGGCGGCAACACGGCGACGTAAACACGGCGGTGACATGAAAACAGGGCAGCGGCATGTAAACATGACGGTGGCAACACAGCGGCATAAACACGGCGGCAGAGGGTAAACACGACGGCGGCATGAAAACACGACGGCGGTGTAAACACGGCGGCGGGATGTAAACATGACATAATTAGAGTAATTAGAGTGTTATAAACAGCAGCAACAAAAATCAAAGCCTCCCTTACCATTCCATATTCTGCAGCCTTTCAAAATCCATCAGAATTGGCACGTCTCTTGCCTCTGCTTCGGCTCCGCCATAAACACCGTCGGCATTATTTTCGCTGCCAGAATACTCCGTTTGAATGTTCGTCCGAAAGATACGGCTCCAATCTATAGGGTCTAATCACTGCTGCAACATCCTCAGGATCCGAGTCAGAAATAATCCACACTTGAAGAGGAGTCAGAAAAGTTCTTGATCTCGTCACAGTCTGAGGTCCATCTGTTCCTGTTGTCGATCGAACAGACAAAGACGGGACTCTCCAACCTGTGTCGTCACGGCATCATGTGACCGCTGAAGGCGCGCTGAAATTAACATACTTTTGAGAAGCTGTACAAACTTTATTTTTCAGTGATAATGAGTATAATTATTTTCAACTTACTATAAAATATGTATATTTTGCTACTTATATCAGTTTTCTATATTTTTTTGAGGTGTCATCTCCACTTTAAGTGCACGTGTGACAGAGACAGTCCACTGTGATTCCGGAAGCAATTACAGGCATTTTCAACAGCCAACTCCAACAGAAAATGATTAATCTGCCACAAAAAAATGATTTTATATACGCAGCATCCAGTGCACAGTGCATGACAGCCAGTGTAACAAAGCACGGCATCCAGCTGGGATCGTCACAACGAAATGCGTGCAAGTGCGCGGATCAAAGTCGTGCACGTGTCAGGACACCTGTAGTAAAAGTACCTACCAAGTGTGTCATTCTCATAAAGTCTCACATTTATTCGGTTACAGGTCTTTGTTACAGTGTTCTTAACTATGATCCTATATATTGCGCGTCTTTATATATATATATATATATATATATATATATATATATATATATATATATATATATATATATATATATATATATATAGGTGAAAATGAAAAAAATCTCTGTGATCCTAGAGCTAACATAAAACAGTCTGGACTATGCCCAGGATGTCCTCAAATGTTGGAAATGGCATTTTTGAATAGTTAACTCTTAAAATATTCCTGATGTTTACAGTGGACCCCCCATTTCTCTGTAGGAGGCAGTGGCCTCTGTGCTGTTGAAACAGCAGTATGTCAAGTGCAATAAACTGAAGCCAATGTTTTAAACTCAGAAAATGCAGATGTTATCATCACCCACTAAATATCTGCTGACCTTGACCGATCATGTGCAAACTGCACCTATTCACGTTACAATACCAGAATTTTTCACTCTCAGGTGGACACACCGGAAATTGCATGTTCATGAAAGCAAATGCGCTAAATAGACAATACACACCATTTTGCACATTTGAAAGTTACGAGCTTCAGTGCACACCGTTAGTAAAGCAGGCAAGTTTTGTTTTTTGCAAGTGCTATGGTGCACATTTTTGCAGATGCAAACCTTCAGTAAAGTAGTAGGTCCTGAGCGTCCAAATATGGATTTGTATACCTAAAGACAAATCACATAACCACACAAAATAAAAATTTTATCAAGAATATCTCATCATTTTCTCTCAGACATTCTACCAAGAAAACTATATATTTTAAGACGTCACCATTCAGTACTTCTTATAAACACCACTTGTTATGCATGCAAGAGTCGTTTCCCAGAGCTTCAGAAAGATTGTATTCATCAACAGTGAAGCCCTGTTAAAAATGATTTGACATCACGGTTTCACTCTTTTGCGCCGGCAGAGACGTGTCTGTGCCCGGGCCATTAAAACAACAACAACAATAACCAAGCCATAACTCAGAACAACAGCGGTCACTGGCGGTCAGGCTGCCAGGTGTTGATGCATCAGACAGTCACTCTGCTTTTGGAAGCCTCCCAAACATGCACAGCAAAAGCATAAAGGCACGTCTCTTACTATGCCCACATAATGACGCTCCCAATATTTCATGATTAACATTCTGCACTCAACAGCTCTCTTCACTGCATTAACACACTTTTCCGAGTTGAAATGAGAGCTGCTCTCAGGAACATCTCATCCACGTCTGTCATAATCAGAAAACAAAGCTGACATAACTAAGGGCCCCTTCACACATAGTACAAATGTGGTCAAATTGCGCATCAAGTGCACATGAAGCAGGAATCGTATGCAGTACGTGTAAAATTGTAGCTGCTTCCAACACCTCTTATCACCTTTTGCTACAACTATTTGCGCACACCAGCGGCTGAACGACAGAGTGTGCCCTGTGAGAGCCTATCAAACCCTCTCGCAGCAGGTGTCGGCCAAATTCCAGGTGGCACGCACAAACATCTAACACTGCTCCTTTGGCACTTAGAAAATGTGTTGCCATTTGCACTATTAGCACGACAACAGTCAGCAGACGATCACTGTTGAGCTGGATGTGAAATCTGTCTAAGTGCCCCACAAGTGTAGAGTTGCCAAGTTCAAATGTGGCGTGCCAGAGTGTCGGCTCCCCCCACAACATGTGTGCGTGTGTTTTGCGTGCTGTACCCCCACTCCCCACCCCAACACGTGTGTGTGGTTTGCCCCCCCCCACCACATGAGGCGCCTCTCATCTGATCACAGAGTGACATCTTGGTCTGTGCGCTGACAGGGACAGGGGGCGTGGCTGGTTGCCAACAACTGTTGAGAGATCCCTGGTCCTGGACGTCACAGCTGCAGAACACGTCTCGTGTTTTGATGGGCACGCGCGTGTGTGTGCTTGCTGTCATTGTGGAAATACATAAAAACATATATCGCTTTTGCGACAGGCTGGAGAAACAGGCCGTCAGTTCATGTTACGTCTGTCTGACAGGACACGCGTCGAGCCATGAAGGCTGTGAGTGGTGCGCTGCGGGACAAGCCAACAGTGCAACAAATATGCCACTTTCAGTCATGTATCAGCAGAAATGTGCTGTAACCAGTGGTGGGCACACTTCGGATAATCCGATAACAGATAATTATCGAAGATAATGTTTTCATTATCGGATTATCTCTTTAGATAACTTTAAAAACCATTACCAGACTAATTATCTTCCGATAAATTTTCGTCCTATAACTTTTAGACTGATAATGTAGTAAACAAAGCTGAACAGCAGCAAACATTTTTAAAATTTAAAGTCAAGTGAGCACCTAGCTGTTAAAAGTTTCCTAACAGATATATAGTTCTATCCTCTGCAAATAGAAGAGAGTTGCTTTCAGAAGAAACCACTCTATCCTCTGCAGGCAAAGGAGAACTGGTCAAAAAAAAAAAATTCCTTTAACACCATACTGATACACTGGCAATATCACCCAAGTCATCCAGAGGCATACATTTTTAACTTATTGTTCAAATTTTAACCAAAATAATTTTGGACAAGTTATTTAAAATTACTGTCATGTCTGAAGTTTTATAAAGTGAAAATATCAGATATATGTTTTAGTTTTAAAGCATATTCAAATATAGAAGTGTGGGCTCAATGTTTCGGTCTTTTGTCGCTTTTGATGCTTCCAAAAGCGATTGTGGTGTTAAAACTCAAATTCAGCTTGTTAGTGGTTGCAAATGGACCAGAGACAATACTGGAATTTATCGGTTATCTGTGACTTCCGATACATTTTTGGGTGGTTTATCTTTATCAAAGATAACATTTCAGTTATCTGATAATCTGTTATCAAAGTTAATTTTTTGGTTATCTGTGCCCACCACTGGCTGTAACAAACGTTGTTTGGTCAGTTATCACAGCGCTTTTTTCAATTTTTTTAAAATATACATTTATCTGCTTGTTGATTTTGGCCATTTCACGCTCCTGTTAAAAGACAGTGATTGTAGCCCAGTGATAAAGTTTCCGTCTGGTAATCAGAGCTTATGGGTTTGAATCCTGTGAGTGAAATTTATTTTTTAATTAACCAGGGTTATTTAACCATGGGATTCAGTATTGCCTCCCCTTTTATTTATTATTTATATCAACCCAGTGATAGTCACTAATTATTCAGCTGGTTTTTATTTATTTTCCTCCACATCAGCAGCGCAATGTGGTGCAGCTGCTCGCACTGTGTTCCTGCTCGCACGACACCGTCGCATCGGGTTCGTGCACATCTACCCGTCGGCTCGATGATTTCGTGGTTCGCTCATACGAGCTGTTCTGCTGATTTGTACTTATTCGTGCTATGTGTGAAGGTGCCCTTAGTGATGTAGCATCCACTGTGGAAGGACAACTAAAACAGATGACATGGCTGCTGCAGCGCGGGATGGGCGCTGCTGTCATTTCCAAACAAAAAATATTAACTTTGCTCATAGAGACTGCCGCAAGAGGAGAAAAGGGAGATCATTACACAGGCTAAATGAGATTCAGAGGCTCATCCATAGTCGAGCACAAAGCCCACTTCAACAGAGATGAGGGCCAAGAGAGATTGGTAAAGGTCAACACTGCAAACGGGCATGAAATGAAGTATTGGCTTCATTTTGGGCACAATACTGAAATGTAGGGAATACATAAACCTCTCACAGAACAAACCTACCAACGGTACAGCTGAATGTAATTCATCAAAATGTCAGTGAAAAATGTTTTTTTTGTTTGTTTGTTTTTTGTTTACCTTCTGTGAGCATGCTATTCAAATACAGACAGACAGCCTTTAGATTAGTTTTAGTTGAGCTGACCAGTGTTCGCGCTGTACTGCTCCACTGTGGACATTTCTGGCACAAAGCTTTCAAAGACATATTTAGATGTGAAGATTTGGTTTAAGTTGAGGATTAGAATGAGGTTACGCAACTGTGGTAGCAAACAATTCTGTAATAAAATCTGTTTTTAATCAACTTTTACAGCTAAATATGGTTAAAGTTTCATGTCATTGTAAAAGGTCAGAAGAGCAGGTGCTAGCTTGGCTAGTAGGTTAGCCTCTGGATAATTGGAAATGCAGCCAACAGACTGGGGCAGCGAGTGTGCAGCTGTAACCTCAAGTGTTGAAAAACAGCACAGAACAGTCAAAAATTCCAGTTCCATTAATGGCCACTTGAGGCTGTCTTCAAAAGCAAGTCAATTTCCATAGAACCCCATGTTAAAATGTCCAAATGGACAAGAACAGTATGTATGTTTACCACCTGGTACCTTGGTCTCAATAGCTAGTTTCCTCATTCACATTAATTGTACAGGTGCATTCTTATATTACTCTTCAGATTAAATGAATTTAAACCATAAATTTATAAATAACTATGGGTGTGATTGTCAAAGTGATAACTATCGTGCTGAGTCAAGGCAGCTACCTGCTAGCAGAGGTTGCAAGCTGCTGTGGACTCAACCGTGTTTGTCCTTTCTGAGGTACTTGGTGGTTTTTAAACAAATACTACCAGACCCCCGTAGAGGTCTGTGCTTCAGTTTTTCCTCTAAGTAAAATTTTAGTATTGACTGACTTGTATATTAGCACCATTAGCAACAATCAGCAAGTATTAATAGCTTGGTGAGGTTATCTACACTGATGGTGCAACATTATTGAGCCAATACACCGGTGATAGTTTGTAATACCTGCACCCAAGCCACATGTTATGAAAACCACCACCCATTCGCCCTAATCATGTATCCCATAATCCTTTGAGTGCCAGAGAGTCACTGCAGTCAAACAACATATAGAGAATCAACACGGTGACAGTTGTAAATGAATATTATACTACAAAAATGCAATTTTTTATGCTTTTCGTCACGTTAATAAGAAACTGCATGCATGATACCCTGAAAATTTGTCTGTTATGTGTCTGTTACGTTTAATCTGCGTGGAATTTAATAAACGCAAACCGAATTTCAGACATATTTTATATATTAGTCTGGAACAAAGAGGACAAACAGTGTTGTAAAGAACAATAATCAAGACGTTAAAGAGCAAACTTTACTTTCCTCCAGAACAACATGATCAGGAAGCGATTGTAGCTCACAGCAGCTCCCACTGAAAACACCGGAGAGACAGCCTGTGATTCTCCCATGTTTACATATAATAAACACATTAACAACGTCTATAAATTCAGAGAACATATTCACGAGAGTTTTAGGCACAATATAAAAATAGTTTTATGTTGCAGTGTTAATGGTGTTGTCTGTGTGCAGTTAAATTGCAGCGTGATCAGAGCGTCTCAATGCAGTTCTCAATGTTACTGAGATCTCGCAGTGCGGCGACCTCTCCGAGGTTTTGCGGGATTTGAAACGTCAATAGGGCGAGAATTTCACCAAAATATGCATTAAACACTCACACCAAAGTATGCCCAATTTGAGCTCCAATTCCTCTCATACCATCAAATGAGTCATAATACATTTTGATCAGTTCAGGGGGTCCATGTATCAATGTATCCATTATGTTTACCTTAAAAATGATTTCTGATTCTTATTGGTGAACTGTAGCATGTGAATGCAGTATTAAGACACACAGTACCACTTGGTTTTTAACTTTTTATTGCAGTAAAATATTGAAATTCAACACCAGAATCAGTCACTGATGGATTCACTATACCAGAAACCTTTTCAATATCAAATTGATTTTAATAGTACAAAGGAATGAGCTAAATGCAACTGACATATGGAATATACATATAAATTTACCACTGAAGTTGCATGAAAACAGTATTTTGGCCAACAATAAAAAAAAATAAAAAGAAAAAAATACCAGTGCAGTCCTTTAAATTCATGATCAGAAGCTGAAAGTCTTTGAACCAAAGAGAGTTTCTCATGCTAACCATCTTCACAAAAGTGAACCTCACACTTGAAGAAAACCTGTTCTGTTGTAATCTGGAAGCCGCCTTCACCAACAAAGTCACTGTTTTTATCTGAGGAATCCAGCTTTAGCACTTAGAAAATTCAAGTTCAGAAATATGGAATGAGCCAACCCTGATCATAGAATATATGTAAATTCAATTTTACGGTGTCTTCTTCTCAGTGTGTGAACACAGGTGTCTCCTCAGGCGGGCTGGGACTGAGGCGAGCATGGCTTTAACTGCTTTCCACCATAACCAACTGTGCCATTCAACTTATCACAAATATCTCCAGACCAGCTGCCAGAAGAAAAATCTCTGAACATCGTTTTTGTTAAATGCAGGTTAAAAATCATCTTTAGTGGTATAATTACCCAGCGGCAGCTTACCAGCTTCTTTACTAAGCCTATACCCACTTGCTTTAGGGTTCACAGTGAGGAAAATCATTTTGACAATGAGCACGGTGAAGGAAGACGAGCGGCATAGTCGGGGCAGCTAATCTTTTTAAACCCATTCCCCACTCGTCTGAGCACATTTGCCTCTGGCTCAAGGCTTATCCCGACTGATGTATATCTGTCATCAGAAAGCAAGCAGTGATCTTTTGGAGCACATTTGTCCCCCCCCCCCCCCCCCCTTACCCTTTACTGGATTATTCATCTGCAATGGCACACAGCCTGCACCAGAGCCAACTCGGCAACAACCTCAATCCGGCCAAGCATATTTTTTTCTGATTTCTAGTCAAAATATGTCATCACACATATAAGACATAATCGCATAAACAGTACCACTGCAAAGACTGATATTTAAGAAAGTTTAAAAAAAGACTTATTTAAAGAAAATTTGACTTAATTAGAAAAATAATGTCAAGCAATTTTACATTAAAAATAAAATGTCTTATTTTGGGAAAATGTATCTCATTTTTTCTTAATACATTTTTTCCAGCTAATATCAAGCTGTATTTAAAGAGCAACAAGGAAAGGCAACATATTTCAAATCATTCAAGCAAAGGAACAAGATTGTCTTCCTTATTTTAAGACAGAGGCTCATCTTAAAATGAGAATTCTGTCTAGTTTAAGGCACATTTGGATTATTCAGTGTCCCCAGACATTTTGCTAGTTTTAAGAATTCTAACCAAGTAATTTTTTCTTACCCCATCGCCAGATTTTATTTTATTTATTTATTTTTTATTATTTTTATATTTCTTTTTTTTCTTTGCTTAATACAAGACAATTTGTCTAGATTTCAGATTATTTGTCTTATTTTGAGACGGACAGTTTTTGCAGTGAATGTTCAAGTGACATATAGGAGCTTCTTTTTAAACAGGTGCATCTTGAATACTTTCTTAAGTGAAACAGTCTTCAAGACATCTTGTTTTGAGTCATATCTCGGACAAAACCAGCTTTTTAAAAAAATGTCATAAGGTTTTTAAGGTGCTGTGTTATTTGTAAAATAATGGAAATAGACTTAACTTGAATTGATGCAATTCTGCTTTATTGACAATTGCAAGCCAACATGCCCAACTCACAACCACTCATAATAGTACAGTGTGGCATCTCCATCAAACCATGTCCATGTGATCTCGAAAAAAAGAGGCAAACGCTGGAATTATGTTCCCTACTCTGTTCAGCTGCACTCTGGAGAGACAGCACCATATTATTTCAAAAGTAAGAGGTAAAAACAAATACTGTCATCAGTTACAGTGTTCCATCAATACTGTTAGCTAAAATGTTGAAAATGGGGCCTGCTTAATACGAGTGAACCGCCGCGAAGCCCAAAGCTTGCTCTTATGGCAGATGATGGCACAATCCGGGATTGGCACAAAACACGAAGGTACACACCGGAAATGGCACAAAACAATTCGGAAATTCTGCCCAGTGAAGAAAAAGCCACAAACTGGACAACATTGTCGTGAAAAGCCGTAAAAAGCCGTAAAAAAGCCACAAACCAATGGCAGATGAAGCCACAAATGCGAAATGACAGTAAGATGCTAAAGGGCTTTGCTCATTCATGTCTGTGACATATACATACTCGGATGGGAGACCTCTTCAAAATGCCAAGGGTGGCTTATTATGAGACACAAAATTTCACAATACTAGTAAAATATAGCTAACAATGACTTTTCCCAATTAATTTGAAGACCTCTTTTATGTTTTAAGGCTTAAATATAATGTGTTATTTCAAGAAATCTTACCAGGCAAATTTTCACTTGTTCCATTGGTAGAATTTTTTTTTTACTCTTGCTTTTTACAAGCAAAATATCTAGTATTATTATTATGTCATTTATTTATTTATTTAATTTTTACTTATTTCTGAAGTGGCCATTTTTTCCACTGAAAACTTGGCTTCTAGCAGAAGTATCCTTTGAATGTACACTACCTTCCGCAACCACACCTTGCCTTTAGCGCTACCTTCTTATTCCTGCTGCCTGATTATTCCAACCACCAGAAGTGGCATCCATGCCTACTTCACAGACTCCCAGTTTCACGCTATGTGGCGCTTCGGGTTCAGTTTTATTCGGATCCAACATGTATTCATTTCAACAGTTTCTATACACTCATATCCAACTAAAAAATGAACTCCATTTTTGTATAAAAGAGCAAAGAACTGATGCAATAGAAGACTCGAAATGACAATTGACAGTTCAAGCAGGGTAGTTTTTCACCTATTAAAATATTTTGCCGAACCGCAGAAACTTTTTGACTCCTTGTTAACAATAGCTATTTCAAATTATGTGTATGCCAAATAGAAAGTATCACAAGGCAGTACTTCAAAGCTTCAGTTCAATCCAGAAAATCACTTTGGTTAATTTTATTCTTCTGCTTGACTTTAAAAATAAATATTTTATGTAATTTTATGTATTGTGCTGTGGAGGTGCATTATTGTACGTACTCAGGTGATTTGCCTGACTGCTGTAATTAATATCCCAATGACTGCAAATTGAAACATGTATGAATTCATTAAAAATGAAACATTAATAACACAAAAATATCATGTGCAGCATTTGCATTAATGCAACATAATGCCTGACTTTTTCAAGTCTAAAAGCACTAGTAAAAAAATTGGGCAAATTAGGCAAAAACATAAACATAAAGCCAATGAAATGTCAAATTTTATGACTGCCAAGCCTGAGTTTAAAATTTGTTTTATTGTTTTAATGTTCTTCATAAACAAACTTGACCTTGATATTACAAATTGCAAAAATTCAGTTTCAGATTAGAGCCCGACGAACATACCTGTTGGCCGATAATATCAGCCAAAATCAGCCTTCCTAGGACGCATCGGTATCTGTGTTATTTTTGCAGATATGAAAACTTTTAAATTACCAAATAAACAATGACAAAAAAACACTTTGGCTGTTGGAAACGATGTCATTACAGAGTTTATCCAGCAGAGGGCATTGCTTAAATTGCTATCAAGCATGGCTGGGGCCCCCATCAGCCCTAGATCAGATTAGCTACAACAGACAGAGGCAAAGTGACCAGCTGCCATTCATTTTCAGAGTGGGCATTTTACAGTAAGAAGAGACAAATCAAATCAATTTTATTTATATAGCGCCAAATCACAACAACAGTTGCCCCAAGGCGCTTTATATTGCAAGGCAAAAGCCATACAATAATCACAGAAAAAACCCAACGGTCAAAACGACCCCCATAGTGACAAGTGGTCGCTATGCCATCAGATAAGCGGGGCCAAAATATTCACCTGAGTTGTGTAGCCTAGTCGCATGGTGAGGGGGCAAGAGACCTCAACGGTCCATATCAGCCCCTGTCGAAGACGGCATTTGTATCAATAGCCTTCTTAAACTGAACTACTGTATCTGCATGTACTGCAAGGGCTGGAACACTGTTCCACAAATTAACTACTCTCTGTGAAAAAAGTGCTTCATTATGTCCAAATGGGATATATTCTTATAGCGTTTCATATGGTGATTGCTCGTCTCATAATGACAACTTAAAGAAGTGCTCTGGATATACCTGCTCTATCTCTTTTAAACTCTTAAAGGTCTCTCTATTAGATCACATCATTGCTTCCTGCCTTTTAAAGTAGTTAATCCAGTCCAGTCCTTTTTAGTCGCACTTTGTGTGGAAGGTGATACATTTCATGAATCATCTTGGTTGCCCTTCTCTGAATCCTTTCAATCATATCAGTGTCTCTCTGCATCAAAGATGACCATGCTTGAACAGCATACTCAAGATGAGGTTGCACAAGTTGATTGTACAGCCGACACCTTACATTCTCGATGATCCTTTTAATAAGACCAAGTATTGTGGCCTTTTATACTCCTTCTGTGCTTGACTTGATGGTTTTAAATTATTTTGTACATAGAACCCTAGATCATTTTTACACTTCAATGCCATGTGATACCTCACTGTTCATGCTATATTCGTGCTGCTGGTTGTTGTACCCCATATGCATGATGGAACATTTTGGAATGTTAAAAAACATTTACCAGTCCTTCAACCATCTGCAAAGCTGATCTAAGTCTTTGTGTAGTTGGGTTGCACTGGTCCTATCCCTAATTTCAAAGTATACTGTGGCAACGTAACTATCTTGGATACCATATCTCCTCAAAATCATTTATAAAAATCCTTAACATAATCGGACCCAATACCAATCCCATGGGTGTCCCACTCAGGACACTCCAGCTCCATGCTCTTCTTGAAGTAGTATCCACTGTTTCCTAGCAGTTAGCCACTCACCTATCCAGTTCAAGACATTTCCATCAATCCCATGTGCCTTTAGACCTGTTGTCTATTTAATGCAATTGCTAACCAATGCAACATGGCAACTGCTAATCTGAGTGAAGATGCATCTGTGTTATATTTATGGATTAACATCAGAAACGAATGTATACTATTTGTATGATAATTGTTTCCATTTTCACATGAACAGAATGAATATCTATCTATATCTATAGAGAGAGAGAGAGAGAGAGAGAGAGAGAGAGAGAGAGAGAGAGAGAGAGAGAGAGAGAGAGAGAGACCTTATTTGCCATTTGTACTCACACCAAAGGTTTGGGTACATTGGAATTCTTGTGCAGAGCTCTCACGTAAATAAAGGGATGAAGGTATGAGGTATAACATACAAACACATAACATATAAAAAAGTACAAAAGGTATACCCTGTGCACCTAAAAAAAAGTGTATATATATATATATATATATATATATATATATATATATATATATACACACACACACACACGAGGGCTGTCAAAGTAATGGTCCTTTTTCTTTTTTTCAAAAACTATATGGATTTCATTCATATGTTTTTACGTCAGACATGCTTGAACCCTCGTGCGCATGCGTGAGTTTTTCCACGCCTGTCGGTGACGTCATTCGCCTGTGAGCACTCCTTGTGGGAGGAGTCGTCCAGCCCCTCGTCGGAATTCCTTTGTCTGAGAAGTTGCTGAGAGACTGGCGCTTTGTTTGATCAAAATTTTTTCTAAACCTGTGAGACACATCGAAGTGGACACGGTTCGAAAAATTAAGCTGGTTTTCAGTGAAAATTTTAACGGCTGATGAGAGATTTTGAGGTGATTCTGTCGCTTTAAGGACTTTTCACGGTGCGAGACGTCGCTCAGCGCTCTCAGCCGCCGTCGTCAGCCTGTTTCAAGCTGAAAACCTCCACATTTCAGGTTCTATTGATCCAGGACGTCGTGAGAGAACAGAGAAGTTTCAGAAGAAGTCGGTTTCAGCATTTTATCCGGATATTCCACTGTTAAAGGAGATTTTTTTAATGAAAGACGTGCGGACGGGTCGGGACGCAGCCGCCGCGACGCTCCGCCACAGGAAAAACACCTCTGTTGAAAGCCTTAAGGACAAGTTGGAACATGTCCTGCCTGTTAAACAATTTCTCATATACTCACTCCACTGAAAGCCATCAAAAGCCGCCTGGATTTTACAAATGGTTATCAACACGGAGGTGTTTTTCCTGTGCCGCCGCACCGCGTCGGCTGCGTCCCGATGCGCGGATCCGTCCGCACGTCTTTCATTAAAAAAAATCTCCTTTAACAGTGGAATATCCGGATAAAATGCTGAAACCGACTTCTTCTGAAACTTCTCTGTTCTCTCACGACGTCCTGGATCAATAGAGCCTGAAATGTGGAGGTTTTCAGCTTGAAACAGACTGACGACGGCGGCTGAGAGCGCTGCGTGACGTCTCGCACCGTGGGAAGTCCTTAAAGCGACAGAATCACCTCAAAATCTCTCATCAGCCGTTAAAATTTTCACTGAAAACCAGCTTAATTTTTCGAACCGTGTCCACTTCGATGTGTCTCACAGGTTTAGAAAAAATTTTGATCAAACAAAGCGCCAGTCTCTCAGCAACTTCTCAGACAAAGGAATTCCGATGAGGGGCTGGACGACTCCTCCCACAAGGAGTGCTCACAGGCGAATGACGTCACCGACAGGCATGGAAAAACTCACGCATGCGCACGAGGGTTCAAGCATGTCTGACGTAAAAACATATGAATGAAATCCATATAGTTTTTGAAAAAAATTAAAAGGACCGTTACTTTATTGACAGCCCTTGTATATATATATATATATATAGATATATATTACAGTGTGCTAGGTTAATGGGGACTGTGAACAGCAGTTATTGCACACTTGTATTCCAACACAGTGGATTTTGCAAAGATAAAGGTTATATTGCACATGTGGATCAAACAGATATTGCATCAGTGATTGTTATTTCAAGGAATAAAATCAAATATTGCACATTAGGTTATAGTTGTGTGATAAATATTGCCCAGTTGATTACAGTGAATGGGAAAAATAAGCATCAATGTTTTTAATCTGTCAGCCGAAAGGTAATAATTGCAGTTTGGAAAAAAAAAAATCAGAAAGCCTGAATTTACGTGTATTTTTAAAGCAAACTTTTTTTCTGTTTGACAGGAGGTTATGTTTTAAGCCATATATTTATACTGTTAGCAGGATTACTCAGTAAATAGCAAATAAAACCAAATTTCAGAATTACAGTTCTGGTGCAGAAACAAGAAATTTACAATTTGAAGACAACTAATGAAAACAGAGAAATCATGTTCATTCAATTTTAGGGTGATGTTACATAAGCAACAGCACAAGGTCATTTGTAAATGATTTTTTTCAACATAGCAAGACAGGGTGACTATCAGATTTTTTATAGTACTTGGTATAACACCTTAGGCCCTATCTTCAATAGGTACTACACATTTTGAGGTGCATCAAATAGATTCATTTCAAATTACAAAAAAAAGGGTGTGATGATAGAAACAAATTTCAAGAAATGTGCTGAAACTATTGGGTCTATTATGAAAGAAAAAATGATTAGATTGCAGACAGATGGAAAAACATTGTGTATCCAGATAATCTGACAATATTTTAATATACACTCAACAAAAATATAAACGCAACACTTTTGGTTTTGCTCCCATTTTGTATGAGATGAACTCAAAGATCTAAATCTTTTTCCACATACACCATATCACCATTTCCCTCAAATATTGTTCACAAACCAGTCTAAATCTGTGATAGTGAGCACTTCTCCTTTGCTGAGATAATCCATCCCACCTCACAGGTGTGCCATATCAAGATGCTGATTAGACACCATGATTAGTGCACAGGTGTGCCTTAGACTGCCCACAATAAAAGGCCACTCTGAAAGGTGCAGTTTTATCACACAGCGCAATGCCCCAGATGTCGCAAGATTTGAGGGAGCGTGCAATTGGCATGCTGACAGCAGGAATGTCAACCAGAGCTGTTGCTCGTGTATTGAATGTTCATTTCTCTACCATAAGCCGTCTCCAAAGGCGTTTCAGAGAATCTGGCAGTACATCCAACCAGCCTCACAACCGCAGACCACGTGTAACCACACCAGCCCAGGACCTCCACATCCAGCATGTTCACCTCCAAGATCGTCTGAGACCAGCCACTTGGACAGCTGCTGAAACAATCGGTTTGCATAACCAAAGAATTTCTGCACAAACTGTCAGAAACCGTCTCTGGGAAGCTCATCTGCATGCTCGTCGTCCTCATCGGGGTCTCGACCTGACTCCAGTTCGTCGTCGTAACCGACTTGAGTGGGCAAATGCTCACATTCGCTGGCGTTTGGCACGTTGGAGAGGTGTTCTCTTCATGGATGAATCCCGGTTCACACTGTTCTGGGCAGATGGCAGACAGCGTGTGTGGCGTCGTGTGGGTGAGCGGTTTTCTGATGTCAGTGTTGTGGATCAAGTGGCCCATGGTGGTGGTGGGGTTATGGTATGGGCAGGCGTCTGTTATGGACGAAGAACACAGGTGCATTTTATTGATGCCATTTTGAATGCACAGAGATACCGTGACGAGATCCTGAGGCCCATTGTTGTGCCATACATCCAAGAACATCACTTCATGTTGCAGCAGGATAATGCACGGCCCCATGTTGCAAGGATCTGTACACAATTCTTGGAAGCTGAAAATGCCCCAGTTCTTGCATGGCCAGCATACTCACCGGACACGTCACCCATTGAGCATGTTTGGGATGCTCTGGACCGGCGTATACGACAGCGTGTACCAGTTCCTGCCAATATCCAGCAACTTCGCACAGCCATTGAAGAGGAGGGAACCAACATTCCACAGGCCACAATTGACAACCTGATCAACTCTATGCGAAGGAGATGTGTTGCACTGCATGAGGCAAATGGTGGTCACACCAGATACTGACTGGTATCCCCCCCAATAAACCAAGCTGCACCTTTCAGAGTGGCCTTTTATTGTGGGCAGTCTAAGGCACACCTGTGCACTAATCATGGTGTCTAATCAGCATCTTGATATGGCACACCTGTGAGGTGGGATGGATTATCTCAGCAAAGGAGAAGTGCTCACTATCACAGATTTAGACAGGTTTGTGAACAATATTTGAGGGAAATGGTGATATTGTGTATGTGGAAAAAGTTTTAGATCTTTGAGTTCATCTCATACAAAATGGGAGCAAAACCAAAAGTGTTGCGTTTATATTTTTGTTGAGTGTATAAACTAGAGATATTTGGGCATTAGCAGAGTTATGCACTTGAAAAACTATGCTTCTTATCCAGGATGTTTGACATTTTTTAATCACTCGCCTCAGTTTCTAACCTTATCAGACAAGGAATGGTTTTAAATTTCGTTCCTATGCCACCTCTCTTTTTGTCGACAGTTTTGATACTAGATTAACATGCAAAAAGGAAGAGACCTCCTTTTATTTATTCTTCTGCTTGGGCCTCATTACTGCCCCACACATCATTATGGTCAAACACACACCTACTCAAATGTCAGCCACAGGTCTCACTTGCCAAAATGTCAGAGATAAAAAATGATGAAAGACTCTACACTCAAACAAAAGAAACGTTCCCTCTGAGGTAGAGCATATTTTTTAAGGCTTTGTAAGATGGAAATGGATTAAATATTTGACTTGCAGAAATGTCAGCCAACAAGTGGGGATGCTGCAACCAACACAAATCTGCTCCAGTGACACCAACAACCAGTGGCAGATCCAAGGGTAGGGCTAGAGGGGCACTGGCCCCACCTGAAATCTGATTTGCATCTGAGGTGCCCCTGGCTTTTCAAAACGTCAACACATTCTTATACAGTAAAATTCTCCTAAACTGTCATCATATAAACCAGATACTTGCACTTACCAGACAAAAGTAAATGTCCCAATGCTTTTGTATGGTTTTCCATGTAATAAACACGTATATACTGGATTTTGTATAACAGATTTTTGCTCAAATTGGACAAAATGCCCCATTTCATCGCAATGTATTTCAGTTAAAAAAAAAAAAAAAAACCTTGCATGTACTGGACATAGCGGTATGGATGTGCCCAACCGCAACAGAGGTAATGAAATGAAGTTCAAGACAGAACCTGGTCGATTTGAGGAAAGTAGGTACTGTATTTCCTTGATTAAAAAGCCACAGTGTTTTTTTTTTTTTTCAAACCATGCTCAGACCTGGTGCCTAAATGAAGCAAGCTGTAATTTAAGGTTGGCGATTATTAACAAAATGCTGCTTGCTGCCTGCACTGTAATATGGTGTTAGGTTTCACACATATCCCTGGGTGTGATGAATCAAAGACACCCGCTTTAGATCAGAGCCCTCTGCATGACTGCAAACCCCCTCCGTAGCCTGGCATGCACCTGCTAAACGACGGAGATCACAAGGGCTGTGACTGGTCACTTTTACGTCTTCATTCCTTCCTCTCCCATCATATTTTAATCGTTTTTGCAGTGTGCCAGCCAATTACATTTTAATCATGGATCAAATTTGTTTAGCAGAAAAGTCCGCAAATATGACCAACTTTACAACACGGTGTCAGAAAAGGACACTCAAATGACTCGCAATTCATGGAGGGAAATTGCACGTACCAGTATCATTGGTTTGGAGGCTGATGATTGTAGAAAGAAGTAGAGCTCATTGAGGGACAAATTAATCCAGAAAAAAAACACTGTTCCTGCAGCAAACTGCATAAAGATGCAGTGGAGAACTTTTAAAGGGTCACTCGCATGTTGACATCAATGCATGGCCACAGAGTTTCGGCGCTGTAGAAGCATAAATCAGGCTTTAGGATTTTAAGGTACCACTCCACAATGGACTTAGAAAAATGAGTGGCTCAACTAAATGTAATCATTTTAATGCACATTTTAAGGCAGGTGTTCATTTCTTTATCAGAAGATGTTTTGATCCCGCCATTAAATAAGGCAAGTCCCTATTCAAGGTCTGGTGTTTAATCAAGGAAATACGTAAGCCTAATTGGTGCTGGGGAGTCCCTGTAGATTGTTCGGCGCCTCCTGACTGTAACAAATCCGTAATGTAACATACATATAAAATACATCCATATGTAACAACGGATTTTATCCATTTTATGCATATAGCAGATTCTGTCTGTTTTATACGAGCAAAGCGACGTGCAGCGGCGCGAAGCTCGCTCATGTTACAGGAAGTCCCAAACAGGAAGTGCCAAATTGGATTGGCACTTCCTGGATTGACAGACGAAATCTCATGGAATCTCATGGAAACTCAGTGGCAAGTTCACACTGAAAAAGGAAGTGCCAAATTTTGAGTCCACAACAGGAAATGTTAAATGTTGAACACTTCCTGGCTTGGGTGGAGCTAGAGCGGAGGCCAGGGTTGCACTGGATTGCATCTGATTGGACACAGATGATTGTTACCCCTCATGGCACATGCAAAAAAGAAAGAGCTGCATTTTGAAAGCTGTGACACATATTGACTGCTAGGTCCCTCCTGTAGAGTAGTTGGCATTGTGTTCCACATCAAAGTTCTAATCCACCGTAGAAGAAGAAAAATATTTGAGCCAGTTTTGAATTTGAACACATCATCCTAACCACAGACTACTAGTTATATTGGTGAGTAATTGGCCATTTTCTAATGCCTAAAATTATCTTCCTTAAACTCAAACTGATAGCAAATCTCTACAACGTGATATAAATTTAATTAAAAATATAAAATACAGTTTCCTGATGAAGCGGTGTAGAGGAGGATTTTCTTAAAAAGATGTTATTCAGCTACAATTTGCCAGAAAATACATCTGAGATGAAAAAGCCTAGATTTGATGTTTTGGTTAAAGAAACTTTTGTATTTCTTCATAATTGAAGCAAATCAAGTCCAAGACATATTCACTGACTTGGAAATGTTCATGGTTCCATCCCCTGACTTGTCTGAAGAAAACTGGGAATAAAACTCATTATTATTTACAGGTATGATCAAGTTTTAGATAGATTTGCTTTCAGTTTGAGTTTGAGGAAGATCATTTTAGAAATTTTTATTGTTTATAATTTTTGTATTTATTGTATTTGAAATGGCATAAACAAATTAAAATACGTGAAATACCAAGTGTTCCAATATTTTTGGAGGACACTGTATCCTAAACATATGATGAGTGCAAAATAAGTGTGGTATTATTGCTGTTTTGTTTAAGAATGTTAAATTTTCACTGTTGCTGCACTTTGTGTAACCAACCAACCAACGTTTATTTATACAGCGCTTTACAACACCGAAGATGACCAAAGTGCTTCACAATAAAACAAAAACAATTTAAAATCTATAAGACAATTAAAACAATACATAATTGCACACAACTAACAGAGCAAAATACATTCAGGTAAAGTGTCACTGTGCTACTGCGTGTTGAAAGCCAGTCTGAAAAGATGAGTTTTAAGCCTAAAGTTAAAGAGGCCAAAGTCAGTGATGGTGCGCATGTCGGGGGCGGTTTGTTCCAGAGTCTGGGCCCCGCGACTGAAAATGCCCAATCACCACAGTGTTTATATTTCACTCGAGGGACGTCCAGCAGGAGCTGATCTGAGGACCTCAAGGCTCTGGTCGAGCTCCGAACCTTCAGGAGCTCAGACAAGTACAGAGGAGCAAGGCCACTCAGGGCTTTAAAAACAAAAAGCAAAATTTTAAAATCAACTCTAAAAGAAACTGGAAGCCAATGCAAAGAAGAAAGGACTGGGGTGATGTGCTGACGTCTACGTACGTTTGTTAAAAAACGGGCAGCAGCGTTTTGTACCAGCTGGAGGAGATTCAGACAGGACCGAGGGACTCCAACATAAAGTGCGTTACAGTAGTCGATCTTTGAACTAATAAAAAAGGTTTTACCTTTGTTAAAAGACGTAATTGATAAAAGCTCGCTCTAACCACACTGGCAATTTGGTTTTCAAATCTTAAAGAACTGTCCGAAATAACACCAAGGTTTTTTACTGTAGATTTAAAATTAGAAGTCAGTAACCTAAAGTCTTCAAATGAGGTGCTGCCAAACAAAATGCAGTCAGTTCAAAATCATAGTCATCTTGTATATCATATTGATATGACAATATTGAGATATTATTATTTGGCCATATTGTAAAGCCCTAATGTCAATATTGGAATTTAATTTACATCTACATTTAAAAAATCCTTAAAGTGGCAGGGGGTTAAAAGGGCTGAAATTTGGGGGTCTGGGGGATGACCCCCCCCCCCCCCACCACCACCACCACCACCAGAAGCTGAAAGGTTTTAGCCATGCTAATGCTCTTCTGAAGCATTTGCTCAAATTAAGTCTGGAGGACCTAAATGACATGGTGAGATGCTGAAGAGCTTTGTTTGTTCATGTCTGCGACATATACATATTACATATAGCAGATTTTGTCCATTTTATACATAAAGTAGATTTTGATTATGATGGACAAAATTCCCATGGTCCTCCTGAGTCCATTTTTATATAAGTTTTACTGTACATTGTAAACATCCTGTGTGATTCACACTAAAAAGCAGAAGGGGGCAATAATACACCTTTACTTTGGATGCCTACAGCAGTAAAAGAAGAACAAGATGATGAACCACTAATAATCTATGCACCATAGGGTAAATGGATATGAAAATTGTTGCATTTTTATTTTCTAATATATTTAAAAGTACAGAAAGTATTTGACATTTAACGTTTGCAAAATATATTCAGATATGCATTACCTCAAATCTGAACCCAACAGCAAAGAAATTATTGGTAAATTGTGTTCATTGTTCAACATATACGAGGCCCTTCTGTGTAAAATGTGCCCCCTGACAAAGAATTCCTAGATCTGTCACTGCCAGCAGCCCACAGTTCCGCACCACATGGATAATCGGCACTAATCATTTGTACCTAAGTGGCCCTGACAGGTGTGTCAAATGCGTGCACGAGCCCTCTTTTACAAATATGTTGTGATGATTTTGGTGCACTGATATGCTCAAACCTCACAGTGACACAAGTTCCCACTGGAGCACTTACAGGAGCCTCACAATCACAGCATATACACAGTGTAATTATTCTGTTCTGTCACTACAGCGCATTAAACATTCAGTCAGTGTAGTGCGCCACAGGCTGCAGTTATAGATAAGAGTCCAGTAATGCATTTAAGCAACATACTGTAGCAACAGTGCAGTTCTTCGAAGAAGGATGGGCCTGTGTGGAATGGCTGTGAGCATTGTGGAGCAACAACAGAGCTGCTGAGGCTTCAGTATCTCTGCAGAGTCTGATTCAGCACGCTGCAATTTAAACGTCAATTAGGCAGCGATAACACTGAAGATGCATGGAGCTTATCGCCTGAAAAACATTATGCTTTCAGTCCTGTTTGTTGCTCACAGTCAACTGTGTTTGGTGCAAGGTCAGAGCGGTGCCTCGTGTGGAACAGCAAGCTGTGCATTTTATTTTAAAGATTTTATTTTTTTTAAGCATTGTTAAATAGAGTAATAGATATTTTCCCGGTTTTCTCATGAGCTACTTTCCATTACAACCATTGCTGTGTGTATTTTAGAGGGGATTTGGGTCCTGGGGCAAATTTAAAATTTCTCAGCATCTTAATAATAAATTCTTGAGGATTGTGCAGCCTCAGAGGAGATGTGTACTATTTGGCTCCAGACAGCATACATCTCCTCCAAAGTATGTAAGAGCTTTATGTTTTCGACGCTGAGTTTTGAGGCAAGCCCTGGGTGTTCTGGGTTCCATGTGACTACACTTAAGCCACATGGCATAAATATTTAAAATAGCCCTGAGGTGGGCACTATCGAAGGAAAGCTGGAGAAATATAACCGTCCAGTGCACCACTTTCATTGGCAGAATGTGTCATGAACCCAAATCCATGCTTGTAAAATTGGCAAACATTATCTTTGCCATTTTTATTTCCATTGCTGTTATCCCTTAAGTTTCTTCACATTGGCTACTAACACTAATTACTATGTGATGTGTCTCCCAGTGAGTCGACAGATGAGAAGGCAATAGGCTGAAGGTTATGAGTCCTCATGTGAGAACACAGGCCGATTCTTGAAGCACAAGATTTCCCATAGATGTTGCACAGGAAGGCATCTCCTGCTTGTACCTCTCTGGTTTGTTCCCAATAGTCAGTATTCTGTTATGTTCAAAAGCCTTAATGCCAATAGAGTACACCTGTCTCCAGTGTGGGCGATCAAGGGCATGTACTTCTCAGGTAGCAATGTCAAAGCCACAGACTTTTCGATTTGTCTTTGTTTTTGAACCATTTGCACTGTCTTCAAGGTTTACACTGGTCCTCTTTCAACTGACTGTATAGCAACATTTTGGGTATCCTGGAGTCCCTCATGCGGCCAACATGTCCTGTCCAGCTCAGCTGGCTCTTGACTGTCACGCCCTCAGTGTTGGGCAGTCCTCATCTCTCTAGGAGTGCTAGGTTGAAAACCTTGTCTTGCCATTTTATAGTCATGCTTCTCCTCAGTCAGTTGATGAGACACACCCACATGAACTGTGAGATAGACACAGAGACCTCTAGCTTGACAGTGGGTGCAACAACAAGTCACCCAGAAGGCACAAATCCATTTGTGACATGTCCCAGCATACATTCTCATTTAGACAGCGGGACATACCAATGCAAAGCCAGGCACTGTCCACAGAGGGGTTGGATTTCCAATGATCATGAGGCATGGATGTGTTGAAGACCAAACACTATAATGAGCAATCAGAGTGGCTCCTGACACTGTGGTATTGAGAAAGCAGCTACAAGTGAAAGGATTTCTGGTGAGTTAACCGATTAGCATCAAGCTTCCACATTGCACAATGGACAGTGGGCACCAAAGCTCCCTGAGGTGAAGCAGCGAAGTAGTTTAAAAATCCACAGCGCTGCACTTTATATACATTGAGGAAAATAAGTATTTGAACACCCTGCGATTTTGCAAGTTCTCCCACTTAGAAATCATGGAGGGGTCTGAAATTTTCATCTTAGGTGCATGTCCACTGTGAGAGACATAATCTAAAAAAAAAAAAAAAAATCCGGAAATCACAATGTATGATTTTTTAATAATTTATTTGTATGTTACTGCTGCAAATAAGTATTTGAACACCTGTGAAAATCAATGTTAATATTTGGTACAGTAGCTTTGTCTGCCATTACAGAGGTCAAACTTTCCTGTAGTTTTTCCACCAGGTTTTCACACACTGCCGCAGGGATTTTGGTCCACTCCTCCATACAGATCTCTAGAGCTTTCATGTTTGGAGTTTCAGCTCCCTCCAAAGATTTTCTATTGAGTTCAGGTCTGGAGACTGGCCAGGCCACTCCAGGACCTTGAAATGCTTCTTATGGGGCCCCTCCATAGTTGCCCTGGCTGTGTGTTTGGGGTCATTGTCATGCTGGAAGACCCAGCCATGACCCATCTTCAATGCTCTTACTGGGGGAAGGAGGTTGTTTGCCAAAATCTCGCAATACATAACCCCATCCATCCTCCCTTCAATACGGTGCAGTCATCCTGTCCCCTTCGCAGAACAGCACCCCCAGAGTATGATGTTTCCACCCCCATGATTCACGCTTGGGATGGTTTTCTTGGGGTTGTTCTCATCCTCTAAACATGGTAAGTGGAGTTGATTCCAAAAAGCTCTATTTTGGTCTCATCTGACCACATGACCTTCTCCCATGCATCCTCTGGATCATCCAAATGGTCACTGGTGAACTTCAAACGGGCCTGGACATGTGCTGGCTTGAGCATGGGGACCTTGCAGGATTTTAAACCATGACAGCATCATGTGTTACTAATGTAATCTTCAGCTCTCTTCAGGTCATTGACCAGGTCCTCCTGTGTAGTTCTGAGCTTTCTCACAATCATCCTTACCCCACAAAGTGAGATCTTGCATGGAATCCCAGACCGAAGGAGATTGACAGTCATCTTGTGTTTCTTCCACTTTCTAATAAATAATCATAACAGTTGTTGTCTTCTACCAAGCTGCTTGCCTGTTGTCCTGTAGTCCATACCAGCCTTATGCAGGGCTACAGTTTTGTCCCTGGTGTCCTTAGACAGCTCTTTGGTCTTGGCTATGGTGGACAGGTTGGAGTGTGATTGATTGAGTGTGTGAACAGGTGTCTTTTATACAGGTAACAAGTTCAAACAGGTGCAATTAATACAGGTAAAGAGTGCAGAATAAGAGGACTTCTTAAAGAAAAATTAACAGGTCTGTGAGAGCCAGAATTGTTGCTGGTAGGTAGGTGTTTAAATACTTATTTGCAGCAGTAACATACAAATAAATTATTAAAAAAATCATACATTGTGATTTCCGGATTTTTTTTTTTTTTTTTTAGATTATGTCTCTCACAGTGGACATGCACCTAAGATGAAAATTTCAGACCCCTCCATGATTTATAAGTGGAAGAACTTGCAAAATCGCAGGGTGTTCAAATACTTATTTTCCTCACTGTATAATTTCCCCTGGTCTAAGGTGAAAACACTTTCTTGTGACAGATGACGTACTCTCATCTGACAACTCATTTTTAGACACACATGCACACATGAGCACAAGTGGTGTGATCCATAGAGAAAGTGGACACAAAATTGCCACCTGTGCCAGGGGTAAACTAAGAATGACACTTATGCTACACAGTGCACTGCTTTGTGCTGGGTGGAAGATAAAGCCCAGAGAAATGAGTGAGTGCGAGAGAACGGGCTCGGAAACAAGTATCACCTCTGAGTCTGAGTTATATATTTTTGTCGATAACATTTTACAACACCTGATTGTTTATATTAACGTGACAAAAATATTGATTGTAACTCTTTAATTTATAATAAACCGTACGTTCCTGTGGCTGATCCCTCACTTTCACAGAGCCAAGGTGGATCAACAGACAAATAAATGGAATGTGCCCCCCCCCACACACACACACATTTTAATGGAATACTGAAGACAAATGGTTGTAAAAGTAATTCTGGTGAGTTAAATTCATCCATCCATCCATCCATTTTCTTCCGCTTTATCCGGAGTCGGGTCGCGGGGGCAGCAGCTCAAGCAAAGCCGCCCAGACCTCCCGATCCACACACACCTCCCCCAGCTCCTCCGGGGGAACCCCAAGGCATTCCCAAGCCAGCCGAGAGATGTAATCCTTCCAGCGTGTCCTGGGTCTTCCCCGGGGCCTCCTCCCAATGGGACGTGCCCGGAACACCTCTCCAGCAAGGCGTCCAGGGGGCATCCGGAAAAGATGCCCGAGCCACCTCAACTGACTCCTTTCGATGTGAAGGAGCAGCGGCTCGACTCCGAGCTCCTCCCGAGTGACCAAGCTCCTCACCCTATCTCTAAGGGAGCGCACAGCCACCCTGCGGAGGAAACTCATCTCGGCCGCTTGTACCCACAATCTCGTTCTTTCGGTCATGAGCCAAATCTCATGACCATAGGTGAGGATCGGAACGTAGATCGATCGGTAAATCAAGAGCTTTGCCCCCCTACTCAGCTCTCTCTTCACCATGACGGTCCGATACAGTGCCCGCATCACTGCAGACGCTGCACCGATCCGTCTATCGATCTCACGCTCCATCCGTCCCTCACTCGTGAACAAGACCCCGAGATACTTAAACTCCTCCACTTGAGACAAGGACACTCCACCAACCTGAAGAAGGCAAAGCACCTTTTTCCGGTCGAGAACCATGGCCTCGGATTTGGAGGTGCTGATTTTCATCCCAGACGCCTCACACTCGGCTGCAAACCGCCTCAGTGCACGCTAAAGGTCCTGATTTGACGAAGCCAACAGAACCACATCATCCGCAAACAGCAGAGACGAGATTCTGTGGTTCCCAAACCAGACCCCCTCTACACCATGGCTGCGCCTAGAAATTCTGTCCATAAAAATAAGTTAGAGTTAAATTCAATTCAGTTAAATTCAAGAGCTGTGACAGACTGGTGTCCTGTCCTGGGTGTACCCCGCCTCGCGCTCTGTGACTCTTGGGATAGGCTCCAGCCCCTCGCGACCCTTGAATGGATTAAGCGGTTGAAGATGAGTGTGTGTGTAAATTCAAGCGTGTGTATATATATATATATATATATATATATATGTGTGTATATATATATATATATATATATGTAAATTTAATGTCAGTCATGTTATACAGATGTGTCCCCTTTTTTAAAACATTAGAACACTGCATAATATTTTTTAATTGTTGCGTAAAAATCCCACATCATTTTATTTGATTATGTAAAAAAGCATCTGGAGTATAAGATAGTGATATTATTATAGAGTAATGGCACATTATCATAGGTATAATCCTACATAGTCTGACCTGAATCCAGTTTGCACTGGTTGCAGTCAGCCACAGAAATTACAGTCTTCAGAGACATTCACACTATTCTTAAAAAGTGAGTAAAAGTATTTCAACCCACATACTGTAACACACACAGAGAGTGAAAATGGTGTGTAAAATAAAAGGTGGAGAGATTTTTAACTGGAGAAAGAAAAACAAGCCACATCAGTCAAAACCAAGCTATGGTGACCCATATCTAGCTATCATCAGTTCGAAGGTAGAGTTGTGAGAACTTCATTTTATTTTCCTTCTTTGTCGATGCCACGAGTACTCTATGTCTTGATGTGACTACACCCTGCATTGGCAGCAGCATACAGCTTGTACAGCAAAAATGCAAGTGAGTGTGTGTTTGTACATCCCAGCCAGTTTGTGTAAACATTCAACATTCAAAAACAAACATTTAAACCTTCAAAATTAGTGCATTACTTTAAAACTAAAACATATAGCTGATATTTTCACTTTGTAAAAACGACAGAGGTGATGTTAATTTTGATAACTTGTCCGGGATTAGTTTGTTTAAAAACTGAACCATAAGTCAAAACTGGCTTGCTGTGCATGACTCATGTGACACGTCTGCAAGACTGTATGGCTGTGAAAATAAATTAGTTTTTTTTTTCTTCTCTTCCTTTCTGCCTGGTAGCCAGATCTGTTCTGCTGCAGAGGATTGAGCTCTGTCTCTCATAGCTGTCTGTCTGCTATAAAACATATAAAAGGCAGGAATTAAAATGTATGAGTTCAGGCTTTACAAATGTTTTTAACTGTTAAGCTTTGTTCACTATGTCCGCAAAAACATGTTAGCGGTCTAAAAGTTATCAGAACTACATTTAGCGGAAGTTAATTGGTCCGGTTTTCAAAGGTAGCTGAAAAGCTAAGCAGCTAACAAAAAGTTAGCACTGCTATTTAGCGGTTAACCGATTAGCAGAACTGTGCCCACCACTGGTAATGAGACACCTATTTATAGACCATCAGTTGGTACTGAACCACCTGATATTAATTTGCACTGACAAAGGAAAGGATTGCTTTCTAATTACTAATAGACTTCAGCTGGTGCCTTAGCTTTCCATGCCTTTTTGCACCTCCCTCTCAGATGTTCAGTACTTTTTCTCTGTTATTTCACATTATAACACATAACTTAATTTATGGTCATCTGTGGTTTGATTTCTTTGTATGTGTGGATTACATGGGTTGTTACCGGCATTTGGTGAAAATTTCATGTCAATAGCACCTTTTGAATTATATTTACTGGGAAAAATGGTGACGTGTTCAATACTTATTTTTCCAGCTGTGTGTGTGTGTGTGTGTGTGTGTGTGTGTGTATATATATATATATATATATATATATATATATATATATATATATATATATATATATATATATATATATATATATATATGCGAGTGGCAGGGTGGTGTGGCAGTGATGCCTCACAGCAAGAAGACCGTGGGATCACTTCCCGCCTGTGTGGGTTCCCTCTGGGTGCTCCTGCTTCCTCCCACTTAGAAAGACATGCAGGTTAGGTGAATTGGAAACTTTGAAATTGACAGGTGTTTTTTGTTTCTCTACATGTAGCCCTGCAATAGACTGAAACAAATGTGTGGTAAGATGTGCTTTCAACAGGGCAACTTCTCACATGAACAGTCAGATAACTGCAATGTTTAATATAAAAAGCACAAGCATCATTACTGTAAAAGGTAAATTTAAAAAAACTCATTTTACACAAAGTGGCTGCTATAAAAAATACTGCTTGTAGCATAATTTGCTAAAGAAATAGTAAATCAAACTACTGACTGGGAGTACTGCCCACCATGCACATTTCTTAGTTTGTACAATGCTCTCCTATCCAATATTTAAACGCTTCTTACAGAAATGAACAAACTATTAAATTCTTATTTAAACTGTTTTTGCAATCACAATATTGCCAGTTTTCCCTTGAACACATGATATAGGGAAACACAGCTCTCACATCTCAGACATCCAATCATGCACCACTGTGCTGTCATGACAAAGAAAAGTTCACAGCAGGCGACAACAGCAACTCTGAAGATGTTACTGGTACCTGCTCAGTCTGGTGCAACGTTGACATGGAGGCATGAGGGCGGAAACATTGGGTTTGCAAACACCGGCCTTCGGATCAGCTGCTGAATTTAATGGAATTGCATGAAGCACAAATTTAACCTGAACAAATGTGCAAAGAGGGTTGTGAGATCACAGCTAAATGGAGACGGCGTACTGTGATAAATAAAAAGGGAAGCTGCAGCCAAGCAGCTTTCATTTTGAAACTTGACCTTATGAGGTTTAACCTTATTAAGATGCTTTCATTTTTGGTTAAAGCGGTCATATTACACACCTTTTCAGCAAACTACTATAAGACAGCATGTCTTAAAAGCAATAAAGTGCATGAAGTGGGTGATATGTGCTTGCCATACCTTTCACTGTGTATTACCGTGAAGTTAAAAAAAGCGAAATATTGTCCATCTTCACTGTGATTATGAGTCTTAAACAAAAAAAAAGGTCTCTGAAAATAATCCATTTCTATGCCTGTTTCTTTAAAGGGGTCATATTATGAAAAAATACAACCTTTAAAGTTACACATGTGTCGAATGTAGGTGTGGTTATAGGCAGAAATGAAATACAGCATTCATTATCCTTTTGTTAGTATATACAGGCATTAAAGCAAAACAAAACAAAATCTTCTGACCAAAAGTTTTTACAACCAAATCATAAGCTGTTCACCATCTTCCTTTTTAAAAAACCTTTTCACAATCGTGTCCTACGAAAAAAAAAAAAAAAAAGCTGGAAACAGCTAAGAAAACAATTGGAATCAACAGAAATCTTTTAAAACATAAAAGATCAATTACAAGCTGTTTCTTTTTCCTGGTCAAAAAGGATAAGCAGAAATTAAAAAAAAAAACATTTGATTTTCTCTTGATACTTATAGAAGGCTAATAAAAAATAAAATCAATGGCAAACAGTAATAATAAAAATGACCTGTTTTCTCTTATACCAGTGCATCTGGAAAGTATTCAAAGTGCTTTACTTTTCCACATTTTATGTTACAGCCTTAATCACAGGTGGGATGAAGTCACTGTCAAGTCATTCTCAAGTCATGAATCGGCAAGTCTCAAGTCAAGTCTAAAGTCAGCTTGCAAACAATTGGTTGTCATTATGACTTGAGACTTTACTTGAGCCTTGTGACTTGCCGATTCTTGCTGGTGACTTCGTCCCACCTCTGGCCTTAATCCAAAATGGAGTAATTTTTTTTTTCTCTCAAAATTCTACTCATAACACTCCATAATGACATGAAAAAATATTTTTTAATTTTTTGCAAATTTATCAAAAATAAAATATAAGGAATCACTTGTACATAAGTATTCACACCCTTTGCTCAATACTTTGTTGATGTACCTTTGGCAGCAATTACAGTCTCAATTCTTCTTGAATATGATGCTACAAGCTTAGTGCACCTATCTTTGGGCAATTGTGTCCATTCCTCTTTGCAGCACCTCTCAAGCTCCATCAGGTTGGATGGGGAGCATCGGTGCACAGCCATTTTCAGATCTCTCCAGAGATGTTCAATTGGATTCAGGTCTGGGCTCTGGCTGGGCCACTCAAGGACATTCACAGAGTTGTCCTGAAGCCACTCCTTTGATATCTTGGCTGTGTGTTTAGGGTCATCGCCCTGCTGAAAGATGAACTATGTTCCCAGTCTGAGGTCAAGAGCGCTCTGGAGCAGGTTTTCATCCAGTATGTCCCTATACATTGCTGCATTCATCTTTCCCTCAATCCTGACTAGTCTCCCAGTTTCTGCCACTGAAAAACATCCCTACAGCATAATGCCACCACCACCATGCTTCACTGTAAGGATGGTGCCTGGTTTCCTCCAAACATGACGTATGGCATTCACACCAAAGAGTTCAAGTTTTGTGTCCTGCCACAGAGGAATGCTGGAGCTCTGGCAGAGGGTCCATCGGGTTCTTGGTCACCTCCTTGAGTAAGGCCCTTCTTCCCCGATTGCTCAGTTTAGATGGGAGGCCAGCTCTAGATGCACAGTTCTTCCAGTTATGGATGATTGTGGTCACTGTGCTCATTGGGACCTTCAAAGCACCAGAAATGTGCCTTGAGACAATCCTGTCTCTGAGGTCTAGAGACAATTTCTTTGACTTCATGCTTGGTTTGTGCTCTGACATGTACTGTCAACTGTGGGACTTTATATGTAAACAGGTGTGTCTTTCCAAATCATGTCCAATCAACTGCATTTACCCCAGGTGGACTCCAATTAAGCTGTAGAAACATCTCAAGGATGATCAGTGGAAACAGGATGCACCTGAGCTCAATTTTGTGCTTCATGGCAAAGGCTGTGAATACTTATGTACACGTGATTTCTTTGTTCTTTATTTTTAATAAATCTGCAAATTCTCGAAAAAAAAACTTTATATTGTCATTATGGGGTACTATGTGTAGAATTTTGAGGAAAAGCAAAACTTCATCCAGGGTGAAGGTTGTGGCAGGGCGATAACCTACCACAGGTGAGGGCCTTCCCTGGAAAACGTTTTGAAAATGAAGTGCCAAATGGTGCTATTTAAGCATAGTTTTAAGAATGAACAGAACAAAAAGTCCATATTTATTTTATACATTTACGGAGTGAGGGTAGTGTAGCAAGAAAAACATTGTACTTATTTACATTACAGCAAATTTCCATTCGTGACATAGAAGTCAAGCCACAGGTAGGCACAGCAAAGCATGGCAAACTGATTAAACAATATTCAGTTAAACTTATGCGAACTGATATTCATTAGTAGAATAAATGTCATTCATATTTGTGTAAATTCAAAATGATGTTCTAGATGATATGAGGTAAAATAATCTGTTTTAAAAATTGCATGCCAATGCTGCTTTATCATGTGTCAATGACAAGGAAACAGCTTAGATTGAACTCAGCTACTGTAGTATTGTGTCAATACAGCACCTGAATCACTTGGATGGGAATTAATTTCATTCTAATTTTAAGTAGTTCATGGCCATTTCCAGGTTGCTCACAGTAAAATCAGGTCACATTAAGCAAGTGGGTGACTGGCTTTCTAAGCACTGTCAACACATGGAAAACACACGATCTGTCTTTCAGCAAAAACTCAGAATCAACGGGGAAAACCATCAATTCCTATACAAAGAAATTTGGGGAATAATATTTTTTCAAGAATCAAACTGACTTTAGAATGATTTAAGAGATTTCACCGTTATCATCTGATGGTTAATAATCCCATTAATCCATTTTATCGCTTTCAGTGAAGACAATCCATCCATAAAGCGCCTGATCGCCGAAATGATGCATGCGCAGTGGAGGCAGGGCAGCGGGACTGTTCGGTCGGCGACACCGGTAGAGCTGATTTCACTCCACAATAGAGTGTTTTTACTCTATTTAGACTGGGATCAAATGTTATCCCAGCAGAGCAATTTTTACCCAACAAAACAGCCGTAATTACCCGTCAGTCCATTTTCTATACACACTTACTTTAAATCAGGGTCATGGGGGGGGCGGGGGTCCCAGCAGGTGTAGTGCATGAGGCAGGGTACACCCAGGACAGGACAAAAGTCTATTGCTGGGTGACATATTGACAGACAATCACATTCACACCCACACGTATACCAATGGTCAATTTAAAGTTTCCAGTTCACCTTACCTGCATGTCTTTGGATGTGGGAGAAAGCCTGAGAACTGGAAGAGAACCCACGCAAACGCCACACAAAAGGGCCCCACATGGGAAGCAATCCCACAACCTTCTTGCTGTGAAGCGACAGTGCTAACCACTAAGCCACCGTGCTGCCCCATCTGACCAATATTAGTGGCACAATCGATAAACAACACATTATACTCTATTTAACAAACAAAAGCACCATAGAAACATATAAATGTGCAATATGAACGTTAAAGTGAATCTCAAGTTCCTACTATAGACATGTTCAAGCATAACTCCAAAGTGATCAGCAAGGGTCTTATTTTGAGATGTTTTAGGGTTCAATTATGAAGTTAAGACTAGTTAATAGGTCCAGGATTGATTTGAAATGCTAACATGGTCACATGCTAAACAGCTATGCAATGTAAATGAATGGGGGAAGCTAAAATATTCAAAGTAAACTGTATATTGTCACCACTGAATAGGCATAAATATCATTACAAGTGTCTGGCTGGATGGAGAAGATACCTATAGAGGTACACATGTGCATATTTACCTCAGTAAATGTGAAGAAACTGTACATTATACGGTTATACAGTTAGCTTCTCAAATTAGCCTGGTGTTATGGCTCAGCAGTCAGTCATTACAAGCTGACTGTCATTGAAGGGCTTGTTCCTGTTATAAGCAGAAATACAAACCCTTCACCCACAATCGACTTGTAATGAATTAGTAGAAAACTGCAAATCCAGAGCAAAAGCAGGCTAAGGAAAGATGCTAACTGCTTAATCCATCATTTTAAAATGTTTATTTACACTTACTGAGGTGACTATGCACAAATCTATGTCTGTAGGGATTCTCTCTATGCTACCAGGCCCTTCTAATGATATTTTCACATCTGCACTGGTACCAAGTGATTTCATTTAATGCTGCATTTACACATAACGACGGCACGTCACGAATGCCATGAATTATACATTCTTGGCCGCTGATCACAAATGTGATGATTCGGGGCAAAGGCGTCACGTCTCCTCAGGAACTGCTGCAACCTGTTACCACGGGTTACAATTAATGGCACATTATCAGGAACCAGTACGCACGGTCAAGAATAATGTTCCGCGTTGTTGCGCACTATCGCACGTAACAGTGCATCGTTAAGTTCTGTCACGTTGTGAATGAGGCGAATTGTCTCCACACACACACACACACACACACACACACACATATATTCATCCAACCATCAGTTGCTGAACAATTCAGATCACTCCAGTTTTTCCTCAACAGCCACAGCAGAAGAACTTTGTGATTACATGCTTCATTGGACTCTGTGCCATGGAGTGGTGCAGAGAAGAGGAGGAGACTGAAAGAGCCAGATGTATGGCTTCACGTGGCTCTCGTCTCGCTTGTTTTCCCAAACATCAGGCACATGCAGCAGGTGGAACACCTGCAGGAGCGCGCTGAGGAGCATGAGAACGACTTTTAGCCGACTTGGCATCACTGTCCTTCTTCAGCATCCTGCAGCAATGAAACTGAATGCGGTGCAGCGGGGTTTAATTGTGCACGTCAGAAAAGAACGCTGTCACGCTCTATTAAGGATTATCACTAATCAAGATGGATCAACGTGCTCAGTTGTGACCTCCACGACATGAGGCAAAATGAGGATGGTGCGTGACATTCGTGGTAGATTTTTTTTTTTTGACAGACAAAAATATGCTCCACGAAAATCATAAATATCACGCACCAACACGTGTTATTAAGACACCTATTCACATGCGTTAAGTCATGTTAAGAATGTGAGGAATGTGCCAAGAATGATGCAAATATGACATTCGGAACACATCTTGCCTATGTGTAAACGCACCTTGAGGGTTTTAGCTAGCCCCATATGATTACAATTACATTATATATTTATGTAGCCTGTAACAGTGTTAGCATTCTAACTCAATACTTAACTGATTAAAAACATTTTTTTTGCCAAGTAAAAAGATAAGGTCCAAAACGTCCAAAAATAAAGCCAAGATTGAAAATTCTAAAGTGCTCCTTTAATTGACCCATACAATACACAACACACAGAACTAATGACAACAATTGTTTAAAAATAATAATCACCCTTCTGATACCGCTTAAAATCTGGGGGCCATACTACATAACGAAATGGGGCGAAATGGGGACTGACAATCACGAAATGGGCTAAAATGTAATGAAATGGAGCAGAGAGAACCAGACTGACTCCAAATACAGTCTAAGAAATGAAACAGGGGTTTTAAAATGTAATTAATACTGTTATTTTCAATATACTTGCAATTGTTAATTTTCTGGATTTAAGTAATGTTTCATTTGATTTAATTAATTTCAACTACAATATTATTTTGCACTTAATTGACAGTGTTATGTGGAAAAAGTTACCTTAACTTTATCAATTAAATTCAATGTTTTATTTCTTAGAGTGTATGTACTTTTATTTAATTGTTTGGCTTTTGTTTTTTGTGAGATGCGCTCAGTACATGAAGTAGGGGCAGGTGCGCCATCTGGCATTCAAGAGATGAAACTTCAGTCAGTGGGTCAGTCTGCTCCATTTCATTACGTTTTACCCCCATTTCGTTATTATCAGTCTCCATGTCGCTCCATTTCACAAAAAAATTAAATAAAAGTACTTAATTGAATCATATTTAGAGTCAGCCTGCTCCATTTCGCTACGTTTTTACCCCCGTTTCATTATCAGTCCCCATTTCACTCCAATTTGCTTAAAAATAATTAAATAAAAGTAATTAAATGAATCATGTGTAATCATATTTGGAGTCAGTTTGGGTCAGCCTGCTCCATTTCGTGACATTTTACCCCATTTTACCCCCAAGGTCAACTTTCCGCCCCATGCTAATGTATTGGAAAATGGATAATTTTGTGGAAATGAGTTCATTTCAGACATTTTACTGTTTTTGAACTTGTCTTTAAAAGTCCATGTAACATTTTTTGCAGTTTGATATTATTATTATCATGATTATTATTATTATTACAGATGTGATCATCTCAGTATCTGCGGGCTACTGCTATTATCTGTTTTTATGACATTTTCTCAACCCTCCTGGAGGCTATTCCAGAAGTAATTGGGTAAAAGGTGGGGCACACACTGGAAAGGCTCACCTGCATTATCTTCATGAAAATATGTATAATATGACCCCTTTAAACAGAAACAAATTCATTCTTACTACTGGGGCAAACTCGCTCCACTAACTGTGTGGGCATGTCTCAGAGAGCAAGTGGGACTCCACATACGGTGACATATGTCACAAATTTCCAACTCCTGTTATTGAAGCAGTCTGAATTGTGCCACTGTGCAAATGTGTGACATGAAACCTTGAACATGTTACTTTTAATAAGATTTTCAAAAAACATGTTTTTTTTAATAATATGACCCCTTTAAATTGAACAAGTTGTGCGTTGTCTCCAGGACACCCTGTGCTCTTGGGCAAACCAAGATATGTGACAAGAAGTGGGAGCAGGGTTCTGTGAGGAATAGTTTGAGCAGAATGAGCAGCAACACAAAGCTCTCACCGAACACATCACTGCAACACACTCATCCAACAATGCCAAACACACACACACACGGATGACAGGTGCATGAGCCAGTGGATCATTTTTGTTTTGATCCGGCAGTCCTTGACACCCCCTTTGCCGTGCCGGCGGTGCGTCTGTGCGCGCTGGTCGCCCACAGGGCGGTGGCTGCGCAAGCATGTCCGCGAGCCGGACGCACATGGGGCAGTTCCTTAGGACCAAACTGATGCCTGGCTGCACAAAACCATCACCTGCGATTGTCATCCCAGCAGCCCAACTTTGACGCTCAGTGCACGCCAACACTGCGCGGGGTCGCAGCCTGCGCCAAACACTCACGGCCGCGACACAAACGCGTAATGAATCCAGAAGAGAGAGAGAGAGAGGGGGGAAAAAAGCATCAAACTTCTTCTCTGGCAGAAATCAGTGATGTGTGCGAGAACCACCAACAACAGAAGAGGGTCCGAGGCGACCCGGAGACTCAGAAACGATTCAATCAGGCCACCATCAGCGCGCACACAGCTGCTGCCGTGCGTCAGCGCGATCCGTCACAGCTGCAACATCCAAGTTGCCCCCCGACAGTAAAACTTGTGCAGCCGCATTGTGCTCGTCGTATAACGACGCACGATTCAACTTCCAGCGCATTCCTGCACAGCGCACACCGAGCGGCCACGCAAACCAAAAAAAAAAAAAAAAAAAAAACACGACATCAGCACCTCTGCGCGTGATGTGACAAAACGAACACATGTCATCTCCACACCTCGCGCACATCACCACGCCCGTCTGTGCGGCTCGGGTTCTCACCTTTAAAGAGGTCCGCGCACAGGCTGGAGAGGATGAAGATCAAGTGCTGCTTGACGATCATATTCTGTTGTCTTTGGCCGTCGAGCTGCGCTCTGATGCTTGTTTGTGTCGGTTGTCGTTGTCGGTGCACTTATCCAGGCAGACGGTGCAGTTTCACAGGATGAGCGGAGTTACATTGATAACTCGGTACGTGTGTATGTGTGTGTATGTGTGTGCGCAGATCCGGGCGGCAGTGAGCACTGGACTGAAGCAGGACGACACAGATGCTCGTCGGCAAAGTGCAGCTCTTGCCTCCCTTTATCGCCTTTCTCTTTGACTCGCTGCAGAGCGCAGCAGAGTCCCGCCCACACTTTTTGACTAATGAAGACGCCTCACCAATGGAGAACACCTCGAAAGACGTCCACAGAAACTGCCAAAAACTATTGCTGGCTGTCCTATAAAACCATGGAGCTGAAATGGAACCACGCAGACAGACTCAGTGCGTGATAATAGGGGAGACCGGGAATAACGATCACAATTCATCAAACCATGGTTCCACGTGAAAACCTACGATGGCGTTTTAGGGCTGCATTGAATTATTATTATTATTTTTTTTTTTTTAGACTTCGAGAATAAAGTCGTAATATTACGAGAATAAAGTCGTAATTTTAAGACTTTGATAATAAAGTCGTAATATTACAAGAATAAAGTCATAATATTATGAGAATAAAGTCGTAATATTATGAGAATAAAGTCATAATATTATGAGAATAAAGTCATAATTTGAAGACTGATAATAAAGTCCTAATATTACGAGAAAAAAATCATTATTTTACAAGAATAAAGTCGTATTTTTATGAGAAAAAACAACGTTACGGTCAACACACAGCTAACATAGGCTAACGCTATCACGTGGAAGCAGCTTAGAAGGGTTTTTTTTTTAAAACAGCCTTAGAAGTAGTTAACTCAACAGTGCCTCAGACTTGGGTTTATGAACAAGCAAAACCGTTTTATAGAAGTTTGACGTGGATGCAGCGCAACAGAGGAGTCACGGAGGATGTTTTGTGTGCTGTCAATGTTTCATTTCCGAAATCAAGCTTTTTTTCCTCTTTCACGATTACAAGTTTTTTCTCGTAAAATTACAACTTTATTCTTGTAAAATTATGACTTTATTCTCGTAATATTACAACTTTATTCTCGAAGTCTAAAAACAAAACAAAAAATTCAATGTGGCCCTAAAACGCCATCGTATAAACCAAACCACAGTAACTAAGTTTTATTATTTATCCTAATAAACTGGTTCTGAATTTTTTTTGTCCATCCACGTAATCACATTCTATCTTTTTGTTGCTTTTTTAAATTGACCGCATTAGAAACACTTGTCAGCACTTTTCTGTGTTATTCACGATTTGAGATGGTAGAATTGTAGTTGATGTTGTATTCAGAGCCCTCAGAAGCTTGGAGAGAGTAAGTCCCTTCGGCTGCTCCCTTGTTTGCACTCAGGGTCGCCACAGCAAATCCAAGGTGGATCTGCATGTTGATTTGGCACAGGTTTTACGCCGGATGCCCTTCCTGACGCAACTCCACATTACATGGAGAAATGTGGCAGGGGTGGGATTTGAACCCA
Organism: Thalassophryne amazonica; assembly: GCF_902500255.1. Classification (NCBI taxonomy): domain Eukaryota; kingdom Metazoa; phylum Chordata; class Actinopteri; order Batrachoidiformes; family Batrachoididae; genus Thalassophryne; species Thalassophryne amazonica. The sequence continues at coordinate 112,542,644 of NC_047106.1, forward strand.
GAACCTTCCGAACTGAAACCAAGCGCATTAACCACTTGGCCACCTGACATAAAAAATCTCTACTTCCGTAAAAGGTACATTCATGAGATTGCCTCGGAGATAAATATGGCTATGGATGGATGCTAGAACCCTTTGCCCCCGTGACCCGATCACGGAAAAGTGGTTGAATATGAGTGATGACAAATATGGATGAACTACTTAGCCTATTACAATAGAGCTAGGCTAACATTATTGTTTTGGGGAAAATGAAATCGTTAAAGACTTTTTTGCTGATGTGCGGTGCTGCTAACTTTATTAATTGTACATAAAATGTGAATATATTATACAAATAACAAATGATCATGAGTTCAGTGGTACGAATATTTCACTGAATTAAATATTCGTTTCATTGAAAGAATGTAAAAACATTCATTATTTGTTTTATATAATGGCTAAAATAGATCCTTGTCATATTATATTAATTTATACAATAAACAACAGAAAAGGGACTTACATTTTGGTGTTCCACTGGTGTTTAACAGTCCAACACAAACTTTAAATTGGAGTCCAAAATTGCGACAGTGTAGTTCGTGATGCCGTGCACTGACTTCCTGTACTTCCAAAAAAAAAAAAAAAAAAAAAAAGACTTTGTGTAGTTCCTCTGTTCAGCAAATAAATCACGTCAGAAATTTGTCCAGCTTTTTATTCTAACAGCTCTCCATGCCTTCAGACGGCTTACAGCGTAGTGGATTTGTTTGTTTGTTTTTTTTGCGTGTGTTAGAAGAATTAGCAGTGTCAATTAGCTCTTTCAAATCGTCGTCTGCCAGCAAAACAAACTCTGCTATGTTTAGCTAAATGCCACCTTTGGTAGTGTGAGCATGTACAGTGGTCAGAGCGTGCAATAGCATGTTTCATACAGGACAAAAATTGCATGCTAAAAAGAACTATTGCACAGTCAATGAAACAACAGCAAATGCTATGAATAATCCATGTCACGTGACAAACAACCCGACAATCAAATGACAAGGATCCAGTCAGCTGTTATATAATAGATACTAGTGTGTTGCCTGTGGGGATCCACAGGCTTTAGATTGGGTGATGTTTATAAAATAGGTAGCTGACATTTTTCAAGGGTGGTAATAAATTAAGCAACGTTTCAATGAGTTGGAATGTGTGTGAGTCCAGAATGTTTTTAGAAACGTGGACCTTAGACCTCAACACTCAACCCTTTTATTTCCTGTTAATTACATAATATTTATGTTAATTTGCTGTCTTAATGTATTTATAAATGGTTTAGGTTCTTGTTACCAAATACACACTATTATTATTATTATTATTATTAACAGTATTATTATTGTTATTATCATTTTTATTTTATTTGTACTTCTATTTTGTCATTTGATTTTTAAAAGGACCACAATGCAAATCAGTGTTTTCGCTTTTTGTGTCCTTATCAGGTTCAGTAGTCAGGAATGGTTGGACACAAGTGCAAGACTCAGACAAACAGCTCTGTAGTTCAAAAAGGTTTAGTGAGTTATCAAACAGATGTCTGTACACATTGAGGCAGTCCAAAACAAGCAGCAGCACAAAAAACATCAGGCAGAGGTGGAGTTGGATACACAGGCAGGTGATAAAAAATGATGAGGCAAGCAGGACGAAACACACAAACAGAGCTGGAAAGAGGCACAAGGCACATGGATCTGACGAGGGACTAGTGGAACCTGTGAACCTTAAATACACTTAGGTGATGAGCTGTAAATTAGGAAGAGGTGTGCATGGAAAGCACCAGAATAAGGGTGTGGCCATACAGAGTGAAACGCCCACCATCAAGATCCAAGAAGAAGACAAGAGAGAAAGGGACAGAGAAAACCAAAGCAGGAAAGAGACCAGCAAGATAACAAACATGCAGAGAAAAACTAACCAAGCAAAATAACTAAACAGAGCAAACAAAGCAAAAATCCAAACCCTGACAGTCATCCCTGTATTTTTAATGTATTTGTAATTTTATTATGTACTTACATTGAACTTACTAAATAAAATCGTGCACGCATTCACGCTTTTAATATAAAGATGATTTACCGCCCCCTGCTGAAATGGCATGTGAGTCCAGAACGTAAATATCAATGTCCATCGTTCAGTGTTGTTAGCTAATATCCATAGCTTCTCCAAAAAATATTAGTCCTATCAATGTTTTGTTTCGGAGGCATTCATCCTTGACCCAAAATACATAAGCATGCCAAAAGGCAAATGTCAGCTCGTCCGTTTGTCCATGATCGAAGTTATACACACATGCATGCATACATGTACACAGGCCACTTCACTTTTAATATATTGTGTTGAGTTGAGGGGAAGAATGAAAACCGAGCCAGAGCTTTTTGCCTTGTGTGCATTCAGCTGCTTTTATTTTTACACACCCACAAACAGACTGTGGCAGAAGACATCAAACGCACTCCACTTGTCACTCATGGTAACTGCAACTGGACACTTAACTAAACTGACAAAAACAACTGAACTACAAAAACTGGAACACTAACAACACTGTGAAACTATCATGAACCACAGTAACAACATTTAAAATCCCAACCTCCCATGGTGCATTGCAGCCAGTGTTGCCACAGTGACTTTGAAATGTTACTTTATTAGTTACGTTATACAGTTATTTCATTAGCAGCTTCATCCATCCATCCATCCATTTCCTTCCGCTTTATCCGGATTCGGGTCACGGGGGCAGCAGCTCAAGCAAAGCCGCCCAGACCTCCCGATCCACACACACCTCCCCCAGCTCCTCCGGGGGAACCCCAAGGCGTTCCCAAGCCAGCCGAGAGATGTAGTCCCTCCAGCGTGTCCTGGGTCTTCCCCGGGGCCTCCTCCCAATGGGACGTGCCCAGAACACTCACGGCCGTGACACAAACGCATAATGAATCCAGAAGAGAGAGAGGGGGAAAAAAAGCATCAAACTTCTTCTCTGCCAGAAATCAGTGATGTGTGCCAGAACCACCAACAATAGAAGAGGGTCCGAGGTGACCCGGAGACTCAGAAACGACTCAATCAGGCCACCATCAGCGCGCACACAGCTGCTGCCGTGCGTCAGCGCGATCCCTCACAGCTGCAACATCCAAGTTGCCCCCGTTAACTGATTAGTCTTAGCAGGATTGCATCAAAGCTACTGCACGGATTTCGACAAACTTTTCAACACAGATACAGATTAGGACATGGAAGAATCCATTAAATTTTGGAGGTGACCCAGATCTGGATTCGGATTCTGGATCAAGATTCACTTTATATAGACTTTGAAGGATTACATCAAAAGCTACTTCACAGATTTTTTTATTTTTTATTTATTTATTTATTTATTTTTTACCACAGATAGATATTAAGCCATAGAAGAACCCATTAAATTTTAGATGTGATCCGGATCCAGATTCTGGATCAAGCTTCACTTTATATAGGCTTTGAAGGATTACTTTTAGCAGGATTACGTCAAAACTACTTCATGGATTCTCACCAAATTTGCACCACAGATAGATATTACGGCATGGAAGACTCTACTGAATTTTGGAGGTGATCTGGATCCAGATCCGGTGTCACTGACTGAACAGTCCACCCTAAGAATCGGTCCACCCTGCCTTCACTGTGCATGTGACATTTCGGAGCTCAGCTATCAGATATCTGAAGCTTTTGTACAACAATCATCCATCCATCCATCCATTTTCTTCCGCTTTATCCGGAGTTCGGTCGCGGGGGCAGCAGCTCAAGCAAAGCCGCCCAGACCTCCCGATCCACACACACCTCCCCCAGCTCCTCCGGGGGAACCCCAAGGCGTTCCCAAGCCAGCCGAGAGATGTAGTCCCTCCAGCATGTCCTGGGTCTTCCCCGGGGCCTCCTCCCAATGGGACGTGCCCGGAACACCTCTCCAGCGAGGCGTCCAGGGGGCATTCGGAAAAGATGCCCGAGCCACCTCAACTGACTCCTTTCGACGTGGAGGAGCAGCGGCTCGACTCCGAGCTCCTCCCGAGTGACCGAGCTCCTCACCCTATCTCTAAGGGAGCGCCCAGCCACCCTGCGGAGGCAACTCATCTCAACCATGTACAACAATCATTTCCACATAAATTCAGCATTATTTCATCATAAAAGACAGAGGAAGCGATCAGTGTGCGATTTCAGAGCATCAGTCGCGACTCACTGATTATCGCCTCGTTTCTGCTTTAAATGGCTTTGTTTCTGCTTAAAACTGACTTTAGAATCATTTAAGAGGTTTTACTTTGTCATCTGATGGTTAATGATCACATTAATCCCTTTGATCGCTTTGGTTGTAGAGAGACGTGCTTCTGAGCTCCGAAATGATGGATACGCTGTGAAGCAGTGAAGGCAGGGTGGACCCTTTTTTTTGGGGGGGGGGGGGGCATTCGGTCAGCAACCCCGGCAATCATGTGATGTTTTGTGACATGTTTGTACTGAGCAGTGGCATGTTTGTGGCAGATAGTGGTGCTTTGGGTGTAAGTGTTAGATATGCCTGTAAATGTTATGCACACACCATCTGTGTGAGAGACGCCTTAAAATGTGAGCAGTGTCACACGGACATTGTAGATGGGTACAAAAGAAAGGCTCTCCTGTGGGTGAGTTAGATGGTGAGGTCATGACCCGGTGTTGGGTGCATGTCAAGAATCTGTGCAAACTCTTAGTGGAGGGTAATGGCCTGCCGGACATCCCTGTTGCTTCAAATGCTCCTCTGAGAGGGCCACAGAAATGACTGTGACTGTCAATAAAGACGGAGAGGGAGGGGGAACAGCAGCTTCAGTTCGGGATCATTTTCTAAGCCCATCGTGTGGATTTTACACATGGTTTAACATGCTGCCAAGCAAATTTAGTTCAATATTTACACTGTGGCCTTTCATGCCACTCCTATTTCAAATCAACCTGCTGACCCAACACTAGCACCCGAGGAACAGCTTTGACACCAAACAAATAATAAATAATCATGGGCCTCATTCACGAACCGTTCTTAAGAACAAATTTGTTCCTCAGTCGTGCTTCTGAAGTTTTTTTTTATGAAGATTGTGTCATTCATGAATGTTTTCCTATCCAGGATTTGTTCTTAGGTAAGAACCAATCCTACAAAAACTCAGGAGTACTCCTACATACATTTCAATGCCGACATGTCACATTGGTTGCTTATGTGAAGGTCATTAACATACAATATTGCAGCGATATCTCTGCTCATTATTATATGTTACATTTGGTAATTTCCTCCGCCAAGGAGGTTATGTTTTCAGTCGCGTTTGTTTGTTTGTCTGTTTGTCTGCAGGATAACTCAAAAAGTTTTGAACGGAGTTTGATGAAATTTTGAGGAGTGGTTGGAAATGACAAGAGGAACAAGTGATTAAATTTTAGTGGTGATCTGGATCACGATCCGGATCCAGGAATTTTTTAAAGGATTCTTCAGTATTGCAGGATAGGGGGAATTTTGACATTCTAGTTTCTAACTCCACAAAAACAAGGCAGAAAGGCTTGAAAAAAATTAGGGTGTAACATAGTCAAATGTTCTATCAAACAACAAAGGTTGGTGATGATCGGATCCGGATTCCGGATCTGGTGATCCAGAATATACAAAAATATAGGGAAAATAGAAAACGTGTCAGTGTGAGGTGACAAATCAAATCAAATCAATTTTATTTATATAGCGCCAAATCACAACAAACAGTTGCCCCAAGGCACTTTATATTGTAAGGCAAAGCCATACAATAATTACAACGGTCAAAACAACCCCCTGTGAGCAAGCACTTGGCGACAGTGGGAAGGAAAAACTCCCTTTTAACAGGAAGAAACCTCCAGCAGAACCAGGCTCGGGGAGGGGCAGTCTTCTGCTGGGACTGGTTGGGGCTGAGGGAGAGAACCACGAAAAAGACATGCTGTGGAGGGGAGCAGAGATCAGTCACTAATGATTAAATGCAGAGTGGTGCATACAGAGCAAAAAGAGAAAGAAACACTCAGTGCATCATGGGAACCCCCCAGCAGTCTAAGTCTATAGCAGCATAACTAAGGGATGGTTCAGGGTCACCTGATCCAGCCCTAACTATAAACTTTAGCAAAAAGGAAAGTTTTAAGCCTAATCTTAAAAGTAGAGAGGGTGTCTGTCTCCCTGATCCGAATTGGGAGAAGGTTCCAGAGAAGAGGAGCCTGAAAGCTGAAGGCTCTGCCTCCCATTCTACTCTTAAAAACCCTAGGAACTACAAGTAAGCCTGCAGTCTGAGAGCGAAGCGCTCTATTGGGGTGATATGGTACTAACAGGTCCCTGAGATAAGATGGGACCTGATTATTCAAAACCTTATAAGTAAGAAGAAGAATTTTAAATTCTATTCTAGAATTAACAGGAAGCCAATGAAGAGAGGCCAATATGGGTGAAATATGCTCTCTCCTTCTAGTCCCCGTCAGTACTCTAGCTGCAGCATTTTGAATTAACTGAAGGCTTTTCAGGGAACTTTTAGGACCACCTGATAATAATGAATTACAATAGTCCAGCCTAGAGGAAATAAATGCATGAATTAGTTTTTCAGCATCACTCTGAGACAAGACCTTTCTAATTTTAGAGATATTGCGCAAATGCAAAAAAAAGCAGTCCTACATATTTGTTTAATATGCTCATTGAATGACATATCCTGATCAAAAATGACTCCAAGATTTCTCACAGTATTACTAGAGGTCAGGGTAATGCCATCCAGAGTAAGGATCTGGTTAGACACTATGTTTCTAAGATTTGTGGGGCCAAGTACAATAACTTCAGTTTTATCTGAGTTTAAAAGCAGGAAATTAGAGGTCATCCATGTCTTTATGTCTGTAAGACAATCCTGCAGTTTAGCTAATTAGTGTGTGTGTCCTCTGGCTTCATGGATAGATAAAGCTGGGTATCATCTGCGTAACAATGAAAATTTAAGCAATGCTGTCTAATAATACTGCCTAAGGGAAGCATGTATAAAGTGAATAAAATTGGTCCTAGTACAGAACCTTGTGGAACTCCATAATTAACCTTAGTCTGTGAAGAAGATTCCCCATTTACATGAACAAATTGTAATCTATTAAATAAATATGATTCAAACCACCGCAGCGCAGTGCCTTTAATACCTATGGCATGCTCTAATCTCTGTAATAAAATTTTATGGTCAACAGTATCAAAAGCAGCACTGAGGTCTAACAGAACAAGCACAGAGATGAGTCCACTGTCTGAGGCCATAAGAAGATCATTTGTAACCTTCACTAATGCTGTTTCTGTACTATGATGAATTCTAAACCCTGACTGAAACTCTTCAAATAGACCATTCCTCTGCAGATGATCAGTTAGCTGTTTTACAACTACCCTTTCAAGAATTTTTGAGAGAAAAGGAAGGTTGGAGATTGGCCTATAATTAGCTAAGATAGCTGGGTCAAGTGATGGCTTTTTAAGTAATGGTTTAATTACTACCACCTTAAAAGCCTGTGGTACATAGCCAACTAATAAAGATAGATTGATCATATTTAAGATCGAAGCATTAATTAATGGTAGGGCTTCCTTGAGCAGCCTGGTAGGAATGGGGTCTAATAGACATGTTGATGGTTTGGAGGAAGTAACTACTGAAAATAACTCAGACAGAACAATCGGAGAGAAGGAGTCTAACCAAATACCGGCATCACTGAAAGCAGCCAAAGAAAACAATATGTCTTTGGGATGGTTATGAGTAATTTTTTCTCTAATAGTTAAAATTTTATTAGCAAAGAAAGTCATGAGGTCATTACTAGTTAAAGGAATACTCGGCTCAATAGAGCTCTGACTCTTTGTCAGCCTGGCTACAGTGCTGAAAAGAAACCTGGGGTTGTTCTTATTTTCTTCAATTAGTGATGAGTAGTAAGATGTCCTAGCTTTATGGAGGGCTTTTTTATAGAGCAACAGACTCTTTTTCCAGGCTAAGTGAAGATCTTCTAAATTAGTGAGACGCCATTTCCTCTCCAACTTACAGGTTATCTGGTTTAAGCTGCGAGTTTGTGAGTTATACCACAGAGTCAGGCACTTCTGATTTAAGGCTCTCTTTTTCAGAGGAGCTACAGCATCCAAAGTTGTCCTCAATGAGGATATAAAACTATTGACGAGATAATCTCTCTCACTCACAGAGTTTAGGTAGCTACTCTGCCCTGTGTTGGTATATGGCATTGGAGAACATAAAGAAGGAATCATATCCTTAAACCTAGTTACAGCGCTTTCTGAAAGACTTCTACTGTAATGAAAGTTATTCCCCACTGCTGGGTAGTCCATCAGAGTAAATGTAAATGTTATTAAGAAATGATCAGACAGAAGGGGGTTTTCAGGGAATACTGTTAAGTCTTCAATTTCCATACCATAAGTCAGAACAAGATCTAAGGTATGATTAAAGTGGTGGGTGGACTCATTTACATTTTGAGCAAAGCCAATCGAGTCTAACAATAGATTAAATGCAGTGTTGAGGCTGTCATTCTCAGCATCTGTGTGGATGTTAAAATCGCCCACTATAATTATCTTATCTGAGCTAAGCACTAAGTCAGACAAAAGGTCCGAAAATTCACAGAGAAACTCACAGTAACGACCAGGTGGACGATAGATAACAACAAATAAAACTGGTTTTTGGGACTTCCAATTTGGATGGACAAGACTAAGAGTCAAGCTTTCAAATGAATTAAAGCTCTGTCTGGGTTTTTGATTAATTAATAAGCTGGAGTAGAAGATTGCTGCTAATCCTCCGCCTCAGCCTGTGCTATGAGTGTTCTGGCAGTTAGTGTGACTCGGGGGTGTTGACTCATTTAAACTAACATATTCATCCTGCTGTAACCAGGTTTCTGTAAGGCAGAATAAATCAATATGTTGATCAATTATTATATCATTTACTAACAGGGACGTAGAAGAGAGAGATCTAATGTTTAATAGACCACATTTAACTGTTTTAGTCTGTTGGGTATTTTCTCCTCCAAACATTTTTAAAACCTTTAACAAGACAAACAGAGTCAAGAAACACCAGTGAGACAGAAAGTCAAATTTTACGCGCGGAGTGCAGTCAGGCTGTACACCAAGGCTACACTAAAGTCTGGCCTGCTTTTCCGCTCTTTTTATTAAGAGACGCCCTCATCACATAAACAAAAACTTGTCCTAAGGGTGGGGGTGATGACGCAAGACAAGTTTCTTCCCGTAACATAAACGCATACGTCAATAAGTGCAGCTGTAAGGAAGAACACTTTCTTTTACACAGGTCAGCACATCTCGTTCGTCTGTTGCAGTTATCAGCTGTTCTGCATCTGCCTGAAGTGTCCTGTCCTTCACACTCCTTCACACTAAGCACCACATCACAACAGTCAAAACGTTCTCTTACTCCCAGTCGTTAGAGGCTGCGAAAACAAAGTTATATTATAATAATAAGTACATCCAGCCCTTCATTCCCAGCTCAGATTGACCCCAGCATGCTAAAACAAGGTTGAATAACACGTACATTCTCGGGGTTAAGTGCAAACAGCACAACACCGTTCTCATCAGAAAGAAGACAAAGGTCCAAATGTTTAACAGTGATAACATATATATATATATATATAAAATCCTTAACATTTCCCACCTGTTTATCACCTGTTAAACATACAGTAGGCATCACCCAGCTTAGTTAGTTAGTTTATTAACTTAATCTATTCTGTCCACGTTTTTATTAATTGAACACCACCAACAGATGGAAGATTCGAATCCAGCTGCTATTTGATCAACCAGTTTATACTCGTCAGGCACTCCTCTGGGGACTCCTATTGCGTCAATATATGTTGGATTTCCTACTCCTTTCCAATCTCTTTTTACTCTATGTCTGGCTATGCCTTTCTGCCAATCCTCAGGAATAAGAGAGGCTGCATATGTCGTAACGTCTTCAGGGGTCATGGGTAACAATAATGATATTAATGCACAATAACCTGACACATTTCGTGGCAGTCTGTCAAAGATTCTGTTATCACCACACCACCACCATACATCACTTCGGCTGACTGGTATAAATGAACCGTTTTTTCTGTATTATTCGACTACACCACTTGTCTTATTACTTTTTCAGCTAAAGCTTCATAGGCTAAGAGTGTGTTAACTCATCACGTCAACAGTTCAAGCTTGAACTGGAGTTGTGAGCTTTTCAATATCATCATAATTCTCAGTACAGTCATTATAGTTTTCTCCACTAAGGTCTGACTTTCAATGCTTGATATTTTGGCATAGTTTGTTGGAAGGCCAGATTACACTGTACAAATGTATTTGACACCATTTTGCCAACCATTGTTTTGATATAAGGGATCACACAACACATGCAAAGTCCAATCAGAATTAGGACTATAATAACTGGTGTCACCATTTTCAATAGTAACTGCCAACATGGTCCTGAAGTCAACCAGGACCAGGGATTCCACCAGTTCACGGCTAGGGTGTCTTTATGCATTGCATCACGAAGTTTATTCAGCTCTTCCAATGCGTCCTGCATATCCACTGAATGAATGGAGTCTGGGATGAAAGTACAGCATGTTGTGTTCAGCAGAACACAAACTCCTCCCTGTGAACCAGTAAGCAAGTCTAAAACCATGCAATTTTGCATCACCATGGTACGTAAAGCATCTATTTCAGTGTTTTGAGCTGCTACTATTTTTTTAGTTACATTCATGAACAGACCCAATCGATAATTCAGAGTTTCAATCATTAATGAATTTTTTCCCACTCCTATCCAGGGGAACAATGAATGTGCTATTTTATCTCCTACAGACCACAATTTTTTGGTCCTTTAGTACATCCGAGCCCCACATGTGATCATGTGGTAACACATCTGGGTATATCAATCTCCTCCGTCTGGTGCTGCCATTCTTCTCTGTGGAGGTCCTTGGCACTACCACATATGTATGGTCAGTCACCTGGGTAGGTGCACACACACCACCCCAATTTGGTGGGAGACTCATGTACAGTCTGGAACCACAAAGCCAATAGATGTCATCATACACCGGAGTACCATTTACAGGTGGTAGCAAAAACTTACTAACATAAGCACATGATTCATCCGTTCCCCATGGACAGGAGCCTGTATAATTACATCCCCGTCCCACATATTATGTTTTGGTTAGGCTTAAATTATTTGATAAAACATACGTTTGGGTACACAGACGTTTCTTAATTTTACCTACAGTTTTATTCCCTGTCCCGTAAAAGCAAATTGGGAATGGCCGTTGTGATGACAATTTAACGTGATGATATTTTTCGTTTCCCTTCAGTCTAGTCAATGGAGCAGCACTTGGGCACGCTTGTACGTCCTCTGTTGAAATCCCTATCATATAAGTGGTTGCACTGAGGCAAGTGGTGTTACATCTTATCAGATTTGCTGAGAACTGCTGCCCCCGAAATACAGTTTGATTATGCATCCGTATGATAAGACATTCTGTCACCCTAGCAGGGTACGGTTTAGCCGTCAGAGCTGGGTGTGTTGAGGATATAGGTATTTGCGAACAAACATAACAATTAGTAACGTAATTCCATAGCCAATAAATGAACATATCTGTACCACATATTAGTATGGTATATATGAGGGTGTCCATCTGTCTCGTTCACATTATGAATAAACCTCTTCTGACGTTGCTTGCGTTGTTCTCTGGCTCGGTCCACAGTGAGCTGCAATTCTTGGGTCAACCACCAGGCCAGGAATCCGAGGAGCACGAAACACACTAAGATCACAACGCAACCGGCTGCCCTACCAACAGTCCGGCAGCGGCGGCGCTGAGCACGCCGCTCCGGGGTCTGCTGTAGTTCAGTCATGATTGCTAGGATACAGTGTTGTTAGCCACCTCACCTAATAGTGCAAGGATCTCCCTGCTTCACTGGCATTGAGACAATCTATTGCTAATTAAATAGACTCCCTTTGTAGCCAGACTTCCCCTTACACTGTGGAGGCCGCCAACACACGCTGTATCTTACAGTGATGTATCCACGTTGATCTCTCTGCTATCTTTACTGCAGTTGGTGTTGTTAACAGCACTTGGTATAGACCTTCCCAACGAGGACTGGACTCTGATGAAAACCCAGTCTCCTGGCTAGACTACTGGAAGGCCGTCCTGTGGAAGATCAAAATTATTCGGCAGTAAATGTGTTTAAGTTATCTCTTTCTGTGTTAATGTCTTTTTCATAAAATTTGCTAATGTTTGTTCCTCATCTGCTATTTTAGTATCCATGTCAAAATTGGTAGACGATATGGTCGTCCATAAAGTATCTCAAATGGTGTTAACCCTGATGGTGTTGGTGTTATTCTCATATACAATTTTACTAGGTCCAAACATTCAATCCAGGTTCGTTTTGTCTCTTCTATACATTTCCTTAATCTTATTTTTATTGTGCCCTTTGTCCTTTCCACTAATCCGGCACTTTGTGGATGATAAGCACAATGATTTTTGAGATTAACCTGTAGCGCTTCTCCTACGTATTGCACTATTGTATTAACAAAATGCGCTCCATTATCTGAATAGACTGTTTCTGGTATTCCAAATCGTGGAATGATGTCTTTGCACAGTGCTTTAGCCACTGTAAGTGCATCTGCATGTTTTGTAGGGAACAATTCTACCCATTTTGAGAAGGCATCAATTATGACTAAACAAAATTCCTTCCCTTCATGTTTACTCAGCTGTATATAATCCATATGAATCACTTGAAAGGGATATTGTGGTGTTGGAAATTTGCCTCTTTGGGGTCTCAAATTGCCTTGTGAGTTGTGTTTTGCACATATCATGCATGCTCTACAATGCTGTTTTGCATATGCATCGAACCCATAAAGACAAAAAAATAGATTGCAATTGCGATATCATACCCCCTGATGAGACATGCGTCACGCCATGGCTCATAATAGCTGCCCAGTTAAACATTTTTTGGCAATATGGGTTTCTTTTGTGGGCATACGTACAAATCATTTGCATACGTAGCTCCTTTAGCTATCCACATTTGTTTTTCTCTGTCAGTTGCCTGCTGTTGCATGTCAGCAAGCAGTGTATGACCTAAATGCAAATCTGGAGTAGTTTCCTGTACAACAAAAATAGAAGAAGCTGCTGCTGCCTCTTTTGCTGCTCTGTCAGCAAAATCATTTCCTTTTGAAATACTGTCAGAGCCTTTGGTGTGAGCCGCACATTTGCATATAGCAATTTGTTTAGGCAATTTCACAGCCTTCAGTAGTGCAGTTAGGAGAGTGGCATGAGTCACTGGCTTTCCAGATGATGTCACCATTCCACGCTCTTCCCACAGTTCCAACAAATCAGGGGACCACGTGGTGGCCCTCCCTGTCTGTGCTGCTGTTGTGGTTGCCAGGGTCCTTGATGTTGTGGCTGTCCACCTCGTCTATTTTGCCATGGCTTTTTGGGGCGTTTGCACTGCTTCTGCTGTCTTAAGTTACCGTGCTGGTAATATATTTCATCATCTCCATGTGCTACATACACTCCTTACAGAGTTTAACTGCTTTGCATTAACAGACGATTCTGTATCATCGCTTACGGAGTTTAACTGTTTTATGTGATCACTTTTATCCCCTACCGGTACGCGTATATAAACAGAGGAGTCCGCACCCTCCTTACAGAGTTTAACTGCTTTGCATTAACAGACGATTCTGTATCATCGCTTGCGGAATTTAACTGTTTATGTGATCTGATCACCACTCACTCAGTACTGTTTACAAAGAAATTTTACTCACTGACTCGACTTCCTGTCTGTCTTCTTCGGGAAAATCTCGTCAACCAGACGATGCCAACGGTGGTCGACAATTGCAGACACGATCAATCGATCGGACCTTGGCCAAGGATTTACGTCTGGACTTGACGACCTCCGCTGGACACCTCCGGTATTGTCAGTGGTACGCCTTGTTGGTCTGCAGGATTCCAGTCCCCGCGTATCTGACTCCATTTAGGGCCACATGCTTTCATCCACACCTGTTGGACTTCAGGTCCATTAAGGTGGTAAGATGTTCTAATGTTTTCTATATCCTGCAGAAAGCCCTCGATATCGACATGTGGCGATGGTATCATGTCGACTGCTGCTTTGATATCATCAGCATTCCATGTCCGATAAACGAGCATGGTTGATAGCTGTCCTGCTGTTCCTGCACGAGGATTTGGTACTTCTATCATAGGATAGGCACGTCCCTGATCACTATGTTCCACCATGGGAGGGGCTGTAGGCACTTTCGCTTGACTGCGTGTTTGTGGTTTTTCTGGTTTTTCTCTTTTTACCTTAGGTTTTACTGCCAAATCATACTGTGGTGGCGGTACATCGTCATCCTCTGGTAGAGGAGATAAAGGTCTCTTTGTCACCGACGATCCAGCCAGCGGTGATTGTTGAGGCTGTTCTGGCTCTCTGTGCTGAATTATCACATCTTCTTCTGCCTTACCTACAGCTTTCTTTTTCCCTGCTTTCTCTAATCGTCGCTTCTCTGCTCCTTTCTGTCTGTTCTCTGCTTCTTCCTCCCAAAATGCCACTAAATCTGCCCCTACTTTCTGCATCTTTTTCTCATCACCTTTATGTTGCTGTTCTAACTCCTTCTTTAGCTTCTGTATACTGATCAGGTTCAGTCGTCCGTCAAAGTCATGTTTATTTATCCAGGTCTCCAATTTCTTTGTTGCTTTTGGATTTTTTTTGCTTCCATAAATTTCCAGTCGTCAGTTGATAAATTTTCCTTATTTTTAGACGTCTTACCCCCCATTTTTATTATATTTTTTATCCCTTGTTATAATTTGGACTTCAGACGGGGGCACACCTAGGGTGTTCTAAATCTGAAGTTTTCACACTTTCTTTGGACGTGACAATTAATTTGCCGTCGTGTGGTTGATTCCTTTCACCTCCCCGTAGGAAGCGGAATCACTTGCCTCTGCTTCCACACGCACGGTTGTCGCTAACGTTGTCCAAAGTATTACACTTTCACACAGTTATTTACACTTACACAAAACACTATTTACACATAGAAACACTTTTAATAATCGTACGCGTATTCTTATGCCAGGGGAGCTCGCCCTCCCGTGAAATGTAACTAATGTCCTGCATTAGGGGACTCCGCTGTCCCTGCCAAATTTAACTGCTTTTTTACAGTGCACGTATTTCTACCCGGGATTTCCTTTACGTATTAAAACAGAGGAGTCCGTATCCTCCTTCCGGAATTTAACTACGTGCGTCCCTCGCAACCGTAGAGGAGTCCGCCCTCCTTACAGAGTTTAACTGTGTTTCATTAACAGACGATTCTGTATCATCGCTTACGGAGTTTAACTGTTTTATGTGATCACTTTTATCCCCTACCGGTACGCGTATATAAACAGAGGAGTCCGCACCCTCCTTACAGAGTTTAACTGCTTTGCATTAACAGACGATTCTGTATCATCGCTTACGGAGTTTAACTGTTTTATGTGATCTGATCACCACTCACTCAGTACTGTTTACAAAGAAATTTTACTCACTGACTCGACTTCCTGTCTGTCTTCTTCGGGAAAATCTCGTCAACCAGACGATGCCAACGGTGGTCGACAATTGCAGACACGATCAATCGATCGATCGGACCTTGGCCAAGGATTTACGTCTGGACTTGGCGACCTCCGCGGGACACCTCCGGTGTTGTTGAGATCCCGGACGAGCCCCCAGTCAATGTTGGGTATTTTCTCCTCCAAACATTTTTAAAACCTTTAACAAGACAAACAGAGTCAAGAAACACCAGTGAGACAGAAAGTCAAATTTTACGCGCGGAGTGCAGTCAGGCTGTACACCAAGGCTACACTAAAGTCTGGCCTGCTTTTCTGCTCTTTTTACTAAGAGACGCCCTCATCACATAAACAAAAACTTGTCCTAAGGGTGGGGGTGATGACGCAAGACAAGTTTCTTCCCGTAACATAAACGCATACGTCAATAAGTGCAGCTGTAAGGAAGAACACTTTCTTTTACACAGGTCAGCACATCTCGTTCGTCTGTTGCAGTTATCAGCTGTTCTGCATCTGCCTGAAGTGTCCTGTCCTTCACACTCCTTCACACTAAGCACCACATCACAACAGTCAAAACGTTCTCTTACTCCCAGTCGTTAGAGGCTGCGAAAACAAAGTTATATTATAATAATAAGTACATCCAGCCCTTCATTCCCAGCTCAGATTGACCCCAACATGCTAAAACAAGGTTGAATAACACGTACATTCTCGGGGTTAAGTGCAAACAGCACAACACCGTTCTCATCAGAAAGAAGACAAAGGTCCAAATGTTTAACAGTGATAACATATATATATATATATATAAAATCCTTAACATAGTCTGTGGTGCAGTTGAAGGTGCTATATTATTTTTTCTTTTTGAATTTTTATGCTTAAATATATTTTTGCTGGTTATTGGTGGTCTGGAAGCAGGCACCGTCTCTACGGGGATGGGGTAATGAGGGGATGGCAGGGGGAGAGAAGCTGCAGAGAGGTGTGTAAGACTACAACTCTGCTTCCTGGTCCCAACCCTGGATAGTCATGGTTTGGAGGATTTAAGAAAATTGGCCAGATTTCTAGAAATGAGAGCTGCTCCATCCAAAGTGGGATGGATGCCGTCTCTCCTAACAAGACCAGGTTTTCCCCAGAAGCTTTGCCAATTAAGCTTCTGTGGAAAATAAAACGTAAAAATGAAGCTAGAGATGCACAACTAACACCAAATTGTAGCTGAATCTGTACTGATTCAGTAAGGTGTCATCAGATTTGATGTAGCTTCAAATGTTATGGAGCTAGATCCAGAAGAAAACCGCCATTACCGAAAAATCGTTTTTATACAATAACTTTTGAACTAATAAAGACATAAAAGTGATTCAAAGTTCTAGTGGTATGTTTTCATGGTCAAGGGTGTCAAATATACAGGAAAGAAAAGTGTATGTATCATAGTTTTGGTTGCAACACTGAATTGTTGAATAAGATCACTGTGCCAAGGAGGGAATCTCTTTAGGGTCAGTGATCCTATGGCCTTGTTTAGAGAAGTGTTTCATAAATGTTAAAAAAAATTCATATATTTGCAGTTTAGTTGAATAATAAATTGAATTTTGTCTCTTATTTGTTTTTGTCTATAAGTACATGCAATATCAGTGCTCAGATGACAGTAGCTTCTGGGAAAGGTGCAAGTTGCAATAAACTGTGATGCCAAGCACTAAGGATACATGCTATCCAGTCACAGCAGATGAAACTTTTTTTTACTACTGAGCAAACATCGTTAGACTTTTTTAGGTTCAGTGATTCCACGGCGTGTAGATGTTATGGCGTCAGTGACCCCATGGTCTTGGCGGAGGTTTGCACTCTGTGAGTGCTTCTAGTTTATAGAGTTTTTTTTATATTAAAATAAATTAAATGTACACTGTAAAAAATGATAGCCCCATTAGCTTAAGTGAATTTATATCTTCTCTTTTAATTCACTTGTCATGGCGAGTTTAGGATATTGGACTCAAGTTTATATGTTTTCAAAATCTGAACTTAAAACTATCGGTTGTCTTCACTAATTGTGAGTTGAAACAAAGCTTATCTTTAAGGTGAGTTAACTGATATTCAGTTGAATTAACTCACATTTTCAAGTCAGCTGGTGTACCAACATTTTAACATTAATCAAGTGGAGTAGCAGCCGTACAGGGAGGGGATGGAAGCGTTTCCTCGGGGTCAACACTAATGATAAAACAGGGAAAACAAATGAGTCTTTAAACGTGACTTAAAAGTCTTCACAGTATCCGACTGCCAAATGTGTGCCAGGAGATCGTTCCACAGAGCTGGGGCACGGTAGGAGAAAGCTCTGTGACTGGCAGACTTTTTATTCACCCTGGGAACACACAGAAGTCCTGCACCCTGAGAACGCAGGGCCTGAACTGGTACATAGGGGCTTACCAGGTCAGCCAGATAGGGAGGTGCAAGTCCATGAACAATTTTATAAACTAATAACAGTACTTTCAAATCCGATCTTGCAGGAACAGGAAGCCAGTGCAGGGACGCCAAAACGGGCGTAATGTGGTCAAACTTTCTACTTTGTGTCAAAAGTTTGGCAGCAGCATTTTGAACCAGTTGAAGACCCCTAATCCTGGATTGCGGTAAGCCAGAAAATAGAGCATTACAGTAGTCAATCTAGAAGAGACAAATGCATGAATCAAAGTCTCAGCATCAGCCATAGACAGGATGGGATGAATCTTCACTATATTTCACAAATGTAAGAAAGCAGTCCTCGTAATGTCTCTAATATGGAGATCAAAGGACAACGTAGGATCAAAAATTACTCCAAGGTTCCTCACTTTATCCGTATGATGTATAAGACACGAACCTAAGCTAAGTGCGAGCTGATCAAAATGATGCAGATACCTCACTGGACCAAGAACCATAACTTCAGTCTTATCAGAATTTAAAAGTAGGAAGTTACTAGTCATCCAACTTTGTATTGATGCAAGGCAATCTTCCAAAGATTTTATGTGAGTGAGATTACCAGCAGTTATTGGCATGTACAATTGAGTGTCATCAGCATAGCAATGAAAGGGAATCCCAAAGCACCGCAGTATATTCTCAAGGGGTACTACATAAAGGGAAAAAAGCAGGGGGCCTAAAACGGATCCCTGAGGAACCCCAAACTTCATGTCCCTATGATCAGAGGAGGTGCCATTACACAATACACAGTAAGAACGACTGGACAGGTATGACGTCAACCATGCAAGAGCAGTTCCAGTAATCCCAAAGTGATTCTCCAGCCTATTGAGTAAAATATGATGATCCACAGTATCAAACGCAGCACTAAGACTGTAGTGGTATCTGAGTCCACTGCTCGCAAAAGGTCATTCACTACTTTAGTAAGTTCTGTCTCTGTGGAGTGATATTTTCTAAAAGCAGACTGCAGTGGCTCAAAAAGATTATTCTCAATGAGGTAGTCCACGAGCTGTCGTGAAACCACTTTTTCCAGGATTTTAGAACAAAATGATAGATTTGATATTGGTCTAATTCTTCAATACACTAGGGTCGAGATTGGATTTCTTAAGTAATGGTTTAATCACTGCAGACTTGAAACATTTAGGAACAGATCCAGAAGTTAATGAGAGATTTAGAATTTCCAGCACAGTCGGTCCAAGAATGGGTCCTTAAACAGTTTTGTTGGTATGGGATCAAGTAAACAGGTTGCGCTTTTAGTAGACATCATGAGCTTTGTCAGCAGACCTAGCGAGATACCATCAAAATCTGTAAATCTAGGTAACACCTCAGTGGGCGCATCCACCTCCATAGCAGTATGCAGTGGTTGGACCAAAGCCTACTGAGATATGCTCAACCTAATATCCTCAATTTTCTTCTCAAAATAGTCCAAGAAGTCCTGTGCTGAAAAGGGAGAGTGAACTTTGAGTTATGCTTGTTTTTACTGATCAAATCAGAATAATAGGCACGCTTTGTAGCCAGTAGTGCCTGCTTATAATCTAATACAGCATCACGCCATGCAAGGTGGAACACCTCTAATTTAGAACTACGCCATTTCTGTTCCTAACCTCAAGCCTTCTGCTTAAGGTCATGCAAGTAACCATTGAACCAAGGCGACTGTGCCTTGGGAAGGCGTGGCCTTAAAAGAGGAGGCGCAACCTTATCCATTGTAGCCTTGAGCGCTGAATTCAAGCCATCTGCAAGACTATCCACTAATTGAATATTCTCCAACCCTGAAGCCAAAATTTCAGGCAGTCTGGCTTCGAGTTCAGTCATAGTTGAGGGATTAATGCGTCGCCGCAGAGATAGACAAGGCTTTTGGTCCACTAAATGCGGCAACATAAATGCACAGCTAATAAATGAGTGGTCAGAGACCACCGAGGCAAAAGGCAAAATGTCAATGTTCATGACAGCAAGGCCATGTGTGAGAACCAAATCAAGGGTATTTCCACTAATGTGTGTTGAATCCTGAATGCATTGCTGGAATCCTAACGCATCCACAAGTTCCATAAATGATCTGCAAAGGGGATCAGAGGGCTTATTTATATGAATATTAAAGTCACCAATAATGTTGTCCGCACTAGCTGGCAGGCTAGAGATGAACACACCAAATTCATCTAAGAATTCAGAACATGGGCCAGGAGGCCTATAAACAGTAACAACATAGCATGACTGATTTCCATACTTCTGACCCTGACAGAAGCATTTTGTAGCATCATGCATAGAGCGGAGAGTCAGATGCTCAAACAAATTATATTTATGGCCCCCAACAGTCAAGAAGGTAAACCTGGATTTATAAATAAAAGCAACACCCCCGCCTTGCTTCGCACCACATGTGACTAAATGTGTACCCTGGTGGGCAGGCCTCATTCAGAGGAAGAACAGCTGTGGGTTTGAGCCAGGTTTCACATAACCCAATCATGTCCAAGTGATGATCCATAATTAGATCGTTGATCAACTTGGATTTTGAGGACAGTGATCTGATGTCAATGAGACCCGAACTGAAGACTTCTGTCGGTTTGACAGACTGACATCTTTGAATAGGCCTGAGTAGCTTAAAATCCACTCCATGTTTCCCATCCAGCGCCCGGAGAGTGTCAGAAACCGCTGTTGTCACATCAGGACTACAAGTCCCAGAAGCTGCAGCTCTGTGATGATGTGGGCGCTGCGCTCAGCTGACCAGATAACCGGCACAGACGACCCAGTCTGATGGAATACAAGCTTTCTCCGGGAGCCTCTGTGGACGCAGCGAGGTCGGCGGAGCAAGCCAAGCTCTCTGATAGCGAGAATGTCCCGAGGAACATTGTTGTTGTTCAGGCTCCGTAGTTCAGCTGCAGATTAGCTTAGCATCGCGCTAGCCGAGGGAGTGAAGTGCGGCGTCATACAGCACAAAAAAGGCACTAAGCAATCAAAAATGGTTAAAAATGCACACTGAAGGACCAAGAACCATGTCAAGTACATACCCAAAGATAAAAAAATTACACTCAAGCCACTAAAAACCAAGTTACAAACAAGAAAACTGGAGAAAAACCAGAACACACAACGCCAGACTCATCACACTCTGTAAATCAAACCATTTCTTTTTTGCTGATTTCCTGCGCTAAGTTTGTACCCGAGTTGCAACTTGTGTCCTCTATGGATAGATTGCTGGACTCGGTTTAACTACTTTAGAAGATAGGCACACTAGAGGTGATTTACAGTTTTTGCCAACTGTGAATGCTTCTACCATATCACATGATGTGCTGTGATTCAGCAGCACAAAATCTGAGTCCACCTCTCCAACACTCTCACCTGGCTCATCAAGAAAGCCCACCAACGTCTCGAGATCCTCAGGGCGTTCTACAGCTGTGCAGTGGAGAATGTCCTGTCCTGCTGCCTCCCTGTGTGGTATGGTGGCTGCACGGTGGCGGAGAAGAAAGCGCTGCAGCGGGGGGTGAAGTCTGCACAGAGGACCATTGGATGCTAGTGCAGCAGATAAGCAAAGGAACACTTCAGTTAATGATGCAAGCAAGAAATTTTGCACAATAGCTCAGTAGAACCTTCTCTTTCAAAACGTTTGGGTACCCACAAAAAATTTCCAGATGGCTGCCATTTTTCAAGACGGCCACCGGCTATACTAATTTGTACACAATGGATGAAACAAATGCACCATTTCTTAGCTAAAGTGTGTTTTTGGGCTTGTACAATAGTGAAAATCATCAACAGTATAAGAAATATCATTTTGAAAAGCATATCGTTCAAACTGCCGGGGCAAAATCGTCTTTTTAGCAATTATGATTTCAAGCTATAAATCTGAAAATTTCTGATGTATCTGCATATCTCACATTATAAGGTTTTATCAGAATAAAAAAGTATAAATTATATGGACATATCATATATACATGTATACCTCAAATCATGTGTATGTATGTATATATGTGTGTGTGCGTGTTTGTGTATGCAAATTCCTCTTTAATATGTGTTTCTAGATATATATAGAAATAAAAACGTACCTACAAATATAGACTCAAACTCAGTATTGGAAGTGAATTGGAGGCAGTTGCATTGACATTCAGATGTATATTTGTTGATCTGTACTGTAGCGATAGACACAATTTTCTGACAAAAAATATATAAATAAAGAACCGTTTGACCATCTGCTGCAATGATACATTGCTTATATTGCAAAAAATTCGACAAGATAAAGAAAGCTTTGGCAGTTCCAAAGAAAAAAGAGGATCTCCAAACAAGTGACTCAGAATTAGAAGAGGATCAATACGAATTGTGAGAGCACATCATAAAAAAGTAGTCCAGAAGACTTTCCATTGATCCCCATCCTTCTCCCAACCCCAGTCAGATGGACTTTCTTCTTCTGGCTGGCGCAGAATTGCTTGGGCCCAGACACAACCTGCCTGATATGCCGAGCGTTTTGTGTGTTGAAGCAGAACTGCTCTCGTTGGAGGGATGGCTTCATATGGCTTCTGCTTTCTGGCAAACAGGTCAAGTCTGGCCTCATCACTATGGAGGTTGCTGGACCTTTTCTGTGGTATTTTGCCATGTTTTCTCTCAGTGTTGCCTCTATGCCACTGCCTTCATCCAGCCTTGCTGGGTCAAAGGTGATTGGCATTTCACCGATTTCCTGGAACAATGGCACATTTCTTGCAATCATCACATATCCATCCTGCTCTGGATCATAATGCATAGAGACTAAGGGTGAAATAAGAGCTTCCTTTTTATTGTCTTAACAAAGACAGCAAAGACAGCATTTGCTCCAGTCAGTTTCCTTTCTGCTTGGGAAAGAACTTGTCATTTTGAGCACTTGACAAAGGCAGAGGGGCTATCCTTTTACCACCTTTGTCAAGTATGCACATTGATGTATGGGATACAACTAGGTTCGGTTACCCTACACCTAGCCCGATCATTCATCCAATGTCATTTAAGTCCCGTGTGATCTGTAGACCATCTGGGTAAGTACATGGGTAACCCATGTATAGCCCCCTCACCCTTGGCTCGGCTCTCCCACGCTGGCACACCCTGTCAATTCAGGTGCGGCTGTCTAACTAAATCTACCAACTACTTTCTACTAGCTAATTAATTTGGGGCTGCTAGACAGCATTTGGGACACTATTCTAAGCTAAACTACACTGCAACTAGCGCTAGCATACCATTTTGGTGTTAGTAATACTAAGTATGGCATTAGTAAAGCAAGATTAGCTGACACTGAACCCCATGCTGAGTTGAACAGCAGTGAAGTCACCAGTGTGCCCTGGTTGTGCATTGACTTTCACTCTTTTAAATATATTATAATACAAAATCAGCAACTTCACACCAAACTGAATTGTAAACCAATTGTGTGTGACATATTTAATGAAATGAACACTTCTGCATGACATAAAAACATCGCCAAGAGCCTTGTAAATCATTCATGTGTTCTGATCGGAAATATGGCTGCCATATTTGTGTATACTTGTAAATCTATATACTACATTAATCAGTATACAAATATCCAGCATATATTTACTTGGGGGTGTAGATTAAGCAAATAAAACCAATACAAATGCTTAGAAACATGACAAAGTTGCGAGAGTTGCGATATGAAAAGTCGACTGTCGGCCATCTTGAAATTTTGACTGGGTACCCACTGAATTTTCACAAGTACACTATGGGGAATATCTGTGCCAATTTTTTTGCTTGCATCATTAACTGAAGTGTTCTAGTGAAAAATTGAACTTATCTGCCGCACTATGCAGCTTACCACCCATTGGGGACATCTACATCTCCAGATGTAGAGACAAAGCCACCTGCATCCTCCAAGACTCCACCCACCCTGTGCACAGTCTGTTCACACCCCTTCCCTCTGGAATGAGGCTGTGCAGCATCCAGGCAAAAACATCCAAACTGAAAAACAGCTTCTACCCGAATGCTGTCAGACTGTTGAACAGTTCAACATCCACCACCAACTGTGAACATTGCACTACATGCCCATTGTCACTTCTTAATACTCAAACGCTGCTGCTGCTGCCGACCCTGTGCCTTGTATATATATTCTATATATAGGGGTGCGCATATTGTACATTGCAAAAGTTTATACAATAGGTTAGGTTAAAAAATTGTCCCAGTTAACTACACCAAGACCTGGAGAAACTGCATTTCATTCTGCTTGTAAGGGTCGAGTGACAATAAAAGTGAGTCTGATTCTGAGTCTGAAAATATACATTAATCTATTCATTTGTGATACTGTCACGAAAAGTGCCACATTTTCGTAACGGGAGCACGAATTTATTCTAATTCATTCCGTGATGGCTGCACAAAATTAAAAGTGAAGCCGGGGGGGGCATGGTGGTTAAGGTTAGGGTATAGTGAGTTAAAAAAAATTGTCACAAAAATTTGAATAATTTCGTGACGGGAGCGTGAAAAAAAACATGAGACTGGGTTGGAATGCTTAGATTAAAACTTCAAATCCAAAATGTCTTGTAACAACAGCTAAAACACAATGTGACAATACCTTAAGCATATTTTCTGCTTTGCACTTTGCTTGCAATTATTCAATACAGTTGTTGCAGAACATTACACACAGTTTCCTACATTACACACTAAATTAAGATAAAATACCTTGTTGTCATTGGGATAACACTTCTAATAAAAATGCAAAACACATCTGGTAATTGGAAACACTTATGCACAGATCTGAAAACAGTCACACAGAAAACTCATCACCAATCAGTCTGACATTTGGCACTATAAATAGAGCTCAGGTAAGACATTTTGTCAAATCTGCAATCACAGAGGCGGTAACACCCAGAGAAAGAGGAACAAGACAAGGAAGACAAAGAGATATGTGGACAAGGACAAAGAAGACCAAGAAGTAGAAATGTTTCAGATGAAATTCAAGCAACTTTGGTAGACCATGTGATCAACTTCGGCCTCACACTGAGGGAAGTTGCACTCTAAAAAGGTGCTGTCTTAATGAGAAATATTGATGTAACAATGGGGACAGCTTAAGATGGAAGCTAAATGCACCTTGACACTTCCATGACTATGATCACTTGCACGCACTCTGCTGTGCAGGAGAGTAAACTCATCACAAACCATTGTAAACCATTGTAAACTGTGCGCGGCTTTGTGCAAGTGTGCAAAGAAAATTTTGGCATGTTCAAAATCTCTGTCACACGCAGGAGTGGTGGCCAAGTGGTTAATGCACTTGGTTTCAGTTCAGAAGGCTCCGGGTTCAGATCCCACTCCTGCCACATCTCTGTCACACATTAATCATGTGAACTTCACGTGAACATTGCTCAAACAATTAAAAAACACTGCGTGAGTGTGAGTGATTGCGTCAGTGCACCGCATCACAGCGCAGATCATCTGATCGATTATAATGAGATGTTAAATCTATCATACATACTTTTACAGCTACTCATTAGAAGGAATGAACATGCAACTGTTTTACCAAGCCATTACAATATAAACATTACCAATAATTACCTTTTAGATGGTTCCAAATGCATTCTCCACCTCATGAAGCGCACGAGAGAGAGAAAAAAGGTCCAGCTGAAACGGTCCTCTGTGATTCCAGAAGCGATAAGAGGTGTTTTCAGCAGCCAAACTCTGAGAGAAAATGATTAATCCACTATGAACTAATTCTCAACTCAACTCAACCTTTATTTCTAAAGCACGTTTAAAATGACAGCAGTCAACCAAAGTGCTGTACATAATTAAAAAATAGGCACCAAGTTACCCCCAATCGTAACCAAATGTATTAAAAATAATAAAATTACAACAGATAAAAGACAAAGTAAAATAAATAGCAAAATGTAGTAAGAAATAATTTAATTTGAATTAATTTTATCTTATTTACATAGCACCAAATCACAACAAAGCTGCCTCAGGTGGCACATATAGTGAGGTCTAACCTTACTAACCCCCAGAGCAGCAGTGGTAAGGAAAAACTCCCTCTGAGGAAGAAACCTCAAGCAGACCAGACTCAAAGGGGTGACCCTCTGCTTGGGCCATGCTACCGAAAGACTACAAATAAGGTAAATTTGTCAGCGTTAAGCAACAGGAAAAACAGACAAAAAATACTAAGGTGAAACAGATATGTACCTGCTCATTTAGGAAGCACCAGAGAAAAGAAATAGGTTTTTAAAGAGGCTTTAAAAGTCTCTAGAGATGGGGATGATCTATTATTAAAGGGGAGACTATTCCAGAGCCTGGGATCAGCTGCTGCAAAGGCTCTGTCACCTCTCCTCTTTAATCTGGTTTTAGGCACCTCCAGCAATAGTTGGTCAGAAGATCTTAAGGCTCTGGTTGGGGTGTAAGGCAAAAGTAGCTCTGAAAGATACACTGGGGTCAGGCCATTGAGGGCTTTATAAACAATTAAAATAAGTTTAAAATCAACCCAGTAATGGACCGGAAGCCAGTGAAGAGTAGCCAAGACAGACGTAATGTGGTTGTACTTTTTCTTTCCCGAAAGAAGACGAGCAGCAGCATTCTGAATAAGCTGGAGGCGGTTTAGAGAGGTCTGATCCAAGCCAATGTACAGAGAGTTACAATAATCTAGTCTATTTATGATGAAGGCATGGATAACCTTCTCAAGGTTAATCCCAGAGAAATATGGCTTGGACTTGGCTAGGAGATGGAGTTGAAAGAAACAGCACTGATCTGCTTATCAAATTTAAAATGGTTGTCAAAAATTACCCCAAAGTTCTTCACACAGGAGTGAATGTTGGAACCCAGGGGACCCAGGACATCAGCAGAGCAGGCTATGGAAGTGTTCCCCCCAAACAAGATAACCTCCGTCTTGGATTCATTAAGATTTAATAGGTTAGCACTCATCCAGGATTTGACCTCACTCAAACAATCCAATAATGGCTGCATTAGGTCACTGCCTAACAACCTTAGTGGCATGTACATTTTTACATCATCGGCAAAGCAATGGAAAGATATTTGGTATTTTTGAAAGATACCGAGGAAACATGTACAAAAGGAAAAGAATAGGACCTAGAATGGAGCCTTGAGGGACTCCACAGGACAGTGGGGTCACATCTGAAGAAAAGTGGCCCAGCTGCACAGAAAAGCTCTGGTCTGTGAGGTAAGAATTGAACCAGGTGACAGCAGAGCCTGTAATGCCCACACACTGCTTGCAGCCCAATCTCACTTTTTTCGTCCTCCCGTCACGAAATGAGTCAAATTTTTTGTGATGGGGTTTTTTTTTTTAACTCACTATTACTAACCCTACTCCTACCCCCAACCCTAACCTTAACCATAACCTAATCCTACTCCTTCGCTCCACTCTAACCATAACCACCACCCCCCGACGCCCCCCAACCCCCCCGCTTCGCTTTTAATTTCGTGCAGTCATCACGGAATGAATTAGAATTTGTGCTGCCGTGACGAAAATGAGGTGCTTTTCGTCACAATATCACAAATCAATAGATTAATGTATATTTCGTGCTGCTGAATCACGACTTGCCGTGAGACTGGGTTGCTGTTTAAGACGGTGCAGCAGAATCACGTGGTCCACTGTGTCAAAGGCAGTTGACAAGTGTAGAAGCATCAGGATGGCAGGTCTACCTGAGTCAGCAGCTAAAATCAAATGATTAAAAACTCTCAGTAGAGCGGTTTCGGTGCTATGTCTGGGTTTGAAGCCACACTGAAACTTTTCATAAATGTCATGCTGGGCTAAAAACAACTGCAACTGGATGTAGACTGCTCTCTCCAACACCTTAGATAAAAAGGGGAGCTGGGATATAGGCCTAAAATTAGAAAGGATGGAAGGATCACCATTTTTCTTTTTAATTAAAGGTTTCACCAAAGCATGTCTAAAAGCTAACGGCACACAGCCAGAGGTAAGACTGGTGTTAACCAGCAACAAAATAGTGGCTCCCACTGAATCAAAAACGCCTGTGAGAAGACGAGGAGGAATAATATCTAAAGAACAATTTGTAGGATGCAGATGATTGATTTCGTCAGAAAGTTGGGAGAAGGACAAAGGATTAAACTGATCAAAGGCAGCAGAACACAGAGGAAAATCCGAGTCTGTGATGGGCCTAACACCTGAATGAGCTGGTCGAAGGGCAGACACTTTTGTGATAAAAAAAAATGTAAAAAGTTGTTACAGAGTGTAGGTGTTGGCACAAGAGGAGAGACACCACTGGAATTAATAAGAGAGATCAAGATATTGAACAAGACTTGAGGCTTATGGCTATTATTTCTGACTAAAGTAGAGAAATAAGTTACTTTGGCAGCTTTCTGATAAACAAACATACAGCCATGAAGAATTTGTCGAGATGCAATGAGATAATTTTTTTTCCATTTCCTCTCAGCGCATCTACATGCACGTCTGAGTGCGCACATTGTCTCGTTTAGCCACGGCTGTGAGCGTGGTTTAGAGCACCTTGGCCTAAGAGGAGCGACACAGTGCAAGATCTCCATTCATGTGGAATATTATTTGCTATAGCGTCCAGCGCACAGATCGTGGCATCCAGCTGGGAACACAGTGAGTGGCATTGTCATAACGAAGTGCGTGAGTGCAAGTGTAAAGGCACCTTAAGAAGATTCTTAAGAAGATATTGGTGAATGAGGCCCATTGACTTTTATCATCGAAATTAGACACTGTAGTGGTGAGGGGGTTTTTTGGAGAGGAGGGCTTGACAAAATAACATTTAATGATAAATTTCCAAGTTTGTTCTGATTCGCCACAGCTTTGAATAAGAATGGCTCGATCACTCTGCCGTTACTAAGATTGGTACTCATTCAGGTTTTGTATGCTGATGGCGCATTTTTGCCTTTTAACGCAGAACCATGCACATCTCTAATCCCCGAAGAGCCATTGTTGCCTTTCTGAATTGTAAACCTTGAAGGACTGAGCACTCTTGTGTGACAAGTCATCTCTATAGAGCACACTTATAATTCAGAGCAGAGCTACACAAAGCCAATTACCATGAGGCTGGTGGTAAAGAATCAATCCCACGTGTCCTGAAGGTCAGTTTCTCGTTATGCCATTAGATCTTTGACAGTAGAATCCCACTCATGCACCTTTTAAACAGTAAGAATTTATTGACCCTGTGGGTTCAGCAGAAAAGCATGTAGTGCTGACAAAGACGTGCAGTGCAGAGAAGTACGTTGGCCTCTGCATTCATATCTGCAACTTCATACCGTGTTCCATAACCTTTAGAGTTTGTGTGCATTTTGAGATCTAAAGGGGTTGGCGATGGAGCGTGATGAATCAAACTCTCTACTTGGCAAGCACAACATGTTTTTACCTGGCTAACTTTTGTTCCTTCCATTTAATTTTGCTTGGAGTTAAATTAACACCTGAAATACGGAGCTAAGGAAGAGCCAAGCAAGTGTGCGACAGGAACAAAGGCTACAACAATGCCTGAAAACAAAGGCAAAGACAAACGTACCATTAATATGCATTAAAGTATCACTGATGGCATTTAATCCCCCTGCTGATGGAAAAAATAAGTCATCCGCACAGACGGCAAACAGTCTGTTATCCAAACAGGCTTGAATGACAGCAATTGTTAGAGCTGATTTTTTTTTTAAATGGTGATGAAGTGCTGAGCACAGGATCGTGTTGGTCTGGTTTTATCTTGTTGGTCAATACCTTAAAGACGGTGCAAAGAAATGCATGTCATTGCACGCGCTTGAGACATAGTTGTCATTTTTACACCGAATTTCCATGTAACAATCAAATGTACTCATTTGTGTACCCACAGGTGTGTTGGACTTTAAAGATGTGGGGGAAGCGCAGTGCTGTTGTTTTTTTGTTTTTTTTTTTAGACAACTGGAAGATATTGCACCATTGGCCAATGAAATTTGGTCTGAAGTCATACTCAGAGATTATCTGCTATTGAGGCTTTTCAGGTTTCAAATCCCACAAAACCTCAGAGGTCGCCGCGCTGCCAGATCTCAGTAACATTGAGAACTGCATTGAGATGCTCTGATCACGCTTCACTTTAACCACTGCACACGGACAACAGCATTAACATTGCAACATAAAACTATTTTTATATTGTGCCTAAAACTCTCATGAATATATTCTCTGGGTTTATAGAAGTTGTTATTGTCTTTATTTTATGTAAACATGCGAGAATCACAGAGTCTCTCCGTTATTTTCAAGGCAAAGGCTATACGCCCAACCGTTGGGCAGATAAATATGTCTTATATTATTCACCCAACCGTGATCGTGTATTTGACATGTTTTGTGCATCTAAACTACATTTTTTTACGCCACTTTTTAAGGCTGTATTGTGGCGTATGTTTGACACATTTAATGGCACCGTCTTTAATTACTGCGAAAACACCGCAGTGGATGAAAACAGACAAACTTCATAAGCATTTTGAACGGAAGCCTGTTAACGACGAAAAAGTTTTTGAACAAAATGCTGCTTGTTGGCTGTAAGATGGTGTTAGTTTGACACGGTTCCCTGGGTGTGACGAGCCAAACAGAACCACTTTAGATCACAGCTCCTCCACGGGCTGCGAACCCTCCCGCAGCAGCCTTTTTTCCCTCCCGCGTTGAAACCAGAAGTGAGCTTACAAGCGCTCTCATTGGTCGGTTGTGGGTGGCCGTATATATGCTTGCGCATTTACTTTATTGACCCAACAGTTGGGTGTATAGCCACTCTCTATTTTCAGTGGGAGCTGCTGTGAGCTCCGCTCGCTTCCTGATCATGTCGTTCTGGGGGAAAGTGAAGTTTGCTCTTTAACGTCTTGATTATTGTTCTTTACAACATTGTTTGTCCGCTTTGTTCCAGACTAATATATATAATATGTCTGAAATTCGGTTTGCATTTATTAAATTCCACGCAGATTAAACGTAGCAGACACGGATTATTCAGTACAATTGTTTTAGCACGTTTTCAGGGTATCATGCAGCAGTCTCTTATTAACGTGATGAAAAGCATAAAAATTACATTTTGTAGTATAATATTCATTTACAATTGTCATGTGGATTCTCTATGTTGTTTTGACTGCAGCGACTCTCTGGCAGGCAAGGGATTATGGGATACGTGAAAACCCCGAATTTATACAGAGCAACATTCACATACATCAGATTCAGAAGATGAGTGAGGAATCAGAGGAATCAAACTCTGGGTTTGCAATTGTCCTGGGTCAAGACAAATGCTTTCAATGACTTCTTGGATTCATTCAATACTTCTGTTAGTTTTTCACTGTAACTGCTGTGAATTTTAGCTCATTATTTTACTCTTCTGTGAATCTTAGCAGTGAATTACTCCCCCGGCGGCACTCTGTCCAAGTGCCACCCCCACCTAAAAAAAAAACAAAAACAAAAAACAAAAATAAATTTTGCACAGACAGGCATTGTTTATTATTTTATTATTAATATTTTAGAAGTGTCCCTGAAATTGCAATTCAAATTGACATCAAAAGCCCACAGGCTACAATATTACTAAAAAGCAAAACATCCATGAATTTGCAAGTTTGAATAAACTTGTACTCACATTAGAAACTTTCAGTCTTTTAGGAAGGAACAATTAGCTCTTTTATTAAGGTACATATTTGTCTCAGTGTTTAGCTAAACATTTAGCTTGATGCTTGCACATATTAGGCTAAATGTGTAAATACTTAGCATTAACTAATCTGCAAAAGTAAACTGTTTGTGCAAACTGTACACATCCATAAAATGATGATCTAATGATCGACAGAACTGTGACTCTTCCTCAGAAATCAAAGTTGACCTTGGAATATTATGATTTATTTTACATTTTCATTGCTTCATGTTGGTCATTAGAGTGCATCTTTTCACAAAGTGCGGTTCATATTTCAGTCTGAACCCGACACAAATCCATGGCCAGTGAACAGGCAGAATTGCTGTTAGAGCCTGTATTTTTATCTTTTAAATGAACAAAAACACGGTCTGCATCTTATGAAGAAGACCTGTTGGCAGCACACAGAGTAAATTAAGTTTTTTAATCTGACCTGTTGGTGTTGTTTCTCTTCGAGTTAGAAATCACAGCCTGACAAAAACGTATCCATATAAGACGCCTGGAAGTACTTTAATTACTTATCATAGAATTGCGTGTGAATAACTGCAGCATTTTGAAAGACATCCCTCTGTTTGCTCCGGGTGCGTTTCTCAGCCGCCAACAAGCACAAAATAAGTCACTTATTTTAAGAGTTGAAAGTCTTTTCTGTAATTATTTTATTTGTCACAACGGTCCCAGCGTTCACCACGGCTGTCCATCATGTCTTCAGTGTTCTGCTCGCAATGGAAAATAAACAGCAATAATGATCCATCAAGACAAGAAAATATGTTAAATTAATATCGGGCCTGTGGTGCAATGGATAACGTGTCTGACTACGGATCAGAAGATTATACACAACAAAAATATAAATGCAACACTTTTGGTTTTGCTCCCATTTTGTATGAGATGAACTCAAAGATCTAAAACTTTTTCCACATACACAATATCACCATTTCCCTCAAATATTGTTCACAAACCAGTCTAAATCTGTGATAGTGAGCACTTCTCCTTTGCTGAGATAATCCATCCCACCTCACAGGTGTGCCATATCAAGATGCTGATTAGACACCATGATTAGTGCACAGGTGTGCCTTAGACTGCCCACAATAAAAGGCCACTCTGAAAGGTGCAGTTTTATCACACAGCACAATGCCACAGATGTCGCAAGATTTGAGGGAGCGTGCAATTGGCATGCTGACAGCAGGAATGTCAACCAGAGCTGTTGCTCGTGTATTGAATGTTCATTTCTCTACCATAAGCCGTCTCCAAAGGCGTTTCAGAGAATTTGGCAGTACATCCAACCAGCCTCATAACCGCAGACCACGTGTAACCACACCAGCCGAGGACCTCCACATCCAGCATGTTCACCTCCAAGATCGTCTGAGACCAGCCACTCAGACAGCTGCTGAAACAATCGGTTTGCATAACCAAAGAATTTCTGCACAAACTGTCAGAAACCATCTCTGGGAAGCTCATCTGCATGCTCGTCGTCCTCATCGGGGTCTCGACCTGACTCCAGTTCGTTGTCGTAACCGACTTGAGTGGGCAAATGCTCACATTCGCTGGCGTTTGGCACATTGGAGAGGTGTTCTCTTCACGGATGAATCCCGGTTCACACTGTAAGTGATGTTCACACTGTAAGTGATGTAAGAAAGTGATGTTATATTATTTAAGTGGGGATTTGATGGTCTAGTGGTTAAGCATTGGGTTTCAGACGAGAGGATCCTCAGTTCAAATCCCAGCCTGACCAGAAAATCACGAAGGGCCCTTGGGCAAGGTCCTCAATCCCCGAGTTGCTCCCGGTGTGTAGTGATTGCCTTGCATGGCAGCACCCTGACATCATGTGTCTGTGCGAATGTGAGGCATAATTGTAAAGCGTTTTGCGCGTCTGATGCAGATGGAAAAGCGCTATATAAATGCAGTCCATTTACCATTTAAGTGAAATGTTCGTAAATAATAACTGATGAATTAAACATGTTTTCAAAGTCATCATAAAAGTGTAAGGGTATCATTAAGTATTCGTATCGGTACTCGGTATCGACAAGTACCAAAATTTATGTACTTGTGCTTGTACTCAGTCTGGAAAAAAGTGGTATCGGTGCATCCCTACAATAAAATAACCAGTGTAAAACTAGCACAGACAGTGTTAAATTAACCCTGACAGTGAATATATGGTCCTACTGTGGTCAGATTGGGACTATATGTTCATTGTTAGTGTTAATTTAACACTGGTGATTTTACTGTGTACTGAATACAGTATTTATATATTTTATATTCTTACTGTTGTTGATAGCTCTTGCACATAAAAGTACATTTTAAGATGTTAGTAAAGCCCCGTTTACACATAGACGGTAAGAGCTCCCAGAAGCGTCCCGGAAGAGTTTTTGGCCATCTTAAGGATCAAACGCCATTGTCAATGCCAGCACTAGGGGGCGTGGCTTAATTCCGGCTTTACCAGGAATCGTTGAAAAAATTATTCAACACGTCAAATAATTCCCGGAGCGCTCCCGGAGAATTCGCGTGACGACGGAGACAACGCGAACAACAGCGTTTGATACTTTTTAATCGCCGTTTCATCCTGCCCCTTCCTGTAGTGCCGCAGTTTACCACCGCCGTAATTGGCGGCCAGCGTTGTATCCCTAACCAACGACATGTAAAACAACGATAGAGCCCACACTGGCGTCCTCAAAGGCGTTTTAACTGGCGACAGAGGCAGACAAAACGGCAGCGCTAGTGGACAGTACGCCGTTCTAAACGACACATCCCGGTTAACGGCGTTCCAAATGGCCGATAGGCGGCGGTCAGTATATAAACGCTAGTGCGCTGCATGCAGGCCTCTCACTCGCGGCCAGCTCCAGATATTTTTGCAGAGAAGCTCCAGTATGCCTCCTAAAAAAAAACTGGCAGCGGCAAGGACTTACCAAGAGGTCTGGTTCAGAAGCAGAGGGTAGCCCTGTGGTGGAGACGAGCAACACGTTGAGGAGGGGAAAAGGAAAGGAGAAGAAAAGGCTGAGAGATGATCTCCCTCCCCCTGCAGTGACAGCTGTTTCAGCCTATTATACTCTGGGGGCGGTGCCTATATGCAAAAGTTCCTGGAGTAATGCAGGATTTGCCTGGATAAATCCAGCGGTACACAGGGCATTATCGGCGGCAGCAGAATACCGCCATTCTCACGCGCGTCTTAACCTGCGATTGTAAAGGATAGAACTGGGTATTAACCCCCGTTGCCTGACGTGTGCCGGATGTTACGGCATCAAAACGCTGCTTTATTCGGCGGATTTAGCGGCCATTTTATCTGCGTATTTGCAGCTAGTATGGCGCTCAAAACGCTGGCGAAATGCTCCGCCACTTTCCACCGCGAAAACAGCCGGAACTACCGCGAACTTTGGTCTATGTACTACCCACCGACAAAACCGTCTATGTGTAACCTGGGCTTAAGAGTAAGAAAGACTGTCCTTACTGTTTTTACTTTGTGTTGTCCAGGAGAATGAAAGTAACAAAATTTCAATTCTCAATATGTCTGTGTACACTCAAAAAACTCATGCATTGGATGAACTCAATTCAATTATGAGCAGGATTTCCATCTAATAAATATATGTTGCCTCAACACATCCATACAAGATAATTTAATTTAATTAGTTGGGACTACATATATTAGATGGAAATCCTGCCCATAACTGAAATGAGTTCATCCAATAAGTTATTTGTTTGAGTGATATCACTCAAAAAACTGACTCATTGGATTGGA
The DNA here is from genome assembly GCF_902500255.1 of Thalassophryne amazonica. Lineage (NCBI taxonomy): Eukaryota > Metazoa > Chordata > Actinopteri > Batrachoidiformes > Batrachoididae > Thalassophryne > Thalassophryne amazonica. The sequence continues at coordinate 112,577,789 of NC_047106.1, forward strand.
TTCCATCTAACAAATATATGTAGTCCCAACTTAAAGAAAACACATCAATGCAAGATAATGTAATTTAATTTAGTTGGGACTACATATATTTATTAGATGGAAATCCTGCATTTAATTGAGTTCATCCAAAGAGACATTTTTTGAGTGTATGCACTGCAGAATTGACAAATAAAGTTCGCTTTGACTGTCGTGAATACTGATGCTATCATCAGTAGTCCAAGATGGCGGCAGCACTTCCACAGTGCCACTAGTGTCATTTGTCAGATGCTCTGTACAGATACTCCACACCTGCTGTTTGTGGAGCCCGCAAGACAGAAGGCATCACAGTCTCTACCTCTATGTGTGCCTTCTTGCTGAGAGCGAGAGACAGACAGAGACAGAGAGAGACAAAGAAAGAAAGAGAGCGAGAGACAAAGAGAGAGAGAACTTTGTTTTTCTTCAAGCTACATGGCTCATTCCTCTGCTGGTGCTGGAGCGTTGGCCATTCAGAACCCAGAATGAACTATTGGACAGCTGCAGGAAAAATAAAAGACAAGCAGAGGACAAAATGGAAAAAAAAAGTACAGGCAGCGGGAGAGCTCTCTACCTGATCTCAGCTCAAATTTTGAACACACACAAAACTTTCTGATGAACTTGGTGGACATCAGCTGACAAGGAACTCATTTTGTGGCTTTGAAAAGGACTTTTATCAGACAAAAAAAAAACCCCACGAACTTCTAGTATCAGCTTCTTAACATTGCCATGATCAGTCACAGTGTGACCGGGCTGTACCCCCCCCCCCCCCCCCAAAAAAAATATTTTGAAGTACATTTGTTGTCTGTTTTTTATTTATTTGTTGGCGTGGGAGGAGTAAAAAGAGGAGATGTGATCGGCTGAAAGTGATACTGGCTTTGCTGACATGTCAGATAGAAGTGATTGACTCGTGTGGACCACCGATGTCACAGGGGCAGGCTGTACTCCTGGTTGACTGGTGTGTAATTTGGAAGTCACACGCACGCCACAAACACTGCACATGCACTGTTCACGTGTATCAGACATGCGATTTCCATGAATATTGCACTGACAGCACAGTTTTCCCCATGCCTCATGTTCAACAGCCGTACAGCCTGTGTGACGACTGGGTTTTTAAACATGCCCAAAATCCTACAGTCCTACTCTATCAGGCCAGGAGAGCTTTCAGGAGAGCTTTCATTCTACAGGTGCATATTAGGCATGTGGAGATTAATCAATTCATTAACTGCATCAATTCGACTGACAGGTGAATCGTGTTGCATCGTTCGCTGCCTGCTTGCATTGATTTTTTTTTTCAGAGGCACCACAGATGGAAGCCAGAAAGCACATTTTGACCACAACATACATGATGCGATAGTTCTCTGGCGTGAGCACCAGACGGTGCGGAAACTGAAGTTGTCCATCAGGTAAAGGAAATAACAATAATAATAATATGCTCTATTTTGTGGGACTAAGTGCACAGCTCCAAAAGCCACACAGATTTTGGTCAGAATTAATAACTTCAGAGCGAATCGGCATTTTAATCAAATGACACCTCTTTCCAAACATTATAATACAAACAATCAACTACAACTGACCAAAACCAGGTTTTTTTTTCCTCAAAATGAGATGTCCGCTGTGTTTTATGAATTACATCCTGATGTGCAGCGCAGCCGGCTGCAAGAGCTCAGCTCAGAGTCTATGGAGTTACATTTGTGTCATTAATATATGAAAGGAAATGCTTCAGACAAAAACTACAGATTTTGTTTATTTCTGTTCAGAGATCAAGGATCCATCATGTACATCAAGGATCCAGTGACCATGTACAGATTTTATTGATTTTTATTTATGTCCAGAGATCAAGGATCCAGTGACCAATTTCATATTTACTTAAGACTCAATAACATGTTGGTGACATACAAAACTTGTAAAGCCTACTTTTAGTGCACAGAAAATTCACAAGAGGTATTGATAAGGGAATTAAATCTATCAATACCCATCCCTATTCTGATTGTACCAAATCGCATCGTATCACATCGTGAGGAATTGAATTGCTATTAAATACATATCAAATTGCATTGAATCGGGAATGGGATGAATCGTATCGCATCATATTGTCAGTATCATCATGTATCGTCATGTATCGCTATACGAGGTCTGTTAGAAAGTATCCGACCTTTTATTTTTTTTTCAAAAACCATATGGATTTGAATCACATGTGATTGCATCAGCCAAGCTTGAACCTTCGTGCGCATGCGTGAGTTTTTTCACGCCTGTCGGTTGCGTCATTCGCCTGTGAGCAGGCTTGTGTGAGCAGTGGTCTACCCCTCTTGTTGGATTTTATTGCGAATAAATGTCTGAACGATTTGGAGCTTTGCTGCTTCAATTTTCTTCAGAAACTGAGAGAGACCTCCAGGTGGACACCATTTGGAAAATTCAGATGGCTTTCAGGGACGCTTTTATGGGGATTACACAGATTAAGGAGTGCTCCACCCCAGTTTAAAGACCGCCCACAGCTGCTGAGAGCGCGCCGCGCTCCGAGCGCCGATCGACAGGCTGAAACAAGCAGATCATTTCCAACGTGAAGGCTTTGTTGATCCTGGACGTCGTCTGACTTACACAAAAATGGCAGGAGACGTGGGACATCAGTACTTTTTCGGCACATTCCACTGTTACAGGAGTTTTTTTCATGGGAAGAGAAGTGGAGGGACGCACCACGGAGCCGTTCATTACGCAGCACAAACCACCTCTGTGTGGTCTCACAGGACGGTTTTCAGATGGCTTTCAGATGGCTTTCGGTGGCTTTTCAGTCGTGTGACTAACCAAGAAATTGTGGATGAGCTTGGACATGCCAGAACATGTCCTGTGAGGCTTCATCACGCGTTGCTTTGCGTCTGGTTGTTTTCAGTCTGTCGATCGGCACTCGGAGCGCGGCGTGCTCTCAGCAGCTGTGGGCGGTCTTTTAAACGGCTGGAGCACTCCTTAATCTGTGTAATCCCCATAAAAGCGTCCCTGAAAGCCATCTGAATTTTCCAAATGGTGTCCACCTGGAGGCCTCTCACAGTTTCTGGAAAAAATTGATGCAGCAAAGCTCAAAATCGCTCAGACATTTATTCGCAATAAAAATCAGACGAGAGGGGTGGACCACTGCTCACACAAAGCCTGCTCACAGGCGAATGACGCAACCGACAGGCGTGAAAAAACTCGCGCATGAAGGTTCAAGCTTGGCTGATGCAATCACACGTGATTCAAATCCATATGGTTTTTGAAAAAAAATAAAAAGGTCGGATACTTTTCTAACAGATCTCGTATGTATCATATCGCTGGTAGTGTATCGAGGTGCCTATCGAATCATTATTCACTTTCCCGGGGCATTGCTAGGCCGGTATCGTAGCTTATGTCGACGCTATCTGGCTATACTCCGCTCGCTGTGTGTAAACACATGATGTCATAGCGCACACGCAGCCCAAGACTGTCCGCAGAGGTGAAAAAAAACGTCCGCAGAGGAAAAGATGAAAAGGCGAGAAGTGTGTTTTGGTCCCATATGGATATTCAGGATGATTTTCTTATGGATAGTACGACAATGAACAGCAGCTAAAGCAGCCAGCTTGATAAGGACGCACTGCGAATTTGGAGAGCAGCAACGCGCCAGCTGACACAACAAAGTTAAGTGAGCCAACTTTTATGTACCGTGTTACGTGTTGTGTATCTCAGTAAAAAGCGATAATAAGCAATAACATGCTGTTGTCATGCGGTATGCATTTCCTGAGTCCCTCCGTCACGCCCAGTCACCCAAAATGACAGATATTCGCCCTCGTCTAACTCGGGTGAATATCTGTCATTTTGGGTGACTGGGCGGTGACGTCGGGCCTCTGAAAATGCATACCGCCCTCAAAAAGCATGTTATTGCATATTATCAGTGATGAGATTCGTATTCTTAGTACATACTGAACAGTTCTGTAAATGTTCATTATGTACCTGTTCAGTAAACTTTGTTGTATGTTGAAAACTTTGCAGTGAGAAATAATCATACACAAAGGACTGACTTCTATTTTCTGATAATTGCACTCGACTTCATTCGAAAAAACAGAAAATCCGAATATCGGAAACTTTCACCACTGAAGTCAAAAGTTAAGCAAGGTTCATTTTTTTTTACCACTTGTGGCAGGACACACCTAGATCACAAGAACACATTGTCAGTCACTGTTTCAGTATTTTTGCTCACCAAAATTTGCTCAGATAGAAAGGACATCTTTGTTCTGTTTTTTTAAACAAAACTAAATGTAAAATAACAGAAATAAAATTTTGAAATTTCTAAACTTTGTCTATTCATTTTTTTTATATCAAATCCCAAAGGTCTACAGTGCATAGCAAAAAGAAAAAAAAAATTGTCATTTTAATAGTTCAAGACTGATCATAGCTTTTGTTGCTGTTATGTTTGCTTTGACCAAGAACATCATATCTGTTTCTCATGCACAAATTATTTTTCAGTACTTTCATTTAAACCTAACTGTGGTAAGAACCACATGTAGAAACTGAATCCCCTGGTGCAGACTGCAGGACAGGAATCTAATAACTGTTGGCTTTGCAATCACAATCCAAATAACAAGCTTGTCCGATTAGAATGAAATGGGGACCTGCTTTCTGCTGCTGGGAAAGTGAAATGTACTACACGTTATTTGGCCATCACTGGTTGAGCACACTGCGTCAGCTGGACTGAGCTCGTGCACATTACAATTAAAAAGTTGGCAAAATCGCAGAACACAAACTAATAAAGACATTCTGACGAGGTAAGCGCTCAACACTGGATAAGTGGACGCCTGGAGAGAGGTCCTTTAAATCAACTTTGACAAGATGTAATAAACTGCAAAGTAATCAGAGTTAATGACGCGCAATGAACAATGTTGTGTTGTGCAGCATGTTCTCTGATTGCATGTGTTACAACTCATAAATATCATGGAAAGGCACAGAGATGAAAGTGTTTCAATGCTAATGAGATCCCAAACACATAGAATTAATTAATTCAGAAGAATCAATTAAAAGTATCACTCACAAAAACATTTCCGTCATGTTCTTTACCTTTAGGGAGTATATTATAGTGTTCGCATTAGGATTACAAAAGACCAGCTTTGTGAAAGCCTGCCCCTCTTCCCCATCCCCTTTTCAGCACCCTATGAAATACATTATGGCATATGTTCTCACTAAAAATCTCTTCTATCCATTTTTCACCATTTATCCAGGGCAGGTGGTATTGGCAGCAGTTTATGTGAGGTAGTCGAATCTTCCCAGTCTCCTCTAATTCATCCTGTAAGATCCCCAGATGAGGTGGGATCTAAAATCCTATCAGAATGCTTATTGAATCCTGCCTTAGCTGGAGGTACAAAGAGAAGGTCTGGAGGTAGGTGACCAGGAGCCATGCCCAAACCACATCATGCGACTCATTTCTGCACAAACGGCACAGTAGTTCTACGTTGACCTCCATCTTTATGTCAGAACTCAACACCCTGTATGTCAGGATGAGAATAGCCTGCTACTCTGGTGTCATTCAATATCCAAAGTTCATGACCACAGATGAAGGCTGGAAATAAATTTGATGGTAAAAGAAAAGCATGAATGGCTGATGCCTTTCCCTGCGTGCCCTACACACAGTGATAAAAATGTACAAGTAAATATACATACACTCAACAAAAATATAAACGCAACACTTTTGGTTTTGCTCCCATTTGTATGAGATGAACTCAAAGATCTAAAACTTTTTTCCACTACACAATATCACCCATTTCCCTCAATATTGTTCACAAACCAGTCTAAATCTGTGATAGTGAGCACTTCTCCTTTTGCTGAGATAATCCATCCCACCTCACAGGTGTGCCATACCAAGATGCTGATTAGACACCATGATTAGTGCACAGGGTGTGGCCTTAGGACTGTCCACAATAAAAGGCCACTCTGAAAGGTGCAGTTTTATCACACAGCACAATGCCACAGATGTCGCAAGATTTGAGGGAGTGTGCAATTGGCATGCTGACAGCAGGAATGTCAACCAGAGCTGTTGCTCGTGTATTGATGTTCATGGTCTCTACCATAAGCCGTCTCCAAAGGCGTTTCAGAGAATTTGGCAGTACATCCAAGCAGCCTCACAACCGCAGACCCAACGTGTAAACACACCAGCCCAGGACCTCCACATCCAGCATTTCACCTCCAAGATCGTCTGAGACCAGCCACTCCGGGACCGCTGCTGAAAACCAACGGTTTGCATAACCAAAGAATTTCTGCACAAACTGTCAGAAAACCGTCTCAGGGAAGCTCATCTGCATGCTCGTCGTCCTCATCGGGGTCTCGACCTGACTCCAGTTGGTCGTCGTAACCGACTTGAGTGGGCAAATGCTCACAGTCGCTGGCGTTTGGCACGTTGGAGAGGTGTTCTCTTCACGGATGATGCGAAGGAGATGTGTTGCACTGCATGGGGCAAATGGTGGTCACACCAGATACTGACTGGTATCCCCCCCCCAATAAAACAAAACTGCACCTTTCAGAGTGGCCTTTTTTTGTGGGCAGTACTAAGGCACACCTGTGCACTAATCATGGTGTCTAATCAGCATCTTGGTATGGCACACCTGTGAGGTGGGATGGATTATCTCAGCAAAGGAGAACGCTCACTATCACAGATTTCGACTGAGTTTGTGAACAATATTGAGGGAAATGGTGATATTGTGTATGTGGAAAAAGTTTTAGATCTGTGAGTTCATCTCATACAAAATGGGAGCAAAACCAAAGTGTTGCGTTTATATTTTGTTGATTATATGTCCTGTAATGGTGTTTTTTGATTATGTGTGACTTCATCTTATTATGACTCACTAGTGAACTCATTCTATGCCAGTCAATCACAAATATTTTGCTCATCAGACAAGTATATGATTTAGATCATCTATCTAGGCTTCTTGATTGTGAAGTTTAAAAAAAAAAAAACATGTTTTTTTCTGACCATGGTTCCTTGACCTGTACCTAACCGGAAGCCGTGAAGGGAAGAGAGCACCAGAGTTATGTGCTCACACTTCTTTGTCCCAGTTAGGAGACGAGCTGCTTCATTCTGCACAAGCTGCAGGTGTTGAGCTGTGACTGGTCAATGCCAACATACCGGAGTTAGAATCTTATATGATTTCATTATGAACTCATTCTATGCCAGTCAATCGACAAATATTTTGGCTCATCAGTATATGTTTTAGATCATCTATCTCGGCTTCTTGATTGTGAGGTTTTTATAAAAAAAACATGTTTTTTCTGACCATGTTTCCTTGAGCCCTTAACCAAACTACTCTCTATCTATCAATCTACCTCTAGATACAGTAGTGTTCAGAATAACAGTAGTGCTATGTGACAAAAAAAGATTAATCTAGGTTTTGAGTATATTTGTTATTATTACATGGGAAACAAGGTACCAGTAGATTCAGTAGATTCTCACAAAATCCAACAAGACCAAGCATTCATGGATATGCACACTCTTAAGGCTATGAAATTGGGCTATTAGTAAAAAAAAAAAACGTAGAAAAAAGGGAGGGGTGTTCACAATAATAGTAGTGATGGAACAAACAGGTGTGAATCAGGTGTCCCCTATATAAGGATGAAGCCAGCATCTGTTGAACATGTTTTTCTCTTTAAAGGCCTGAGGAAAATGGGACGTTCAAGACATTGTTCAGAAGAAACAGCGTAGTTTTGATTAAAAAGTTGATTGGGAGAGGGGAAAACCTTATACGCAGGTGCAAAAATCTATAGGCTGATCATCTACAATGATCTCCAGTGCTTTAAAATGGACCAAAAAAACCACATATGTGTGGAAGAAAATGGAAAACAACCATCAAAATGGATAGAAGAATAACCAGAATGGCAAAGGCTCACCCATTGATCAGCTCCAGGATGATCAAAGACAGTCTGTATGTCCCTGTAGTGCTGTGACAGTTAGATGATGCCTGTGGAAGCTAATTTATATTTGCAAGAATCCCCGCAAAGTCCCTCTGTTAAATAAAAGAGCATGTGCAGAAGAGGTTACAATTTGCCAAATAACACATCAACTGGCCTAAAGAGAAAATGGAGGAATATTTTGTGGACTGATGAGAGTAAAATTTGTTGGGAAGGTGTCGTAACACGGAACCGCAACAGGGGGCGCAAATGAACGGACAATGGATAAGACAAAGAGTAACAATTTAATGTTGTGAAACGCACAACTGGATACAGACAAAAATATATAATGCCAATTAAACACCAGGTGACGTGCGGGCAGGCTCGAAGATAGGAGACCTCTGGCGATCGAAGAGCCGGGACCCACACAGCTTCCACCACCAATGGCCTGAAGAACACCGGAGCCGCCAAGTCCTGAGTCCCCAGGTGGTCACCGTCTTCTGTTGCAGACCCTGGTACTGCTGGCAGAAGATGAAAACAGTTAATGGTGAGTGTGTATCCACACACCCAGTAACCCTTCACCCACAGGTCTTCAAGGAGGGAAAACCTCCACCTCTGATACAGAATCACCCGTGCAGCTCCTGACAGTTGCTCCTTGGATGGAGTGAGAGGCGAAGACGTCGCAGACTCTCACTGCACGCCAATCCAAAAATCACTGAATCCTCAGGAATACGGCTGCAACACAGAACAATTAGTTAGCACTAATCACAGCAGAGATTACCTTAAACGGTAGCTGATTCCTCGGTGAGGAGGTGGAGTAATAATCGCGGCTTTTTGTAGGGAAGGTGGTGATTGGTAACAGCTGGTGTAAATGAGTGACAGCTGTCACTCTCTGTTGTCTCGGCGCCCTCTCATGCTTGAAGCCCGCACTCCAAGCAGGGCGCCGACTGGTGTGGTGGGCGCAGCAGTACCTCCTCTTCAGCCGGCCCACACAACAAAAATTGTTGTTTTTGGGTCCAAGGGCTGCAGACAGTTTGTGAGATGACCCCCAAACTCTGGAATTCAAAGCCACAGTTCCACAGTGAAGACAGTGAGAGCATGGTGGTGGCAAGCATCATGATATGGGCATGTTGTCTCCTACTATGGTGTTGGGCCTATAGATCACATACCAGGTATCATGGATCAGTTTGGATATGTCAAAATACTTGAAGAGGTCATGTTGCCTTATGCTGAAGAGGACATGCCCTTGAAATGGGAGTTTCACCAAGACAATGACCCCAAGCACACTAGTAAATGAGCAAAATTCTTGGTTCCAAACCAACAAAATTAATGCCTCTCAGATGTGAAGAAAATCATGAAAAACTGTGGTTATACAACTAAATACTATTAGTGATTCACAGGAATTGCTAAAAAAGGCAGTTTGAACATAATAGTTTGGAGTTGTAGCGTCAACAGCAGATGCTACTATTATTGTGAGCCCCCCCTTTTCTACATTTTTACTTCTAGCCCAATTTCATATCCGTAATAGTGTGCATATCATGAATACCTTGGTCTTGTTGGATTTGTGAGAATCTACTGAATCTACTGGTACCTTGTTTCCCATGTAACATTAAGGAAATGTACTCAAAACCTGCATTAAATCTTTTAGTCACATAGCACCACTACTATTATTCTGAACACTACTGTATCTATCCAAGCAATAGTCACACCAATTTGATCTATCTATGTAGACTTCTTGGTTGTTATGTGTTGAAAAGTGATTCCTGCTTTTATTACGTCTCACTTAGATTATTCTAACTCCCATGTATGTTGGCATTGACCAGTCACAAGCTTAACCACCCTGGCAGCTTGTGCAGAATGAATCAAGCCCATCTCCTAACTGGGACAAAGAAGCATGAGCACATATCTCTGGTGCTCTCTTCCCTTCATCTGGGTTCCGGTTAGGTACAGGATTTATTTTAAGATTCTTTCATTTGTTTTAAGTCTCTGAATGGCTGGCCCTGGAATACTTGTCTGACCCTATTAGATTGTACCAGCCCTCCACAGGCCCTTAGGTCAGTGAATCAGTGCTTCTGGATGTTCCTCAATCCTTCTTAAAAAACTAAAGGAGATCGAGCCTTTGCAAGTTGCGGCTCCCACTTTGTGGAACATGTATCTTTCACAGTATGGACTGTGAATAGCCTTTCCAGTTTTAAAATGCTCTTCAAGTAGGGAGGCACCAATGCTGATACCAGTATTGGTATGGGCCCAATCCTGTATGTATTTACTTGTATTTGTAATCATAAAACTGCTCACATTACTAGACAACCCGATACCACCTTTACAGCAGTGTGAGGTCAACCTCTCAATTGTGTTTGTATTGTGGGATTGATCACTGGCAGCCCGTGGGCAAGTGGAGGTTGCAGTTCGACGAAACTGCCCACTTTGGCCACGAAGCGGTTTGATGCTGCGAGCTGTTCATCTGTTTTCGGCAGCACAGCTCAGAGTTGAGAACAGCTGTTGTCTCTGACAGCAGCACACCTGCACTGAGCTTTACAAAGTCATTTTACATTTTTTTTTTCTTTAAAACTCTGTGCTGGCTCGTGTGGGTCCTCTCTAAAAACAGCTGATCCGCACGCATTAACAAATGCTAACGCTTGTTTTTTCCATTCAAATGTGCCTAAAGTCTCTTTCTGAGGATGACATGAAGTAAAAAAAAAAAAAAGCTGAAAAAAAAAAAAAAAAATCACTATCAATCTCGTCATGCTCTTTCCAAAAATACGCTGTCAATTCTTCCTGCTCAGACAGCCATCTAGGGGCAAATCCAGCGGGGGGGCGCTGCTTCCCCTCCACACCTTAGATTAAAAGTCCACTTTTGAAGACAATTTTCATACTACTACTATAATATTAATAATTTTAACAATTAAAATGTTGAGAAAGAATTTAAATGTTAGAAAAATGTTATGCTGCATTTACACATAACGATGACAAGTCACGAATGCCATGAAGTATACATTCTTGGCTGCTGATCACGAATGTGATGATTTGAGGCAGAGGCGTCAGGTGTCCTCAGGAATTGCTGCAACCTGATATGACATGTTACGATTAATGGCATGTGTTGCTGGAGAATTATCAGGAACCATTACGTGCTATTGTGCGTAACAGCGCATTGTTATGTTCTGTCATGTTGTGAATGAGGTGACTTGTCTCCACACACACACACACCCATATTCATCCGTCAGTTGCTGAACAATTCAGATCGCTCCAGTTTGCTCCTCAAAATCCACAGCAGAAGAATTTTGTGAATGCATGCTTAGTTGGGCTCTGTGCCATGGAGTGGCACAGAGAGGAGGAGGAGATGGAGAGAGCCAGATGTGTGGCTTCACGCAGCTCTCGTTTTGCGCATTTTCCCAAACATCAGGCACATGCAGCAGGTGGAACACCTGTAGGAGTGCGCTGATGAGCATTGGAATGGAACTTTTAGCCGACTTGGCGTCACTGTCCTTCTTCAGCATACTGCAGCAATGAAACTGAATGCGATGCAGCAGGGTTTAATTGTACGCACATCAGAGAAGACACTGCCTCGCTCTATTAAGGATCACCACTAATCAAGACGGATCAACATGCTCAGTTGTGACCTCCACGGCATGAGGCAAAATGAGGGTGGTGCGTGGCAATTTTTTGACAGCCAAAAACATGCTCCATGAAAATCACGAATCACGCACCAACACTTGCTATTAAGAACCTATTTAGATGCGTTAAGTCACATTAAGAATGTCAGGAATGTGCCAAGAATGACGCAAATATGACATTTGTAAGGTGTCCTGCCTATGTGTAAACGCAGCATAAGAAAGAATTTAATAGTTACATTTATAAACAATGTAGATTATAAATTGTAAGTTTTACTGTTACAGTGCTGTCAACATTTAAATATGAGGTCAAAAAAGATGTCTATTTTATTTTTTATAAAACAAGTATTTATGTTCATTGAAGCCAAGAAAGGGTGACTGTAAAGTGAGTATTGGCAAAACTTTCATGTTGAGGTGGGGGGGGGGTGTTGTCAGCAGCTGCTGGAACTAACTAATAATGTAACTAGTAATCTAAATTAGTTACTTTTAAAACTGAGTAATCAGTAAAGTAATTAAGTTACCTTTTCAAGCAGTAATCAGTAATTGGATTACTTTTTCAAAGTAACTGTTGTAACACTGGTGTTCACAGACATAAGTAAAGTTAGCGATGGACAGTTTCACTTCAGTTCTGGTGTTGTATATTTTGTCCACAGGTTACATTTAATTGAGATGTCTGGCATTGTCGTGTTTGTTAAGAAACACACAGTTAATGTTAAAGGACAATTTGTTGTAAGTCAAAAAGTGATGTTACATGATGTTTGTCAATAAAAACAAAGCTACTGATATTGGTAGCAGTTATAGTCAAAAAGTAAGGAACAACTGATGAATAAAACGTTTTCTAAGTTATCATAAAACTGTAATGGTATCATTAAGTATTCGTATCAGTATTCGGTATCGACGAGTACCCAAATATAAGTACTTGTACTTGTGTACTCAATCTGGGAAAAAAGTGGTATCGGTGCATCCCTATTCTCAAGTCTCACTTGTTTACTTTGGCCTTTGGCTGAGTAAAATCACTTTTATTGGGTCTTATATCTGTTTCATTCCCCCTGTATTATTGTTTTTAGCTTTTATTGTTTGTATTGCTTTTTATTATTTGTACTGTGGTGCCTATTTTACTGTAAAGCACTTTGGAAGGCCATTGGCTGTTTTAAATGTGCGATATAAATAAACTGACATTATGATGTGTAAAAAAAGGTGATTTTCAAGCCATGTTTTCCTTGATCTTGACCTGTGAGCAAACTATGCCAAAATATAATTACCTCTAGATAGCTATTCAAGTAATTTTCTCACCAAGTTGGAATGAAATCCATTGGCCACAGACACGCACACACACATGCCAGTGAAAACACCCAGCTATTACTGCTGTGCATTGTAATTAAACAGTTCAGGAAGAGCAATCAACCATTTTCCCAGTTCAGACAACCATCAGCTCAGATTGTCATTATGAGCAATTCAGTTTCTTCCCACTCAACTACAAGCCATCATAATACACACTGGAGGTCATCAGCATCAGAATAGTGTTCTTTACTTTAACAATTCATAAACTGCAAGATCAACACTGAAAAGATTTTAACAAGGAATGTCAACAAATTGAGTTGGTATCTACTTTTAAATGCCTAAGATTTTTAATTGATGAGCATCTGTGTGTTAAGGAGCACATTCAATGTTGTAAAAAATGTATTTTTATTATGGAAAACACTCTTGTTTCTGTTTTAATGTGAAACATAAATTGGTGGAAACAACATTTATATTGGTTATTGACTATGGCAGGGGTTTTCAAAGTGTGGGAGAGTGAGCCCCCCCTGTCCAAACATTCAATCCAGGTTCGTTTTGTCTCTTCTATACATTTCCTTAATCTTATTTTATTGTGCCCTTTGTCCTTTCCACTAATCCGGCACTTTGTGGATGATAAGCACAATGATTTTTGAGATTAACCTGTAGCGCTTCTCCTACGTATTGCACTATTGTATTAACAAAATGCGCTCCATTATCTGAATAGACTGTTTCTGGTATTCCAAATCGTGGAATGATGTCTTTGCACAGTGCTTTAGCCACTGTAAGTGCATCTGCATGTTTTGTAGGGAACAATTCTACCCATTTTGAGAAGGCATCAATTATGACTAAACAATTCCTTCCCTTCATGTTTACTCAGCTGTATATACCATATGAATCACTTGAAAGGGATATTGTGGTGTTGGAAATTTGCCTCTTTGGGGTCTCAAATTGCCTTGTGAGTTTGTTTTGCACATATCATGCATGCTCTACAATGCTGTTTTGCATATGCATCGAACCCATAAAGACAAAAAATAGATTGCAATTGCGATATCATACCCCCTGATGAGACATGCGTCACGCCATGGCTCATAATAGCTGCCCAGTTAAACATTTTTTGGCAATATGGGTTTCTTTTGTGGGCATACGTACAAATCATTTGCATACGTAGCTCCTTTAGCTATCCACATTTGTTTTTCTCTGTCAGTTGCCTGCTGTTGCATGTCAGCAAGCAGTGTATGACCTAAATGCAAATCTGGAGTAGTTTCCTGTACAACAAAATAGAAGAAGCTGCTGCTGCCCTTTTGCTGCTCTGTCAGCAAAATCATTTCCTTTTGAAATACTGTCAGAGCCTTTGGTGTGAGCCGCACATTTGCATAGCAATTTGTTTAGGCAATTTCACAGCCTTCAGTAGTGCAGTTAGGAGAGTGGCATGAGTCACTGGCTTTCCAGATGATGTCACCATTCCACGCTCTTCCCACAGTTCCAACAAATCAGGGGACCACGTGGTGGCCCTCCCTGTCGTGCTGCTGTTGTGGTTGCCAGGGTCCTTGATGTTGTGGCTGTCCACCTCGTCTATTTTGCCATGGCTTTTTGGGGCGTTTGCACTGCTTCTGCTGTCTTAAGTTACCGTGCTGGTAATATATTTCATCATCTCCATGTGCTACATACACTCCTTACAGAGTTTAACTGCTTTGCATTAACAGACGATTCTGTATCATCGCTTACGGAGTTTAACTGTTTTATGTGATCACTTTTATCCCCTACCGGTACGCGTATATAAACAGAGGAGTCCGCACCTCCTTACAGAGTTTAACTGCTTTGCATTAACAGACGATTCTGTATCATCGCTTGCGGAATTTAACTGTTTATGTGATCTGATCACCACTCACTCAGTACTGTTTACAAAGAAATTTTACTCACTGACTCGACTTCCTGTCTGTCTTCTTCGGGAAAATCTCGTCAACCAGACGATGCCAACGGTGGTCGACAATTGCAGACACGATCAATCGATCGGACCTTGGCCAAGGATTTACGTCTGGACTTGACGACCTCCGCTGGACACCTCCGGTATTGTCGTGGTACGCCTTGTTGGTCTGCAGGATTCCAGTCCCCGCGTCTGACCCATTTAGGGCCACATGCTTTCATCCACACCTGTTGGACTTCAGGTCCATTAAGGTGGTAAGATGTTCTAATGTTTTCTATATCCTGCAGAAAGCCCTCGATATCGACATGTGGCGATGGTATCATGTCGACTGCTGCTTTGATATCATCAGCATTCCATGTCCGATAAACGAGCATGGTTGATAGCTGTCCTGCTGTTCCTGCACGAGGATTTGGTACTTCTATCATAGGATAGGCACGTCCCTGATCACTATGTTCCACCATGGGAGGGGCTGTAGGCACTTTCGCTTGACTGCGTGTTTGTGGTTTTTCTGGTTTTTTCTCTTTTTACCTTAGGTTTTACTGCCAAATCATACTGTGGTGGCGGTACATCGTCATCCTCTGGTAGAGGAGATAAAGGTCTCTTTGTCACCGACGATCCAGCCAGCGTGATTGTTGAGGCTGTTCTGGCTCTCTGTGCTGAATTATCACATCTTCTTCTGCCTTACCTACAGCTTTCTTTTTCCCTGCTTTCTCTAATCGTCGCTTCTCTGCTCCTTTCTGTCTGTTCTCTGCTTCTTCCTCCCAAAATGCCACTAAATCTGCCCCTACTTTCTGCATCTTTTTCTCATCACCTTTATGTTGCTGTTCTACCTCCTTCTTTAGCTTCTGTATACTGATCAGGTTCAGTCGTCCGTCAAAGTCATGTTTTTATCCAGGTCTCCAATTTCTTTGTTGCTTTTGGATTTTTTTTGCTTCCATAAATTTCCAGTCGTCAGTTGATAAATTTTCCTTTTTTTAGACGTCTTACCCCCCATTTTTATTATTTTTTTATCCCTTGTTATAATTTGGACTTCAGACGGGGGCACACCTAGGGTGTTCTAAATCTGAAGTTTTCACACTTTCTTTGGACGTGACAATTAATTTGCCGTCGTGTTTGATTCCTTTCACCTCCCCGTAGGAAGCGGAATCACTTGCCTCTGCTTCCACACGCCGGTTGTCGCTAACGTTGTCCAAAGTATTACACTTTCACACAGTTATTTACACTTACACAAAACACTATTTACACATAGAAACACTTTTAATAATCGTACGCGTATTCTTATGCCAGGGGAGCTCGCCCTCCCGTGAAATGTAACTAATGTCCTGCATTAGGGGACTCCGCTGTCCCTGCCAAATTTAACTGCTTTTTTACAGTGCACGTATTTCTACCCGGGATTTCCTTTACGTATTAAAACAGAGGAGTCCGTATCCTCCTTCCGGAATTTAACTACGTGCGTCCCTCGCAACCGTAGAGGAGTCCGCCCTCCTTACAGAGTTTAACTGTGTTTCATTAACAGACGATTCTGTATCATCGCTTACGGAGTTTAACTGTTTTATGTGATCACTTTTATCCCCTACCGGTACGCGTATATAACAGAGGAGTCCGCACCCTCCTTACAGAGTTTAACTGCTTTGCATTAACAGACGATTCTGTATCATCGCTTACGGAGTTTAACTGTTTTATGTGATCTGATCACCACTCACTCAGTACTGTTTACAAAGAAATTTTACTCACTGACTCGACTTCCTGTCTGTCTTCTTCGGGAAAATCTCGTCAACCAGACGATGCCAACGGTGGTCGACAATTGCAGACACGATCAATCGATCGATCGGACCTTGGCCAAGGATTTACGTCTGGACTTGGCGACCTCCGCGGGACACCTCCGGTGTTGTTGAGATCCCGGACGAGCCCCCAGTCAATGTTGGGTATTTTCTCCTCCAAACATTTTTAAAACCTTTAACAAGACAAACAGAGTCAAGAAACACCAGTGAGACAGAAAGTCAAATTTTACGCGCGGAGTGCAGTCAGGCTGTACACCAAGGCTACACTAAAGTCTGGCCTGCTTTTCTGCTCTTTTTACTAAGAGACGCCCTCATCACATAAACAAAAACTTGTCCTAAGGGTGGGGGTGATGACGCAAGACAAGTTTCTTCCCGTAACATAAACGCATACGTCAATAAGTGCAGCTGTAAGGAAGAACACTTTCTTTTACACAGGTCAGCACATCTCGTTCGTCTGTTGCAGTTATCAGCTGTTCTGCATCTGCCTGAAGTGTCCTGTCCTTCACACTCCTTCACACTAAGCACCACATCACAACAGTCAAAACGTTCTCTTACTCCCAGTCGTTAGAGGCTGCGAAAACAAAGTTATATTATAATATAAGTACATCCAGCCCTTCATTCCCAGCTCAGATTGACCCCAACATGCTAAAACAAGGTTGAATAACACGTACATTCTCGGGGTTAAGTGCAAACAGCACAACACCGTTCTCATCAGAAAGAAGACAAAGGTCCAAATGTTTAACAGTGATAACATATATATATATATATAAAATCCTTAACATAGTCTGTGGTGCAGTTGAAGGTGCTATATTATTTTTTCTTTTTGAATTTTTATGCTTAAATATATTTTTGCTGGTTATTGGTGGTCTGGAAGCAGGCACCGTCTCTACGGGGATGGGGTAATGAGGGGATGGCAGGGGGAGAAGCTGCAGAGAGGTGTGTAAGACTACAACTCTGCTTCCTGGTCCCAACCCTGGATAGTCATGGTTTGGAGGATTTAAGAAAATTGGCCAGATTTCTAGAAATGAGAGCTGCTCCATCCAAAGTGGGATGGATGCCGTCTCTCCTAACAAGACCAGGTTTTCCCCAGAAGCTTTGCCAATTAAGCTTCTGTGGAAAATAAAACGTAAAAATGAAGCTAGAGATGCACAACTAACACCAAATTGTAGCTGAATCTGTACTGATTCAGTAAGGTGTCATCAGATTTGATGTAGCTTCAAATGTTATGGAGCTAGATCCAGAAGAAAACCGCCATTACCGAAAAATCGTTTTTATACAATAACTTTTGAACTAATAAAGACATAAAAGTGATTCAAAGTTCTAGTGGTATGTTTCATGGTCAAGGGTGTCAAATACAGGAAAGAAAAGTGTATGTATCATAGTTTTGGTTGCAACACTGAATTGTTGAATAAGATCACTGTGCCAAGGAGGGAATCTCTTTAGGGTCAGTGATCCTATGGCCTTGTTTAGAGAAGTGTTTCATAAATGTTAAAAAAATTCATATATTTGCAGTTTAGTTGAATAATAAATTGAATTTTGTCTCTTATTTGTTTTTGTCTATAAGTACATGCAATATCAGTGCTCAGATGACAGTAGCTTCTGGGAAAGGTGCAAGTTGCAATAAACTGTGATGCCAAGCACTAAGGATACATGCTATCCAGTCACAGCAGATGAAACTTTTTTTTACTACTGAGCAAACATCGTTAGACTTTTTTAGGTTCAGTGATTCCACGGCGTGTAGATGTTATGGCGTCAGTGACCCCATGGTCTTGGCGGAGGTTTGCACTCTGTGAGTGCTTCTAGTTTATAGAGTTTTTTTTATATTAAAATAATTAAATGTACACTGTAAAAAATGATAGCCCCATTAGCTTAAGTGAATTTATATCTTCTCTTTTAATTCACTTGTCATGGCGAGTTTAGGATATTGGACTCAAGTTTATATGTTTTCAAAATCTGAACTTAAAACTATCGGTTGTCTTCACTAATTGTGAGTTGAAACAAAGCTTATCTTTAAGGTGAGTTAACTGATATTCAGTTGAATTAACTCACATTTTCAAGTCAGCTGGTGTACCAACATTTTAACATTAATCAAGTGGAGTAGCAGCCGTACAGGGAGGGGATGGAAGCGTTTCCTCGGGGTCAACACTAATGATAAAACAGGGAAAACAAATGAGTCTTTAAACGTGACTTAAAAGTCTTCACAGTATCCGACTGCCAAATGTGTGCCAGGAGATCGTTCCACAGAGCTGGGGCACGGTAGGAGAAAGCTCTGTGACTGGCAGACTTTTTATTCACCCTGGGAACACACAGAAGTCCTGCACCCTGAGAACGCAGGGCCTGAACTGGTACATAGGGGCTTACCAGGTCAGCCAGATAGGGAGGTGCAAGTCCTGAACAATTTTATAAACTAATAACAGTACTTTCAAATCCGATCTTGCAGGAACAGGAAGCCAGTGCAGGGACGCCAAAACGGGCGTAATGTGGTCAAACTTTCTACTTTGTGTCAAAAGTTTGGCAGCAGCATTTTGAACCAGTTGAAGACCCCTAATCCTGGATTGCGGTAAGCCAGAAAATAGAGCATTACAGTAGTCAATCTAGAAGAGACAAATGCATGAATCAAAGTCTCAGCATCAGCCATAGACAGGATGGGATGAATCTTCACTATATTTCACAAATGTAAGAAAGCAGTCCTCGTAATGTCTCTAATATGGAGATCAAAGGACAACGTAGGATCAAAAATTACTCCAAGGTTCCTCACTTTATCCGTATGATGTATAGACACGAACCTAAGCTAAGTGCGAGCTGATCAAAATGATGCAGATACCTCACTGGACCAAGAACCATAACTTCAGTCTTATCAGAATTTAAAAGTAGGAAGTTACTAGTCATCCAACTTTGTATTGATGCAAGGCAATCTTCCAAAGATTTTATGTGAGTGAGATTACCAGCAGTTATTGGCATGTACAATTGAGTGTCATCAGCATAGCAATGAAAGGGAATCCCAAAGCACCGCAGTATATTCTCAAGGGGTACTACATAAAGGGAAAAAAGCAGGGGGCCTAAAACGGATCCCTGAGGAACCCCAAACTTCATGTCCCTATGATCAGAGGAGGTGCCATTACACAATACACAGTAAGAACGACTGGACAGGTATGACGTCAACCATGCAAGAGCAGTTCCAGTAATCCCAAAGTGATTCTCCAGCCTATTGAGTAAAATATGATGATCCACAGTATCAAACGCAGCACTAAGACTGTAGTGGTATCTGAGTCCACTGCTCGCAAAAGGTCATTCACTACTTTAGTAAGTTCTGTCTCTGGAGTGATATTTCTAAAAGCAGACTGCAGTGGCTCAAAAGATTATTCTCAATGAGGTAGTCCACGAGCTGTCGTGAAACCACTTTTTCCAGGATTTTAGAACAAAATGATAGATTTGATATTGGTCTAATTCTTCAATACACTAGGGTCGAGATTGGATTTCTTAAGTAATGGTTTAATCACTGCAGACTTGAAACATTTAGAACAGATCCAGAAGTTAATGAGAGATTTAGAATTTCCAGCACAGTCGGTCCAAGAATGGGTCCTTAAACAGTTTTGTTGGTATGGGATCAAGTAAACAGGTTGCGCTTTTAGTAGACATCATGAGCTTTGTCAGCAGACCTAGCGAGATACCATCAAAATCTGTAAATCTAGGTAACACCTCAGTGGGCGCATCCACCTCCATAGCAGTATGCAGTGGTTGGACCAAAGCCTACTGAGATATGCTCAACCTAATATCCTCAATTTTCTTCTCAAAATAGTCCAAGAAGTCCTGTGCTGAAAAGGGAGAGTGAACTTTGAGTTATGCTTGTTTTTACTGATCAAATCAGAATAATAGGCACGCTTTGTAGCCAGTAGTGCCTGCTTATAATCTAATACAGCATCACGCCATGCAAGGTGGAACACCTCTAATTTAGAACTACGCCATTTCTGTTCCTAACCTCAAGCCTTCTGCTTAAGGTCATGCAAGTAACCATTGAACCAAGGCGACTGTGCCTTGGGAAGGCGTGGCCTTAAAAGGCGCAACCTTATCCATTGTAGCCTTGAGCGCTGAATTCAAGCCATCTGCAAGACTATCCACTAATTGAATATTCTCCAACCCTGAAGCCAAAATTTCAGGCAGTCTGGCTTCGAGTTCAGTCATAGTTGAGGGATTAATGCGTCGCCGCAGAGATAGACAAGGCTTTTGGTCCACTAAATGCGGCAACATAAATGCACAGCTAATAAATGAGTGGTCAGAGACCACCGAGGCAAAAGGCAAAATGTCAATGTTCATGACAGCAAGGCCATGTGTGAGAACCAAATCAAGGGTATTTCCACTAATGTGTGTTGAATCCTGAATGCATTGCTGGAATCCTAACGCATCCACAAGTTCCATAAATGATCTGCAAAGGGGATCAGAGGGCTTATTTATATGAATAAAGTCACCAATAATGTTGTCCGCACTAGCTGGCAGGCTAGAGATGAACACACCAAATTCATCTAAGAATTCAGAACATGGGCCAGGAGGCCTATAAACAGTAACAACATAGCATGACTGATTTCCATACTTCTGACCCTGACAGAAGCATTTTGTAGCATCATGCATAGAGCGGAGAGTCAGATGCTCAAACAAATTATATTTATGGCCCCCAACAGTCAAGAAGGTAAACCTGGATTTATAAATAAAAGCAACACCCCCGCCTTGCTTCGCACCACATGTGACTAAATGTGTACCCTGGTGGGCAGGCCTCATTCAGAGGAAGAACAGCTGTGGGTTTGAGCCAGGTTTCACATAACCCAATCATGTCCAAGTGATGATCCATAATTAGATCGTTGATCAACTTGGATTTTGAGGACAGTGATCTGATGT
Organism: Thalassophryne amazonica; assembly: GCF_902500255.1. Classification (NCBI taxonomy): domain Eukaryota; kingdom Metazoa; phylum Chordata; class Actinopteri; order Batrachoidiformes; family Batrachoididae; genus Thalassophryne; species Thalassophryne amazonica. The sequence continues at coordinate 112,599,157 of NC_047106.1, forward strand.
CAATGAGACCCGAACTGAAGACTTCTGTCGGTTTGACAGACTGACATCTTTGAATAGGCCTGAGTAGCTTAAAATCCACTCCATGTTTCCCATCCAGCGCCCGGAGAGTCAGAAACCGCTGTTGTCACATCAGGACTACAAGTCCCAGAAGCTGCAGCTCTGTGATGATGTGGGCGCTGCGCTCAGCTGACCAGATAACCGGCACAGACGACCCAGTCTGATGGAATACAAGCTTTCTCCGGGAGCCTCTGTGGACGCAGCGAGGTCGGCGGAGCAAGCCAAGCTCTCTGATAGCGAGAATGTCCCGAGGAACATTGTTGTTGTTCAGGCTCCGTAGTTCAGCTGCAGATTAGCTTAGCATCGCGCTAGCCGAGGGAGTGAAGTGCGGCGTCATACAGCACAAAAAAGGCACTAAGCAATCAAAAATGGTTAAAAATGCACACTGAAGGACCAAGAACCATGTCAAGTACATACCCAAAGATAAAAAATTACACTCAAGCCACTAAAAACCAAGTTACAAACAAGAAAACTGGAGAAAAACCAGAACACACAACGCCAGACTCATCACACTCTGTAAATCAAACCATTTCTTTTTTGCTGATTTCCTGCGCTAAGTTTGTACCCGAGTTGCAACTTGTGTCCTCTATGGATAGATTGCTGGACTCGGTTTAACTACTTTAGAAGATAGGCACACTAGAGGTGATTTACAGTTTTTGCCAACTGTGAATGCTTCTACCATATCACATGATGTGCTGTGATTCAGCAGCACAAAATCTGAGTCCACCTCTCCAACACTCTCACCTGGCTCATCAAGAAAGCCCACCAACGTCTCGAGATCCTCAGGGCGTTCTACAGCTGTGCAGTGGAGAATGTCCTGTCCTGCTGCCTCCCTGTGTGGTATGGTGGCTGCACGGTGGCGGAGAAGAAAGCGCTGCAGCGGGGGGTGAAGTCTGCACAGAGGACCATTGGATGCTAGTGCAGCAGATAAGCAAAGGAACACTTCAGTTAATGATGCAAGCAAGAAATTTTGCACAATAGCTCAGTAGAACCTTCTCTTTCAAAACGTTTGGGTACCCACAAAAAATTTCCAGATGGCTGCCATTTTTCAAGACGGCCACCGGCTATACTAATTTGTACACAATGGATGAAACAAATGCACCATTTCTTAGCTAAAGTGTGTTTTTGGGCTTGTACAATAGTGAAAATCATCAACAGTATAAGAATATCATTTTGAAAAGCATATCGTTCAAACTGCCGGGGCAAAATCGTCTTTTTAGCAATTATGATTTCAAGCTATAAATCTGAAAATTTCTGATGTATCTGCATATCTCACATTATAGGTTTTATCAGAATAAAAAAGTATAAATTATATGGACATATCATATACATGTATACCTCAAATCATGTGTATGTATGTATATGTGTGTGTGCGTGTTTGTGTATGCAAATTCCTCTTTAATATGTGTTTCTAGATATATAGAAATAAAAACGTACCTACAAATATAGACTCAAACTCAGTATTGGAAGTGAATTGGAGGCAGTTGCATTGACATTCAGATGTATATTTGTTGATCTGTACTGTAGCGATAGACACAATTTTCTGACAAAAAATATATAAATAAAGAACCGTTTGACCATCTGCTGCAATGATACATTGCTTATATTGCAAAAAATTCGACAAGATAAAGAAAGCTTTGGCAGTTCCAAAGAAAAAAGAGGATCTCCAAACAAGTGACTCAGAATTAGAAGAGGATCAATACGAATTGTGAGAGCACATCATAAAAAAGTAGTCCAGAAGACTTTCCATTGATCCCCATCCTTCTCCCAACCCCAGTCAGATGGACTTTCTTCTTCTGGCTGGCGCAGAATTGCTTGGGCCCAGACACAACCTGCCTGATATGCCGAGCGTTTTGTGTGTTGAAGCAGAACTGCTCTCGTTGGAGGGATGGCTTCATATGGCTTCTGCTTTCTGGCAAACAGGTCAAGTCTGGCCTCATCACTATGGAGGTTGCTGGACCTTTTCTGTGGTATTTGCCATGTTTTCTCTCAGTGTTGCCTCTATGCCACTGCCTTCATCCAGCCTTGCTGGGTCAAAGGTGATTGGCATTTCACCGATTTCCTGGAACAATGGCACATTTCTTGCAATCATCACATATCCATCCTGCTCTGGATCATAATGCATAGAGACTAAGGGTGAAATAAGAGCTTCCTTTTTATTGTCTTAACAAACAGCAAAGACAGCATTTGCTCCAGTCAGTTTCCTTTCTGCTTGGGAAAGAACTTGTCATTTTGAGCACTTGACAAAGGCAGAGGGGCTATCCTTTTACCACCTTTGTCAAGTATGCACATTGATGTATGGGATACAACTAGGTTCGGTTACCCTACACCTAGCCCGATCATTCATCCAATGTCATTTAAGTCCCGTGTGATCTGTAGACCATCTGGGTAAGTACATGGGTAACCCATGTATAGCCCCCTCACCCTTGGCTCGGCTCTCCCACGCTGGCACACCCTGTCAATTCAGGTGCGGCTGTCTAACTAAATCTACCAACTACTTTCTACTAGCTAATTAATTTGGGGCTGCTAGACAGCATTTGGGACACTATTCTAAGCTAAACTACACTGCAACTAGCGCTAGCATACCATTTTGGTGTTAGTAATACTAAGTATGGCATTAGTAAAGCAAGATTAGCTGACACTGAACCCCATGCTGAGTTGAACAGCAGTGAAGTCACCAGTGTGCCCTGGTTGTGCATTGACTTTCACTCTTTTAAATAATTATAATACAAAATCAGCAACTTCACACCAAACTGAATTGTAAACCAATTGTGTGTGACATATTTAATGAAATGAACACTTCTGCATGACATAAAAACATCGCCAAGAGCCTTGTAAATCATTCATGTGTTCTGATCGGAAATATGGCTGCCATATTTGTGTATACTTGTAAATCTATATACTACATTAATCAGTATACAAATATCCAGCATATATTTACTTGGGGGTGTAGATTAAGCAAATAAAACCAATACAAATGCTTAGAAACATGACAAAGTTGCGAGAGTTGCGATATGAAAAGTCGACTGTCGGCCATCTTGAAATTTTGACTGGGTACCCACTGAATTTTCACAAGTACACTATGGGGAATATCTGTGCCAATTTTTTTGCTTGCATCATTAACTGAAGTGTTCTAGTGAAAAATTGAACTTATCTGCCGCACTATGCAGCTTACCACCCATTGGGGACATCTACATCTCCAGATGTAGAGACAAAGCCACCTGCATCCTCCAAGACTCCACCCACCCTGTGCACAGTCTGTTCACACCCCTTCCCTCTGGAATGAGGCTGTGCAGCATCCAGGCAAAAACATCCAAACTGAAAAACAGCTTCTACCCGAATGCTGTCAGACTGTTGAACAGTTCAACATCCACCACCAACTGTGAACATTGCACTACATGCCCATTGTCACTTCTTAATACTCAAACGCTGCTGCTGCTGCCGACCCTGTGCCTTGTATATATATTCTATATATAGGGGTGCGCATATTGTACATTGCAAAAGTTTATACAATAGTTGGTTAAAAATTGTCCCAGTTAACTACACCAAGACCTGGAAACTGCATTTCATTCTGCTTGTAAGGGTCGGTGACAATAAAAGGAGTCTGATTCTGAGTCTGAAAATATACATTAATCTATTCATTTGTGATACTGTCACGAAAAGTGCCACATTTTCGTAACGGGAGCACGAATTTATTCTAATTCATTCCGTGATGGCTGCACAAAATTAAAGTGAAGCCGGGGGGGCATGGTGGTTAAGGTTAGGGTATAGTGAGTTAAAAAAATTGTCACAAAATTTGAATAATTTCGTGACGGGAGCGTGAAAAAAACATGAGACTGGGTTGGAATGCTTAGATTAAAACTTCAAATCCAAAATGTCTTGTAACAACAGCTAAAACACAATGTGACAATACCTTAAGCATATTTTGCTTTGCACTTTGCTTGCAATTATTCAATACAGTTGTTGCAGAACATTACACACAGTTTCCTACATTACACACTAAATTAAGATAAAATACCTTGTTTGTCATTGGGATAACACTTCTAATAAAAATGCAAAACACATCTGTAATTGGAAACACTTAGCACAGATCTGAAACAGTCACACAGAAAACTCATCACCATCAGTCTGACATTTGGCACTATAATAGAGCTCAGGTAAGACATTTTGTCAAATTCTGCAATCACAGAGGCGGTAACACCCAGAGAAGAGGAACAAGACAAGGAAGCAAAGAGATATGTGGACAAGGACAAAGAAGACCCAGAGAGAAAATTGTTCAGATGAAATTCAAGCAACTTTGGTAGACCATGTGGATCAACTTCGGCCTCACACTGAGGGAAGTTGCACTCTAAAAAGGTGCTGTCTTAATGAGAAATATTGATGTAACATGGGGACAGCTTAAGATGGAAGCTAAATGCACCTTGACACTTCCATGACTATGATCACTTGCACGCACTCTGCTGTGCAGGAGAGTAAACTCATCACAAACCATTGTAAACCATTGTAAACTGTGCGCGGCTTTGTGCAAGTGTGCAAAGAAATTTTGGCATGTTCAAAATCTCTGTCACACGCAGGAGTGGTGGCCAAGTGGTTAATGCACTTGGTTTCAGTTCAGAAGGCTCCGGGTTCAGATCCCACTCCTGCCACATCTCTGTCCACATTAATCATGTGAACTTCACGTGAACATTGCTCAAACAATTAAAAAACACTGCGTGAGTGTGAGTGATTGCGTCAGTGCACCGCATCACAGCGCAGATCATCTGATCGATTATAATGAGATGTTAAATCTATCATACATACTTTTACAGCTACTCATTAGAAGGAATGAACATGCAACTGTTTTACCAAGCCATTACAATATAAACATTACCAATATTACCTTTTAGATGGTTCCAAATGCATTCTCCACCTCATGAAGCGCACGAGAGAGAAAAAAGGTCCAGCTGAAACGGTCCTCTGTGATTCCAGAAGCGATAAGAGGTGTTTTCAGCAGCCAAACTCTGAGAGAAAATGATTAATCCACTATGAACTAATTCTCAACTCAACTCAACCTTTATTTCTAAAGCACGTTTAAAATGACAGCAGTCAACCAAAGTGCTGTACATAATTAAAAAATAGGCACCAAGTTACCCCCAATCGTAACCAAATGTATTAAAAATAATAAAATTACAACAGATAAAAGACAAAGTAAAATAAATAGCAAAATGTAGTAAGAAATAATTTAATTTGAATTAATTTTATCTTATTTACATAGCACCAAATCACAACAAAGCTGCCTCAGGTGGCACATATAGTGAGGCTAACCTTACTAACCCCCAGAGCAGCAGTGGTAAGGAAAAACTCCCTCTGAGGAAGAAACCTCAAGCAGACCAGACTCAAAGGGGGTGACCCTCTGCTTGGGCCATGCTACCGAAAGACTACAAATAAGGTAAATTTGTCAGCGTTAAGCAACAGGAAAAACAGACAAAAAATACTAAGTGAAACAGATATGTACCTGCTCATTTAGGAAGCACCAGAGAAAAGAAATAGGTTTTTAAAGAGGCTTTAAAAGTCTCTAGAGATGGGGATGATCTATTATTAAAGGGAGACTATTCCAGAGCCTGGGATCAGCTGCTGCAAAGGCTCTGTCACCTCTCCTCTTTAATCTGGTTTTAGGCACCTCCAGCAATAGTTGGTCAGAAGATCTTAAGGCTCTGGTTGGGGTGTAAGGCAAAAGTAGCTCTGAAAGATACACTGGGTCAGGCCATTGAGGGCTTTATAAACAATTAAAATAAGTTTAAAATCAACCCAGTAATGGACCGGAAGCCAGTTGAAGAGTAGCCAAGACAGACGTAATGTGGTTGTACTTTTTCTTTCCCGAAAGAAAGACGAGCAGCAGCATTCTGAATAAGCTGGAGGCGGTTTAGAGAGGTCTGATCCAAGCCAATGTACAGAGAGTTACAATAATCTAGTCTATTTATGATGAAGGCATGGATAACCTTCTCAAGGTTAATCCCAGAGAAATATGGCTTGGACTTGGCTAGGAGATGGAGTTGAAAGAAACAGCACTGATCTGCTTATCAAATTTAAAATGGTTGTCAAAAATTACCCCAAAGTTCTTCACACAGGAGTGAATGTTGGAACCCAGGGGACCCAGGACATCAGCAGAGCAGGCTATGGAAGTGTTCCCCCCAAACAAGATAACCTCCGTCTTGGATTCATTAAGATTTAATAGGTTAGCACTCATCCAGGATTTGACCTCACTCAAACAATCCAATAATGGCTGCATTAGGTCACTGCCTAACAACCTTAGTGGCATGTACATTTTTACATCATCGGCAAAGCAATGGAAAGATATTTGGTATTTTTGAAAGATACCGAGGAAACTGTACAAAAGGAAAAGAATAGGACCTAGAATGGAGCCTTGAGGGACTCCACAGGACAGTGGGGTCACATCTGAAGAAAAGTGGCCCAGCTGCACAGAAAAGCTCTGGTCTGTGAGGTAAGAATTGAACCAGGTGACAGCAGAGCCTGTAATGCCCACACACTGCTTGCAGCCCAATCTCACTTTTTCGTCCTCTAGCCGTCACGAAAATGAGTCAAATTTTTGTGATGGGGTTTTTTTTTTAACTCACTATTACTACCCTACTCCTACCCCCAACCCTAACCTTAACCATAACCTAATCCTACTCCTTCGCTCCACTCTAACCATAACCACCACCCCCCGACGCCCCCCAACCCCCCCGCTTCGCTTTTAATTTCGTGCAGTCATCACGGAATGAATTAGAATTTGTGCTGCCGTGACGAAAATGAGGTGCTTTCGTCACAATATCACAAATCAATAGATTAATGTATATTCGTGCTGCTGAATCACGACTTGCCGTGAGACTGGGTTGCTGTTTAAGACGGTGCAGCAGAATCACGTGGTCCACTGTGTCAAAGGCAGTTGACAAGTGTAGAAGCATCAGGATGGCAGGTCTACCTGAGTCAGCAGCTAAAATCAAATGATTAAAAACTCTCAGTAGAGCGGTTTCGGTGCTATGTCTGGGTTTGAAGCCACACTGAAACTTTTCATAAATGTCATGCTGGGCTAAAAACAACTGCAACTGGATGTAGACTGCTCTCTCCAACACCTTAGATAAAAAGGGGAGCTGGGATATAGGCCTAAAATTAGAAAGGATGGAAGGATCACCATTTTTCTTTTTAATTAAAGGTTTCACCAAAGCATGTCTAAAAGCTAACGGCACACAGCCAGAGGTAAGACTGGTGTTAACCAGCAACAAATAGTGGGCTCCCACTGAATCAAAAACGCCTGTGAGAAGACGAGGAGGAATAATATCTAAAGAACAATTTGTAGGATGCAGATGATTGATTTCGTCAGAAAGTTGGGAGAAGGACAAAGGATTAAACTGATCAAGGCAGCAGAACACAGAGGAAAATCCGAGTCTGTGATGGGCCTAACACCTGAATGAGCTGGTCGAAGGGCAGACACTTTTGTGATAAAAAAAAATGTAAAAAGTTGTTACAGAGTGTAGGTGTTGGCACAAGAGGAGAGACAACCACTGGAATTAATAAGAGAGATCAAGATATGAACAAGACTTGAGGCTTATGGCTATTATTTCTGACTAAAGTAGAGAAATAAGTTACTTTGGCAGCTTTCTGATAAACAAACATACAGCCATGAAGAATTTGTCGAGATGCAATGAGATAATTTTTTTCCATTTCCTCTCAGCGCATCTACATGCACGTCTGAGTGCGCACATTGTCCTCGTTAGCCACGGCTGTGAGCGTGGTTTAGAGCACCTTGGCCTAAGAGGAGCGACACAGTGCAAGATCTCCATTCATGTGGAATATTATTTGCTATAGCGTCCAGCGCACAGGATCGTGGCATCCAGCTGGGAACACAGTGAGTGGCATTGTCATAAACGAAGTGCGTGAGTGCAAGTGTAAAGGCACCTTAAGAAGATTCTTAAGAAGATATTGGTGAATGAGGCCCATTGACTTTTATCATCGAAATTAGACACTGTAGTGGTGAGGGGGTTTTTTGGAGAGGAGGGCTTGACAAAATAACATTTAATGATAATTTCCAAGTTTGTTCTGATTCGCCACAGCTTTGAATAAGATGGCTCGATCACTCTGCCGTTACTAAGATTGGTACTCATTCAGGTTTGTATGCTGATGGCGCATTTTTTGCCTTTTAACGCAGAACCATGCACATCTCTAATCCCCGAAGAGCCATTGTTGCCTTTCTGAATTGTAAACCTTGAAGGACTGAGCACTCTTGTGTGACAAGTCATCTCTATAGAGCACACTTATAATTCAGAGCAGAGCTACACAAAGCCAATTACCATGAGGCTGGTGGTAAAGAATCAATCCCACGTGTCCTGAAGGTCAGTTTCCTCGTTATGCCATTAGATCTTTGACAGTAGAATCCCACTCATGCACCTTTTAAACAGTAAGAATTTATTGACCCTGTGGGTTCAGCAGAAAAGCATGTAGTGCTGACAAAGACGTGCAGTGCAGAGAAGTACGTTGGCCTCTGCATTCATATCTGCAACTTCATACCGTGTTCCATAACCTTTAGAGTTTGTGTGCATTTTGAGATCTAAAGGGGTTGGCGATGGAGCGTGATGAATCAAACTCTCTACTTGGCAAGCACAACATGTTTTTACCTGGCTAACTTTTGTTCCTTCCATTTAATTTTGCTTGGAGTTAAATTAACACCTGAAATACGGAGCTAAGGAAGAGCCAAGCAAGTGTGCGACAGGAACAAAGGCTACAACAATGCCTGAAAACAAAGGCAAAGACAAACGTACCATTAATATGCATTAAAGTATCACTGATGGCATTTAATCCCCCTGCTGATGGAAAAAATAAGTCATCCGCACAGACGGCAAACAGTCTGTTATCCAAACAGGCTTGAATGACAGCAATTGTTAGAGCTGATTTTTTTTTTTAAATGGTGATGAAGTGCTGAGCACAGGATCGTGTTGGTCTGGTTTTATCTTGTTGGTCAATACCTTAAAGACGGTGCAAAGAAATGCATGTCATTGCACGCGCTTGAGACATAGTTGTCATTTTTACACCGAATTTCCATGTAACAATCAAATGTACTCATTTGTGTACCCACAGGTGTGTTGGACTTTAAAGATGTGGGGGAAGCGCAGTGCTGTTGTTTTTTTGTTTTTTTTTTTTAGACAACTGGAAGATATTGCACCATTGGCCAATGAAATTTGGTCTGAAGTCATACTCAGAGATTATCTGCTATTGAGGCTTTTCAGGTTTCAAATCCCACAAAACCTCAGAGGTCGCCGCGCTGCCAGATCTCAGTAACATTGAGAACTGCATTGAGATGCTCTGATCACGCTTCACTTTAACCACTGCACACGGACAACAGCATTAACATTGCAACATAAAACTATTTTTATATTGTGCCTAAAACTCTCATGAATATATTCTCTGGGTTTATAGAAGTTGTTATTGTCTTTATTTTATGTAAACATGCGAGAATCACAGAGTCTCTCCGTTATTTTCAAGGCAAAGGCTATACGCCCAACCGTTGGGCAGATAAATATGTCTTATATTATTCACCCAACCGTGATCGTGTATTTGACATGTTTTGTGCATCTAAACTACATTTTTTTACGCCACTTTTTAAGGCTGTATTGTGGCGTATGTTTGACACATTTAATGGCACCGTCTTTAATTACTGCGAAAACACCGCAGTGGATGAAAACAGACAAACTTCATAAGCATTTTGAACGGAAGCCTGTTAACGACGAAAAAGTTTTTGAACAAAATGCTGCTTGTTGGCTGTAAGATGGTGTTAGTTTGACACGGTTCCCTGGGTGTGACGAGCCAAACAGAACCACTTTAGATCACAGCTCCTCCACGGGCTGCGAACCCTCCCGCAGCAGCCTTTTTTCCCTCCCGCGTTGAAACCAGAAGTGAGCTTACAAGCGCTCTCATTGGTCGGTTGTGGGTGGCCGTATATATGCTTGCGCATTTACTTTATTGACCCAACAGTTGGGTGTATAGCCACTCTCTATTTTCAGTGGGAGCTGCTGTGAGCTCCGCTCGCTTCCTGATCATGTCGTTCTGGGGGAAAGTGAAGTTTGCTCTTTAACGTCTTGATTATTGTTCTTTACAACATTGTTTGTCCGCTTTGTTCCAGACTAATATATATAATATGTCTGAAATTCGGTTTGCATTTATTAAATTCCACGCAGATTAAACGTAGCAGACACGGATTATTCAGTACAATTGTTTTAGCACGTTTTCAGGGTATCATGCAGCAGTCTCTTATTAACGTGATGAAAAGCATAAAAATTACATTTTTGTAGTATAATATTCATTTACAATTGTCATGTGGATTCTCTATGTTGTTTTGACTGCAGCGACTCTCTGGCAGGCAAGGGATTATGGGATACGTGAAAACCCCGAATTTATACAGAGCAACATTCACATACATCAGATTCAGAAGATGAGTGAGGAATCAGAGGAATCAAACTCTGGGTTTGCAATTGTCCTGGGTCAAGACAAATGCTTTCAATGACTTCTTGGATTCATTCAATACTTCTGTTAGTTTTTCACTGTAACTGCTGTGAATTTTAGCTCATTATTTTACTCTTCTGTGAATCTTAGCAGTGAATTACTCCCCCGGCGGCACTCTGTCCAAGTGCCACCCCCACCTAAAAAAAAAACAAAACAAAAAACAAAAATAAATTTTGCACAGACAGGCATTGTTTATTATTTTATTATTAATATTTTAGAAGTGTCCCTGAAATTGCAATTCAAATTGACATCAAAAGCCCACAGGCTACAATATTACTAAAAAGCAAAACATCCATGAATTTGCAAGTTTGAATAAACTTGTACTCACATTAGAAACTTTCAGTCTTTTAGGAAGGAACAATTAGCTCTTTTATTAAGGTACATATTTGTCTCAGTGTTTAGCTAAACATTTAGCTTGATGCTTGCACATATTAGGCTAAATGTGTAAATACTTAGCATTAACTAATCTGCAAAAGTAAACTGTTTGTGCAAACTGTACACATCCATAAAATGATGATCTAATGATCGACAGAACTGTGACTCTTCCTCAGAAATCAAAGTTGACCTTGGAATATTATGATTTATTTTACATTTTCATTGCTTCATGTTGGTCATTAGAGTGCATCTTTTCACAAAGTGCGGTTCATATTTCAGTCTGAACCCGACACAAATCCATGGCCAGTGAACAGGCAGAATTGCTGTTAGAGCCTGTATTTTTATCTTTTAAATGAACAAAAACACGGTCTGCATCTTATGAAGAAGACCTGTTGGCAGCACACAGAGTAAATTAAGTTTTTTAATCTGACCTGTTGGTGTTGTTTCTCTTCGAGTTAGAAATCACAGCCTGACAAAAACGTATCCATATAAGACGCCTGGAAGTACTTTAATTACTTATCATAGAATTGCGTGTGAATAACTGCAGCATTTTGAAAGACATCCCTCTGTTTGCTCCGGGTGCGTTTCTCAGCCGCCAACAAGCACAAAATAAGTCACTTATTTTAAGAGTTGAAAGTCTTTTCTGTAATTATTTTATTTGTCACAACGGTCCCAGCGTTCACCACGGCTGTCCATCATGTCTTCAGTGTTCTGCTCGCAATGGAAAATAAACAGCAATAATGATCCATCAAGACAAGAAAATATGTTAAATTAATATCGGGCCTGTGGTGCAATGGATAACGTGTCTGACTACGGATCAGAAGATTATACACAACAAAAATATAAATGCAACACTTTTGGTTTTGCTCCCATTTTGTATGAGATGAACTCAAAGATCTAAAACTTTTTCCACATACACAATATCACCATTTCCCTCAATATTGTTCACAAACCAGTCTAAATCTGTGATAGTGAGCACTTCTCCTTTGCTGAGATAATCCATCCCACCTCACAGGTGTGCCATATCAAGATGCTGATTAGACACCATGATTAGTGCACAGGTGTGCCTTAGACTGCCCACAATAAAAGGCCACTCTGAAAGGTGCAGTTTTATCACACAGCACAATGCCACAGATGTCGCAAGATTTGAGGGAGCGTGCAATTGGCATGCTGACAGCAGGAATGTCAACCAGAGCTGTTGCTCGTGTATTGAATGTTCATTTCTCTACCATAAGCCGTCTCCAAAGGCGTTTCAGAGAATTTGGCAGTACATCCAACCAGCCTCATAACCGCAGACCACGTGTAACCACACCAGCCGAGGACCTCCACATCCAGCATGTTCACCTCCAAGATCGTCTGAGACCAGCCACTCAGACAGCTGCTGAAACAATCGGTTTGCATAACCAAAGAATTTCTGCACAAACTGTCAGAAACCATCTCTGGGAAGCTCATCTGCATGCTCGTCGTCCTCATCGGGGTCTCGACCTGACTCCAGTTCGTTGTCGTAACCGACTTGAGTGGGCAAATGCTCACATTCGCTGGCGTTTGGCACATTGGAGAGGTGTTCTCTTCACGGATGAATCCCGGTTCACACTGTAAGTGATGTTCACACTGTAAGTGATGTAAGAAAGTGATGTTATATTATTTAAGTGGGGATTTGATGGTCTAGTGGTTAAGCATTGGGTTTCAGACGAGAGGATCCTCAGTTCAAATCCCAGCCTGACCAGAAAATCACGAAGGGCCCTTGGGCAAGGTCCTCAATCCCCGAGTTGCTCCCGGTGTGTAGTGATTGCCTTGCATGGCAGCACCCTGACATCATGTGTCTGTGCGAATGTGAGGCATAATTGTAAAGCGTTTTGCGCGTCTGATGCAGATGGAAAAGCGCTATATAAATGCAGTCCATTTACCATTTAAGTGAAATGTTCGTAAATAATAACTGATGAATTAAACATGTTTTCAAAGTCATCATAAAAGTGTAAGGGTATCATTAAGTATTCGTATCGGTACTCGGTATCGACAAGTACCAAAATTTATGTACTTGTGCTTGTACTCAGTCTGGAAAAAAGTGGTATCGGTGCATCCCTACAATAAAATAACCAGTGTAAAACTAGCACAGACAGTGTTAAATTAACCCTGACAGTGAATATATGGTCCTACTGTGGTCAGATTGGGACTATATGTTCATTGTTAGTGTTAATTTAACACTGGTGATTTTACTGTGTACTGAATACAGTATTTATATATTTTATATTCTTACTGTTGTTGATAGCTCTTGCACATAAAAAGTACATTTTAAGATGTTAGTAAAGCCCCGTTTACACATAGACGGTAAGAGCTCCCAGAAGCGTCCCGGAAGAGTTTTTGGCCATCTTAAGGATCAAACGCCATTGTCAATGCCAGCACTAGGGGGCGTGGCTTAATTCCGGCTTTACCAGGAATCGTTGAAAAAATTATTCAACACGTCAAATAATTCCCGGAGCGCTCCCGGAGAATTCGCGTGACGACGGAGACAACGCGAACAACAGCGTTTGATACTTTTTAATCGCCGTTTCATCCTGCCCCTTCCTGTAGTGCCGCAGTTTACACCGCCGTAATTGGCGGCCAGCGTTGTATCCCTAACCAACGACATGTAAAACAACGATAGAGCCCACACTGGCGTCCTCAAAGGCGTTTTAACTGGCGACAGAGGCAGACAAAACGGCAGCGCTAGTGGACAGTACGCCGTTCTAAACGACACATCCCGGTTAACGGCGTTCCAAATGGCCGATAGGCGGCGGTCAGTATATAAACGCTAGTGCGCTGCATGCAGGCCTCTCACTCGCGGCCAGCTCCAGATATTTTTGCAGAGAAGCTCCAGTATGCCTCCTAAAAAAAAACTGGCAGCGGCAAGGACTTACCAAGAGGTCTGGTTCAGAAGCAGAGGGTAGCCCTGTGGTGGAGACGAGCAACACGTTGAGGAGGGGAAAAGGAAAGGAGAAGAAAAGGCTGAGAGATGATCTCCCTCCCCCTGCAGTGACAGCTGTTTCAGCCTATTATACTCTGGGGGCGGTGCCTATATGCAAAAGTTCCTGGAGTAATGCAGGATTTGCCTGGATAAATCCAGCGGTACACAGGGCATTATCGGCGGCAGCAGAATACCGCCATTCTCACGCGCGTCTTAACCTGCGATTGTAAAGGATAGAACTGGGTATTAACCCCCGTTGCCTGACGTGTGCCGGATGTTACGGCATCAAAACGCTGCTTTATTCGGCGGATTTAGCGGCATTTTATCTGCGTATTTGCAGCTAGTATGGCGCTCAAAACGCTGGCGAAATGCTCCGCCACTTTCCACCGCGAAAACAGCCGGAACTACCGCGAACTTTGGTCTATGTACTACCCACCGACAAAACCGTCTATGTGTAACCTGGGCTTAAGAGTAAGAAAAGACTGTCCTTACTGTTTTTACTTTGTGTTGTCCAGGAGAATGAAAGTAACAAAATTTCAATTCTCAATATGTCTGTGTACACTCAAAAAACTCATGCATTGGATGAACTCAATTCAATTATGAGCAGGATTTCCATCTAATAAATATATGTTGCCTCAACACATCCATACAAGATAATTTAATTTAATTTAGTTGGGACTACATATATTAGATGGAAATCCTGCCCATAACTGAAATGAGTTCATCCAATAAGTTATTTGTTTGAGTGATATCACTCAAAAAACTGACTCATTGGATTGGATTCCATCTAACAAATATATGTAGTCCCAACTTAAAGAAAACACATCAATGCAAGATAATGTAATTTAATTTAGTTGGGACTACATATATTTATTAGATGGAAATCCTGCATTTAATTGAGTTCATCCAAAGAGACATTTTTTGAGTGTATGCACTGCAGAATTGACAAATAAAGTTCGCTTTGACTGTCGTGAATACTGATGCTATCATCAGTAGTCCAAGATGGCGGCAGCACTTCCACAGTGCCACTAGTGTCATTTGTCAGATGCTCTGTACAGATACTCCACACCTGCTGTTTGTGGAGCCCGCAAGACAGAAGTGCATCACAGTCTCTACCTCTATGTGTGCCTTCTTGCTGAGAGCGAGAGACAGACAGAGACAGAGAGAGACAAAGAAAGAAAGAGAGCGAGAGACAAAGAGAGAGAGAACTTTGTTTTTCTTCAAGCTACATGGCTCATTCCTCTGCTGGTGCTGGAGCGTTGGCCATTCAGAACCCAGAATGAACTATTGGACAGCTGCAGGAAAAATAAAAGACAAGCAGAGGACAAAATGGAAAAAAAAAGTACAGGCAGCGGGAGAGCTCTCTACCTGATCTCAGCTCAAATTTTGAACACACACAAAACTTTCTGATGAACTTGGTGGACATCAGCTGACAAGGAACTCATTTTGTGGCTTTGAAAAGGACTTTTATCAGACAAAAAAAAAACCCCACGAACTTCTAGTATCAGCTTCTTAACATTGCCATGATCAGTCACAGTGTGACCGGGGCTGTACCCCCCCCCCCCCCCCAAAAAAAATATTTTGAAGTACATTTGTTTGTCTGTTTTTTATTTATTTGTTGGCGTGGGAGGAGTAAAAAGAGGAGATGTGATCGGCTGAAAGTGATACTGGCTTTGCTGACATGTCAGATAGAAGTGATTGACTCGTGTGGACCACCGATGTCACAGGGGCAGGCTGTACTCCTGGTTGACTGGTGTGGTAATTTGGAAGTCACACGCACGCCACAAACACTGCACATGCACTGTTCACGTGTATCAGACATGCGATTTCCATGAATATTGCACTGACAGCACAGTTTTCCCCATGCCTCATGTTCAACAGCCGTACAGCCTGTGTGACGACTGGGTTTTTAAACATGCCCAAAATCCTACAGTCCTACTCTATCAGGCCAGGAGAGCTTTCAGGAGAGCTTTCATTCTACAGGTGCATATTAGGCATGTGGAGATTAATCAATTCATTAACTGCATCAATTCGACTGACAGGTTGAATCGTGTTGCATCGTTCGCTGCCTGCTTGCATTGATTTTTTTTCAGAGGCACCACAGATGGAAGCCAGAAAGCACATTTTGACCACAACATACATGATGCGATAGTTCTCTGGCGTGAGCACCAGACGGTGCGGAAACTGAAGTTGTCCATCAGGTAAAGGAAATAACAATAATAATAATATGCTCTATTTTGTGGGACTAAGTGCACAGCTCCAAAAGCCACACAGATTTTGGTCAGAATTAATAACTTCAGAGCGAATCGGCATTTTAAATCAAATGACACCTCTTTCCAAACATTATAATACAAACAATCAACTACAACTGACCAAAACCAGGTTTTTTTTCCTCAAAATGAGATGTCCGCTGTGTTTTATGAATTACATCCTGATGTGCAGCGCAGCCGGCTGCAAGAGCTCAGCTCAGAGTCTATGGAGTTACATTTGTGTCATTAATATATGAAAGGAAATGCTTCAGACAAAAACTACAGATTTTGTTTATTTCTGTTCAGAGATCAAGGATCCATCATGTACATCAAGGATCCAGTGACCATGTACAGATTTTATTGATTTTTATTTATGTCCAGAGATCAAGGATCCAGTGACCAATTTCATATTTACTTTAAGACTCAATAACATGTTGGTGACATACAAAACTTGTAAAGCCTACTTTTAGTGCACAGAAAATTCACAAGAGGTATTGATAAGGGAATTAAATCTTATCAATACCCATCCCTATTCTGATTGTACCAAATCGCATCGTATCACATCGTGAGGAATTGAATTGCTATTAAATACATATCAAATTGCATTGAATCGGGAATGGGATGAATCGTATCGCATCATATTGTCAGTATCATCATGTATCGTCATGTATCGCTATACGAGGTCTGTTAGAAAAGTATCCGACCTTTTTATTTTTTTTCAAAAACCATATGGATTTGAATCACATGTGATTGCATCAGCCAAGCTTGAACCTTCGTGCGCATGCGTGAGTTTTTTCACGCCTGTCGGTTGCGTCATTCGCCTGTGAGCAGGCTTTGTGTGAGCAGTGGTCTACCCCTCTTGTTGGATTTTTATTGCGAATAAATGTCTGAACGATTTGGAGCTTTGCTGCTTCAATTTTCTTCAGAAACTGAGAGAGACCTCCAGGTGGACACCATTTGGAAAATTCAGATGGCTTTCAGGGACGCTTTTATGGGGATTACACAGATTAAGGAGTGCTCCACCCAGTTTAAAGACCGCCCACAGCTGCTGAGAGCGCGCCGCGCTCCGAGCGCCGATCGACAGGCTGAAACAAGCAGATCATTTCCAACGTGAAGGCTTTGTTGATCCTGGACGTCGTCTGACTTACACAAAAATGGCAGGAGACGTGGACATCAGTACTTTTTCGGCACATTCCACTGTTACAGGAGTTTTTTTCATGGAAAGAGAAGTGGAGGGACGCACCACGGAGCCGTTCATTACGCAGCACAAAACCACCTCTGTGTTGGTCTCACAGGACGGTTTTCAGATGGCTTTCAGATGGCTTTCGGTGGCTTTTCAGTCGTGTGACTAACCAAGAAATTGTGGATGAGCTTGGACATGCCAGAACATGTCCTGTGAGGCTTCATCACGGCGTTGCTTTGCGTCTGGTTGTTTCAGTCTGTCGATCGGCACTCGGAGCGCGGCGTGCTCTCAGCAGCTGTGGGCGGTCTTTAAACCGGCTGGAGCACTCCTTAATCTGTGTAATCCCCATAAAAGCGTCCCTGAAAGCCATCTGAATTTTCCAAATGGTGTCCACCTGGAGGCCTCTCACAGTTTCTGGAAAAAATTGATGCAGCAAAGCTCAAAATCGCTCAGACATTTATTCGCAATAAAAATCAGACGAGAGGGGTGGACCACTGCTCACACAAAGCCTGCTCACAGGCGAATGACGCAACCGACAGGCGTGAAAAAACTCGCGCATGAAGGTTCAAGCTTGGCTGATGCAATCACACGTGATTCAAATCCATATGGTTTTTGAAAAAAATAAAAAGGTCGGATACTTTTCTAACAGATCTCGTATGTATCATATCGCTGGTAGTGTATCGAGGTGCCTATCGAATCATTATTATCACTTTCCCGGGGCATTGCTAGGCCGGTATCGTAGCTTTATGTCGACGCTATCTGGCTATACTCGCTCGCTGTGTGTAAACACATGATGTCATAGCGCACACGCAGCCCAAGAACTGTCCGCAGAGGGGAAAAAAAAACTGTCCGCAGAGGAAAAGATGAAAAGGCGAGAAGTGTGTTTTGGTCCCATTATGGATATTCAGGATGATTTTCTTATGGATAGTACGACAATGAACAGCAGCTAAAGCAGCCAGCTTGATAAGGACGCACTGCCGAATTTGGAGAGCAGCACACGCGCCAGCTGACACAACAAAAGTTAAGTGAGCCAACTTTTTATGTACGTGTTACGTGTTGTGTATCTCAGTAAAAAGCGATAATAATGCAAATAACATGCTGTTGTCATGCGGTATGCATTTCCTGAGTCCCTCCGTTCACGCCCAGTCACCCAAAATGACAGATATTCGCCCTCGTCTAACTCGGGTGAATATCTGTCA
Source organism: Thalassophryne amazonica (assembly GCF_902500255.1). Lineage (NCBI taxonomy): Eukaryota > Metazoa > Chordata > Actinopteri > Batrachoidiformes > Batrachoididae > Thalassophryne > Thalassophryne amazonica. The sequence continues at coordinate 112,617,697 of NC_047106.1, forward strand.
TTTTGGGTGACTGGGCGTGAACGTCGGGCCTCTGAAAATGCATACCGCCCTCAAAAAGCATGTTATTGCATTATTATCAGTGATGAGATTCGTATTCTTAGTACATACTGAACAGTTCTGTAAATGTTCATTATGTACCTGTTCAGTAAACTTTGTTGTATTTTGAAAACTTTGCAGGTGAGAAATAATTCATACACAAAGGACTGACTTCTATTTTCTGTATAATTGCATCGACTCATTCGAAAAACAGAAAATCCGAATATCTGAAAACTTTCACCACTGAAGTCAAAATTTAAAGCAAGTTCATTTTTTTTTTACCACTTTGGCAGGACACACCTAGATCACAAGAAACACTTGTCAGTCACGTTTCAGTATTTTTGCTCACCAAAATTTGCTCAGATAGAAAGACATCTTTGTTCTGTTTTTTTAAACAAAACTAAATGTAAAATAACAGAAAATAAAATTTGAAATTCTAAACTTTGTCATATTCATTTTTTTTATATCAAATCCCAAATGTCTACAGTGCATAGCAAAAAGAAAAAAAAAATTGTCATTTTAATAGTTCAAGACTGATCATAGCTTTTGTTGCTGTTATGTTTGCTTTGACCAAGAACATCATATCTGTTTCTCATGCACAAATTATTTTTCAGTACTTTCATTTTAAACCTAACTGTGGTAAAACCACATTGTAGAAACTGAATCCACTGGTGCAGACTGCAGGACAGGAATCTAATAACTGTTGGCTTTGCAATCACAATCCAAATAACAAAGCTTGTCCAGATTAGAATGAAATGGGACTGCTTTCTGCTGCTGGGAAATGTGAAATGTACTACACGTTATTTGGCCATCACTGGGTGAGCACACTGCGTCAGCTGGACTGAGCTCGTGCACATTACAATTAAAATGTTGGCAAAAATCGCAGAACACAAACTAATAAATGACATTTCTGACGAGGTAAGCGCTCAACACTGGATAAGTGACGCCTGAGAGAGGTCACTTTAAATCAACTTTGACAAGATGTATAAACTGCAAAAGTAATCAGAGTTAATGCGCGCAATGAACAATGTTGTGTTGTGCAGCATGTTCCTGATTTGCATGTGTTACAACTCATAAATATCATGGAAAGGCACAGAGATGAAAGTGTTTCAATGCTAATGAGATCCCAAAACACATAGAATTAATTAATTCAGAAGAATCAATTAAAAGTATCACTCACAAAAACATTTCCGTCATGTTCTTACCTTTAGGGAGTATTATTATAGTGTTCGCATTAGGATTACAAAGACCAGCTTTGTGAAAGCCTGCCCCTCTTCCCCATCCCCTTTTCAGCACCCTATGAAATACATTATGCATATGTTCTCACTAAAATCCTTCTATCCATTTTTCACCATTTATCCAGGGCCAGGTGGTATTGGCAGCAGTTTATGTGAGGTAGTCGAATCTTCCCAGTCTCCTCTAATTCATCCTGTAAGATCCCCAGATGAGGTGGGATCTAAAATCCTATCAGAATTCTTATTGAATCCCTGCCTTAGCTGGAGGTACAAAGAGAAGGTCTGGAGGTAGGTGACCAGGAGCCATGCCCAAACCACATCATGCGACTCATTTCTGCACAACGGCACAGTAGTTCTACTTTGACCTCCATCTTTATGTCAGAACTCAACACCCTGTATGTCAGGATGAGAATAGCCTGCTACTCTGGTGTCATTCAATATCCAAAGTTCATGACCACAGATGAAGGCTGGAAAATAAATTTGATGGTAAAAGAAAAGCATGAATGGGCTGATGCCTTTCCCTGCGTGCCCTACACACAGTGATAAAAATGTACAAGTAAATATACATACACTCAACAAAAATATAAACGCAACACTTTTGGTTTTGCTCCCATTTTGTATGAGATGAACTCAAAGATCTAAAACTTTTTCCACATACACAATATCACCATTTCCCTCAAATATTGTTCACAAACCAGTCTAAATCTGTGATAGTGAGCACTTCTCCTTTGCTGAGATAATCCATCCCACCTCACAGGTGTGCCATACCAAGATGCTGATTAGACACCATGATTAGTGCACAGGTGTGCCTTAGACTGTCCACAATAAAAGGCCACTCTGAAAGGTGCAGTTTTATCACACAGCACAATGCCACAGATGTCGCAAGATTTGAGGGAGTGTGCAATTGGCATGCTGACAGCAGGAATGTCAACCAGAGCTGTTGCTCGTGTATTGAATGTTCATGTCTCTACCATAAGCCGTCTCCAAAGGCGTTTCAGAGAATTTGGCAGTACATCCAAGCAGCCTCACAACCGCAGACCACGTGTAACCACACCAGCCCAGGACCTCCACATCCAGCATGTTCACCTCCAAGATCGTCTGAGACCAGCCACTCGGGACAGCTGCTGAAACAATCGGTTTGCATAACCAAAGAATTTCTGCACAAACTGTCAGAAACCGTCTCAGGGAAGCTCATCTGCATGCTCGTCGTCCTCATCGGGGTCTCGACCTGACTCCAGTTGGTCGTCGTAACCGACTTGAGTGGGCAAATGCTCACATTCGCTGGCGTTTGGCACGTTGGAGAGGTGTTCTCTTCACGGATGATGCGAAGGAGATGTGTTGCACTGCATGGGGCAAATGGTGGTCACACCAGATACTGACTGGTATCCCCCCCCCAATAAAACAAAACTGCACCTTTCAGAGTGGCCTTTTTTTGTGGGCAGTCTAAGGCACACCTGTGCACTAATCATGGTGTCTAATCAGCATCTTGGTATGGCACACCTGTGAGGTGGGATGGATTATCTCAGCAAAGGAGAACTGCTCACTATCACAGATTTCGACTGATTTGTGAACAATATTTGAGGGAAATGGTGATATTGTGTATGTGGAAAAAGTTTTAGATCTGTGAGTTCATCTCATACAAAATGGGAGCAAAACCAAAAGTGTTGCGTTTATATTTTTGTTGAGTATATGTCTGTAATGGTGTTTTTTGATTATGTGTGACTTCATCTTATTATGACTTCACTATGAACTCATTCTATGCCAGTCAATCACAAATATTTTGCTCATCAGTACAAGTATATGATTTAGATCATCTATCTAGGCTTCTTGATTGTGAAGTTTAAAAAAAAAAAAACATGTTTTTTCTGACCATGTTTCCTTGACCTGTACCTAACCGGAAGCCAGTGAAGGGAAGAGAGCACCAGAGTTATGTGCTCACACTTCTTTGTCCCAGTTAGGAGACGAGCTGCTTCATTCTGCACAAGCTGCAGGTGGTTGAGCTGTGACTGGTCAATGCCAACATACACGGAGTTAGAATCTTATTATGATTTCATTATGAACTCATTCTATGCCAGTCAATCACAAATATTTTGCTCATCAGTATATGTTTTAGATCATCTATCTCGGCTTCTTGATTGTGAGGTTTTTATAAAAAAAAACATGTTTTTTTCTGACCATGTTTCCTTGACCCTTTAACCAAACTACTCTCTATCTATCAATCTACCTCTAGATACAGTAGTGTTCAGAATAACAGTAGTGCTATGTGACAAAAAAGATTAATCTAGGTTTTGAGTATATTTGTTATTATTACATGGGAAACAAGGTACCAGTAGATTCAGTAGATTCTCACAAATCCAACAAGACCAAGCATTCATGATATGCACACTCTTAAGGCTATGAAATTGGGCTATTAGTAAAAAAAAAACGTAGAAAAGGGGGTGTTCACAATAATAGTAGTGTGGAACAAACAGGTGTGAATCAGGTGTCCCCTATATAAGGATGAAGCCAGCATCTGTTGAACATGTTTTTCTCTTTAAAGGCCTGAGGAAAATGGGACGTTCAAGACATTGTTCAGAAGAACAGCGTAGTTTGATTAAAAAGTTGATTGGAGAGGGGAAAACTTATACGCAGGTGCAAAAATCTATAGGCTGATCATCTACAATGATCTCCAGTGCTTTAAAATGGACCAAAAAAACCACATATGTGTGGAAGAAAATGGAAAACAACCATCAAAATGGATAGAAGAATAACCAGAATGGCAAAGGCTCACCCATTGATCAGCTCCAGGATGATCAAAGACAGTCTGGAGTTCCCTGTAAGTGCTGTGACAGTTAGATGATGCCTGTGTGAAGCTAATTTATTTGCAAGAATCCCCCGCAAAGTCCCTCTGTTAAATAAAAGACATGTGCAGAAGAGGTTACAATTTGCCAAATAACACATCAACTGGCCTAAAGAGAAATGGAGGAATATTTTGTGGACTGATGAGAGTAAAATTTGTTGGGAAGGTGTCGTAACACGGAACCGCAACAGGGGGCGCAAATGAACGGACAATGGATAAGACAAAGAGTAACAATTTAATGTTGTGAAACGCACAACTGGATACAGACAAAAATATATAATGCCAATTAAACACCAGGTGACGTGCGGGCAGGCTCGAAGATAGGAGACCTCTGGCGATCGAAGAGCCGGGACCCACACAGCTTCCACCACCAATGGCCTGAAGAACACCGGAGCCGCCAAGTCCTGAGTCCCCAGGTGGTCACCGTCTTCTGTTGCAGACCCTGGTACTGCTGGCAGAAGATGAAAACAGTTAATGGTGAGTGTGTATCCACACACCCAGTAACCCTTCACCCACAGGTCTTCAAGGAGGGAAAACCTCCACCTCTGATACAGAATCACCCGTGCAGCTCCTGACAGTTGCTCCTTGGATGGAGTGAGAGGCGAAGACGTCGCAGACTCTCACTGCACGCCAATCCAAAAATCACTGAATCCTCAGGAATACGGCTGCACACAGAACAATTAGTTAGCACTAATCACAGCAGAGAATTACCTTAAACGGTAGCTGATTTCTCGGTGAGGAGGTGGAGTAATAATCCGGCTTTTGTAGGGAAGGTGGTGATTGGTAACAGCTGGTGTAAATGAGTGACAGCTGTCACTCTCTGTTGTCTCGGCGCCCTCTCATGCTTGAAGCCCGCACTCCAAGCAGGGCGCCGACTGGTGGTGGTGGGCCAGCAGTACCTCCTCTTCAGCGGCCCACACAACAAAAATTGTTGTTTTTGGGTCCAAGGGCTGCAGACAGTTTGTGAGATGACCCCCAAACTCTGAATTCAAGCCACAGTTCACAGTGAAGACAGTGAAGCATGGTGGTGCAAGCATCATGATATGGGCATGTTTCTCCTACTATGGTGTTGGGCCTATATATCACATACCAGGTATCATGGATCAGTTTGGATATGTCAAAATACTTGAAGAGGTCATGTTGCCTTATGCTGAAGAGGACATGCCCTTGAAATGGGAGTTTCACCAAGACAATGACCCCAAGCACACTAGTAAATGAGCAAAATCTTGGTTCCAAACCAACAAAATTAATGCCTCTCAGATGTGAAGAAATCATGAAAAACTGTGGTTATACAACTAAATACTAGTTAGTGATTCACAGGATTGCTAAAAAAGCAGTTTGAACATAATAGTTTTGAGTTTGTAGCGTCAACAGCAGATGCTACTATTATTGTGAGCCCCCCCTTTTCTACATTTTTTACTTCTAGCCCAATTTCATATCCTTAATAGTGTGCATATCATGAATACTTGGTCTTGTTGGATTTGTGAGAATCTACTGAATCTACTGGTACCTTGTTTCCCATGTAACATTAAGAAATGTACTCAAAACCTGCATTAATCTTTTTAGTCACATAGCACCACTACTATTATTCTGAACACTACTGTATCTATCCAAGCAATAGTCACACCAATTTTGATCTATCTATGTAGACTTCTTGGTTGTTATGTGTTGAAAAGTGATTCATGCTTTTATTACGTCTCACTTAGATTATTCTAACTCCCTGTATGTTGGCATTGACCAGTCACAGCTTAACCACCTGCAGCTTGTGCAGAATGAAGCAGCCCATCTCCTAACTGGGACAAAGAAGCATGAGCACATATCTCTGGTGCTCTCTTCCCTTCACTGGTTTCCGGTTAGGTACAGGATTTATTTTAAGATTCTTTCATTTGTTTTTAAGTCTCTGAATGGGCTGGCCCTGGAATACTTGTCTGACCCTATTAGATTGTACCAGCCCTCCACAGCCCTTAGGTCAGTGAATCAGATGCTTCTGGATGTTCCTCAATCCTTCTTAAAAACTAAAGGAGATCGAGCCTTTGCAGTTGCGGCTCCCACTTTGTGGAACATGTATCTTTCACAGTATGGACTGTGAATAGCCTTTCCAGTTTTAAAATGCTTCTCAAGTAGGGAGGCACCAATGCTGATACCAGTATTGGGTATTGGCCCAATCCTGTATGTATTTACTTGTATTTGTAATCATAAAACTGCTCCATTACTAGACACCCGATACCCCTTTACAGCAGTGTGATGTCAACCTCTCAATTGTGTTTGTATTGTGGATTGATCACTGCAGCCCGTGGGCAAGTGGAGGTTGCAGTTCGACGAAACTGCCCACTTTGGCCACGAAGCGTTTGATGCTGCGAGCTGTTCATCTGTTTTCGGCAGCACAGCTCAGAGTTGAGAACAGCTGTTGTCTCTGACAGCAGCACACCTGCACTGAGCTTTACAAAGTCATTTTTACATTTTTTTTTTCTTTAAAACTCTGTGCTGCTCCGTGTGGGTCCTCTCTAAAAACAGCTGATCCGCACGCATTAACAAATGCTAACGCTTGTTTTTTCCATTCAAATGTGCCTAAAGTCTCTTTCTGAGGATGACATGAAGTAAAAAAAAAAAAAAAGCTGAAAAAAAAAAAAAAAAAATCACTATCAATCTCGTCATGCTCTTTCCAAAAATACGCTGTCAATTCTTCCTGCTCAGACAGCCATCTAGGGGCAAATCCAGCGGGGGGGGCGCTGCTTCCCCTCCACACCCTTAGATTAAAAGTCCACTTTTGAAGACAATTTTTCATACTACTACTATAATATTAATAATTTTAACAATTAAAATGTTGAGAAAGAATTTAAATGTTAGAAAAATGTTATGCTGCATTTACACATAACGATGACAAGTCACGAATGCCATGAAGTATACATTCTTGGCTGCTGATCACGAATGTGATGATTTGAGGCAGAGGCGTCAGGTGTCCTCAGGAATTGCTGCAACCTGATATGACATGTTACGATTAATGGCATGTGTTGCTGGAGAATTATCAGGAACCATTACGTGCTATTGTGCGTAACAGCGCATTGTTATGTTCTGTCATGTTGTGAATGAGGTGACTTGTCTCCACACACACACACACCCATATTCATCCGTCAGTTGCTGAACAATTCAGATCGCTCCAGTTTGCTCCTCAAAATCCACAGCAGAAGAATTTTGTGAATGCATGCTTAGTTGGGCTCTGTGCCATGGAGTGGCACAGAGAGGAGGAGGAGATGGAGAGAGCCAGATGTGTGGCTTCACGCAGCTCTCGTTTTGCGCATTTTCCCAAACATCAGGCACATGCAGCAGGTGGAACACCTGTAGGAGTGCGCTGATGAGCATTGGAATGGAACTTTTAGCCGACTTGGCGTCACTGTCCTTCTTCAGCATACTGCAGCAATGAAACTGAATGCGATGCAGCAGGGTTTAATTGTACGCACATCAGAGAAGAACACTGCCTCGCTCTATTAAGGATCACCACTAATCAAGACGGATCAACATGCTCAGTTGTGACCTCCACGGCATGAGGCAAAATGAGGGTGGTGCGTGGCAAGATTTTTTGACAGCCAAAAACATGCTCCATGAAAATCACGAATATCACGCACCAACACTTGCTATTAAGAAACCTATTTAGATGCGTTAAGTCACATTAAGAATGTCAGGAATGTGCCAAGAATGACGCAAATATGACATTTGTAAGGTGTCCTGCCTATGTGTAAACGCAGCATAAGAAAGAATTTAATAGTTACATTTATAAACAATGTAGATTATAAATTGTAAGTTTTACTGTTACAGTGCTGTCAACATTTAAATATGAGGTCAAAAAAGATGTCTATTTTATTTTTTATAAAACAAGTATTTATGTTCATTGAAGCCAAGAAAGGGTGACTGTAAAGTGAGTATTGGCAAAACTTTCATGTTGAGGTGGGGGGGGGGGTGTTGTCAGCAGCTGCTGGAACTAACTAATAATGTAACTAGTAATCTAAATTAGTTACTTTTAAAACTGAGTAATCAGTAAAGTAATTAAGTTACCTTTTCAAGCAGTAATCAGTAATTGGATTACTTTTTCAAAGTAACTGTTGTAACACTGGTGTTCACAGACATAAGTAAAGTTAGCGATGGACAGTTTCACTTCAGTTCTGGTGTTGTATATTTTGTCCACAGGTTACATTTAATTGAGATGTCTGGCATTGTCGTGTTTGTTAAGAAACACACAGTTAATGTTAAAGGACAATTTGTTGTAAGTCAAAAAGTGATGTTACATGATGTTTGTCAATAAAAACAAAGCTACTGATATTGGTAGCAGTTATAGTCAAAAAGTAAGGAACAACTGATGAATAAAACGTTTTCTAAGTTATCATAAAACTGTAATGGTATCATTAAGTATTCGTATCAGTATTCGGTATCGACGAGTACCCAAATATAAGTACTTGTACTTGTGTACTCAATCTGGGAAAAAAGTGGTATCGGTGCATCCCTATTCTCAAGTCTCACTTGTTTACTTTGGCCTTTGGCTGAGTAAAATCACTTTTATTGGGTCTTATATCTGTTTCATTCCCCCTGTATTATTGTTTTTAGCTTTTATTGTTTGTATTGCTTTTTATTATTTGTACTGTGGTGCCTATTTTACTGTAAAGCACTTTGGAAGGCCATTGGCTGTTTTAAATGTGCGATATAAATAAACTGACATTATGATGTGTAAAAAAAGGTGATTTTCAAGCCATGTTTTCCTTGATCTTGACCTGTGAGCAAACTATGCCAAAATATAATTACCTCTAGATAGCTATTCAAGTAATTTTCTCACCAAGTTGGAATGAAATCCATTGGCCACAGACACGCAGACACACACATGCCAGTGAAAACACCCAGCTATTACTGCTGTGCATTGTAATTAAACAGTTCAGGAAGAGCAATCAACCATTTTCCCAGTTCAGACAACCATCAGCTCAGATTGTCATTATGAGCAATTCAGTTTCTTCCCACTCAACTACAAGCCATCATAATACACACTGGAGGTCATCAGCATCAGAATAGTGTTCTTTACTTTAACAATTCATAAACTGCAAGATCAACACTGAAAAGATTTTAACAAGGAATGTCAACAAATTGAGTTGGTATCTACTTTTAAATGCCTAAGATTTTTAATTGATGAGCATCTGTGTGTTAAGGAGCACATTCAATATGTTGTAAAAAATGTATTTTATTATGGAAAACAACTCTTGTTTCTGTTTTAATGTGAAACATAAATTGGTGGAAACAACATTTATATTGGTTATTGACTATGGCAGGGGTTTTCAAAGTGTGGGAGAGTGAGCCCCCCCTCAGAGAACAAACCAATAGCCCCCCCCTCCCCCCATGGCACACATACACACAATTTTAACATCTTTGTGTGTTTCTTTTTATTCTTTTACACATCTTAAACACATTTATATATTTATGCATTTTTAAGGAACTGTCTATGCATTTACACATTTTACAGCCTTTGTAAACATTTTAATAAACATGTTTTTTACAGAACTTTCTATTGTTCTATTTTCACTTTTTGTCATATTTTAATTATTGTTTTTTTTTTTTACATTTAGAACCATTCTGTGTGGTTCTAAATATCTTTGGCATAACTAACACACTATAGCATAAATAGTATTTATTCAACTTCAGGGATGGGTATTAAAACAAACATGTAACACCGCTCACTTGGCACTTAGAAAATGTGTTGCCATTTGCACTGTTAACATGACAACAGTCAGCAGACAATCACTGTCGAGCAGGATGTGAAATTTGTCTAAGTGCCCCCACGAGTGTGGCTTTGCAAACAGACACAGTGACACGTTGGTGTGTGTGCTGAGCTGACAGGGGGCGTGTCCGCCAATAGGAGCGGCTGTGGAGATCTGTGGTTCTGGACGTCATGGCTGGTAAACATGCACCGTGTTTGGACAGACATGAACTAACAACTGTCCACTGTAACACGCGTGTGTCTGCTTGCTGTCCTCCTGTGGACAGACATAAAAACATATATCGCTGTTGCAATGGGCTGCAGCGAGCACGTGCACACTGCGCACCTTGACAGGCTAACCCAGGTGAAATGGACCGTCAGATCATAACACACAGCGGGCGATCTGAATGTCACATCACCCACGTGAGTTCTATTCCACATGATGCAGTGTCTGTCCTGCGGCGCGCCGTCCACAAGACACGTGTGTCATGCAGGACACAGCGACAGCAGATGTGGACATGCGCCCTGCCCTGCTTTTCATTCATGTCATTTCATGACTGTACGTCTATGATCATGGGACATCTACAGAGGAACAGACAGATCATACTTGTACTGCCCGCTTGATAAGAGGGATTCAATAAAATGTGGTGTTTTTATATGGTGTGTGTTTTTATTTATTTTTTTAAATACATCAATGTCCTTCTTGATATCAGGCATTTTCCTGCACCTTTTGCAGGACAGTGATGGTAGGTCAGTGTTGAAGTTTCTGGCTGGCAATCAGAGCTTTTGGAAATTGCAGGTTCGAATCCTGTGGGTGCATGTCTTTTTTTTTTTAATCTTCACAGCAGCTGCGCAATGTGGTTAAACATGCTGCAGCTGCTCGCACGGTGTTCCTGCATGCACGAAACCGTCACAGCTGCATCGTGCATGCCTGCCCGTCAGCTCGATGTTTTCGTGGTTCGCTCATGCTAGCTGTTCCGCCGTGATTCGCCCTGATTTGTACTTAGTCATACTATGTGTGAAGGGGCCTTAACGATTCTCCAAAAGAACCGGTTCTTGTTACCCAGCCCTTGCGCCTGTCCATCTGTCTGTCCATCATCTGTTGTTAATTTTATTTTGCTGTTTGTTATTTTTAATGTAACCATGATGCTGCCTTCTTGGCCAAGTCTCACTTGTAAAAGACATCTTGATCTCAGTGGTACTAACCTGGCTAAATAAAGGTGAAATAAAGAGTTTTTTTAAGGTCAAGTTTTTAAGCTATCAGAACTTCATCATATGCAAAAAGCAACCCTCCAGTCATGAGACTTGTCAAACAGATAAGCTCCAAGCTTTGCTGAGACCTTGAGAAGCTACCCATGAAAACTAAGTCAAATGGTGACAAAGTGCAAGTTTGACCAAAAAATTGAAGGTGGATACCCACATCTTGTATAAAGCTAATTTTCATACACTGTATAATACCTAATGCATATATTGTCTTTTTATTCATACTTTCCACCGTGAACCACTTCTGCCTCTATTCTTCCCTTTAAATATTTAATTTAAAAAATGTTTTCATGCCGTTTCATTGTAGGACTTTTGCTGCCATCATTATAAGAGTCCTAATACTGTATTTTGAAATATTCAAGCAAATTTGAAATGTGTCCTAACATAATAACATGTTTCATGTCACCAACATTAATGAGAGAAGCTTCTCACCATCTTACCGTGTCATTTATGAGGTCCTTCAGACTTTTTTTCAAGATAATAGTGTTGTAACCTTAAATGTAAATGAAATTGCTGAAGAAGCAAGAAGGTCATATAGGTCCATCAGACTTTTTTCCAGTATAATTTAGAGTTAGAAAACAAAATTGTAGAATAAGCACTTAACCATCAAGGGTCATATGGTTTCTTCAGACTTTTTCTGTATAATAATAAAAAATAATTGTTGCAGAAGCATGTAAATAGCAAGAGTCATAAAGCTCCTTCTGATGTCCATCATCTGGTATTGAAACTGGGAGCCCTGATTTTGACTTCCATTCAAAGGTAATTGTACAAAAAAGGTGCAAGATATCTAATTGTGTTTTCTGTGTTGGACTGGATTAGATTAGATTAAATTAGATTTAAATATTTTAGATCAGATTAGATTAGATCAAACTATATTAATCCCTTGGGAAGACTCCCTTAGGGAAATTGAGGTTCCAGCAGCATTGTATAGCAGCAAGCCAGTCTCACTGCATGTCGTGATTCAGCAGCACGAAATATACATTAATTTAGTGGTTTGTGATATTGTGACAAAAAGCGCCTCATTTTTGTCACAGCAGAATGAATTCATTCTAATACATTCCGTGATGGCTGCATGAAATTAAAAGTGAAGCGGGGGGGGGGGGGGTCGGGGTGGTTATGGTTAGGGCTAGGGGAAGGAGTAGGGTTAGGTTAGGGTTAAGGTTAGGGTTGGGGGTAAGAGTAGGGTTAGTAGTCGTGAGTTAAACAAAAACCCTGTCATGAAAATTTGAATCATTTCATGACGGGCGCACGAAAAAAAAAAAAAACCTGAGACTGGGCTGATAGCAGCACACAGAGTAAGAAGCACACACAGCATCAAAACTGAAAGGAAAAAACAATTTGCAAATATAAATATAAACACACAAATATAGATACCAGACATATTGATTGCTACTGGTTTACTGGCTACTACTGCTTCTCTCCTTCCCATCCTTTGTCTTCCTGTTACTCCTCCTCCCCCCGAGTGAGGAGTTGTACAGTCTCATGGCTTGAGGGACAAAGAAGTTTTTCAGTCTGTTGGTCTTGCACTTGGGAAGGAGCAGTCTGTGGCTGAAGAAGCCCTGCCACCATCACCATCACCAGAGAGTCCAGTTTCATGCCAGCCATGCCTTCATGCCACATGTATTAAACTTCTTGCGGAGGAATTTGTCATCTTGCCCACCTATGGTGAAGGAACAGGCATACTTCACATTGGTATGGCCACACTTAGAGTATGCAAGTGCTTCCTGGGACCCTTATCTCATTAAAGACAAGACTCAGCCAGATTTGTTTGTAATGAATATAGGAGGGAACCAGGAATTGTTACCAGCCTTTATTGCACTCTGGAGTGGCAGCCACTGGAGCATAGAGGGAAGTAAGGCGACTTGTAATGCTGCACACGATAATCAACAAACAAGTTGCAGTGCCCCTGCCAACGTACTGTACATCCTGCCTGCTACCCGTAATGGGAGGAGGAAGCAGGACTTCATCCTGCTCACAGCATCAACTGACCAATACCGGCGGAACTTCTTTCCACGGACAATTGTTGCTTGGAACCAATTACCGGACAATATTTGATCATTGCCCCTAGTGGAGTTTAAGTCTGATGTTGCTTCAGTTCTCCTGGCATCATAATCCTAGAACTGGACTGCACAGTTTTTAGCCATTTTAGTTTGTATATTTGATTTAAAATTTTAGTTTATGCACTTTTTTTGTTTTGTTTTGTTTTTGTTTTTGCTGAATGTAGGGAGATGTTGCCACCTTTGGGTGCTCAGTGTGATGCCTACCGGCAGTTACTGGGGGATGGCTGTAGATGTAAATATAGACATGGAGCCAGCCTACCTGATCAGTTTGTCCAGCCTGGATGTGTCCTTATTGGATGTGCCCCCCAACACACCACGGTGTAAAAGAGGATGCTGGCTATTACAGACTGGTAGAACATCCATAGGAGTTTCCTGTAGATGTTAAACGGCTGCAGCCTCCTCAGAAAGTACAGCCTGCTTTGTCACTTCCTGTACAGGTGGTCGGTGTGGGTTGTCCAGTCCAGTTTGCTGTCTATCCACAGCCCGAGGTACTTGTAGGAATCCACAGCCTCCACCTTATTTCAGTGTTGTGATTGGAGGAGTGATATAATGAGGGTTATATAGTTTTCTCTTCTGAGATATTGATATTGTTCCCTTGTGTGCAGTTGCATATTGGAAATCCCAGCTCTTTCTCTGTCTCAAGCAATTGTGGTTGGGGTCTTTGCAAGATGGCACAGCCTATCTTGGTATACAATAATATGCGGGTGGAAGGAAAAAATGGGTCACTGGTATCAGTGCCAGATGATTTTGCCCTCAAAAGGGCAACAGACAAGGCCCCTATTCCTTGACTCAAATGCTATTGTTCCTGGGTATAACAATATAACAATATAAAAAAAATTTTCACCAGTGTCTGTTGCAAGGCCTTGGCAGTGATGGATTGCCCCTGCCAAAGCAAGACATAAAGGAATTGTACAGCTGTGACAGGGACATTCCAATCATCTTTCGATTGGTATGGTGGGCGCTATTTGTGGCTGACCTTCAAGAAACGGTGGACCAGAGTACTTTGGAAACTTAACCATAACCGCATATAACAAGGAATCTGGGGCCTTGTTCCATCACTGTAAATAATGTCAATGACAGTTCCGGTGGCTCCATTGTACAAACGATATTGAACTGAGAGGCTGACAGTGAGGGTGACCTTTGAACCGCTGCAGAGGTGCACAACAGGCTGGAGTCCCCCTGCCTTATCTGTTGGACATGCGCAGGCATGGGGACCATTTGAAATGGAAACTATTTTGGCAATGGGGTTATGTTGATTGCATTCAAGGAGTTTCTTTTTGTTCTGCAATGATTCTTTTTGATGTGTGGGAAAGACAAAGAAACCATTTTCATCAACATGGTTGAATAAAGTGTGACCATATTTTGTGCCACTGGAACTGTTGTAGCCATTAAGCATGGTCACTATTGAGTTTGTATTCTCTTAATGAGAGTAGAACATTTCTGAATGCTGATTCTGTGTCAGATTGTCTAATGGACATTTCACACTGCACGCATTCAGGACGTTAAACGCATCACTAGTTTTTCCTTAACACTGTTGCTCTGGGGGTTGGTAAGGTTAGACCTTACCTGTGTGAAGCGCTTTGAGGGAACTCTGTTGTGATTTGGCGCTATATAAATGAAAAATAAATTAAATTGAAAATCACTCTAAAACAAATTATTTTCAGTCAGAAACATTGCGTTTTTGACGCATCACACTGCGTCGCTCCACCGGGTACGCGTATTGTGACTTGTTATCAGGCTGCCAGGATCAAAGGTCAACCCAATCCAACTTTCACCAGTGCACACTGTGATGTAGCTTTGTGCTATCCAATAGAAACGAAGCATCAGGCCAAAACATGATAGACTACAGAGTGCAGAAACGTGTCACAGAACTGCTAATTTATACACAGCTGTTTTCTGAAGAAAATCTTTAGAAATCTTTGTTCATCTGTAAATTAAAACCAGAACTTCTCTGTTGTTGTTTCAGAAGAGATGATTTCGTGATTAACATTATTTTCCCTGTTTTATCATTAGTGTTATGATGTGTTTTTATTCTTGTATTCTTTTATGGTCGTCTTTTTATTGTGTTTTAAATTTTTAATTCAGTTTTCTTTTTTTTTTTTTTTTGGTTTTATGTTGTGTGTAGCACCTTGAGATGATTTCATCATAAATTGGCGCTATATAAATTAATAAATTTGAATTTGATTTGATTTTGATTTGAATTTGAACATTATAATGAACCTTGGACATTTATTTTTAGACAAATAAAATAGCATGAAAAGTAATGTGTACATTTTTAAATCTGGTAGATTCATTTATTCATGTCTGCATTTCAACCAGGAAAAAAGTAAAAGTAAGTCCCTTCGGCTGCTCCCTTGTTTGCACTCGGGGTCACCACAGCAAATCCAAGATGGATCTGCATGTTGACTTGGCACAGGTTTTACGCCGGATGCCCTTCCTGACGCAACTCCACATTACATGGAGAAATGTGGCAGGGGTGGGATTTGAACCTGGAACCTTCTGCACTGAAACCAAGCGCATTAACCACTTGGCCACCACCCCTACGTTCAACCAGGAAAAAAGATACTGTAAATAAATGCAAATATTTATTATAAACACAACAGGAAATAATGTAACAATGACTGCAGTGTTTGTTAATTAGAATTTCTAAATGTGACAAAAACCTAATGATGAAATTTTTTTTTTTATTATTTAGTCATTTCAACATTTAATTACATTCTCATTGGCTATGAGATTGCTTTTAATGTAATCAGACCAGAGTAATTACTAAAATATGGATTGGACTACTCTAGTGATTGTGAATGTTTTAAAATTGTGCACAATAGGGCTTCTACTTGTGCCAATGCCTTTTTGACTGAACTTTGACTTCATGGACATATTTAATGATTCATTCATTTAATGTTAAAATATAAAAGGAAACAGCTTTTTCAAATAATTAAATAGTTGCTCTTTAAAGAGCATTTGTTTTATTTAGAGGTGTAGCAGTAGGTGTGAGTTTTCAGAGATGACAGGTGAGCTGGACCCTCAGGAGATATAAACAGATAAAGGTCTTCTCTGCAGCTTCAACCTCTGGTGGAGGTTTTGGAGCTATTTTTCTCATATTTTGAAGAGCAGAGATGCTCTCTTCTTCTGTCTTTCTGGACTTCAGGTTTTGGTGCTCAGCTCTGACTGGAGGTTTTTGAAGTGCGTCTGTATCTAGGTTGTCTGCACAGCAAATGTAGAAATATTCCTGATGTGGGACAAGAAAAGAACTAAAAAAAAAAAACTAAAAAAAATCTAAGTCAGTTAAAAGTTGTCTAAGTCAGTTAAAAGTTGTCTTTTTTGTTGTAGTCACAGCAGCAAATTTTTTAAAAAACAGTAGCTTTAGTTGCTAAAAATAGATTGAACCATTTACAGATTAAAATGTTCACTCAGCTCGACGGAGTGCAGCTAAAGGCTAAAGTAAGACGATCATTAAACCTTCAGCATTGCAGTAACCTCAAGTTTTATTTTTAATTGTTCTCATCTCAGACAAATTTGCAGAAGCTCCGTTGCTCAAACTGGGTGTTTGTACATATCCAAAAGTGGAGAATGTCGGATTGAGTGGGTTTGCTCCATCACCCCTGCTGCTGTGCCTTGCTCTGCTCAAGAATGTGGCCTGAACCCTGGCTGCTGTGTGTGGCTTTGATCAATCCCAATGTCTGATTAGATCTCCATTGGCTCGATGTCACTCCAAACAGTTGCTGAAAAAACCTTGTCCAAGCAGGGTGACTCCTGCCTTTTGTGGTTATGATTGGCAGACTATCTTGCTTTTCTTTACGCAAATCCAAGATGGTGATTGTGTTGTGTGTTGGGGGGTGTGGCTGGACATTTTGGTGTTCTTTTCTCTTCTTTGCTCTCCAGGTGGCATGAGAACTGATTTGTCTGTGGAGAAGGTGCTGGCTGAAGAGTCTTTCACCCTCATCAACATCATGTGTAGCACCTGTGACTGGTGCTCACATGCAACCTTAAAGACTTTCAGCTGAAGCAGATAATTGGATGGCGTTCTGCATTTAAGTTATGTGTGATTCAAGCAGAACTGCCGGGAACTCGACCTTGTGATGTTCGTTTGTGAGACGCTGAGGACCGTGCCTGGGTTTGACACATCGAGCCCGTGAAGCAAGGAAGGGTGAGGGACACATGCTGTCAGCACACATCAAAGGTGATTAAGTGTTTGACTAATTGTTGATAGTAACTTGGTATTTTGTTACGCAGTATACTTGAATTGTGATGAGGATTGTGCAGCTTGCTTCTCACTGCTGTGGCATGCGGACAAGTGGTCCTCCACCTGTTGTGAGAAGCTGCTCATTTGCATAAAGCTTAAAATTCAGACCTGCATGTGTTGCTGATAGTGTGTGTGTTTTGAAGGATATTAGTTGTAACTGCTGACTTACCTCACCTCTTCTATGCTTCGCAGAGAGTCGGTTTGTCGTGTCCACCTGGGGGGTGTTTGGCGGTGGTAGTGGGTCCAGGAGCGCCGGGCTTCGATCCTTTTGGGCGCTGGAGAGCGTGCCAGCCTTCACTCCACCAGAAGGACGCTATTTCTGTTTTTACACTTTTTATGCACCAACGGGTGAAATAAATATATTGTTTTTGGAACCGCTTTTCTGGTTATTTGTAGCGCTGGGTTCCGTCTGACGCAGGTCCGCTCCTCAACCCGCGTCGACACATAACAGATTGTACTGCTTGTTCATGAGGCTCCCAAAAAGCCAGATAGTGATGTAGAATTCATTCAGCTTAGACAAATCAGCATTTGGCAGATTCAAATTGTCAGATTCATCATTGGCATGTTGAAGGGACTTATTTACCTGCTCCATCCAAATGGGTGTTGTGTCTGGATATTGAAAGGACTTTTTGTCAAATCTAATTCCAAGCCCCCACCATCATATGTGAAATCTTCCACTAAGACCTCATCATAATTTAGGTGGGGATGGATAAGATCAACCCACTCAGGTTGATCACCAGTTGCTTCTGCATTTGTGAATTTTCTTCTGAGTCAACCTCAGTGGATTTTTCTTTAGCACGTTCAACTGAAGCTCTTATGGTAAGGGGTTCGGGTGGAACCGATAGCTGGGAAACATTCATTAATTGTTTGGTGTCAAAGTTTATGCAGTTCTTAGCAGAGTTCTTGAATAGTTCTTTATGAAAGCACAGTCTCTGTCTTAAGGAATGTGAGAGCGGGATCCCACAGAGAGAGACCAGAAGTGGCAAGTAGGTCCAGGAGTGCTCCAGCCAGGAGCCGAAGAGTTTCCACAGAGACGTGTGGAACCAGTAGCCAGTACCAGGGTCCAGGTCCGCACAGGGGCAGTACTGGATAGTTCTGGAACACGAGGAGAAGAACAGTTTTTGCTATTGCAGAGTCAAGGGGCCAGGCCAGCGTTACCTTTGTATAACTGCAGGGTGCTTCGGTGTCTGAGCGCACAGCTGGAGACGCATTCAAGGTCACAGTGCAGTAGTCGGATAAATTATGTGATCCCCCTCTGGAGCGTTTGGCAAGACTCGGTGGCTGGCGAGGCAAAAGGTTAACACGGCACCGAAAAACAGACTGGGAGGCTGAAGAATAAACTAAAGAATAAATAAAGAATAAACTAAATCTCTGCTCTTAAATAGTCTCTACCTAATCAAACATAATTGATAACTGGTATGCAGATCAACTAAAGGGCACCATCAAATGGAGAACAGAAAATACTACAGGAACAAAACAGAACGCGAAAATAAGTCATTACACCTGACGTGGCAGGGCAAAACACTACAGAAGCTTTTACAAAATTTGTACAGGTGTTAGAATTTAGAAATTGTCATTTATGTTGTCTAGCTGACATCTGCTGGCTTGATATCAGTTATCTGTCTCCATTTTTCTTGCTGTCGCCAGCAAGGAAAATGTAACAGGACCATGGCCCTTGAATAAACTTCACTGACAGGTCATGTAGGGACAAAACACCCTGTGATCACTGGCACTCTGCCTGATGCACATAAAAAAGAAACCACACACAGGGACTGGGACTCTCCCCTATCCCAACTGAGGTAACAGTCTAGTGCATTGTTTTTCAGGACATACTGCCCATTTTGTTGTTCATGGACCGGGGCACCTGATAAACTAATTCTTTGAAAAGTATGTGAGCACCGGAAGAGTGGTATAGATGAAATTAGAAAATGTGCTTCTAGAGATGATATGTCACATTTTACAGTGCCTACAAGACATTTCATGATAGCTGATTTTACAGAGTATCAGGTGCATTGTTGATCACATTACAAAATAAAGTGTGGACTGCCCCTGTGGGTTGGTTGCTTTTGCAGCCATAACCTGTTACATATTTTTCTATGGACAGAATATCATATATTGATGGGTTTTGTGGATCACCTTTGGAAACAATTATTGAAATTTCTCGATTGACACGCCAACCTTGTGAATGAAATAGTGAATTTTGAACTTGATGGGGATGGTCCCTTGGCATTTCAAGGTGGAGGCATTTGTTCTTGTCATGGACTACTGGATTAGATCTGTGGGTTTTGCCAGGGCTGTTTTCAGGCCCAACTCCATCTGACATACTTTAGGGCCAGATCTGACTTGATGCAGACAGAAATCTGAGTATCTGTGAATCCAGACTCTGTTAAGGAGAAGCAGGTAGACTTTCCTGCAAATCACTAGTCATTTTCCTTGGAACAGGAATTCTTGTCAATGTTAACTGTGTGGGCTTCAGGTAATTCCCCATCAAATGGGTAGAGATTTAATCTATTTTAAGTTATGACAATGTCATGACAGGCAGGCTGATTTTTGCTTCAACCAAAGTAGGGCATCTTCTGACTTTAAAATCTTACGAGGTCTATTAGAAAAGTATCCGACCTTATTATTTTTTTCAAAAACCATATGGATTTGAATCACGTGTGATTACATCAGACATGCTTGAACCCTTGTGGGCATGCGAGAGTTTTTTCACGCCTATCGGTTATGTCATTCGCCTGTGGGCAGTCTTTGAGTGAGGAGTCGCCCACCCTCTCGTCGATTTTTTCATTGTTTAGGAATGGCTCAGAGACTGCTGCTTTGTTTGATAAAAATTTTTTCAAAAGCTGTAAGGCACAACTGAGTGGACACCATTCGATAAATTCAGCTGGTTTTCAGTAAAAATTTTAACGGCTGATGAGAGATTTTGGTCTGATAGTGTCACTTTAAGGACGGCCCACGGCGCCTGACGGCAATCTGTGCTTCGAGGCGGCAGCGTCTCGCCGTTTCAAGTTGAAAACTTCCACATTTCAGGCTCTGTTGACCCAGGAAGTCGTCAGAAAACAGAGAACTTTCAGAAGAAGTCGGCATGAGGAGTTGTTAACGGACATTTTGTAATGAAAGAACGTGCGGGCAGAGTCGCATGTCGGGCCGGACCCGACCGCGGGGGGTCGCGACAGGAAAAACACCTCTGTTGGAAACCTTAACGGACAAGTTGGAACATGCCCAAGCTGTTAAACAATTTCTCAGTTACTCACTTGTTGAAAGCCATCAAAAGCTGCCTGAATTTTACAAATGGTTTTCAACACGGAGGTGTTTTTCCTGTCGCAGGGCGCACACAGATTCACCAAGTCGTCACGGAAACGACTCTGCGAATTTGCGCGCACGTCTTTCATTGCAAAATGTTCTTTAACAGTGGAATGTCCGCATAAAGTCCTCATGCCGGCCTCTTCTGAATCTTCTCTGTTCTCTCACGATGTCCTGGGTGAATTAAGCCTTAAATTAGGATGTTTTCAGGTCGAAACAGGCCGACGACAGTGCCTGGAAGCGCTGCGCGACGTCCCGCTCTGTGGGAAGTCCTTACAGAGACAGAAACACCCCGTAATCTCTCATCAGCCGTTAAACTTTTCACCGAAAACCAGCTAAATTTCTCGAATAGTGTCCACTCGGATATTCCTCACAGGTCCAGAAAAAATTTTGATAAAGCAACGCGCGCCGTCTTGAGCAGCGTGTGAAACAAAGGAATTCAGCCGAGAGGGCGGGACCACATCTCACTCAAGGCCTGCCCACAGGGAAATGACGTCACCGACGCGTGAAAAAACTCACGCATGCGCACGAGGGTTCAAGCATGATTGGTGTAATTGCACGTCATTCAAATCCATATAGTTAAAAAAATAAATAAAAGTGTCGGTTTCTTATCTAATACACCTCGTATATCTTATGGTACTTTTGGAAGAACATGAGCAAGTTCATTGATCTCTTTGTGGGAAACTGACACAGTGGCCATTTGAAGCAAAACCTCCATGGTTGAGCATGTGAATATTGATGCATGGGGAAATTAGTGATATTTATGTTTTGTTCTACTACTGTCAAATTGGAGAGTTGGGGAGGAACTGGACCAGAGACCATATTATTTTCCCTTGAAAATAATTTGATGTAAGATTTATCTGCATCGTCTGCAAATGCCATTTTGATAAGAGTTTGAAGATATTCTACGATTTTACCAAATGTTACAAAAGTGGAATTGTACTGCAATTGATTTAACTCAAATGGCCTGATGGCAGCAAGTGCTTCTTTAAATTTGTTATCCAAACTTATTTGACACGGTTCTTTGAAAACCAAATTGAAAAAACCTTTATGGTTAGAATTTTTAAGATTGCTCAACTGTAGCAGAATCTTTCTGCACATTCTTTGGTGATGTTTGTACATTTCTTTTTTGGACTTGTCTGGTATGGGTGGGACATACATAACTGCAAATTTAAAACACGTTTTCAAGGCTTTTCTCTTTCTTCATGTGCATTTTTGTTAGCTTGACAGAATTGGCAGATGTAAGATCTTTTTTGACATGTTTTGCTTTTTCTGTGATGCCAGCTTGATTTCAGACATATTTTTTTGTCTTTGTCTTTGTTTTGCTTGTCTGTGTGTTGAGACTGCATGGTATGGGATTAGATAGCATAGGTTGAGTGGTACTGTTGTTGTTGTTGCTGCTGTTGTTGTTTGTGTCTGGAGTATTACCTGATGGACTATTGAAAGTGGCATAGGTATGATCCTGTGGGTCGGATTGACTATTGAAAGTGGCATAGGTATGGTCTTGTGGGTCTTGCTCTTTGGCAGTGATTCATCTTTAGGTTGTGTGGGTGAAGAAGTATTTGAGGTGTTGGCATGGGAAGTGCCGGGCCACTACATTAGCATAGGATGGGCGAATGTTGGCAGTGAACTCTTGTTGAGATCCTGTGCTAATCCCACATTGATGTTGTAACCAAGAGTAGCAGCAGCTGGGGTTGCAGCCCATCCATTTTTCTAAACCATTTGAGTGACATAGGTTTGCCTTGTTGGCAACAGATGATGATGCGACATGACTTCACTGGACCATAGATACCAGTTGTCAGCTATGTTTGAAGATTGTGTGCCTCAAATTTCCAGTTTGACCAAAACTGCCATGGCAGGAAAGTGACAAACAATGGAAAAAACAATTGCCATCGGATGGCACATCATGAATGGTAAAGTTATTACCATTTAAGGTGGCCTTGTTGCCACAGATAAGCATAACCCTATTTGAGGATGTTATTTTGACCAACTGCATAAGTGACGACAGCCTTTCTTGAATTAATTGAGAAAATCACAATAAACTTAGATAAATCAGCTTTTCAACAATTTTAAATGTAGTTTTAGATTTTTTTATGCCTTTGATTTGATTAGAAAATAATACATGTACTTTACATGCTAGATCAGGACTCTTCAACTCATTCCAATCAATCAATCAATCAATTTTATTTATATAGCGCCAAATCACAACAAACAGTTGCCCCAAGGCAACCACCCACTCCACCAGGTGATTTCACTGATTAACATCACTTTGAGCAGATGGAATCAGTTAATCAGCCCTTTTTGGAATGACTTGTAGAGCCCTGCGCGAGATAGTCACTGACTGACCTTAGCCCTCTGGGGCCGACGCCGTCGTATACAACGGCTAAGACCAAGCTTTGCTAAATTCTAAATAACTTTTTAATGATATGAGATAGAAACTTACTACTTTTTTTTTTTTTTTTTTTTGCTGAAAAGTTAACTCCGCGGACCTTCGAGCCACCATCCACCATCTTTATACTCCTCATAGAAGCTGTGTGATGACGTGTGCAATGTGAGTGTCCAATCGGAATTGGTTCACCGTCACATGGTTTTCCAAAATCCAATCGTAGGGCAGATTTACCTCACGTGATAAACCAAAGATTGTTTTTAGGAGTGATGTATTACTAGTTGGCCCGTTTGAATAGCCATCTGGCTGTTGGCTCCAACAAACCTGTGGCAAGCTCTCTCGCTGTGGCATAAAGCACTGTTTACCATATCTATGGAGCAAGGGGGAGGGGCTGCTCCTGAGAGTTTAAGGAGCCAAAGTGGGCCAAAGTGTGAAAGCTGCTTTCAGAGCAGGACAGAACTCTCCAAAACACAGTAGAAGTAGAAGTAGAAGTTTGTGATGTGACCTTTGTGTAATAGCAGACAGAAATTGCTTTGGGATGAAGACAAACAAAAAGCATAGACCATTTATATATATTATATATATATATATATATATATATATATATATATATATATACAATTTATTGTATATATTGTTCAAAATGTGAATTTGTTTATTGTTTGAACCTTTTTGTTGTACAGTCTTTCACACAAGGGCCCAAATGACCTTTATAAAGTGTCAAAACAGTTGTTTATTATAGTTTGCTGTGTGTTTAGAATAAATGTGTGTGGAAAATTATTTTCCGCTTTACTTTTTCCTTTCTTATTTCTGATTGTAAACCTTTATTAAACTTATAAAACACAACTATAGCATATATATTCTGAAAGTACAGGTTGTCCTGAAAAAAAAGAGACTTAAAACTTGATTGTGGGATGCAGGGAGAGCTGTGAACAGCAATAACAAAACATTTATGCCAGGCGAGTGAACTGTCCAAAAAATGCCCTCGGACCCCAGATGGTTAAGGGCTGTCAAGGTGTGCGCTGCCTCTCAGGTTAGTGTTTCCAGTTTCAGTGTCAACTGTCCACTGAATTTGCAGGAGATCTCCTCTAGTAGCGCAAGATCTCCTCTATTATTGCTCCAGGAAGATTTAACTTTTGGCATTTCTGGTTTCAGCATCGCGCCACCATAGGGCAAGCTTGCACCACAGATGCCGGTGCTTCACTCATAATATTCTGCTTGGCCCTGCCTTCTGCCTCTGTGTGTTTCTAGGTGGTGTGCTGCAGAGCTGATCACCGCACCTGTGGTTCATCATCGCACCTGTTTTTAAACCCTGGTTCAACAGTTCTATCTTTGCCAGAAACTCAGTTATCACAACATGGTACCTGGCTCCCCTATAGCAGACTGCTATAGGCTAGTGACTAAACAATAGCTCTAATTAGCACCTATTGTGCTCTAGTTAGCACCCTCCTAATGATGGGATGGACGCCTCTCCTGACGGCTCCCCTTCCGACTCTCCTGATGATGTGACTGACTCATTACCATGAACAAAAGACTGAAACTGCTTTGACCTGAATACCCCATTGTAAACAGGGGATAAAGCGTGTCTCAGACCCCCTACTCCGTTAAGGCTGGGTTTCAACTGTTTCACATAAAATGCCTCCTTCACTCCTCTCTCAAACCATTTCCTTTCTCTGGCTAAGATTTTAACTTCCTTGTCCTCAAACGTGTGGTTTGTGTCTTTAAGGTGGAGATGAATTGCAGACTGAGGTCCACCGGTACCCTCTCTGCGGTGCTGGTATAGCCTTTTGTGTAACGGCTGCTTAGTCTCACCTATGTAGTGTTCGTTACAGTTTTCCTGACATCTGATAGAATACACTACATTGCTCTGTTTGTAACTAGGGATCCTGTCCTTTGGGTGAACTAATTTCTGTCTCAAGGTGTTAACAGGTTTAAAGTAAACTGGGATTTTCTACTGTCTGTAGTTTTTCCCCTGCTCCTGCTAAATAAGGGGGAGACACTCCTCTTCTTCTTGGCTCCGACTCCTGTCTGTCTGGTCTCTTTGTTCTTTGAGACTTTTGCACTTTATCCAGGGACCATCGTGGGTAACCACATACTGTGAGGGCTTTCCGGACATGTTGTTGTTCTTTAGCCCTTCCCTCTGTAGCTGTGGGCACCTGTAGGGCTCTGTGTTGAAGAGTCCTGATCACCCCGAGCTTGTCTTCAAGGGGGTGATTTGAGCCAAAGAGCAGATATTGGTCAGTGTGAGTGGGTTTTCTGTAAACCCCTGTCTGGAGCTGCCTGTTCTCTCCAATCGTAACATCACAGTCCAAGAAGGCTAAATGGTTGTTTCTGGCATCCTCACGTGTGAACTTGATATTGGAATCCACCGAGTTGATGTTCTCTGTAAAGGCCTTCACTTCCTGTTGCTTGATTCATCCCTGATGAATGCCATTTGTCACAGGGAAGAAATCAGACATTATGCACATGCTCCATACAGCAATCACAGTACCTGTGTACAGGCTGGCAATGATATCCAGCCATTTGTTCGGGATCTCATGAATTCCCGGCATGTTCCAGACCCAGCCAACCAAATCAAATACTTTGCAAAAATCAACACAAACGAAGCACTATTCATGCTGGCATTCAGCAAGTAATCATATGGAGTTCTGCAAGTGCAAATGCATTAACTGCTCCAAAACACCAAATTCCTATAATTGCTGTGAGCTGAAAGGTAAGAGTGGATCAGACAAACCCCCAGCCTTTATGTAATTGGTGCCATGCATCATGCTAGCTAACAGCAAGTGATTCTGAAATAAGCCCGTTTAGCTCATTTGCAAGTATATAATGTAACCTGTTGTGACTGCAGCATCATTCAAAAACTGGAAACACTGAAGGAAAATTACTGGAAATTAGCTAAAAAAAAAAAAAAAAAAAAAGAGAGAGAGAATGCGAGAGAGAGAGAGAAAAGTGTTGTGAAAGCATGTGTTCTTTCCTACAACTTCTCATTTGTTCATCAAATTGTAAAAATAATTTCTACCTCCATGCATCTCTGTCTGATCCAAATAGGTCCCAGTGCTCATTAAATGATATTACAAATACTGCAATCAGTTTAATTATTCTGAAAAATTCCAATTCATAAAATCAGTTAAATAGCCACTTGGGACAATGTGAAAGTATATGTAATACTAATTTTCTAAATACAAGTTCATATTTTGCTGTCTGTCTTTTGGCTGCCCCCTGTTGTTCAGGGTCATCACAGCAGATCTCATACAGATCCACTTTGGAATTTGGCACAAGTTTCATGCCGGAAGGCCTTCCTCATGCAACTCCACACAGTAAAATCACCAGTGTTAAATTAACACTGACAGTGAACATATGGTCCCACTCTGACCAGAGTAGCACCATATTTACACTGGCAGTGTTAGTTTTACACTGGTGATTTTACTGTGCAGTTTTACCCACAGGAACACACACAGCCCCCTGGTCTTCTTTGAGGTCAATATCCAAGTACAAACCAGGACCCACTTGGTTTAGCTTCAGAGAACTGACCAGATCAGGTGCTCACAGCAGACTGCTGTGGTTTTGAAGTCACATCTCAAGGTAAAGTTAGTCTCTAAGTAATGCTTTATTTTATTTATTTATGTTACTGCATAATTGACTTAAAAGCAAATGATAACTGCTGCTCCTGACATTTTCTCCATCACAGAGAGCCTTAAATGAAGTAAGGCAAAGCAAAGTGCCTTGTGTACAGTTCTCCATATGAGCCTTCCGTGTTTATGACACGTGATTGTTTTCTTGTGTCAGTTGCCTACTGGGAAATAACACCTGCTCTGTAACATGTTTTAATGAGAACTTTGTGTTTGCATGTGCTTTGCCTTATGCTTGCAAGAATATGTGCTGCTGATGCATGACAGGAAAACAGTTTCATCACTTTATTGCCTTACTGATGGAACAGTGGGAACATTTGATAATGCGATTTCTGCAACCAGGCAAAGTACATGCACATTAGCACAACATGAGTGTCATTATATGTTGAAAATAATAAATATAGTAACTCATTCGTGATGCCTGGACTTAGGGACCTTTTGGTCACAATTTTAAGTATGTAGAAACGTACATCTACAGGTGAGAAATCGATACTTGTGATATCACAATACTTTCTAAGACATAAAAATCCATTTTTAAACTCCAGCAATCGATATGTCCAATTTCATTGCTTACATATACAAATACTATTACTCAGAGGTCTGAAATCCTAATCCCCTTTGAAGTGGTGTCCTTGGGACTGCACACACTTCTTCCAGCAGTTCTACCATTGATGGAAGCATTTCTGAAAGGTTTGTTTGGGAATGTGTCCAGCTGGGCTATTGCATTCTGCGTGATGCCTTCCCACGACTCAAATTGCATCCCTTTTGTTGTCGTTTTGATCTTGTGGAACAGCCAAAAATCTGATGGAGCCATGTCAGGAGAGTAGGGAGCCTGACAAATCACGGGAGTGTTATGTTTGGCCAGGAAAGCATGAATTAGCTGAATGGGCAGGTGCATTGTCATTTTGGTGTTGCAAACTTTGTGCCACCCACAGATCACCATGAAGGTGATGCAAGACCTCCCAAGAATACTCTTTATTAATATTTTGGCCTTCTGGTATGTGCTCATGATGCACCACCCCTCGGGAGTCAAAGAAAACGGTCAACGTGATTTTGACCTTGCTGCACACCTGATGTACTTTCTTTGGCCTCGGTGATGTTGGATGTTCATCAGTGATGATGATGATGTCAGGAGGTCAGCATTGTTATTTACACATTCCAAAATGTCCTGCAAGACTTCTCGATACAGTTGTTTCTGCAAATGAGAATCAGATGGGTGCTCACTACATGTGTTCACTCCAAGGCTGACTGCTAGTGACTGATGTGCTCTGGTGGCAGGAAAAAATTCACGCATGCTCAAGAAAATTCCCTACACCTCCCCAGCAAATGACAATTCATCCGCCTCAATTTGCTTCTGTGGGATAAAATAAGGTTGGATGCTTTTTCAATGCACTTTGCATGTATAAGGTAGAAAGAACATAGTACTGCTTTCATCATGAGGGCACCTGTTGAAGCAAACAAAAATAGCCAAGGTCACTCTTGACATGTTCCAGGTGGAGATTATGGTAAGACTGTTTTCTCCAGATGACAGCATGCTCAAATTGCAGTTACTCAGAGTTGAGTTTACAGATTTAGAAAGATTGTCAGGAGAGAACTTGACATCCAAGGTGATTACTGGAAGTATTCAATCTCAAGGGGATCCTTGGAGAAACATGGAGGTCAATTGTATTTATCGTGAAGGAGCATCAGCTGCAATACAGCAGTCATGAGGTGTGTTCACCTGAACATAGTCAAGCACACAGGTGCCTCATTTCTAAAGACCCCAGTGATTGGACATAGCCAAGGGGATGCCTCTGTGTCACCTGTCTGCAGGAGACAGCATGGGACAACATATTTATTCAGAGTGTATGATGCTTCCTGAATTGCATGAAGTCACATGATTTTCAACCACATAATGACTATGATGTACTGAGTTAGTTGAACTGAATCAGCTCGTTGTGGCGATACATTTACATACACTAGCTAAAAACTTTCAAAGTCAGATTATTGTTTTGTTTTTCCTGCTGCACACATTGAATTGTATCAAATAATATACATTGCAAGTCCATGATAATGTCAGCTTTATTTTCATATCAAGTTATTTTAAAATAATAGTTATGATATAAATTGATGTCAGCTTTTATTCATTATTTCAGATTTTCTGCAGGTCATCAGTTTACATGCACCGAGACGAAAGTGCCTTTAAACAAAATACAAGATTCCAAAAGATTTCAAAAACTGAAATTACTGATAAAATAATCTGAATGGCATAATTATTAATGGCATAATCACAGTGCAAGTTTTGCATTTTGTATCACCAGTTATCCATCTTCATGATGAAGTGGTACAGAGGAGGATTTTCTTAAAAAGAAGACCTGAAAGTTTAGCTATAAATTGCCAGAAGGTACATCTGAGATGCAAGCCTGGATTGGATCTGTTTTGGTGAAAGAAAATCCTTTTCTGCTCTACTCCACTATGAAGCTAAGAGTAGTGGTGCAAAATGCAAAGCTTGCACTGTGCACAATTTCTCCAATCACAGCCACATAAGCCTATAACTTCTCCTGAGTTGTCTGGGTGTCTTGGTGGCCTTCCTCACTCTTCTACTTCTTGCACAGTCACTCAGTTTTTGAGAACTGTCTACTCCATGCAGATTTACCATAAAATGCCATACTGTTTGTATTTGTTTGTAATTCATGTAAATAAAGTCCAAGACATATTCAGTGGCAGTTTTACCATCAGAGAGCCTCGTCCATAACTACCACAAAAGACTCCAAGCTGTCATTGATGTTAAAGGGGGCAACACACAGTATGAAGAAAAGGAGTATGTAAACTTTTGATCAGGGGCATTTGGGTAGTTTGTGTTGTCATTATGATTACAGAAGAGTAAACACAGTTGTGGGCAGCAAGGTGGCTTGGTGGTTAGCACTGTTGCCTCACAGCAAGAAGGTCATGGGTTCAATTCCCACCTGTGGCCTTTCTGTGTGGAGTTTACATGTTCTCCCCGTGTTTGCGTGGGTTTCCTCCAGGTGGTCCAGTTTCCTCCCACATCCAAAGACATGCAGGTTAGGTGGATTGGAATATTTAAATTGTCCGTAGGTGTGCGAGTGGGTGTGACTGTGTTTGTTTGTCTATATGTGGCCCTGTGACAGACTGGCGTCCCGTCCTGGGTGTATCCCGCCTCACGCTCTATGACTGCTGGGATAGGCTCCAGCCCCCCACGACCCTTAATTGGACTAAGCGGTTGAAGATGAGTGTAAACACAGCTGTTTGACAATAACTGGCTTCACCCAACCACTAACCATGAGTGAAACAAAGTTTTTGTGTTATCATTCATATTCTCTGAAAAATGGCCAAAAAAACTAAACTTCTGCCAGGGTATGTAAACTTTTGAGCACAACTGTAGATATTTCGACTGTGATTCTGCAGCTAAAAGGCTAAGCTAACATTAGCCAAACATTAAACCTTCAGAAGTGCATGTCACAATTTATTTTTAAATTATTCTCCCCTCAGACAAATTTGCAGAACTAAGCTCCGATGTTGAAACAGGGTGTTTGTATGTATTCAAAACTGAGGAATTTCAGACTGAGTGGGTCTGCTCCATCACCCCAGCTGTGTGTCTCGTTGTGCACTGGAATGTGGCCTGAACCCCGGCTCCATCGTGCGGCTCTGCCTGCTGTCATTTTTCGAGCGATCCCACCAACTCATCAGTCCTCCCTCGGCTCGGCATCACTTCGAAAAGTCGCTGAAAAAAAAACCTTCTCCCAACAGGGTGATGGGAGACTTGTTCTACTGCTGTTAAGCTTTTTTTTTTGTGGTTCTACAGAGGCACAAACAGACAAATCCAAGATGGCAATCACTCAGCTTTCTTAAGCTTTTGGAAAAAATCAGAGTGACGCCCCCTTGCCGCGTCCAGCGTGACGTCACTGATGTGTTGGGAGGCGTTACCTGCCACGTCTGCTGCTTCCAGTGTGAAAGACCCATAGGCCCATTACGTGTTCATGTGTGGCATCTGGAATTTGGCCGAATGGGTACTTGCAGGGCAATTTCAACAGCTTGATACTGTAAAAATGACAGTTTATTCTGTAAAGGTATTTACGTAATTTTAATGTTTATGTGAATTATTCAGTTTTTTTTTTTTTTTTTTGTTTCTTTAAAAACAATGGATTTTCTTTATACAGATCTGGGTGATCCAATAGTCATCATACTGAAGGAGCGGTCGCTGCTGTGGTGGCCTGGCTCCAACTGATATCACACTTGTCAATGAATGTATTATAAAGGATCAGACTTTGGGATTCTCAGGATGTTGCATGTCACAGGTACTCTTGAGTGGATCAGAGTCTCTGACATCTTCCCAGTAAATTTTGTCATTTGTCAGGGATGTGTTCTGGGTCCTTCTCTGCTCATCCTTTTCTCAGTCGTTAAATGTGATCCTTTTCAGCTGATGTCCTGCCAATCCATTGCGGCCTGGTAGTTGCACGTTTATTTACCATTTAGTCTTGTACTTGGTAGCTTGCCAGTGGACATCCAGTAGACATTAGTCATATCTGTGCATTATCTATTCATCTTCTGTACACATCTGGAAGTGTTGCACACCTGCATTTGGCAGTTGTCCACTCATTCCAGCAGAGCCCCAAATCCACCAAAGACTGACGGATTAGGCAATTTTTGCTTTGGGACAAATTATTTCAATCATACAATCCTGCAGTCACAAGAACACTACTCTAAGACCCCCTTTACACAGGATGGCGGTAGTTTTGAGTCTGTCATGGGTTAAAACAAGCCCGATCCACAGAGGTGACACAACAACACATTTCTGTGAAACTGCTTCAGTAGCCCTTGTGCAGTGTTAGTGTCTCACACGGAATTTCTGTGCTACAGATGTTGTCACATTTTCTTTGAGATCTGCTGAGTTTTTGATATATATGATGGATTTTAAGCAGTTTGCCTCATATATCCTCACTGGTTGTGCACACTGTGAGAGAGAAAGAGAGAGAGAGAGAACAAAACAAGCTAAATATGGTTACGGGCAGCATCAGCTAAATCAGCAGAAAATTGCCATCACTGGACAGGGCTGAACTGGGACAAAAACTGGACCCTCGACTTTTTGGTCCCAACTGACCCACCACTACAATCCATGTGTAAATACTGTGGAAACGCCCACCCAATGAAGTACATATAAACACACAAGCCCTTAATAACACAACTATACTGAACAATATCCCTTTATATTCTGGAGCCTTGAATAAAATAAATGATGAAAATTGTGAAAATAGCAGATCTGTTGTGTGTTGGGGGGTGTGGCTGGATGTTTTGGTGTTCTTTTCTTTTCTTTGCTCTTCAGGTGGCATGGAAACTGATTTGTCTGTGGAGAAGGTGCTGGCTGAAGAGTCCTCACCCTCATCAACATCATGTGTAGCACCTGTGACTGGTGCTCACATGCAACCTTAAAGACTTTCAGCTGAAGCAGATAATTGGATGGCGTTCTGCATTTAAGGCATGTGTGATTCAAGCAGAACTGCCGGGAACTCGACCTTGTGATGTTCGTTTGTGAGACGCTGAGGACCGCGCCTGGGTTTGACACATCGAGCCCGTGAAGCAAAGAAGGGTGAGGACACATGCTGTCAGCACACATCAAAGGTGATTAAGTGTTTGACTAATTGTTGATAGTAACTTGGTGTTTTGTTACACAGTATACTTGAATTGTGATGAGAATTGTGCAGCTTGCTTCTCACTGCTGTGGCGTGCGGATAAGTGATCCTCCACCTGTTGTGAGAAGCTGCTCATTTGCATAAAGTTAAAAAAGATACAGACCTGAATGTGTTGCTGATAGCATGTGTCTTTTGAAAGTTATTGTTGTAACTGCTGACTTACCTCACCTCTTCTTTGCTTCACAGAGAGTCAGTTTGTCGTGTCCACCTGGGGGGTGTTTGGCGGTGGTAGTGAGTCCAGGAGCGCCGGGCTTCGATCCTTGCATGCGCTGGAGAGCGTGCCAACAGTCACTCCACCAGAAGGACGCTATTTTTGTTTTTACACTTTTTATGCACAGCGGGTGTAATAAATATATTGTTTTTGGAACCGCTTTTCTGGTTATTTGTAGCGCTGGGTTCCGTCTGACGCAGGTCCGCTCCTCAACCCGCGTCGACACATAACAGTAGTTCCCGGCCATTCCATAATGGACCCAGCGGCAGAAGCGGTTCCTTTTGCCGAAAAAGTTCAAGAACACTTGGAGAAAATATGGGAGCAATTACAGCATCTCGCAAACCAAATTAAACAAACAGACGCCCGTGTTACGGAGCTTGCAGCGCAAGCCGTTCTGCTTCCTGCTGCTCCAGCTGTGGCATCATCGATACTAGTGCAGATAACTCCGTCACCCAGAGATTCGGCGTCCGAATCGATTGTTTGTCGTCCGGAGCCTTGTGTGGTGATGCAATGTTCTCTGGTTTCTGCTCAGTCAGGTTGGAATGCCGCAGCTTTACGAGGAATGTTTGTAGATGGGTTAAATGAGTCATTAAAAGACGAGCTGGCAGTCCGTGACAAGCCAAACGATTTAGATGAGCTAATATCGTTGCTGATTCGTCTAGATGATCGGATGAAGGAGCGTGGACGCGAGAGAGGACGCCCATCAGAGTGGGTTTTTTTGTCTCGGGGCTTTCCCCGACACAAATCTGGGCCGCCTCTTCTTCGCCCCACTGAGGCTCCTCCGACGGGACCTCTGGCTCCTCCTGTTGACGAGCCCATGCAGCTCGGTCGAGCAGAGATTACTGTATTGCCCCGACATATAAACGTCAAGAAAAATAATGGTGACGTATCTCCAGGTGTTCTGGGACAGGCAAAATAACACACATAAAAAAAAAAAAAAAAAAAAAAAAAAAAAGATCTAGCACGGGTAAATGTTTTGTTTTCTTTAAATAGGGGTTATAATTGTTTGGGGAGTCAGAGGCGTATCTGGTGGAGTGAATGTTAGGCGGTTAGAAGCCCGTTTGGGCTCACTTCATTGTTAATTTTTATGTGTTTTTAGGTATTTTCTGTTTGGGTTGTTGGGTCGTTTTATTTTGTTGTTTTTTATTTCTCTACATCCCTAACCCCAACCTCACTTGCCCCAAGACCGTTTGTCTTGTGGGTTGTGGGGTGGTGCAGGTTGGTCACGCTGAGCGTTCTCAGAAGACCTCTGCACCTAGGGGGGGGGGGTGTTTGAGGCATTTTTTCTTGGTTTGGTTAGGGCCCGGTTCCACTCCAGCCTCGGTGAGCCTTTGTACCGTTCGTCATTGGTGTTGCCGGGGGGGTGGTGCAGCGGAGACTTACCTCAGTCGGAGGGGTGGGCCGATCTGTTGCCGTTCGCCATTTCGGTAGTTCCACCCCTCCCGAGAGGCTGGGGTATGGTCGAGTTGGGGCACCGGACGTATTTCCGGTTCTCCGCTGCGCCTTGGGGTTGGAGCTGGGTTAGTTTTTTCCTGTTTCCTTCCCCGGCTTAATGTTTTGAGCCGTTCGCCAAAGTTGAGCCGCCGAGGGGCTCTGGGAGGGACCCGGGGTCTTTCGGGGTGCCAGGGAGGGTAACAGGGTTTATGGTCGTTTTATATCCCCCCGGGGTTGTTTTTGGTAGTCCTCCGGGGGTTGATTTTTGATTTTGTTCTGTTTCCTTCCGGGTTCCACCTCCAGGGTTGATGGGACGGTCCTCTGGGGGGGAATTGGCTTGGAGCCAACTAGCCAAGTGCCGGGTCTGGGGTTCCGGGATTGTGGGGAGGGTACCTCCTGGGGTTGATGGTACGGTCCTCTGGGGGGCGCCGTTTGCTCCATGTACACCTGGGGACCTTTGTGGGATCATGGTTCTGGCTGTTCCTCCTGGAACTGGCGATGAAGGCCTTCTGGGGGGGGGGGGGGTTGGACTCTGCAGGTCATTCTGGGGGGGTTGTTTGTTATTTTTCTTTTATGCATTTACGTTTGTATTGTGTTTGTGGGGCTGTGTTGGGTTTTTGCGTTTGGGAGTTTTTCTTTTCTTCCCGGGGTTTGATGGGACGGTCCCCTGGGGAGGTTTTGGGTGGGTTTTATGTTTTTTCTGTGTGTTGAATTGTACTGGGGAATGTTTTGGGGCTTTTGTTGATGCCAGCCGGCCTTCCAGCTGCGGTGCCTGTCCTGCTGTCTGTGGTAGACCTTAGGAGCGTGGTGCTGTCTGCTTCCTGACGTGGACCCCGGAGGGAGGTGCTGTTCTCGGGCCTGGTCTGTTCGGTCGCCGGGAGGCTTCCCGTTGATGGGGGGGTACTGTTGTGTGTTGGGGGGTGTGGCTGGATGTTTTGGTGTTCTTTTCTTTTCTTTGCTCTTCAGGTGGCATGGAAACTGATTTGTCTGTGGAGAAGGTGCTGGCTGAAGAGTCCTCACCCTCATCAACATCATGTGTAGCACCTGTGACTGGTGCTCACATGCAACCTTAAAGACTTTCAGCTGAAGCAGATAATTGGATGGCGTTCTGCATTTAAGGCATGTCTGATTCAAGCAGAACTGCCGGGAACTCGACCTTGTGATGTTCGTTTGTGAGACGCTGAGGACCGCGCCTGGGTTTGACACATCGAGCCCGTGAAGCAAGGAAGGGTGAGGACACATGCTGTCAGCACACATCAAAGGTGATTAAGTGTTTGACTAATTGTTGATAGTAACTTGGTGTTTTGTTACACAGTATACTTGAATTGTGATGAGAATTGTGCAGCTTGCTTCTCACTGCTGTGGCGTGCGGATAAGTGATCCTCCACCTGTTGTGAGAAGCTGCTCATTTGTATAAAGTTAAAAAAGATACAGACCTGAATGTGTTGCTGATAGCGTGTGTCTTTTGAAAGTTATTGTTGTAACTGCTGACTTACCTCACCTCTTCTTTGCTTCACAGAGAGTCAGTTTGTCGTGTCCACCTGGGGGGTGTTTGGCGGTGGTAGTGAGTCCAGGAGCGCCGGGCTTCGATCCTTGCATGCGCTGGAGAGCGTGCCAACAGTCACTCCACCAGAAGGACGCTATTTTTGTTTTTACACTTTTTATGCACAGCGGGTGTAATAAATATATTGTTTTTGGAACCGCTTTTCTGGTTATTTGTAGCGCTGGGTTCCGTCTGACGCAGGTCCGCTCCTCAACCCGCGTCGACACATAAGATCTACAGGCTCAAATCACATCACAATGCAACATGTGAGTTGTAAGCTTGTAGATCTGCAATTATGCAATTATCCTTTGATTAAAGTATAAAATAGTGGTTAAATGGTTATCACTAAAAGCAATTAATCAATTAATCACGATATGAATATGGTATAGTTTTCCAATACTTTAGATAACTAGATTTAGTTTCAATATCCAATCCAATCCAATCCACTTTATTTATATAGCAGATTTAAACAGAACAGTTTCCAAAGTGCTGCACATAAAAATAATTATACAACTATACAAAACAATAAACCCACTCAGATACGAATAAATAAATAAACATAAAACAATAAAACAATAAATAAATAAAACACTAGGCCAAAGACAACAGAGGACCATACAACTCATGCAGAGCTAAAAGCCAGAGAATAAAAGTGGGTCTTCAGACGAGACTTACATACACCATGCAGAGTTTGCTATGTGGTGAGTACATTATATGTTTGATTTGTGCGTTTATGGAGACGTAAATGTCATGCTCTGCCCCTGGTCCAAGCTTATGTCTTGGTGTGTCCCCTCTCTGTGTCCACTTTCCCCTTCACTGTTCAACTGTCTGGCCCCGGTCCCTGTCATCTGTTATTATACTTTAGTCACTGGTTGAATTATTTGTTTTAGCCACGTGGTGGGTTCCGTTCTAGTTTAGTCTCTGCCTTTTATTTTCTCGATCACTTTCCATTTCTTTCATTTGATTCCTAGTTTGATTCCTTGTTTTCATGTTGGTATTTTATTCATCCTTTGATCTTTGTCATCTTAGTTTTAGGTATTTTATTATCATCACTGTTGGTTTTGGGTGGGGTTACTTTCGCTAATCCTTTTTATACTCTGCTCCTGTTTTCTCACACCCACTTGTCACTCTAGTCTCTTGTCTCCTGTCTTCCCTCATCTCATCCAACCGCATCCCCTTCTGGATGTTCCCTGCACCTGTCTCACATCACACCTTGATTACCCTCTGCGTATTTAAGCTTCGTGTGTCATGTATCTCACTGCCAGTTCTTTGAAATTAGTGTCTTTGTTCCAGCCTTCTTGCCATAGTTCTGATTTTCTAGCTGTGTATGACTTTTCTCCATTTTTGACCTCGCTCTTGTCTCTGTCATTGAATTTTGTCGATCTGTGTGTTTGAACTGTGTGTTTTGGACCACGCCTCTGCCTCACGATTGACTGTTACAGCCACCTGGCTGAATGTCTTCCTGTGTACCAAAACCTCTGCCTGTTTATTGGATAAAGCCTCTTTTACTCCTACCCATCATGGTGAGTCTGCATTTGTGTCCACCACCTGTTTGAGCCACGTCACCATAGATCATGATCAAAAATCTCTTAGACCCATAGGTGCAACTGGAAAGGGGGGGGGGGGGGCATATTCATTTATATGAAAGGCTAAACATTTATATGAATGACTGTTTATCCATACCGTGTTCACTGGCTTGCTATCATCGCTGCCACCACCAATCTCCTCCTGCTCCTGTATCACCTCATGGCAATGGAAGCCTCACTGTCCAACTCGGATATCACCCGCTACTACTGAAACAGATCCGCAGGCACCCCTGCCAGGTTGGCCCCATAGAAAACATTGCTTTTCTGCTTTTAGCAGAATCAGTCACAAGAGCTTTTTAAAAACTTTTTCCTCAGTTTTTCTGCACTGGCTTTCCGTTTTTTTTCTCCATTGGTTGGATGAGAGTCGTCAAGAACATGCATGGGCGGGACTCCTGGGCCTCTGTAGCCTATTATAGGGCCACAACTGGGTCAGGTATTTTTTTGACAGACAAGCAACTGGGCCTATGATGTATCTGCAGGCTGCAGCTGAGCTCTGTGGGCTGGTGCTTGTCTCTCACTGGTCTGGGAGGGTTACCATGGCAAGGCGCAGCAAAAAAAAAAAAAAAACAGGCAGCCATCGGCCCATTATTGACCGGCCCACCGGGAAAAATCCTGACACTCCCAATGGCCAATCCATCCTTGTCACTGGACAAATGACATTTTTCACTGGACTTTCTATGGCTGTAAAACAACTGACAGCCAGGAAAAATAAAAACAGATTTTTAAACCATTGCAGGGACTGAAAGAAGTCACATGACTGTTGTCCTTTTCAGAAAACTCACATTTTTGTCTTCTTGGTGTTCTGTGAGTCAAACTCTGGATTATACAATTCATGCAAAAAAGAACAAAACTATGGTGAGTCCTCAGTGAACTTAATGTATCTACTTAAATATTAAAACATTCCATTCGAGGTGTTTCAGGCAGATGATGTGTGTCAGGGGCACGGCAGTGGAAAAAAAAAAAGTACACACACGCTTAATCTAAACTGAATGTGCACATACAGAAATGTGGAAAATGATTCATTTAATATTTAGCACAGTTTTTTGTTAGTGCTACAGCTTGTCATCATAATAGTAAGTGGGTGCAGATTACTTATCTGACGTGTCTGGCATGATGTGTGCTTTTTGCATGTCTGCTTGTGCTGAATTGACACTGTAGTTTTTAAAGGCCCAGAATGAAGCATCAGCTGCAGGAAAAGTAGAAGACAATGCTCTTCGCCTGATCGCCGCTCAGATTTGAACACGCACCAACAGGGCCGGTGCTAGCCATTTGGGTGCCCTAAGCACAAATGCTTTGTGGTGCGCCCCCCCCCCCCCCCCTTTGTCAGTGTGGTTCTCTTTATTTCCAAAATAACTTCTCAATACTCAATATAAAATTAATATTGAGTTATTATTTTAATAATAAATTATTAATGTTTTGAAAACAGCTGCAAATAAATAATTTTGCATTAACAATTGCACCAAACATGACAAGAAATAAATATGAAATTTAAAATAAATACCACCACCATTATTAAAAAAAAAAAAAAAGATTTGTGCAACCACAATAGACTGAACATTGCACTGAATTTTGTAAACACAGAGCAAAGTATTCAACTATTTAGACTTGTGAACATACATGTAAGTGATCATGTACAAAATTCATCAGTAAGTAATACTCGTACATGTATATTACTAACTGAAGAAATTTGCACTTATTAATCTGAACTTCGCACATCTGCCCAGAACCTGGTGGAGAGTCCAGCAGGCGCAGTGTTGGCAGGGGAGCAAAGGGGAGAGTCAGTGCTTTTAATTGTTGTGCATCCACGACAGGGAGAGGAACAGATGAACGCGAGCCCACGCTTAAGAGACGAGCACCTCCAGGCCACCTTCTTGACCCCCAGTGGGATGCCTGGCCGCATGGACAAATGTGTAATCTTGTTCGTAATCCAGTGCATAAAGTGTCCAGAATGAATTCTTATGAGGAAAAGATCAGGGTTGCGGGTCTGTCCTCGCCTAAACAGGAGCAGGAGTCAGATTTAGTCCCAGAGGGTCAGGGTCAGGCGCTTTTGAAGGTGAGCTCGCTGCCCTGGCTGATGCAGATGGGGGCGCGGGCACAGCGCAATGCAAGTCAGCTTGTGGTAAGAAAGACGAGGATGGGAGGGAGGGAGGGGGAGGATGATGAGAACAGCTGTGACTGGCTAGTGAACTCAGCCACCCACAACAGCTGTACTTTGCACCTGATTTTACGGACTTCCCGCAATCCTCACCCACTGGTTACCCAATCCATTTTTATTTATTTTATTAAAATGTCTAAAGTTTAAGTACTTTCCCTTAATGCGGGGAAAAACAGGAAAGTCTCGTTTTGTGCAAAAAAAAAAAGAGAGAGCAGGAAAGAAGTCCTAGGTAGAAGACGCACAGAGATCATCACTTTATGAAGAATAAAAGTTAAATAGGGGCACTGGAAAACGTGTTTACCCCAAATCACACTGACAGATCGAGTCCAGATTCCCCAAAAAAAAAAAAAAAACCTCTGCTGTTTCTCTGTTTCATTCACAGGAGAGAACGGAGACAGGTGCATGTTTTTAGCCACTTCTCTGATTATGCAGATACAGGACCAGGAGCTTGATTTTTTTTTTTTTTTTTTTTTGGGTGCCCCCACAGGTAACTGGTGCCCTACGTGCAGTGCATGATGAGCCTGTATAGAACGATGGTACTGCGCACAAATGTTTCTGATGAACTCCGTGGACATCAGCTGACAAGGAACTCATTTATAAAATGAACTTTATTCATAAAAAGAACACAGTGCTCACAGAGCGCAAACCTCCGCCAAAACCAGTTGACAATTCCACAAAATTTTACATTGTAAAAAAGGTCAAAGTCCTGTTAGAAGTGACTTTTCATAAGCTAAATTAAATGTGATCAAATGTTAGGAGTATGCATTTAGTTCATGCACTTGAATCAAAGGTTTTTTTGTGGTGCTGTCAGGTTTGTTTGTTTTTTCAACTCAAATTTTCACAGAACATTGTTATCTCTGCTACGCACAATTTGTCATTGCTTTTTGGCACTTGGTTTCTGACTGATAACTGGAAAATAGACAGAAAAACAGATAAACAGGCATAAAACTGGAATCTCCATCCAATTTTGGTAGTGTAGGTAAATCCGTAACTTAAAATTGAGAGTGACTGAGGCACTTTTGATTGTGATATAATGAAAAATGTACACCAAAGGGGATTTTCAATATTAAATTCAAATGTCCATAAAATCCACAATCTGGATCAGATCCAGATCAAACTTTGTTAGCTGATAGTGAGTGCCAGTCTGCACCTCACTTTCAAATATGAGAGTGATTGGGGCATGCTTGATGAAGATATAATAATTACAATAACAATCAATCAATCAATCAACTTTTTTCTTATATAGCGCCAAATCACAACAAACAGTTGCCCCAAGGCGCTCCACACTGCAAGGCAAGGCCATACAATAACTATGAAAAACCCCAACGGTCAAAACGACCCCCTATGAGCAAGCACCCGGCCACAGTGGGAAGGAAAAACTCCCCCCCAACAGGAAGAAACCTCCAGCAGAACCAGGCTCAGGGAGGGGCAGTCCTCTGCTGAGACTGGTCGGGGCTGAGGGAAAGAACCAGGAAAAAGAGATCGATCACTAATGATTAAATGCAGAGTGATGCATACGGAGCAAAAAGAGAAAGAAACAGTGCATCATGGGAACCCCCCCCACAGTCTACGTCTAAAGCAACATAACCAAGGGATGGTCCAGGGTCACCCGATCCAGCCCTAACTATAAGCCTTAGCGAAAAGGAAAGTTTTAAGACTAATCTTAAAAGTAGAGAGGGTATCTGTCTCCCTGATCTGAATTGGGAGCTGGTTCCACAGGAGAGGAGCCTGAAAGCTGAAGGCTCTGCCTCCCATTCTACTCTTACAAACCCTAGGAACTACAAGTAAGCCCGCAGTCTGAGAGCGAAGCGCTCTAATGGGGTAATATGGTACTACGAGGTCCCTAAGATAAGATGGGACCTGATTATTCAAAACCTTATAAGTAAGAAGAAGAATTTTAAATTCTATTCTAGCATTAACAGGAAGCCAATGAAGGGAGGCCAACACGG
Source organism: Thalassophryne amazonica (assembly GCF_902500255.1). Taxonomy (NCBI): domain Eukaryota; kingdom Metazoa; phylum Chordata; class Actinopteri; order Batrachoidiformes; family Batrachoididae; genus Thalassophryne; species Thalassophryne amazonica. The sequence continues at coordinate 112,658,987 of NC_047106.1, forward strand.
GTGAGATATGCTCTCTCCTGCTAGTCCCCGTCAGTACTCTAGCTGCAGCATTCTGAACCAACTGAAGGCTTTTTAGGGAACTTTTAGGACAACCTGATAATAATGAATTACAATAGTCCAGCCTAGAGGAAATAAATGCATGAATTAGTTTTTCAGCATCACTCTGAGACAAGACCTTTCTGATTTTAGAGATATTGCGTAAATGCAAAAAGGCAGTCCTACATATTTGTTTAATATGCGCTTTGAATGACATATCCTGATCAAAAATAACTCCAAGATTTCTCACAGTATTACTAGAGATCAGGGAAATGCCATCCAGAGTAACGATCTGGTTAGACACCATGCTTCTAAGATTTGTGGGGCCAAGTACAATAACTTCAGTTTTATCTGAGTTTAAAAGCAGGAAATTAGAGGTCATCCATGTCTTTATGTCTGTAAGACAATCCTGCAGTTTAGCTAATTGGTGTGTATCCTCTGGCTTCATGGATAGATAAAGCTGGGTATCATCTGCGTAACAATGAAAATTTAAGCAATACCGTCTAATAATACTGCCCAAGGGAAGCATGTATAAAGTGAATAAAATTGGTCCTAGCACAGAACCTTGTGGAACTCCATAATTAACTTTAGTCTGTGAAGAAGATTCCCCATTTACATGAACAAACTGTAATCTATTAGACAAATATGATTCAAACCACCGCAGCGCAATGCCTTTAATACCTATGACATGCTCTAATCTCTGTAATAAAATTTTATGGTCAACAGTATCAAAAGCAGCACTGAGGTCCAACAGAACAAGCACAGAGATAAGTCCACTGTCCGAAGCCATAAGAAGATCATTTGTAACCTTCACTAATGCTGTTTCTGTACTATGATGAATTCTAAAACCTGACTGAAACTCTTCAAATAGACCATTCCTCTGCAGGTGATCAGTTAGCTGTTTTACAACTACCCTCTCAAGAATCTTTGAGAGAAAAGGAAGGTTGGAGATTGGCCTATAATTAGCTAAGATAGCTGAGATAGCTGGAGGGTGGGATGCATTTTCAGAGGCCCGACGTCCACGCCCAGTCAACCAAAATGGACGGAGCAATTAGAAAAACATGACATGTAACATAGAGTCTGGAAACATGAGAGGGAAAAAACACGGCAGGTTACAGACTGCGCCTGAAAGCGCCAGTGAAAAAACACAGACAGTTAAGCCCCGTTTACACATAGACGGTAAACTCTCCCAGAAGCGTCCCGGGAGAGATTTTGCCCCCTCCGGGCTGTTATAGGGATCAAACGCCGTAGTTAACGCTGGTGCACGGGGGCGTGGTTTGGTTCCGGCTTCACCGGGAATCGTCAAAAAAATTATTCAACATGTCGAATAATTCCGGGAGCGCTCCCGGAGAAGTGGCCTGATGACGGAGACAACGTGAACAACGGCGTTTGATACTTTTTAATCGTCGTGTCATCCCGCCCCTTCCTGTAGTACCGCAGTTTACACCGCCGTAATTGGCGGCCGGCGTTGTATCCCTAACCAACGGTGTGTAAAATGGCGATAGAGCCCACATCGGTGTCCTCAAAGGTGTTTTAACCGGCGACAGAGGCAGACAAAACGGCGGCGCTAGCGGACAGTACGCTGTTCTAAATGCCACCTCCCGGTTAACGGCGTTCCAAATGGCCGATAGGCGGCGGTCAGTATAAAAACGCTAGTGCGCTGCATGCAGGCCTCTCACTCGCGGCCAGCTCCAGATATTTTTGCAGAGAAGCTCCAGTATGCCTCCTAAAAGAAAATTGGCAGCGGCAAGGACTTACCAAGAGGTCTGGTTCAGAAGCAGAGGAGAGGTCTGTGGTGGAGACGAGCAACACGTTGAGGAGGGGAAAAAGGAGACAAAAGAAAAGGCTGAGAGATGATCTCCCTCCCTCTGCACTGACAGCTGCTTCAGCCTATTATACTCTGGGGGCGGTGCCTATATGCAAAAGTTCCTGGAGTAACGCAGGATTTGCCTGGATAAATCCAGCGGTACACAGGGCATTATCGGCGGCAGCAGAACACCGCCGTTCTTACGCGCGTCTTAACCTGCGATTGTAAAGGATAGAACTGGGTATTAACCCCCATTGCCTGACATGTGCCGGATGCTACGGCATCAAAACTCCACTTTATTCGGCAGATTTAGCGGCATTTTATCCGCGTATTTGCGGCTAGTACGGTGCTCAAAACGCCGGCGAAATGCTCCGCCCCTTTCCACAGCGAAAACAGCCAGAACTACCACGAACTTCGGTCTACGTACTACCCGTCAACAAAACCGTCTATGTGTAACCTGGGCTTTACTGTTGTGGACATGGGAGCCCACGGAGGTGGAGTTGCAACAAGAGCAGAGACTTAAAAAAACTCTGCAGGGAAAAAGTCAAGGAGCTCAGAGGCTCGCATCAGGAAAACAGAAAAGTGACATTAGCTCCAACGCGGAGACAGAACACCAAACAAAATACACTATGAGAAAAACAGAAAACAAAGCTTGAGTTACCAGCTAGGTGCAATGGCTTGGCACAGCTGGGAACCCATGGGAACCCAGTTACTACCAGGAGAAACGCAGAGGTTCTTCAGGTGGTCTCAGGAAAGATACTGGCACCAAACCCATGACAGGTTTGGGATTAAATCTGGAGTGGTGATGAGTGTCAGCTGTGAACACCCACTCAGTGTTGATCCAGTTCAGCTATGAGACGCCGCTGTGTGGCCTCTTGACAGATGGGGCAGGGCCCACGTGCCCTCGGGCAGCGGGGAGCAGAGCCCTGACATACACACAGTGAAAAGCAGCCAGCCAAATCACCAGCAGCTCCACCTCAGCTTCACCTGAAAACATAAAAAGACAGAGGCCAGCAGACCAGGGGCAAACCACAGCAGTCACTGACCGAACACACCTTCACAGCGCATGCGTCATTAGCTGCGGTTCACAGATTATCTCCTTGTTTCTGCTTCAAACTGCACTCCAGTCATCATCTGTCTCAGATATCTGAACCTTTTGTACAACAATCATTTCCACATAAATTAAGCATTATTTCATAATAAAAGCATTATTTCATAATAAAATCTGGAGGAAGCGATCAGAGCACAGCAGCAAGATGAGCTGCTGCTGCGTTCACTGCACCTCTGTCATTTCAAAGCATCAGTAGCAAATCACCGATTATCTCCTTTTTTTCTGCTTAAAAGTGACTTTAGAGTTATTTAAGAGGTCTTACTTTGTCATCTGATAGTTAATAAGCAGCCAGCCAGCAGAATGCAGAAAAGTGCTTCAAACATTTTGGCATTGTTTGTTACAAGCAGGCATCTATGCTAGATCAAGTCCTTATATACTAAGGTTTCACATCAGGGGCGATGCCAAAAATAAAATTTTTTTTTGGCCATTTTTGGGCCAAAAACCCCCATTTTTGGGTCAAAATTCAAAAATGGTCCAATCCATTTGATATGCATATGAAATTACTCGGCTTGACGAGTAGAGTTCAAAAATATATAGACCTATTTTTGACCTTGCGTTACGTCACAATGACCGAAAATGTGGAAAGGTCAACGCACTTTTCGTGAAGGGTCAAATTCATAAAATCTGTTATGATGGTCCGATTATGACAATTTTGGTGTCTAATTATATGTTTTCTTGCACAAGAAAACCAATAAGACAACTTACATAGACCATTATGCCAGTCTTAGCTATGAAAATACAATTATGTCAGATAAGATGGGTCTATTGATTAACTTTATCCAACTTCAAAATGGTTATGACATCAAAATTGATCATAATTGGCCTCTTTTACATCAAGCACATTAATTAAATATAAAAATTGCATAAGTATGTTTTTTGTGAATATAAAGAAAATCAGAATACAAAAGCAAAGAAGACAGAGGCATGTCAGAGTACACTATGGCTAATTTATTAAAATCATTTTTATGATTCATTGTTTCCATTACACAACATACACTTGATACCTCAAGTATCAGAACCATTCAAAATAAGTTCAATACACCCACTGACATTTTTTTTTTTTTTTTTTTTTTATTAGTACCAAATTGACAAATTTTAGTTACCTTAAAGGGGCATAACATAAAAAATTAAACTGATTACCACCCATGTTATGGAAAACATATATTGATATGATTTTGGTAAAACTATGATTTGATGTGATTTGACATCATTTGAAGTATATTTGGGTGTAAATAGAGGGAAAAAGGGATGTGAGGCAAAATGCAAGACTGCAGCCTGAGTGGTCAGTGTTGCATGGGTGCCTGTGGGTGCCGTGCAGAAGGCTTTTAAACCCAAGTTGATTGCTTTAAGTAGCTAACACAACAAAACACTTAAAATGCAGTATTTTCAGTTTGGAATTTATATAGAATGTCCTTTGAATGCGTTTATTTGTAATCTAATTTCAGAATTATGCATTTTTTTTATCTACATTTATTACAAGAAAAAACACAATTTATAGCTCATGGCTCTGATGCTTGAACTTGCAAATTATGATGTGTAAAGTTAACAATGACTCAGAAAATGTGATTCTAAGAAAATTGATATTTTTTTGCCCTAAGATATCTTGTTTTGGTTGTGGTTTGTACATAACTATGTAAGGACTTGATCTAGCATAGATGCCTGCTTGTAACAAAAAATGCTGAAAAAAAAATTTTTGGAAGCACTTTTCTGCTTTCTGCTGGCTGTCTGAATCACATTATTCCCTTTGATCAGTTTGGGTGAAGAGACTCAGTCTCAGACGAGCTGCTGTGGTCCCAAATGACGCATGCGCAGTGAAGGCAGGGAGGACCATTTTTTTTGGGGGGGGGGGGGGGGGTTCGGTCTGTGACACCAGATCAGTCTTTGTCAGCCGATAAAGGATACCATCCTACATGACACTTTCAAATATGAAAGAAACTTTTTGACAGAGTTATGAATTTTTGAAAATGTGTTCAATGTTAAAGATCAGGATTGTTCTAGTTTTCCAAGATATTTCCTGAGTTTGCCCTTTTGCCTATGACCTTGAAAATTGAATCTGTTCTTGCCTATCAGGATATGAATCTTCAGCAAAAACATCATAACAATGTAGGAAAAAATGTGGGCTCCAGCTTGTTCAGAAACAAACGAACAGACAAACAAACAAACAGGGGCGATAACATAATCAAAATGAACAAAAAGGAGGTTATCAATGAACAAATCAATTAACATTATCAGTGTTATCAGTTAACCAAAAGGAGGTAGCTCAGTGGGAGTAGAGGTAACCTACCAATTTGTAAACGTCATTTCAACCTATCTTTGCCCTTGAACAAGACACTTTATCTTCACTGTCTTAGTCCATTCAGCTGTAAATAGAATTTTACAGAGCCCTAGACACTGAACCCTCCAGAGCGAGCACTAAAGCAACTAACTTGTTATGCATTCATAACAACCAAATCTACATTTTAATTAATTTTGTTGTCTAAAGGCCACATGTGCCTTGGTATTGATAATCTCAATTTTTCTGAGACCTTCAAAAACATGCAAAATGATAACCATTAGTTTTGTTGTGTTAGCTATTTTGAAGAAGAAATAAACTTGTGTATTAACAAAGAATTGGACTGCGGACCATAGGACACTGAGACCACTGAGTATCGTTGTCTCAGTCATAAACAAACCTGTCTTATGAAAGAAATATTTTCAGTATATGATAAGGACAAGTTGCATCTCATTCTTTTCATTTGTTTTTTTTTTTGTGTGTGTGTGTGTGTGTGTGTGTGTGTGTGTGTGTGTGTGTGTGTGTGTGTGTGTGTGTGTGTGTGTGTGTGTGTGTGTGTGTGTGTGTGTGTGTGTTGGCCTGCCACCATGTAGACTTGGCTTTAAATCCCATTCACACTACAATGTGTCCTTGGACAAGATGCTTCATCAAATTTCAAATTTATTCATTTGTATTGCACCAATTCTTTATTATAATTATTTTCTGATTGTTTACCAATAGTTATGTTCTAAAACTAACATGGTCACAAGTCCACCCAATGCTTCTTGCGTCTGCTTGTCAGTTTATTTTATTTTCAAAGCCTAGGTGTGATGACCACAAGAGCCATTGATGCTTGTACTAACAAAACAGCTTATAAGCCAGTGTTGTATAGTAAAGAAGTAAAAATACTTCACTACTGTACTTAACCCTTTATCTACGGCGATGGCGCCCACGCCATATTTACCGTAACTCCGCCATAGATTGTCCAATTCGAATGATTCAAAGTGCATTGTTAAGCTAACACCAAGGGCTTTCCAATGATATATTGTGTATTACGGTAAACGTAAGCCTGTGACATCATCACGCAGAGGAAAAACACAGACGTTTCACACTAGTGCGCCGCTGATTCTCATTACCGTATGTTCTCATGTAAGCCCTCAATCTGAAAAATTTCAACACTGACAGCAAGCCAAGAACCCGTGCTTTCCAACAGTATGCTATGTGTTGCATATACGAGGTCTGTTAGAAAAGTATCCGACCTTGTTATTTTTTTCAAAAACCATATGGATTTGAATCACGTGTGATTACATCAGACATGCTTGAACCCTCGTGGGCATGCAAGAGTTTTTTCACGCCTGTCGGTTACGTCATTCGCCTGTGGGCAGTCTTTGAGTGAGGAGTCGCCCACCCTCTCGTCGATTTTTTCATTGTTTAGGAATGGCTCAGAGACTGCTGCTTTGTTTGATCAAAATTTTTTCAAAACTGTAAGGCACAACTGAGTGGACACCATTCGATAAATTCAGCTGGTTTTCGGTAAAAATTTTAACGGCTGATGAGAGATTTTGGTCTGGTAGTGTCGCCGTAAGGATGGCCCACGGTGCCTGACGGCGATCTGTGCTTCGAGGCGGCAGCGTCTCACCGTTTCAAGTTGAAAACTTCCACATTTCAGGCTCTGTTGACCCAGTAAGTCATCAGAGAACAGAGAACTTTCAGAAGAAGTCGGCATGAGGAGTTTATTTGGACATTCCATTGTTAACGGACATTTTGTAATGAAACAACGTGCGGGCAGAGTCGCATGTCGGGCCGGACCCGACCGCGGGGGGTCGCGACAGGGAAAACACCTCAGTTGGAAACCTTAATGGGCAAGTTGGAACATGCCCAAGCTGTTAAGCAATTTCTCAGTTACTCACTTGTTGAAAGCCATCAAAAGCCGACTGAATTTTACAAATGGTTTTCAACACGGAGGTGTTTTTCCTGTCACGGCGCACACAGATTCGCCGAGTCGTCATGGAAATGACTCTGCGAATTTGCGCGCACGTCTTTCATTAAAAAATGTCCTTAAACAGTGGAATGTCCGCATAAAGTCCTCATGCCGGCCTCTTCTGAATCTTCTCTGTTCTCTCACGACGTCCTGGGTGAATTAAGTCTTAAATTAGGATGTTTTCAGCTCGAAACAGGCCGACGACGGCGCCTGGAAGCGCTGCACGATGTCCCGCTCTGTGGGAAGTCCTTACACCGACAGAAACACCCCATAATCTCTCATCAGCCGTTAAACGTTTCACCGAAAACCATCTTAATTTCTCGAATAGTGTCCACTCGGATATTCCTCACAGGTCCAGAAAACATGTTGATAAAGCAACGCGCGCCGTCTCGAGCAGCGTGTGAAACAAAGGAATTCAGCCGAGAGGGCGGGACCACATCTCACTCAAGGCCTGCCCACAGGGAAATGACGTCACCGACACGCGTGAAAAAACTCACGCATGCGCACGAGGGTTCAAGCATGATTGGTGTAATCGCATGTCAATCAAATCCATATAGTAAAAACAAAATAAAGTGTCGGTTTCTTATCTAATAGACCTCGTATTATGGTAAAGTGCATTCGTTGACTTTTGAAACGAGGGAAAAGTATGAAAAAGAGCACAGAAGTGACAGAAAAGTACAGAGACAGACAGCAAACATAAATGTAGTAATTTTTGAGGAAAAGGCAGGGTGTTAGTGTCATTTGTGAAGGTGTGTGTGCGTGTTTGTGTGGGTGTGATGGCTTCGCAACGGCCGTCAAGAGCCATCAAGCGGCCGCTCAGATATATTCAGGAGGAGAGTGATTTGGAAGATGCTTCTTCTGAAGAGAGGTATGTAAATGTGAACTTGCATGAATATCTATAATGTCAGGTTTTTATTGTATAGGTGTTATTATACCATTTACTAAGTGTCAGATATAAACATAAAATATAAAATATTTAAACAAATAATTTATATTAAAAATATTTTTAAAAATTAAAATAAAAATAAAAAAAAATATTTATATTAAAATAAAAAAAACATAAAATATAAATTTGCTAAAATGACTGTGTTTCTGCCCAATAAAACAGATTACATTACTTTCTATGTTACTTTCAGTTTTCTCCTTTCTGATGATTTTGCACAAAATGAGTGATCAAATGAGTGATTTATTGCACATTTTAATAACACAGATAATAACTGATATATTTATATATAGTTTTGCACTTTGTTTGTTCATATTGTTTGGTTCTGCACTTTAAAATTGGTTACTTTTTGCATATTTGTGCCTTGTAAAATGTTTACTTTTGCACTGTTTCTGCACTGTTTCTGAATTCTAGACACACAAAATTAATTATTTTGATTGTAAACACATACAGCTTCCTGTTAAAAATGTAAAATCCAAACTTCCTTTACATAACAATCATTTTTCACTAAAAAAACTGAAAAAAAATCAAGTTCGTTTTTGTGTTTTTTCTCATTTTAAATGCTAAAACTTACAAATAATGTGTATAAATAGTTAATCAGGTGTAATATAATTGAAATTCAGGTACTCTTGGAAAAGGGTACCAAAGCACACAAACATAGAACATTATTTCTTAATTTTATTGCTATAATAAAAAATGATCACCAATCGTCCATTTATAGCCTCAGTAGGTAAAGGGTTAAGTACGTTTTGTGAGACTTTGTACTTTACTTGAGTTTTTTTAATTCAGCTTACTTTCACTTTTACTTCACTACATTTCTGACCTTAATTGCATACTTCTACTCCGATACATTTTCTATGCGCCATGCCGTTACTCGTTACAAAAAAAAAAAAAAAAAAAACACCCAGAGACACCACTGATTACTAGTGACTGCAACGAAGTCAGGCTGATTTGCAGTTGCGCACTTGCACACTTGTTTGTCAGGAAAATGATCATTTCTCTACATTGATTACAGACCTGCAGCGGGTCTGTAATCGACTTGTCTGCAGTGCGGCTTTGCTTTGAACCTTGAACCAATCGAAGCAGTGCTTCGATCTACGATTCGAAGGATTCATTGTCACTTTATCCTAATTTTTCCCCGCTAAAACCCTGAAGAGCATATGTCTGTGAGTAATAGTTAATATTTTTATGTTAAACAGACCTGTTATGGTCTTCTGAAAAAGTTGATAGATGTATTTTATAACTTATAAACAGGACCAATGCTAACGCGTTAGCATGTCTATGGCGTTTTCAATGTTAAAGTTAGCATTAAGCTGTTCGCATCAGCAAGTTTGTGTTGATTTGTTTTCTGTATAATTAATGGCTCAGCGTTCGTTGTCGTAAAAGAGTCACATTGTAATTTTTTAAATTTATTTTTATTCATATATTATAGCAACAACAATATAGTCTACATAGTAAGTCCCTTCAGCTGCTCCCTTGTTTGCACTCGGGGTCGCCACAGCAAATCCAAGGTGGATCTGCATGTTGATTTGGCACAGGTTTTACGTCGGATGCCCTTCCTGACGCAACTCCACATTACATGGAGAAATGTGGCAGGGGTGGGATTTAAACCCAGAACCTTCCGAACTGAAACCAAGCGCATTAACCACTTGGCCACCACCCCTGCTAACAATATAGTCTACATAATAGACAATAATAGTCAATAATAATAGACTAATAATGTTACAATACAATATTAGAGAAAGAGACAAAAAGAACCTAATGAAACAAAACACAACAGAAAAGATAAAACCATGTAACAATGAAAATAAATAAATACATATAGAAATAAATAACTGTTTCCTGTGAACACCTAGTGAGTACCCTACTCTTGTTTAGGTTTTGAAACCTTGTTTCTGAAGTGTTTTTGTGTGATGTGCACAATTTTCCGTATTTTGACTAATACTACCAGTCATTTACAAGCTAGATAAACTTTAATATAAAAAAATCAGTCCGTTTTTGATTATTAACATTTACTTGTACTTTTACTTTCAATACTTGAGTACATTTAGTTGTACATTACTTGTCATACTTAAGTACAATAAATACTAGATACTTTAAGACTTTTACTTGAGTAGCATTTCAGTCGGTGACTTGAACTTCTACCAAAGTCATTTTTTTAATGGGTATCTGTACTTTTACTTAAGTGTGATTTTCCAGTACTTTATACAACACTGATATAAGCTGAAATTTGAACAGTATTTTCATATAATAAAACAGGATTTTATTAAAAGTCACGTACAATGCAGATTTATACATACAGTAGTGTTCCCGATAAACATGGCAGTATCATTGCTCCATGTTTTCTTACATTAGGTATATAACTGCTCTCACTGAGAGAGTGTTGAATAAAATATTTGTCCCATTTAATGTAGACGTGCTTATAAGGACATCCAGTGCAGCATCACAATACAGTTTTATTTCCAGCATCACAGGATTATGTAGCAGACCTTTAGTATGGCTCATTAATTGCAAACAATACCTGAACCAAACAGGGTGACACAACAGAACAACCCATCTGCTGAAACTACTTTTGAAAGATAAGTCATTTTTTGGGCTGGTCGAGGCACATAATGATCACAGTACCATTACTGTGTAGCTGTAATAATCCAATCAATACTGACCTTTTTTAGCTTTACAAACCCATCATCTTTTCAAGGGCACACACGTCCCCGTGCGACTGGTGCCCAAGCATATTCAAGCCGACGCACGCTCTCTCCATTTCCAACAATGCAAACTAAACCCAGCACCCTGGTTATGTAGAGCAAAGTACTTTGTGTTAGGGCTCACGTCCACGATGGCCCCGGCAGCTGGTGTTCTCACAGACCACTGCATGGAAAATGGGCTGATTTCAGGATTTAGCGGCCCGCAGTGGATTCCTCATTCGCTGCTTATTGGGTGAAAATTACTTTGACATGGAGTTGCACAAGATTAACAAGAAGATTTTAAACACAGAGGCTCAGTTTTGTTTGTATTTGGTCAGCGTTGTTACCATCCGTGGTCATTGCGCTACCTTGAGAAAAGCAGCTTTGTTTACAAATTCCTATTAAAGAAATATCTCTGAAGTGAAAATTCAAGCTTTGATGTGTCTGTTGTTTTGATACTTTCAATGGGAAACTTCAAACACCAAGGTCGTTGTGTCCATCACACTTGGGAAAGTCATCAATGTTTAGGATCTATAGCGCAAATGTAAATTATACTGCTATTATGACTTTTTGCCACAAAAGGTACGTTGATGTTGGACATCAAAAGAAATGAAAGTCTAAACAACACCATCAAACAAAGCGGAGACAAAATAAAGCAGCACAGCCGGTATCTATCACCTTTTATATTCATTACGTAGCAAATGAGAGAGGACATTTAGAAATGCATGACTTCCTTAGCAGTCTGACAGCATGTGTTCGCAAAACTTTTGATAGTGGTGTCTCTGTGTTCTACATAGAATTATGATGCCGGCGTCTCACAGCTCATCAGCACTCTCTGCACCTCCTTTGCTTATCTTTGCATAACTACACATCCTGGTCATGTTTCCTTTCTCCTCCTAACCATCTGTTCCCTGCTGCCAATCCATGGAGCGTGCCAGCTTATGGCTCGGCATCCTCTCCCCACACACTCAATCCCAGTATTGGTATCATATTTACTCAGTCTCTATTTCTTTCCTCTCTGTTTATTTCTGTGTTCTAAGTGTAATAGAGCTGTGAACAGGAGTACGGTGAAAACACTTTGTGTCGCACATATTAGACTTCATACGCATGGGCTGCATGCAGGGGTGGTGGCCAAGTGGTTAATGCCCTTGGTTTCAGTGCAGAAGGTTCCGGGTTCAAATCCCACCCCTGCCACATTTCTCCATGTAATGTGGAGTTGCATCAGGAAGGGCATCCGGCGTAAAACCTGTGCCAATTCAACATGCAGATCCACCTTGGATTTGCTGTGGCGACCCCGAGTGCAAACAAGGGAGCAGCCGAAGGGAGTTACTAACTTACACGTGGGCTGCATCTAGCTAATATACTTAAGGCAAAGCCAGGCAAATATATTGTATCGATTGTATGTGTTACACCACAGTTCAAAATTGTTTGAGTGTATGAAGGTCTTGAGATGAAGGTACTTTAGGGCCCGGTCCCACTGGGGAGAGGATTAATTGCGCATGAATTGAGTATACAAATTACAGGCAAACAACAAACAACAACACAACAAAATTGGCCAAAAATGACAAATGTCCCAGTGTGAATTACAGATATATTAATAATATATCAAATATATGAGGAACAATCATGGCTGTATAAAGCATGTATTGAGGAAACAGATCGGACGCATTGCGATTATCACGGAAATATTACAGATGTATTGTGAATGCATCGCGCACGTGTGGCGGCAACAGCGGCTGTAATGCCCGTGCGCAGCATCTGCATTGCGGTCATAACAGAAGCGCACTCGGGCCTGTCGGCATCACTATTCACACCAACACCACAGCCTCTGGAGCAATTGCTGGACTTGGACACGTTGATTGGTATGTTGTTGGATGGCAGCAACTATCACACTATGTCTTTGGGAATCCATAACTACATCTGTATGTCTCCACAGCTGGACTGGCAATGACTGGCAGGTATGTCGATATCTGTTTATAAAGCAGATGTAATACAAATGCTTTTTTCATGGTCAATCTGTATGCATTCGCCACAACTTATTTTAGTTTGTGATGTGGACATGACAGGCACGCTATATATCCATTTTACACACTGTCCCAGTCCGCTGCCAAGCCGCAATTCCCCGTCAGTTGCGGATATCAGCAGATAACAGCGGATATACAGTGCATAGATTGTGTATGTATTGTGTATGTAAGGCGGCTATCATCCGCAACCAAATTTTGAGCAGCTCAAAAATCCTGGCAACGGAAAAACGTGCCTCTGTGGATAATTGCAGATGTGTGTGTATATCAGCCGACTCATACAAGTATGTTTCAAGGATATTGCAGATGTTTAGCGAATATGAACAAATTTTGTGCGCAATTCATACACAAATCTTCCTAAATGCCCATGGGGATCGGGCCCTTAAATAGACTGACACAATTTGTTAATTATAAACGACTGTAGGCTTTAATGGTATGAGGTCTGTGAGAAAAGTATCGGACCTTTTTATTTTTTTTCAAAAACCATATCATACACGTGATTCAACCATATTTGAATCACGTGTGATTGCATCAGCCAAGCTTGAACCTTCGTGCGCATGCGTGAGTTTTTTCACGCCTGTCAGTTATGGGGATTATACAGATTAAGGAGTGTTACTGCCGCTTTAAGGACGCGCCACGGAGCCATTCATTACGCGGGACAAAACCACCTCGGTGTTGGTCTCACAGGACGGCTTTCAGGTGGATTTCAGATGGATTCCGGTTGCTTTTCAATCGTGTGATTATCCGATTGTGATTGTGCATGAGCTGGACATGCCCCAACATGTCCTGGAAGGCTTCATCACGGCGTTGCTTTGCGCCAGGCGGCTCCACCGCGACACGCGGAACTCCTCCGCACGTCTGTCCTAATGTGCCAAAAAAGTGCTCATGTCCACGTCTTTTCACAATTCCTGTGCTAGTCAGACGACATACCGGATCAAGACAGCGTCCAGTTTAGAAATGAACGGCACATTCCACTGTTACAGGAGTTTTTTTCATGGAAAGAAAAGCGGAGGGACACACCACGGAGCCGTTCATTACGCGGGACAAAACCACCTCGGTGTTGGTCTCACAGGACGGCTTTCAGGTGGATTTCAGATGGATTCCGGTTGCTTTTCAGTCATGTGAATATCCGATTGTGATTGTGCATGAGCTGGACATGCCCCAACATGTCCTGGAAGGCTTCATCACGGCGTCGCTTTGCGCCATGCAGCTCCGCTGCGATGCGCGGAACTCCTCCGCACGTCTGTCTTAATGTGCCAAAAAAGTGCTGATGTCCACTTCTTTTCACAATTCCTGTGCAAGTCAGACGCCATACCGGCTCAAGACAACGTCCAGTTCAGAAATGAATGGCACATTCCACTGTTACAAGAGTTTTTGTCATGGAAAGAGGAGCGGCTCCACCGTGCGTCGCGGTGGAGCCGCATGGCGCAAAGCAACGCCGTGATGAAGCCTTCCAGGACATGTTGGGGCATGTCCAGCTCATGCACAATCACAATCAGATAATCACACGACTGAAAAGCAACCGGAATACATCTGAAATCCACCTGAAAGCCGTCCTGTGAGACCAACACCGAGGTGGTTTTGTCCCGCATAATGAACGGCTCTGTGGCGCGTCCCTCCGCTTTTCTTTCCATGAAAAAAACTCCTGTAACAGTGGAATGTGCTGAAAAAGTGCTGATGTCCTTTTCTTTTCACAATTCCTGTGCAAGTCAGATGACATACCGGATCAAGACACCGTCCAGTTTAGAAATGAACGGCACATTCCACTGTTACAGGAGTTTTTGTAATGGAAAGAGGAGCGCTCCACCGCGACGCGTGGTGGAGCCGCATGGCGCAAAGCAACGCCATGATGAAGCCTTCCAGGACATGTTGGGGCATGTCCAGCTCATGCACAATCACAATCGGATAATCACACGACTGAAAAGCAACCGGAATCCACCTGAAAGCCGTCCTGTGAGACCAACACGGAGGTGGTTTTGTCCCGCGTAATGAACGGCTCCGTGGCACGTCCCTCCACTTTTCTTTCCATGAAAAAAACTCCTGTAACAGTGGAATGTGCCGAAAAAAGTGCTGATGTCCACGTCTCCTGCCTTTTTGTGAAAGTCAGACAAGGTCCCGGATCAACAAAGCCTTCACGTTGGAAATGATCTGGTTGTTTCAGTGGGGTCTGAGCATGTCGATCGGCGCTGGGAGCGCGCCGCGCTCTCAGGAGTTGTGGGCCGTCCTTAAAGCGGCAGTAACACTCCTTAATCTGTATAATCCCCATAAAATCGTCCCTGAAAGCCATATTAATTTTCCGAACGGTGTCCACCTGGAGGTCTCTCACAGTTTCTGGAAAAAAATTGATGCAGCAAAGCTCCAAATCATTCAGACATTTATTCGCAATAAAAATCTGACGAGAGGGGTGGACTACTGCTCAAAGGCGAATGACACAACCGACAGGCGTGAAAAAACTCACGCATACGCACGAAGGTTCAAGCTTGGCTGATGCAATCACACATGATTCAAATCCATATGGTTTTTGAAAAAAATAAAAAGGTTTGATACTTTTCTCACAGACCTCGTACATACATATGGGTTTATTAAAGATATTCATGAAAATATCATTGCTAAGTAGAATATCAAGAACAGAAATGTCTGTATTCTCGAGATCAGTAGATTTATTGAATGATCAATGTAATTTACAACAACAGTAAATAATATGTTTATGTCATCAACATTAATGAACGAAGCTACTCACGTCTCACCATGTCATTTAGGTCCTTCAGACTTTTTTCAGTAAATTGGTTCTGGGGAGCATTAGCATGGCTAAAACCCTTCAGCCTCGATCCCCCCCCCAACCAGGGCCTTATTCACTCCCGCCATTTGAAGCATTCTTCTTTATTTGCCTCCCACGTCACTGGAAGCTCCTCACCATTTCACCATGTCATTTAGGTCAAACTTTTTTCAGCCTCACTCAATGTTTGGTATAAGTAGCTGGACAAAGTAAGTACATAGGAAATTTTGCTGAGTAAAATTTACTCTGCTGGGATAGCATTTAATCCCAGTGAAAATAGAGTAAATTATGCTCTATCATAGAGTGAACTCAGCACTACAGTTGTCGCAGACTGAACGGTCCACCCCCTAAACATTGACCTGCCCTGCCTCCACTGCACATGTGTCCTTCTGGAGCCCAGCCACCCGTCTGACACAGAGTCTCTCCACCAAATACGATCAAATGGATTATTAGCCATAAAATGACAAAGTAAAACCTCTTGAATCATTCTACAGTCAGTTGTAAGCAAAAAACAAGGTTGTTTAAGCAGAAATGAGACTTGAATCAGTGATGCTTTAAAATGACTGACTTGCAGTGAATGCATCAGTTAGCAGCTCGTGTAGCTGCGGTGCTCTGATCGCTTCCTCCGTCTGTTATTATGAATAATGCTGAATTTATGCGGACATGATTTGTGTACAAAAGCTTCAGATACCTGTCGCTGAGACAGATGATGACTGGAGTGCGGTTTTAAGCAGAAACAAGGTGATAATCAGTGAACCACAGCTGATGACGCATGCGCAGTGACGGCGGGGCTGACGGGACCATTCGGTCGGCGACACTGTCTGGTCAATGCAAGTGGTTTTACTAAAATAACAGTTGATTTCACACTGTGTTGAGTTGATTTCGCTCTGTGATAGAGTATATTTCACTCTGTTTGGACTGGGACCAAATGTGATCCCAGCAGAGTAAATTTTACTCAGCAAAATTTCCTGTGTACAAGGATTCAATCGTAAATCATTTATTTCATTTATACAGTGCCAAATCACAACAAAGCTGCCTCAAGGCGCTTCACATAAGTAAAGTCTAACCTTACCAACCCCTAGAGCAAGCACACAGGCGACAGTGGAAAGGAGTTTCACTCATTCGTTTTCTAAACCCATTTAGTTTATCTAAGGGTATTGATGTGGGGGTGGGAGGTGGCCCATATGGAAAAGATATACATAAATTTTATAAAGTTTCTATCTGTTCTATCTGGAACTTGTAAGTAATGCATGTGACAGTCAAACCAGATATAAGATCCTGAGTAAATTTGTACAATATGTAACTTATATAAATTGGGAACTTAAAAGAACAATATATGACAGTATTTCCACATACAGAATCCTTAGTAGATATGTGTAATATCAAACTGAGACTTATAAGCACAACATATGTCAAACATAAAGTTTATTACTGGAATTGATGTAACTTCTTGAAAGTTTTTTCTATTTCTTTTCCATATGGCAGTCATTTTGCGAGAGGTGGGGGACATCCTGGACAGGCTGCCAGTCTATCACAGGGCCAGAATATTGACAAACGCATTCACACTCACATAAAAATGAGTGTCAACATAAATGTTTCTCAGGGAACAAATGTACCACGTAGATGAACTAATACTCAAGAGACACAGACAGGCTGCATGGGTCAGCATCTGAAAGCCAAAACAAAGAAAGAACACAATAAATCAGGCAGGAGAGCATGGCAATCTGGAAAAAGAGTGAAGGAATTGTGGAGGTCAAATACTGCTTGAAACAATTAGTGAGGTAACCATAGTGCCCGTGAACCTTATATAGGAGAAACACTAATGAACATAAGGAGAAGGTAAGTAACAATTACAGAAGCAGAATCAGAAAACCAGGAGTCCATGACAAGAGATTTTCTTTACATCAATCAATAAGAAATACAAACAGTATGATACTATGGAGTAGACAATTCTCCAAAAGTGACTGAACATGCAAGCGAGAAACTAGTGATATCAAGACACACATGACAGCTTTGAAAGATTTATAGGCTTCTGTAACAGTTTGCCCTGAAGCATCTAACTTGGCAGATACACATACATGAGAGGAATGTTGTCAGTGACTATAGTGAAAGTAGGCAGTGCCGTACAGGTAATCAATAAAGTTTTCTCAAACAGCCCATTTCAGAGGTAAGAACATAAGCTTGTAAGTGGGGTAGTTTGTCTCACTTTTGGAAAGCCCTGGCATGCTGGAGTGCTGAGTTCCTGACACCGGGAAAGGTCCAAAACTCGTAAAGATGTGAAAAAAATAATTAATTACAGAGGAAAACAGAAAGGGATACACTACATTTTGCAGTCTGCATGGTGGCGCAGCGACATTGTGCCATTGCTTAGGGCTCCTTCACACATAGTGTGAATATGTACAACTCAGGGCAACTCCCACCGGAACAGCTCATATGAGCACACCACAAAACATTGCGCTAACAGGCAGGCATGCACGATTTTGTGCGACGGTTCATGCATGCAGGAACACAGTGCCAGCAACTGTGTGATGTGTAACCACATTGCGCAGCTGCTGTGAAAAAAAACAAAAAAAATACATCACCCAAGGGATTTGAACCCGCGCTTTCCAAAAGCTCTGGTTGTCAGTCAGAAACTTTACCACTGAGCTACCATCTGGCCTGTAAAAGGTGCAGGAAACTGCCTGATATCAGGAAGGACATGGACGTATTTAAAAAAAAATGAAACCACACACCATATAAAAACATCACATTATCAAGCGGGCAATACAAATATGATCTGTCTGTTCCTCTGTAAATGACCCATGGTCACAGAGGTACAGTCATGAATGTCATCATGTCCACATCTGCAGACGTGTGTCCAGTCGACCCACACGCATTTCCTGCCGGCGTGCCACAGGACTGACACCACTTCATGACACCACAGAGCTCACGTAGGTGATGTGACAGTCAAATCGCCCACTGCATGATCTGATGGTCTGTTTCAACCTGGAGGCAGCTGGTCAATGGACTGCAGTGTGCATGTGCACGCTCGCTGCAGCCCATCCCCACAGTGATATATGTTTTTATTTATGTCCACATGATGACAGCAAGCAGACACACATGCATCACGGTGAGCAGTTGTTAGTCCATGTCCATCCAAACACAGTATGTGTTGAACAGCTGGGATGTCCAGAATGACAGGTCTCCACAGCCGCTTCTGTTGGTGGCCACACCTCCTGTCAGTTCAGCAAACAGACCAAAGCCACATTCGTGCGGCACTTCACTGCCAGCATGACAGTGACTGTCTGCTGACTGTCGTGTTAATAGTGCAAATGGCTACACATTTTCTAAGTGCCATGTGAGCGGTGTTAGATGTTTGTGTGTGTCACCTGGAATTTGGCCGACACCTGCCACGAGAAGGTTTGATGGGGTTGCACAGTGCACACTCTGTCTTTCCGCCGCTGGTGTGCTCAAATAGTTGTAGCAACAAGTGTACGAGGCAGCTGCAATTTTACACATTTTGCACACGATTCTTGCTTCATGCGCACTTTATGCATAAATTGACCAAATTTACACTATGTGTGAAGGGGCCCTTGGGGAGAGCACAGGACTATTAATGTTGTTTTTTATCCAAATACTCAATTAATCGCCAGAATAATCAATAGTATTCACCATTATTAAATTAATCGATAGCTGCAGCCGTACTCCAGTGCTGGCCTCTCTTCATTGGCTCCCATTTCGGGTTAGAGCAGATTTTGACGAGCTCTTTCTTACTTATAAAAATGTTAATGGTTTAGCACAATTGTACATGTAGAACCTGGTGAAGTCCTACATGTCTGCACGTACACTGCTCTCCCAGGATTCTGGTATTCTGTGCATCCCAAGGGTCTGGAAAAAGACTGTTGGTGAGCGTACTTTCTCCTTTCGTGCACCAACTTTGTGGAATAGCCTGCCTCTTGACATCAGGCAGGCTTGTTCTGTTGAAGTATTTAAAGCCAAGTTGAAGACCCACTTGTTTTCTGTTACATTTGAGGTGGTTTGGCAAAGTATTGAGCAAAGGGTGTGACTATTTATGTACATGAGATTTCTTACTTTTTATTTTTAATAAATTAGCACAAATTAAAAAAAAATCATGTTGTCTTTATCAGGTGTTGTGAGTAGAACATCTCAGTAACTGACTTTGTTTTTGTTGTTCTATTTTATTTCTGTTTTGTTTCTTTTTTCCCATCTCAGAGCGAGCACATCAAACAGCTCCCATTGCACATCCTCAGACAGAGACAGCGCTCGAGATAAAAAAGATTCATAATGTCACAGCACTCTGTGCTGCTCAATTTTATTTTATTTTTTTAAAGAAAAAACAATCAGTGCATAAATCCAGGAAGCTTGAACAGGAGTAGTAGCTGTCCCTCTCCAATCATCTCCGCTTTTTTTGTCATGCTCCCAGGGCAGCTGGTGCGTATGGCTCACCCCTCCCACAGTTCTCCCACAAATCTCTCACATTAGGAATCCCAGCGAGTGCATTCAGAGGGTCACACAACACCAGCGACGGTTCTGGCAGCATACAAGGAGGAGCCTTTTTGCCTCGACAACTTTGAACAGTTCAGAATCCAGGCACTATTCTTATGATGCCCTGCAAGTGAAGCAAGGGAAGAGTGCAACCCAGCAAATGTTGGGCGAAATCAAGCAATTTCCCTTATCACTTGCATTGTGAGGGAGCATCAGCTATGACATTTTGGCCATGTGGCTTGTTTCTCTGTACACAATCCAGCACGCAGGTGCCTGAGTGTTGAGGACCACAGTAACTAGAGAAGGCCAAGGGGATGGCCACTTTCACCTGACTGCAGCAGGTACATGGTATTTTAGAGATGTGGGAATGGATCAGCTGTTAGTGTGGTTGGTTGCCATCTAGGACCCAAGGCAAGTTCTGTGGTGTAGTGGATGTGGCAAAGTGCAGCCACAGCACATGTTCCCAGACTTGAATTGAAATTTGTAAGTTAGCGCCGTTCACTCTATTGGTCAGATATCGTTTTGTAACATTCGCTATGCTGACAGTTAAACAGTTGCTGAGGCTATGCCAGTCATAGTTTTTAATGATGGGCACCCAAGCCACCTGTTATTAGAGCTACCAATCTGTAAAAATATGCATTTCAAATCCACACTTCAGCAAACCTATGGGTGATGTCACAGAGTGGTGAGGAAGTGCTCAACCCAGCGTTCTAAAGGAATGACTAAAATGTACAAGACAGAAGAATAGTTCAACTGAAAGCGCCCCTGGTAACCCACGAAACCAGGCGCAGTGACCAGCAGAGTCTCTTTGCCAAGGTACCGGAAACAGCTGTGCAGACGGATGGCTCCTCAACTGAAAACTAGATGGCATCCAGCATCTGACCTCACGGAGACCAGCTGCACCGCGCATCCAAGTAAGACCGGGCTACGGTATCAGATAAAAACAGTGGCTTTATTTAATTCTGTTCACTGTCACTAACCATCTCTTACATTAATAATTAACAAAGCAAATCCCCAGCGGATTAGAACGGAATTGATTCTTAAACTCCTGTAACTAAACCAAATTATCTTAATATCATATAATAATTGCTCAGTGAACATCATCATCAAATTGCTTACTGTGATATGTCCTGTTATTTAAGTCCTGACTGAATTAAATGTTTTAAATGTGTGAAGTTGTCTGTGATTTTGTATGGTTTGACAGAGGGGTCGGACTTGACCTGTAGAACTTACTACTGTAAGATTAGACACTGATTTTAATATTTCCTATTGACTGACCCTAAAATCAGTGATATTATAACCTTGTTATATCATTCAGTCATAGGTGGTGCCCCCATTATTCAAGGTAAAATTATCCACAAGTGATAATTTCAAAATATCCTAAAACACATAAAACACATATTCTTCCTGCTACAGCCGCAAGAGTTGGGGTAATTCACTTCCGGTCGTCTGCCAGCAATAACACCAGATGTGCTTGTAAAGGACACTTTCTGCGTGTTTGCTTGCATTCTCTGCCGTGTCTTCAACAAGTTATCCCTCAAATTATGTTCAAAGCGTAGCTTGAATGATGTTCTTGTTGATTTTAAATCGTATTCAGGACAAAACGTGATAATATTATTGATAAGAGCATGCAGACTGTCAGCAACTATGGCGGAAAATCACAGCCAATAATCATTAATTAGTCATAAAAAGTGTATAAAAATACAATAAAACCATATAAACCAACCATATAAAACTCAAAAATAGCACAGTAAACGTCATCAAACACTATAATAAAATTGCCAATTAATAAAAATCAGACACCATAAAATAATCACAGTATTCCTTTGAAGTAATAACACTTGGAGCATTTACCACATGATGAGGGAGGCTGTTCCACAAAGTTACCACTAAATATAAAATATTTTCTTGAGTCATATCTGCATATTTGCACCTAAATATGTGAGAGTGACCTCTCAAAACATAAATAAACTCTATTTTGGAAAAAAAAAAAATGACGGGCTGAATATATATATATATATATATATATATATATATATATATATATATATATATATATATATATATATATATATATATATATATATATATATATGGGTGGATTTTAGTCAGTCAAACGGCAACATGCAGAGATGTGTGCGATGTGCGATATCACAAGGTTGCCGGCCTCACTGCAACAATTTCTATTTTTTCCCAGGATTTCAAAGAAATATTGGCTGGCATCAGTATTGAAGATCCTGAAATTGCTTCAGAAGAACCACGTTCTTTTGCTGAACAACAAAATTATTAAGAACAATTCACATTTTATTTTCAGTCAAATTATTTCGATATCACTGAGGTATCACACAGTCAATACAGTGAAATATGCATCATTTATTTCAGTCCACACAAATCAAAGAAAAAAATGAGAGGCCTCATGGAGGATCTGACACCTGCCTTCAGTTTCTATCAAGCTGCCAAAACTGTGGAAAAGTCACCAGCAAGTCCAGCAGGTTTGTATATTACATGATTTAAATTGACATGAAAGTTTTGTGGTTTCAGATCTGTGCACATTGCTAGTTCTTGCATCATGAAGACGTCCAGGATATCTGGGATCAACCGCAAGGCCTCACGGGCGGCATTCTAAGAGACGGCAGCTGACAGGATGATGCAGGTGACAGGAGACCACCAGCTGACTCTTGGATGCTGAGTTGAGCAGTTCTCAGTCTGGTAATGTGGACAGCCTTGATCCCTTAGATAAAATAGTGCTTAGAGTAAAACAAAAATCATCAGTATTTACAGAATTGATTGAGTTAATTTTGTAAAATCAATATAAACACAGAAAGGTGAATATATCAATGATACACAGATGACACAATAAAACAAACGCTTATTTCCATTGTGGTCCATGTGAGGCTGAAATGTGACAACACTGAGAAGCTCGATTAAACATGTAAAGATTGTAAAGACATTATAACCTCATCAATTAATGTAACTAGCAATAAGTGTATAGTTTATATATATACAATTTTCATTGGGATACCAATAAAATAAAATAAGTAGAAATTGAACAGAGAACAATAAGATCTCGATAAATTAAAATAAACAGAAACTGTATCCCTGTAGAAGCGTAGACAACAAATTTAGCACCACGTTTTGGACAAGAAAATAATGGACGAGAAGATAAGATTGTCTTTTGGACCAGAGATCACATTAAAAAATAAAAATAAATAAAAAGGTGGCGTGATCCTCTTCCCTTAGGTGACTGAATAAACTTAACTATAACTGTCTTAAAACTTTCTTTGTTGCTAATCAACTGCAAGATCTATATTTTATATACGATGTATTTTAGCTGAATAGTTCCCAAAGTGTGGACTATGTAGGTTATATTTTCATCTTTCGACCTAACCGGTTGTGTCCAAACCTTCGCAGCAATAACAGTTCTGCACGACGAAGCATTTTTATTTTGAGAGCAGTGCGACTTTGTAAGCGATAATCGGGGCAGCTACAAAATGTAAGGCTCAGTAAATTATTCAGAATAATTGATCAAATCTTTTAACCTGATTTTGTGATGTTTGATATCGTTGATTCCCAGCAGAATATTGCAGTTTATAATACCTGTGAACGAAGCGAAGGCTGCACAGCAAATGACTGGAAGTGAAAAACCCAAACTCCTTTCTCGTGTGCACGGCACAACCTCAACCCCCGAGATCAAGAGTTTGCATTCCATCTCTCTACTTCTATGATTTTGTTTAGTAAAAAAATTTAATTGAAAACAACTATTATATATTATGCATGCATAAATGAAAATTTCATCAAGGAAACACGATGACTGAGATATGTAGATGCAATTACAAGCTTAGCTCACATCAAAGTGAAATAAACTGATATAAATAAGTGTGAGGGGGGTATGTAAAGAAACGTGTTCAGGCTAAACAGATACTCAGAATCCAAAGTTGTATAATCATGTTTTTCGTCACTGAGCTGCACCAGTGACAAATCTATTTTAATAAAGCATCTGCTGCTGCTGCTTCTGTTGCTTGAACTTCAACACTCACAGTAAAAAGCAGCACAGAAGAATGCTGCCACATTCCACCTGCATGCAGACTTTAAGATGAATCTGCTAAACATTGTGACGGGTGATTACAGGTTGTTGTGACCTAAGCCAAGCAGAGCACTGTTTGCAGAACTGCCAAGTCCATTAGGAGGTATTTGTACCTCTCCACTCAAAAGACTATTTTTAATGTCTCATCTTTGGCCAAAACAAAACAAATCCCCTAGGGTGGCTGTTTCAGATCCCTAAAGGAGGTGGCAGTTGTCTGCCAAGTAAAGCTCTCTCAGGGTGTGCAAATGACACAACACAGGCCAAATATACAACAGAAAACATGCATACACCTTTTCCAATGTGTTCAATCCAGGCCTACATGTTGCTCTGAGAGATACAAGTGTAAAATAATACCCAGCCTAGTGGGGGGTTTTTAGACAGTATACGCTAGAATCTCTCAAAAACCCACGTACAAGTCAAAACATATTTGATTATAAAGTTGATGTCACCTCAGTCACATTAAAATATTGTTCACAGTAAAGTCTCTGTGTGCTGAAAGAAAATGCATGGGTATCAATGGAGTACCTGTACTTAATGGCCCCTTCACACATAGTGCGAAGTTTGGACGGAGTTTGGACGAAAACGGCAAAACAGTTCGAAATTAGCGCATGAAACATTGCTCCGACAGGCAGGCGTGCACGAACCCGGTGCGAGAGTTTGTCCACAAGCCGGTGTCTTTCAAGCAGGAACAGTGCCAGGTGCAGCACATGGCGCCGCTTATATGGAATAAATAAAAAAATAAAATCCAGTAGGTACCTGTGGAACCATATCGCACCACCTATGTGGAATAATTTTTTTAAAAAAAGAAAACACACCACCCACTTAATGTGAATTCATGCCTTTCAAAAGCTCTGATTACCAGTCAGAGACTTTACCACTAAGCTACGGAGCTGTTCTTTGAAAGCTGCGGGAATCTGCCTCATATCAGGAAGAACATGGAAGTATTACAAAAAAAATTTAATCGCACACCATATAAAAACACCGCATTTATCAACTGAGCAATACAAATCTGACCCGTACTGTTCCTCTGTAAATGACCCATGGTCACAGACATACAGTCATGAAATGACATGAATGAGAAGCAGTTTGCTCATCTCATTCATATTCACATCTGCTGGCGCGTCTCCAACCAGCCACACGTGAGTGTCTTGTGGACAACGTGCCGCAGGACACCGCATCATGTGGAACAGCTCATATGGGTGATGTGACAGTGAGATCGCCTGCTGCGTGTTCTGACCAGATGGTCCATTTCAACCTGGGAGCAGCCTGTCCATGTGTGCGGCATGTGCGTGCTCATTGACTGCAGCACGTCGCCACAGTGATATATGTTTTTATTTATGTCCACTTGATAACAGCAAACAGTCACGCGTGTTACAGTGGGCAGTTGTTTGTCCATGTCCGTCCAAAAACAGTACATGATGTCCAGCTGGACTGTCCAGATCCACAGATTTCCACAGCTGCTTCAGTTGGAGGACACAACTCCTGTCATCTCATCGCACAGACCAAAGCCACACTCGTGTGGGACTTCGACAAATTTCTCTGCAAGTACGAAGGTGATTGTCTGCAGTCATGTCAAGAGTGCGACTGGCCACACATTTTCTAAGTACCATGGGAGCGGGGTTAGATGTTTGTGCGTGTCACCTGGAATTTGACCTGCCGCGAGAGGGTGCGATGGGCTTGCACAGCGCACACTTTGTCTTTCATGCGCTTGTGCGTGCAGATAGTTGTAGCAACAGGTGTACGAGGCATTGGAGGCAGGCACGACATTACACGGTTTGCACATTTCCTGCATCATGCACACTAAGTGTGCACTTCATCCAAACTTCACACTATGTGTGAAGGGGCCCTTAGGGAGAGCCCAGGACTACTTAATTTCATTCAGCTAAGCGCTGAATGAAATGAAGCCGTATTTTTCCTGAAACTCATAATTTCACCACATAAGGTATTGCCATGTTTTGGGCCTTTTTTTTTTTTTTTTTTTTTGCATTTTATAATGACTTACATCATGCACTGCTGGTGATATTA
Source organism: Thalassophryne amazonica (assembly GCF_902500255.1). Classification (NCBI taxonomy): domain Eukaryota; kingdom Metazoa; phylum Chordata; class Actinopteri; order Batrachoidiformes; family Batrachoididae; genus Thalassophryne; species Thalassophryne amazonica. The sequence goes on from NC_047106.1 coordinate 112,685,191, forward strand.
TTAAATTTGGGGCTGTTTATCCAATGGTTGTATTTAATGGGTAAGACTATAAGTATACACTTCTTCCTACTTCTTTTGGGGCATGAATTATACAGAGAATCTTGGTGCTTTACTGTGAAGTCACTCATCCTGGTGTCTTGATGGCTGTGATGACTGCACCTCAAACAGAGGGCAGAATCAATCAGTCGGAACAAACAACTCACAGAACACTATTTCTCAGCAGCAAAATAACCGAATAACAGACAGAATGCTAATGTGATCACTGGCAGCTAACTCTTTGTTTCACTAACAGTCCCAGAATTTAGATATGATGAGTCCTACTCCAATTATTAATCATGACATTAAGGGGAAAAATAGTTCAACACAACAGTATTATCTTAAGTCGTAGGAATGGGAGAACAGATGGGTTTTTAATCTGAATTTACGCACTTTTTTAGGGCACTATTGGAATTCCGGATGCACATGCGCTAGGCGCGGCTGTTTGTTTCTGAGTCAAAGGTTATGGAACACAAACACAGCAGGCACCCATATGCAGTCTATGGGATGCCCTTTATTCATTCAGCTGAGTGCAATTATTTATTTGGAGTTTTTGTGCCAGTTTCTGATGAATAATGCCATTCTGTGCCGTGTTAAGCCCTGTTTACACGATGCGATTTCCAACTGTCCCAGATCAAACATTAGCATCATCAAAGAAACGTGCTGTTATATTTGGTTGTTGATCTGAAACTGTGTCTGCATGCTTGTGCTGTTTCCTGGTACTGACAGGAAGTCTTTTTTCTTGCATGTTTTGTTTATTAGATTTTGTGGGGATTATTTCCCACCCCCATTTTGTTGATTCACTTCTTGCTTTCCACCTGGACCTTTCTGTGTGGAGTTTGCATGTTCTTCCTGTGTTCATGTTAGTTCCCTCCAGGTGCTCCAGCTTCCTTTCACTCCCAAAAACATGGAGACTAGGTCAGTTGAAAAGTTTAAATTGGTCGCAGGTGTGTGTATATGTGTTTGTTGACACATGGCCTTGTGTCAGACTGGTGTCTCGTCCCGGGTGTACTCGCCTCTCGCCCCCAATGACCGTTGGGATAGGCTCCAGCTCCCATGCAACCCTTAAATGGAACAAGCGGATATAGAATACAATTGAATGAACAACAGAATGTTGTTTCACATTCATATTTGGTGGAATACAACAACCCATGAAATGAGCCGGTCCATTGGGTGTTTTTCTTTCCCCCTGACAGAAAACAAGGTGTCACACAATTCATCTTTAAAATAATAAAAGCAATAGCTGATAAAAGCAGTGACCCTCACCCACCCTCAGTTCCGCTAATCCTCTAACCGCTAATTAGCAAAGATAACTTTTTTGTTAGCAAATTAGCTTCCGCTAAATTTGGTTCTGCTAACTTTCAGTCCGCTAACACTTTTTCTGCTGGTAAAGTGAGTAAAGTTTAACAGTCAAAAACATTTGGAAACCCTAAAATCATTCATGTTAGTTCCTGTCTATTGTGTGTCTGCAAGAGTCGGGCTGGTGTCGCAGATAGACTGGTCCCCCCTAAAAATCGCTCTGCCTTGCCTTCACTGCGCTTGCGTCATTTTGGAGCATCAGTAGCAACATTTTTGAGCGTTGCCAGCGATTCACCGAGTAGCACCTCGTTTCTGCTTAAATCTGCACTCCAGTCATCATCTGTCTCAGTGACAGATATCTGAAGCTTTTGTACAACATAAATTCATTATTTCATCATAAAAGTCAGGGGACTGATCAGACTGCCACAGCAGCGCATCTGAGTCTGACGTGCTGCTGTACCTACGTCATTTCGGAGCATCAGTAGCGATTCACCAATTATTGCTTCATTTCTGCTTAAACCTGACTTTAGAATGATGTAACACAGGGGTAGGCAACCTGTTCCAGAAAGAGCCATGAGGGTGCAGGTTTTCTTTGCAGCCACTGACTCCACCAGGTGATTTCACTGATTAACTGATTCCATCTGCTCAAAGTGATATTAATCAGTAAAATCACCTGGTGGAGTCAGTGGCTGCAAAGAAAACCTGCACCCTCATGGCTCTTTCTGGAACAGGTTGCCTACCCCTGATGTAACAGGTTGTACAAGGTCTGTGAGAAAAGTATCGTACCTTTTTATTTTTTTCAAAAACCATATGGATTTGAATCACGTGTGATTGCATCAGCCAAGCTTGAACCTTCGTGCGCATGTGTGAGTTTTTTCACGCCTGTCGGTTGCGTCATTCGCCTGTGAGCACACCTTGTGGGAGGAGTGCTCCACCCCCCTCGTCGGATTTCTGTTTGTGCGGAAAATGGCTGAATGGTTGGAGCAGCGCTATTGCATTAAATTCTGCCAGAAACTTGGCGACAGCCAAGTGGAAACGATTCGGAAAATCCAGACGGCTTTCGGAGATGAAGCTATGAGCACCACACAGATTAAGGAGTGGTACAACCAGTTTAAAGACGGCCGCGTAACGGTGTAGAGCGAGCCGCGCTCCGGTCGACCTTCAACATGCCGAAATGAGGAGATCGTTTCCAAAGTGAACGCTGTGGTGATGTGGGACCGTCGAGTGACCAACCGAGAAATTGCGGAGGAAGTGGACATTAGTACTTTTTCGGCACATTCCATCGTGACAGAAGATTTGGGCATGAAGCGAGTGGCTGCGAAATTCGTGCAGAGGTTGCTGACGGTGGAGCAAAAGCACCTCCGTGTTGAAGTCTCACAGGACATGCTGGACTCCATTCACACTGATCCCAGCTTTATGGACACCATTATAACCGGTGATGAGTCCTGGGTGTACGGGTACGACCCGGAAACCAAATTCCAGTCGTCACAGTGGAAGCATTCCACGTCGCCACGACCGAAGAAGGCGCGCCAAGTACGCAGCAATGTGAAGGTAATGCTGGAGTAGTACTGGATGAGCTCGTCAGATAGGTCGACTCCACCCATGTTCTTATAATAAGACAACACTGGGGTAGGACAGGGAATGTCTTTCACCGTCCAGCGTCCATGCTTCTCATCCTTCACCCTTCTCCGCACTCTCACCCGAAAACACATGATGGATGGTGGAGCACACAGATACCTCCTGTGTGTCCACCCACTTTACAAACACTAGAGGCCCCTCTTTTATTCATTTTATAGATCGCCTTCAGATTTTTTGTGAGAGCAATTGCCCTCCCTTTGAGGCATCCTCGTCTGTTCTCCCTGTATGTGCCACATGCCCCAACCTTCATGTAGCCAGGTCCATGAACAGTTTGGGACTTGTGTAAAAATTGTCCATGTAAATGTAGTACCCAGTACCAAGTGAGAATGGCTGGATCGGGTTCATGACCACGTCGTATGGCAGCCTGTGCTCACTTGTGGTCACTGTCTTGCTAGTGTAAATGGTGAACTTGAGTGTGTAGCCATTACTTGAAACAGCCAACACAAAATGTTTCATGCACCATTTTGTTGGCTTGTCCTTCAAATATTGTCATTCCAGATTTTGCCTTCATCGCCACCATCCTTTCATCCACTGCCAGCTCCCTCCTCAGATGGTAATAAGCCTGGCAGGCACTGAGGATGTCATCATAAAGAGGCCTGACTCGAAACAGTTTGTCATGACCTGCTGTTCTTTTTTCTATCATTTTCTACATCCTCATCTGGATCAATTAGGAGGATGTTCCAGAATATCGATCTAAATCTGTATCTTGATATTACTTTTGCTGGAAAGGGCACAGACAAAATATTTTTTTGTTTACAGTAGTCCTAGAGACTTGGCAGTGACACCAAAGACATCTTTATCAGAAGTCCAAAAAAATTGTACAGATCTTCCATGTCAATGTATGTACACTTGTATTTTTTCCCTAATGCTTTGTTTTTTTGCAGCGATTTTATTGGTGTTGGTGCAAATTGTTGTAATTGTGTCAGTTACAAAAACAAAAGAAAAAGGTGTTTTGAACTTTTGGTGGAAAGTGTATCAACCTGGACTCCTGGTGGTCTCCGAGGCTGAAATTTGCTTACTGGAGCGGTGTCTGCATCCTCCTCCATGTTCCAGCAGTCAGCGCTGGGGCATGTCTCTGCTGCGCGTCTGAGCAAAGATCTGGATCTGGAAACAGAAGCGTGCGCTCCAACCCTCTGTTCAGATCTCCGTGCGCACGTCGGTGGATCCACCTGCTTTGGTTGCTCCTCCAGAACAAAAGAGGGATCATCTCTTTCAGCACCAGAATCCTCACTGTCTGTTTCAGACTCTGATGATGCGCTGCACACTACGTCTTCCTCAATTTCAAAGAATAACTTAAGAGCTTGCGCCACAATAATAAAATGGCTCACTTTAAAAAAAAAACCCAAACAACAACAAAACACTAACCACACACATTTTCCACCAGTAATAAAGAGAAAGCAACCACACAATTAGACCCATGTGGGGTGGGTGGGCTGTGATCAAACACACTTGGGGTTAGTGAACACGTGGGGTTAGTGACTTCTGATTGGTGGAAAGTTCACGAGCCCACCAACCAATGAGGAAGAAGGAGTCATATTTCTTCCCACCGCTGTCGCTGCTGCAGTAGAGAAGGAAATGATCCTTTTGGCTGTGTGTGTGTACATAAACACACAGCGAAAAATGACAGTAATATTCATGAAAATGTATGGCATAAAAAAATACTCAAGTCAAGTTATACTAAGCCTATTAACAAAATTTTAAAAGTGCTATAAAGGTTGAAGTCTCTACGTTCAACAGGCATTTAAAGGGAGCCTCAGAGTGCAACAGACTGAGTGTTATGTCCGCTTAATTAGGTCATGTGACTGTTTACGCGAGGGCGCATCATTCGACTCCAGGGAGTTTATAATCACATTATTCCCTTTTGGTGGCTTTGGGTGTAAACAGTGGTGGGCACAGTTCCACTAATCTGCTAACTGCTAATTAGCTAAGATAACTTTTTTGTTAGCAGATTGTCTTTTCAACTAATTTTGAAAACCATCAACGAATTAATTACCTTCAGTTAAATTTAGTGCCGCTAACTTTCAGTCCACTAACATTTCTTTGCCGACATAGTGAGTAAGACCAAATGATCAAAAGCGTTTCTAACTCCTAAAACCAAACATTTATTCCTGTCTGCTGGGTGTTTTGCAACAGGGTCAGTCAAAAAGTAATGCCATTTGTTTTATTGCATGAAAAATAAAGAACAAAACAGAATGTGTTATACATAAAAATGAAGCTGTACATCAGAGGATCACATCCCTACTTCTCAACATAGTCACCGTCTCTTTCAATTGCAACATTCCACCTTCGAATGAGGCCATGTACCCCAGCTTCGTAAAACTTTGCTGGCTGCTCACAAAGCCATTTCTTGACAGCAGTTTTCACTTCCTTATCATTTGCATAATGGTGGCCTCTCAATGCTTCTTTCGTGGGAGTCTGATGGTGCCAAATTGGGTGAGTATGGAGGATGGGGCAGAGTTGGCCACCCAAATTATGTGATTTTTCTCCTTTGTCCTGATGCTCGTGTGAGGTCTGGCATTGTCATGTTGAAGAAGAACTTTATTCATGTCCAAGTCGGGTCTTACTCATTGAATTCTTGCTTTTAGTCTTTTTAGGGTCTCAATATATGCTTCAGAGTTAATCGTATCTCCTCTTGGCAAGAAATCAATAAGAGTCACTCCTTGAGTATCCCAAAAGACACTCGCCATGATTTTTCCTGCTGACTTTTGTGCCTTGAACTTTTTGGGTTTTGGAGATTTTGGGTGATGCCATTCCATCGATTGTTTTTTTGATTCAGGTTCATAGTGATGAATCCAAGTTTCATCACCTGTAATAAGCCTTCTAAAGAATATGTTGTCTCTTTGACTGAATTCAAGGAGCTCAATGCAGCAGTTAACCCTTTCAGTCTTGTGCTCAGCTGTGAGTTGCCTTGGTACCCAACAGGCACAGACTTTTGAAAACCCAAGTGACTCAACAATGCTGTGAGCACTACCATGACTTACTCCAAGCTCCAATGCTAACTCTTTAAGGGTTGTGCGCCTATCAGCTCTGATTAAAGCATCTGCTTCTGCTTTGTTGTCAGGGCTGGCAGGGTTGACAGCAATTGACAGGCGGCCAGCACGAGACTTGTCTTCTGAGTTTGCAGTTCCTGCCTCTTTAGCTTCCTTCAGACGACAGACACATCTACACACATTGCTATAGTCTATAGTGTCATCTTCATAAACATTTTTTAGTCTTTTGTGGATGTTATTAGCAGTTTCTCCTTCAGCAATAAGGAATTCAATAACAACACGTTGCTTCTGATGGACGTCCAAGGGGCGGCCATCTTTAAATAAGTTCAGTCACTCATACAAACCTGAAACACAAAACGAGACTTTTCACTCTCAAGAAGATATGTACCTTTATGCCAAATTTCAACTAAATCTATAAAAAAAAGAGAAAGCTGGGATAAATATGACATTACTTTTTCACTGACCCTCGTATAACACTAACAACACTCCTCAACTATCATGTACTACAATAATAATAAAAAAACAAACAAACCCCAAACTCCCATAATGCATTGCTACAATGCATTATGATTGTGTGTCTGCTTTAAAAGCCACAGTGTACATGCAAACCTTTACTTTTTTAAGTGAAAAGACACTTATTTATCGAGTTAAATTTGTCTCATTAATACCTGCAAATGCACAGACGGTGATCTACAAATAGTCCTTGATTTGCACACGTGTTTTGTGATCCACAAAACAAATTTCCGATTTGTAACTTGTATGTTGGTTGTGTATTTCGTAAATATGTCATTTTTTCCATTTGTTAAAAAAAAAAAAAAACATTTGCGAAACTGAAAATTCTGTTTGTGAAGTGTGACTCAGCATGTTGGCCACTTTTCACATTCCCACCCAGCAGATGGCAGTGTTCTATGCGTTTTGACGGTGGAGTTACAAGACAAGTCTGATTTACCATAATGCCTTTTGGCGCTTGTGTCGGTTTAACGCTCAAACCTTCTTTAGTGTTTCTTCTTCAGTACTTTAAAAATGCGATATTTTCACTTTGTAAAAATGACACAGTTGCTGTTAATGTGTTGATAAACTGTCTGGAATTAGTCTATTTTTAAAAGAAACCATGAGTGAAAGTGCCTTGCGTTTGATCTACACTGCCACCGTGAAAGGTAAGCAAGACGTCTTTGTAGCAGCTGACAGGGTGTTCAAAGACACAAGTGTTGCATTTTTTTTTCTTCAGAAGCTTCTGCAGTGCTACAGGTCGCTGACAGTGTGCCAAGTCAACACTGAAAGTTAGCGATTAGCTGTAACTTCTGCTAATTTTTTTTTTTTTTAGGACTTTATCAGTTTTGCGTTACAAAAGTTAACTTTTCAGTTAGTGGATTAGTGGTTGTCAAAACTAACTTTTTGGTTAGCTGTGCCCACCACTGGGTGTAGAGAGTCAGACTCAGCTGCATACACATTGAAGGCAGAGTGGACCAATTTTTACAGGGGACCATTTGGTCGGCAACACCAGTGTTCTGTCAAGATGAGCTCCGGTAGCGTAAATCAACAATTAGTGTGTCTGCTTTAAAGACAGCGTGTACATGCAAATCTTTACTTTTTAAAGTGAAAAGACACTTACTGATGTATTTTTATGTAGACAAAACGTACATGGTTTTCTTCGGTGGGGAAGCTCAACGCGGCGGGTGAGATGTGGATTTTACCAGTCGTATTGGATGCAACACGGGTGAGCCGTTCCTGTGTTTATAAATATAATACAGAGATAAACTGTGACTATTAATATTGCGATTTGCTGCTTTTTATGAAAATTATGACTGTGTTTAAGATTTTATTTTTTTAATTAATTTTTCGTGCATTTGTTTTCTGTTTGTGAACGCAGCTTTGTTAACTGTTTAGAAATATATAAGATAGAGATAAACTGGGACATCTAATACTGTGATTTACTGTGATCACGGGGAGGTGATGGTCTAGTGGTTAAGTGTTGGGCTTGAGACCAGAGGATCTTTGGTTCAAACACCAGCCTGACTGCAAAATCACTGAGGACCCTTGGGCAAGGTCCTTAAACCCCAATTTGCACCCGGTGTGTAGTGAGTACCTTGCATGGCAGCACCCTGTCACCGGTGTGTGAGTGTGTTTGTGTGAATGGGTGAATGTGAGGCATAACTGTAAAGCGCTTTGCGCATCCAATGCAGATGGAAAAACGCTAAAGATCCAGTGTGGTCACGACCGAGTCAGTACTAAAAGTTAACAGTTAGCTGTAACTACCGCTAAAAAATTTAGCGGTAGTTACAGCTAACTGTTTGTTGGTTTAGCATTATAAAAGTTAACTTTCCAGTTAGCGGATTAATATCAAAGCTAACTTTTTGGTTAGCTGTGCCCACCACTGCCCTCACCAGAAACATATAGTCTGTCCAATCTGCTCTCATAAATGAGCTTTGGTGTGTGGGCATTAATCTCACTGAGCGCCATAAGCAAGCACTACTAATTTTTCTTTCCTACCATCGGGATACCTCAGTCATGCAAATATTTAACAAGTCTGTTCCACTTCCAGCAGCACAAATCAGGGAATGAATGAGCAGATGTCACATTGAGATAGGTTGATTGCATTATTTATAGCCCATAATGCAGTGCATGCACAGAACTCCATCTTGGCTTATTGAGCTTAAGTTTTTAAGTAGATCGAACTTCACAGTGCTCATATGATCCATTCCTGAATATACCTGTTCAAAACAATTGATTCTTATATCAGGCCTTCGATACCTGAACACCGGTGATTGAAAACATTACTGTGGGTACTACAAGCTCTTGCAGCCATGTGTAATTTTCATTGGGTGAAACAGATCTTTTATTCTGCTGTTGTTTTCATTGAGATTCTGGTGGAGTAAGAAGTAATCTTAGACAGCTGACTAAAACCATGTCTCAGAGCGACACAATATGATTTTCAGAACAGGCCCTCACTGATTTGACGATGGGTGGAGTCTGTGGCAGCTGCAGCTGGGATTGATGTACGTGCGAGTAAGCGCTCCAAATCTATCTCAGGACATATGGTAGTCAGGTCATGATTTTCAGACTGGCTCTCTCTGTAGTTGCTTTCGTTGGGTAGAGAGAGACAAGTTGTGATGTGACATACGGATTGCCAGTATATCACAGTGTTGACACTTGTACAGATATAACCATGTTAAGGGCCCCTTCACACATAGTACAAATAAGTACAACTCAGGGCGACTCACAGTGGAACAGCTCATATGAGCGAACCACGAAAACATCAAGCCAACGGACATGCATGATGCTGCTGCGACTGTTTGTGCATGCAGGAACACAGTGTGAGCAGCTGCAGCATGTGTAACCAAAATAAAAACAATAAAAAATTTAAAAATACATGCCACCTATGGGATTCAAACCTGCACTTTCCAAAAGCTCTGATTGCCAGTGAGAAACTGTACTACTGAACTACCGTTACTGTCCTGTGAAAGGTGCGGAAAAATGCTTGATATCAAGAAGGACATGGACGTATTTAAAAAAAAATAAAACCACACACCATATAAAACACAGCATTTTATTGAATCTCTCTTATCAAGCAGGTAATACAAGTATGATCCGTCTGTTCCTCTGTAAATGACCCATGGCCACAGACGTACAGTCATGAAATGACATGAATGAGAAGCAGGAAGTTCTTATCATGTCCACCTCTGCTGGCGGCGTGTCCAGCCGGCCGCACACGTGTGTCTTGTGTATGGCACACCGCAGGACAGACACCGTGTCATGTGGAACAGAGCTCACGTGGGTGATGTGACATTCAGATTGCCCGCTGCGTGTTATTATCTGACAGTCCGGATCACCTGAGGTAGCCTGTCAATGTGCGCGGCGCGCACATGCTCACTGCAGCCCATTGCAACAGGGATACAGTATATGTTCTTAATGTATGTCCACGTGAGGACAGCGAGCAGACACACACGCATCACAGTGGACAGTTGTTAGTTCATGTCCTTCCAAACACAGTACGTGTTCCCCAGCCATGACGTCCAGAACCACAGATCTCCACAGCCGCTCCTGTCTGTGGCCACACACCATCAGTTCAGTGCACACACCAACGTGTCACTGTCTCTGTTTGCAAAGCCACACTTGTGGGGCACTTAGACAAATTTCACATCCAGTTCGACAGTGATCGTCTCCTGACTGTTTTTGTGCTAACAGCGCAAATGGCCACACATTTTCTAAGTGACAAGTGAGCAGTGTTACATGTTACTGTGTGTCACCTTGAATTTGGCCAACACCTGCCGCGAGAGGCTTCAATGGGCTCTCACAGCACACACTCTGTCTTTCAGCTGCTGGTGTGCACAAATAGTTGTAGCAACAGGTGTACGAGGCATTAGAAGCAGCTACGATTTTACACGTATTACATACGATTCCTGCTTCATGGGCACTTCATGCGCAATTCGACCAAATTCGCACTATGTGTGAAGGGGCCCTAAGGCCCGATGTGGTGTTGGTATCAGCCTTGTCAAAGCAGGAGATTCTTCTGGCATTGACAGTCCCCTGGGAGGACCAAATGGAATAAGGAAATGAGCAAAAGTAGTCCAACACTAGGGGCTGCTGGAACCGTGTCAGAAGAGAGGCTGGAAATATTGCTCTATGCCCCGTGAAGTAGTGTGTCGAGGTTTGGCTTGCTGCCCACTGTGCAAGTTCTACACTTTACTTGGGATCACAGGATCTGCAAAAAAGAGAGCCAAATACAAACACACCATAGAGGCAAGAGAGGTCCTGCAGATGGTTGTGGATTAGGAGGTGTGGGAAGTGGCCCTATGCTGCTGGGACTCAAGCCAGAGTCTGATGAACCCTGTTTGCGTCATCTGAGCAAGGGTGTATTATGTTGAAAGACTCAAAACACCCGATGACCTCAGAAAACATCACTGGTGATGTGCCCCATTGTATCCAAACATGTGCCTTCACACGTCGCAGTTTCAACAAAAATCAGTTTAGATGCACCAGTTAGCTTGGTCTGCATGTCCCATGTGAGGTAGAACATATCCTCCTGGGAAGAAATGTGAGTGGTCACTTATTTGGTACCAAAAGGGATCATTTTATTAGAATCAGAATCAGACAACTTATTAATCCCCGAAGGGCAATTCAGTTCACAGTTACCTGCCTTATTGAACTGTCTAAATAATTGGAGAGCAAACAAAAATAAGTACAAGACTTCCAGCAGCATACAAATGATTGCCCTCAGTACCCCCAGATTAGCAGGATCAGCAATAAATAAATACAATAAGTTTGACTGTAAAACCCTCCTTAGACTCCAAATTCAGCACAGGCCACAATCAGCCTCAGCCTACATCCCAGCATTTAACAGACTGATAGCTGACTGAAAAAAAAAATGAGTTGGAGTATTTGATCGTTTTCCTTGGGGTGCATAATAGCGCCACCCGGAGGGCATGAGAGAAAAGTCAGAGGAGAGAATGTGTCCAGGCTGATCAATGATATTCATCTGGTTTTCTGGAACACACGTTTCTCCCAGAGAGAGCTCAGGTCCCCATTAATGAAATACCACTAAAACTGGCCTATTCTATCCAATAACTGACACAGGCACCTCCTGACTTATAAAGCTGTAATGTCTTATTCTCTGGCCTCCTGAATGTGAAAACAAGAATTCTCCATTTGGTGCAAAAACGCAGCTGGTAGAGTTCTGACCGGGATGAAAAAGTGTGATCATGTCGCAGCTGCATTAATTTTGCTTTACTGTGCCCCCCCCCCAAATATCTCCAGTACATGCGAGATCAGATTTTAAGGTCTTGCTGCTGTAATATAACATCCTGTATGGTCATTCCCCTTTGCTGAGCTCTCAAGTCTCACTCATTCGCAGTGAGACTCACGCTTTAAAACGGTCCTGTCAGGCCTCACGCACTCAGCGTGAGACTATATGTTGTCATGCTCTCATGCTAATGCATGATATTCCACCATAATGACCTGCAAGACAAGAGTTGGTGAAAAATAACTCCTTGAGCGTATCTCAACTTGAGAGCTCTGCTGTAGTTGCCTCAATGTCTTGTACTTCCAGTTTGCCACAGTGTTTATAAGCAGCTGTTTCTTTCACACGTGACACTCATGAACATTATACATCACCTGTGAGTTCTGTGTCATGCACACACACCATAATTTTGTTGAATTAAGGCAGAAAGTCTACTCTCTTCATTTCAGATCCATTGTGATGGTGTACAGCGCCAAAATTACAAAAATTGTGTTACTGTCCAACTACTTAACATTAAATCATTTGGTAGCTTGGTTGGCTTTAAAAGGCTCTGTAAGAATTATTTAAGTACTTGTTATAGCATGAAGAATTAGGTTTATCGATTTTGTTTTGTTTTGGGGTTTGTGCATGGTGGACTGCTGTTTGTGTGTTTGTGTTTTGAAATTTCAGATCAGTGATGAATTTATATTTTGTATTTGTTGTCATTGATATATGTATATTTTTATATGCATATGTATACGAGGTCTGTCCATAAAGTATCGTACCTTTTTATTTTTTTCAAAAACTATATGGATTTCATTCATATGTTTTTATGTCAGACATGCTTGAACCCTTGTGCGCATGCGTGAGTTTTTCCACGCCTGTCAGTGACGTCATTCGCCTGTGAGCACGCCTTGTGGAAGGAGTGGTCCCGCCCCCTCATCGGATTTTCATTGTCTGGAAATGGCGGAATGAAAAGGACTTTTTTTCCATCAGAATTTTTTCAGAAGCTGTTAGAGACTGGCACCTGGAAACCATTCGAAAAATTTATCTGGCTTTCAGTGAAAATTTTATGGGCTTCACAGAGAATAAGGGACTTTAACTACAGGTATAAGGACCCCTTTAAAGGACGGTCGGTGCGCTGCGCTGCGAGCTGCGACGATGCGGCACAAACCACTGGATCATTTCTAAACAGATGGCTCTGTGGATACGAGACCGTCGTGCGCTCTTTCTCTGGTTATCACAAGAGCTGCACATCAGCCATTTTCTGGCAGATTTCACTTTTAACAAGAGATTTTGTCATGGAAAGCCGCGCGGAGGCTTCGCGCGTCACGACCGATTCGCTGATGAAGCGAGACAAAGGAACACCTCCGTTCGGAGTGTTAGAGGACAAGTTGGGACATGCCTATCTCAGCTTTCAGTGCTTACCAGTCGAGTGAGTATAAAAGAACTTGTGGAGAGCTGGACATGTCCCAATCAGCCATCAGCTTAGAAATGATCCAGTGGTTTGTGCCGCATCGTCGCAGCTCGCAGCGCGGCGCACCGACCGTCCTTAAAGGGGTCCTTATACCTGTAGTTAAAGTCCTTATTCTCTGTGAAGCCCATAAAATTTTCACTGAAAGCCAGATAAATTTTTCGAATGGTTTCCAGGTGCCAGTCTCTAACAGCTTCTGAAAAAATTCTGATGGAAAAAAAGTCCTTTTCATTCCGCCATTTCCAGACATGAAAATCCGACGAGGGGGCGGGACCACTCCTTCCACAAGGCGGTGCTCACAGGCGAATGACGTCACTGACAGGCGTGGAAAAACTCACGCATGCGCACGAGGGTTCAAGCATGTCTGACGTAAAACATATGAATGAAATCCATATAGTTTTTGAAAAAAAATAAAAAGGTACGATACTTTATGGACAGACCCTCGTACATTTTAATTTTGGGTTCAAGGGGTGGGCGTTTATACGCTTTTGCTTCTGCCTGCACCCTTTCGGGCACATGGATACATTGTTAAATTGTTTTCTTTATGAGTTTTCTTTGCTATTTTGAATCTGTGTGTGCCGAATAAATTCATTCATTCATTCACTTATGGACCTGAATGTATCGATATTCCCGCATAAGTCAAGGGCAGAACTGGCTGTGCTGGTAGCAAATGGTGCTGTAGTATACACAGAGAAAACAAAAGAGGTACCAGGAAAGAGCCTTTGGGCACTCTCTGTTTACCGGAAAATTATATAGATGTAATAGATGTTACAGAAAACACACTATGCCCTGTGTAAAAAGTATGATTTGACCCATAAGAGCACTATGAACAGCATGCAATGGGTAATCATATCAAAAGCTGCACAGAGCTCCACTAACAGCAGTATTTTGATCCAAATAAAAGTGTGACTACAGTGGAACAAAATATGTTTCCACAGACCGGGGTCATTTTAATTCATTCACTGTACAGTCACAAATAGGGCTAGAAACATATAACACAGAAGAGACGTCTACTAGCCTTGGAGGAGGTATACACTCTCACAGTGGCCTTCTCATTTAAAATACTTTTGCTTTCCTGGTGTACATTAACTTTGGCTCAATCAACACAAAGAAAACTCTGTGCCATTTCTAATTTCACCCTTTTCACTTTCAGAGAAATAGCCTTGTTTAGAGGAGAATTACCCTTTTCCGCTAATGGCTAATTCACCTCCAGAATCTATTAGCAGAGTGCGCTACCCTGCTGTTTCTCAAACTGTGCTGCTAATTTAGACAGACGCCTCCCGTCACTGTAAAACAAGGTGAATAACACAAAAACAAAAGTGTACTTAACACACAGCACGTGGCTTCAGAATTAATGGAAGGATTTTTAATGTCAGATACTGTCGATCAAAATACATTTTCTAATTTGTAATTTTGCACACAGTTGAACTTTTCATATTAAAAAGGGGCCAAAAAACAAAAGTAGCCTGGCAGATAATAATTCCCCTGGGTGTAACCTCTTGCTAACAGTGCAAGAAGAAAGCTTGATTAGTTCTCTTGTGAGTTGTGTGGCGCTCTGATACATCTCATTTACTTGATAAATATTCCGAGCATTTCCATAAAACTTTTGATTCCAGCCATTTTCATTTCATACCTATAGCGTGCCCTTTCCGCTGGTGGATACCGAAGTGATTTTGATTGATTTCTCCAAATGAAATGTCAACATGTCATGGATCAAACCAATTTCCCTGCGTTCCTGTTGCTGCCTGGAAAATTGGGAATGGATTCACCTGACAAAATGAATGTGTTCCTGCGCAAGGTTTGGGCGATGCATCAAAAACGCTGTGGATTCTTTTGCCTGACAGAAAGCAAACACTGATGTTACTTTTCAGCATGTGCAACGTTTCATTTCACAGAGGAATTTGTCAATTATCTCGATCCACTCGTTCCTTCTGTGAACGCGGGGTTGCAATTGCGGCGTGCACAGCTATGAGCCAGAAAGCGAGCTCTGTGAGGTACATAGCAACGAGTCGCTTCCAAATGGCTTTTAACCATTAAGCCCCACAAAGTGTGGCTTTGAATGCATCTCATTTACAGTGATTAATACTTCAGGTGCTGCAAACTATAATAAATCTAATATTCCCACAGTAGGCAAGGGGAGATGGTTGGAGCTGCTCTTCTCCCAATCAATTAGATCTGTGAAATCCATTTCTCTTTGCATGTTTGCTCTTGTTTGCAATAATTACAACCTCCACCCCAAACAGGCATGATAAACACCCCCTGATTTAGAGGTGTTTGTTCAAATCGCACAGACCTGCTGCTTGTCGTGCTGTTTATAAACCGTGGAAATCCACAGGGATTACACAGGCTCATCACCATCTGTGGCATCGCTCCAAAACATGTCTACACACACAACAAGCCCAATCAGTCTGATGCAAAGCACAAATACACACACAGTGACCCACACATGCCATTTAACAGGCCTTATTATTAGCTTCAAGAAAAAAAATCTCGTGTTTGCATGTGTTTGTGTTGATATATTGAAGTGCATGTGTGCACATGACCAAGCAGTTGCTGCACTTGCTTCCAAAACAGAAACTTCGTGAACCACCTATGGCCATTTTCAGTGTAGGGTTGTGTCAGGAAGGGTATCCGCATAAAAAAAAAAAATATCTCGTGTCAAATTAATCTGCCAATCAGATCTGCTGAGGCAACCCTGAACAAAAAGGGAGAAGCCGAAAGAATTTGCTCGTTGCGAATTAACAATACAAAACTTTGTGCATTGTATAGAAATGGGAGAAGTTTGGAATTTGATGCTGCAGCAACTGTGTTGTCAACATGCAATCATACACAATTATATAATGGCTGAGTGAATCCTTGTCATTTGATTGGTGCTTTGTATGCATGGATTATTTGTCCCATTTGTGTTGCGTTGCATTTAGTGTGCAAATTTGGTTCCATTTACCGTGCAAATTTGGCTCCATGCGTTTTGTACCATTGCACGCTGCAAACCCCATCCACGCACACACTAGTGGGGGCAGCATTTAGCTAAACATGGCAGAGTTTGTTTTGCTAATGGACGACAATTTGAACCAGCTAATTAATGGTGATAATTCTAACGCACACACACAAAACAAATCCATAAGCCATCTGGAGGCATGAAGAGGTGTTAGGATGGAAAGCTGGACAAATTTCTGATGCGATTTTTCGCTGGACTGAGGAGGTACACAGTCTTCTTTTTATTTCTTTTTTTTTGGGGGGGGGGGGGGGGGGGGGGTAATCACAGACTATCAAATAGTTTTTCCAAGTTGACTGAGAACAATTTCAGACTCATATTTAAGGGCCACTTCACACATGGTGCAAATTTGGTCAAATTGCACATTAAGTGCGCATGAAGCATGAACCATATGCAAACCATGTAATTTTGTAGCTTCTTCCAACACCTCCTACACCTGTTGCTACAACTATTTGCACACGCCAGCAGCTGAAAGACAGAGTGTGTGCTCTGTGTGAGCCCATTGAAACCTCTCGCGGCAGGTGTCGGCCAAATTCCAGGTGACATGCACAAACATCTAACACCCGCTCGCATGGCACTTAGAAAATGTGTGGCCATTTGCACTCTTGGCACGACAACAGTCTGCTTACAATCACTGTCGTACTCAAAGTGAAATTTGTCTAAGTGCCCCACAAGTGTGGCTTTGGTGTGTGCACTGAACTAACAGGAGGTGTGGCTATAACAGAAACGGCTGTGGAGATCTGTCATTCTGGGCAACCCAGCTGCACAGTACTGTGTTTGGACGGACATGGACTAACAACTGACCACTGTGACGCGTGTGCTGTCATCAAGTGGACAAAAATAAAAATATATATCACTGTGGTGACGGGCTGCAGCAAGCGAGCATGTGCACGGCGCACACGTGGATATGCTGCCCAAGTTGAAACGGACCATCAGATCATAACACGCAGCAGGCGACCTGACTGTCATGTCACCCACGTGAGCTTTGTTCCACATGATGCAGTGTCCTGCTGGCGCGCCGTCCACAAGACACGAGTGTCGGCAAGATACTCGCGGGCCAGCAGATTATGCGTCAGATGTGGACATGAATGAGATGAGCGAACTGCTTCTCATTCATGTCATTTCATGACTGTATGTCTGTGACCATGGGTCATTTACAGAGAAACAGACGCATCATATTTGTATTACCCGCTTGATGAGAGGGATTTAATACAATGCAATATTTTTATATGGTGCGTCATTTTTATTTATTTATTTATTTATTTTTAAATATGTCCATGTGCTTCCTGATATAAGGCAGTGTTCAGCATCTTTTACAGGACAGCGATGGTACCTCACTTGGTAAAGTTTCTGGCTACAATGAGAGCTTTTGGAAAGTGCGGGTTTGAATCCTGTGTGTGACATGTTTTTTTTTTTTTCAGCTGCGCGATGTGATTACAAACACAAACCAGCACACACCCGGCGCAAACGACAGAGACCAGTTTGGAACAAACGTAGGACAAAATAACAACAGTGCTAATTTAATATTTTGACTGACGGGGGTAGCTTCACGCAGGTGACTTTTATTGTGCTCCTTCTTTCTGATGTTGCTGTCAGCTGGGATTGTCACATTGACCACAACTGCGGTCTTGTTTCCTTTGTCAACCACCACTATGTTTGGTTGGTCCCACAGGACCTCAGCCCTGTCGTTTTCAACCACCTTTGGTGGTGTCTCCCATTGGGACTTGGGGACTCTAATCCATATGCAGCATAGATGTTCCTAGACACGATTCCCGACACTTTGTGTTGCATCTCAGTGTGCACTGTCCAGCTTACATCGTGCATCCTGCTACTACACAGTAAAATCACCAGTGTAAAACTAACACTGACAGTGTTAAATAAACACTGCCAGTTTACATATGGTCCTACTATAGAATGGGACCATATGTTCACTGTCAGTGTTAATTTAACACTGGTGATTTTACTGTGTATGTGCTGGACTGTCTCTGGGGCACATTTGCACAGCCTGTAGCTTGGGTCCTGTCAGCTTTGGTAGACTCCTGCCTCTATGGATCTGGTGCTTAGGGCTTGTTCTTGTGCTGCCATGATTAGAGCCCTGTGCTGGTCCATTAGGCCAGCCTTTTGTAACCACTGGTATGTCTTGATATATTATCTGACAATGGTACATCCCATGGAGGGGCTTGGTCTTCCATGATATCTCCTCCTGCTGTTCCTTATTACTGTCTGTCTTCATTTGCCTGAAGTATTCTTGTAGCAGCTGATCTTGGGGACCATCTTTCTGATGTATTCATGAATGCTCCTCATCTCATCATGGATTGTGGCTCTGACACTCATTAATCCTCACCCTACCTCCTTGTGTTGCTCATTGAGCCTCAGGGTACTGGACTTTGGGTGGAAACCGTGCATTG
The DNA here is from genome assembly GCF_902500255.1 of Thalassophryne amazonica. NCBI lineage: Eukaryota > Metazoa > Chordata > Actinopteri > Batrachoidiformes > Batrachoididae > Thalassophryne > Thalassophryne amazonica. Next base: position 112,703,747 of record NC_047106.1, read on the forward strand.
TGAGGAGTTTTGTGTCTTGACATCAGAGGCATCTATCTCCTCTTGTGGCCAACTTATTATCCCAGCTGTGTATCTGATGGCTGGTAGGGTGTATGTCTTGATTGCTTGGCTCTTATTCCTGCCATTGACTTGGCTTCTCAGCACCTGTCTTACCTTCTGGAGGCATTTGGCTGAGGCTGACCTTTCAGCCACACTTCCAATGCGAATGACATCCTGATGTCTTCACTGTAGATCCCAGTGAGGTGGATCAGTGAGTCTTGGCATACAGCATGATGCTATCCATGTACAGGAGGTGGCTGATGGTTACTCCACTATTAAATCGATATCCATAGTCGCTCTTTGTGATGACTTGGTGGCGGGGGTTGAGGCCTATGCAAAACAATTCAATTTCAATTTATTCATTTTATGTTGTGCCAGATCACAACAGAGTCACCCCAAGGTGCTTCACACAAAACAATTCAAAAAACAAAATGAATTAAAAGACTAAAAAAGCACAGTAAAAGCTTTTTTTTTAAAAAGTAAAAAGCATAGTAACATAATGGCCTCTACTGGTGGTTGGCTCTCACTGCGGTATTGTATCACTTCCTGTTCCGGAGCACAGCGGTGTTTTGCTGTATCTGTTAGCTGTTTAATCTGCGCAGTTAGATTGATCTAGTTATCTAGATAACGATTTGTTTCCCAGTGTAATCTTCACGTGCCTTAACTAAAGCACTCCCTCTGCTGAATCACCTCTAAATTATTTACACATTATTCACTTTGCGTGTTTTTAGGAATCCGCTAGCTTAGCACAGCTACTAGCTCTTAGCCGATTTAGCATGGCGGCTTCTCCTGTCTCTCCCGCACTTTTCTGCTCTGGGTGTGAAATGTTTAGTTATTCCTCGGCCTCCTTTAGCAGTAATGGTACTTGTAATAAGTGTAGCTTATTCATAGCTTTGGAGGCCAGGCTGGGGGAATTGGAGACTCGGCTCCGCACCGTGGAAAGTTCTACAGCTAGCCAGGCCCCTGTAGTCGGTGCGGACCAAGGTAGCTTAGCCGCCGTTAGTTCCCCTCTGGCAGATCCCGAGCAGCCGGGAAAGCAGGCCGACTGGGTGACTGTGAGGAGGAAGCGTAGTTCTAAACAGAAGCCCCGTGTACACCGCCAACCCGTTCACATTTCTAACCATTTTTCCCCACTCGACGATACACCCGCCGAGGATCAAACTCTGGTTATTGGCGACTCTGTTTTGAGAAATGTGAAGCGACACCAGCAACCATAGTCAATTGTCTTCCGGGGGCCAGAGCAGGCGACATTGAAGGAAATTTAAAACTGCTGGCTAAGGCTATGCGTAAATTTGGTAAGATTGTAATTCACGTCGGCAGTAATGACACCCGGTTACGCCAATCGGAGGTCACTAAAATTAACATTGAATCGGTGTGTAACTTTGCAAAAACAATGTCGGACTCTGTAGTTTTCTCTGGGCCCCTCCCCAATCGGACCGGGAGTGACATGTTTAGCCGCATGTTCTCCTTGAATTGCTGGCTGTCTGAGTGGTGTCCAAAAAATGAGGTGGGCTTCGTAGATAATTGGCAAAGCTTCTGGGGAAAACCTGGTCTTGTTAGGAGAGACGGCATCCATCCCACTTTGGATGGAGCAGCTCTCATTTCTAGAAATCTGGCCAATTTTCTTAGTAACCTCTTAGTACCATATCACCCCAATAGAGCGCTTCGCTCTCAGACTGCAGGCTTACTTGTAGTTCCTAGGGTTTGTAAGAGTAGAATGGGAGGCAGAGCCTTCAGCTTTCAGGCTCCTCTCCTGTGGAACCAGCTCCCAATTCGGATCAGGGAGACAGACACTCTCTCTACTTTTAAGATTAGGCTTAAAACTTTCCTTTTTGCTAAAGCTTATAGTTAGGGCTGGATCGGGTGACCCTGAACCATCCCTTAGTTATGCTGCTATAGACATAGACTGCTGGGAGGTTCCCATGATGCACTGTTTCTTTCTCTTTTTGCGCTGTATGCACCACTCTGCATTTAATCATTAGTGATCGATCTCTGCTCCCCTCCACAGCATGTCTTTTTCCTGGTTCTCTCCCTCAGCCCCAACCAGTCCCAGCAGAAGACTGCCCGTCCCTGAGCCTGGTTCTGCTGGAGGTTTCTTCCTGTTAAAAGGGAGTTTTTCCTTCCCACTGTAGCCAAGTGCTTGCTCACAGGGGGTCGTTTTGACCATTGGGGTTTTACGTAATTATTGTATAGCCTTGCCTTACAATATAAAGCGCCTTGGGGCAACTGTTTGTTGTGATTTGGCGCTATATAAAAAATTGATTGATTGATTGATTGATTGATATGCTAGCCATACGAAAGGGAAAATAAGTTTGTCTTAATTCTGGACATGAAAGTCTCTACAGAATCTGATTGCTTTATTGATACAGTGAGATCATTCCACAGAACAGGGGCACGATAAGAGAAAGCTCTGTGACCCGCAGACTTTTTATTCACTCTAGGGACAAAAAGTAGTCCTGCACCCTGAGAACGCAAAGCCCAGGCCGGTACATAGGTTTTAAATAGATCAGCTAGGTAGGGAGGTGCCAGTCAGTGTTAAAGGCTAGCAGCAGAACCTTAAAATCTGATCTCACTGGGACAGGAAGCCAGTGAAAAGATGCGAAAATGGGTGTAATGTGGTCAAACATTCTGCTTTGTGTCAAAAGTCTGGCAGCAGCATTTTGAACCACTTGGAGCCCAGGCCAAGATAAGTAATAGAATCCAAAGCATTAGGCAGGGACAAAGTCAAAAACAGGCAGGCAGGTTAAAGACACAGGTATGCAAAAAACAGGACAAAATGCTCAGAAGAAGTGCTCAAAAGTGGCTCAAGGCTCAACAATCTCGCAACCAGACAGGGTGAAAGGTGTGACTTAAATAGAGAAAGTGATTATCAGGAAATGTAGGACAGGTGTGTGTGGAAAGATCTGGAAAGGGTGTGGCAAGCAGGAGAGAGGACCAAAGGGAACCACTCAACACCAAGCAGAAGACAGCAGACAAGAAAAGTCCCTCCACCAAAACCCCAAGCAAACATAACAGTGACAGATAATCGGCAAAAACAAAACAAATAAATCAAAAGACACTCCTCACAGACACACACACACACACACACACACACATACGAGGTCTGTTAGAAAAGTATCGGACCTTTTTATTTTTTGCAAAAACCTGATGAATTTGAATCACGTGTGCTTGCATGAGCCAACCTTGAACCTTCGTGCGCATGCATGAACGTTTTCACGCCTGTCGATTGCGTCATTTGCTGGTAAGCAGCCTTCGTGTGAGGACATGTGTCGTGCTCTCGGCGGATTTTCATTGCAAGGAAAATGGCGGAACGACTGGAGCAGCGCTATATCAAATTTTGCCAGAAACTGGGTGACAGCCAGGTGGAAACCATTCGGAAGATTCAGATGGCTTTTGGTGACGATGCTATGGGCATCACACAGATTAAGGAGTGGTACAATCAGTTTAAAACGTCCGCACAACGGTGGAGAGTGCGCCGCGCTCCAGTTGGCCATCAACATGCTGAAATGACCAGATCATTTCCAAAGTGAACACTGTGGTGATGCGGGACCGTTGTGTGACTATCCGAGAAATTGCGGATTAGGTGGACATCAGCACTTTTTCGGCACATTCCACTGTGACAGAAGATTTGGCCATGAAAAGAGAGGCGGTGAAATTCATGCCGAAGCTGACGGCGGAGCAAAAGCAACTCCCTGTTGAAGTCTCTCAGGACATGCTGGACTCCGAAAAATGATACCCATCTCAATTTCTCAGATAGTCACATGACTGAAAAGCCACCGAAAGCCGTCTGAATCTTCCGAATGGTTTCCACCTGGCTGTCGCCCAGTTTCTGGCAAAATTTGATATAGTAGCGCTGCTCCAGTCGTTCCGCCATTTTCCTTGCAATGAAAATCCGATGAGAGACAACACCTGTCCTCACACAAAGGCTGCTTACCAGCAAATGACGCAATCGACAGGCGTGAAAAAATTCACGCATGCGCACGAAGGTTCAAGGTTGGCTCATGCAAGCACACGTGATTCAAATCCATCAGGTTTTTGCAAGAAATAAATGTATATGGGTGAGATGTGCAGCATGTGTGGCATGGGCAGGACAAATGAAGCATGAACACCAACAAGCTCTGCTAACAGGCTACGCCATTAGCATCTTTCTGACTACTTGCAGGCTAACCTCAGTTTGGGTGCTCATTATATCATATTTTTAGAGAGTTGTGCTTTGATGTGGGCATTAAAAATTATGACCTGCGTATTTCCTCAGTAAACATGGACTAATGCCCTAACGTCATGAAGCTACCAATTAGCTGCTCCAAATGCGAACACCATGAGTATCCATAATACAGTAGTGTCAGAATAATAGTAGTGCTATGTGACTAAAAAGATTAATCCAGGTTTTGAGTATATTCTTATTGTTACATGGGAACAAGGTACCAGTAGATTCAGTAGATTCTCACAAATCCAACAAGACTAAGCATTCATGATATGCACATTCTTAAGGCTATGAAATTGGGCTATTAGTAAAAAAAAAAGTAGAAAAGGGGGTGTTCACAATAATAGTAGTGTGGCATTCAGTGTCAGTGAGTTTGTCAATTTTGTGGCACAAACAGGTGTGAATCAGGTGTCCCCTATTTAAGGATGAAGCCAACACCTGTTGAACATGCTTTTCTCTTTGAAAGCCTGAGGAAAATGGGACGTTCAAGACATTGTTCAGAAGAACAGCGTAGTTTGATTAAAAAGTTGAATGGAGAGGGGAAAACTTATACACAGGTGCAAAAAATTATAGGCTGTTCATCTACAATGATCTCCAATGCTTTAAAATGGACAAAAAAAAAAAAAAAAAAAACAGAGATGCGTGGAAGAAAATGGAAAACAACCATCAAAATGGATAGAAGAATAACCAGAATGGCAAAGGCTCACCCATCAGCTCCAGGATGATCAAAGACACTCTGGAGTTACCTGTAAGTGCTGTGACAGTTAGAAGACGCCTGTGTGAAGCTAATTTATTTGCAAGAATCCCCCGCAAAGTCCCTCTGTTAAATAAAAGACATGTGCAGAAGAGGTTACAATTTGCCAAAGAACACTTCAACTGGCCTAAAGAGAAATGGAGGAATATTTTGTGGACTGATGAGAGTAAAATTGTTCTTTTTGGGTCAAGGGCTGCAGACAGTTGTGAGACAACCCCCAAACTCTGAATCAAGCCACAGTTCACAGTGAAGACAATGAAGCATGGTGGTGCAAGCATCATGATATGGGCATGTTTCTCCTACTATGGTGTTGGGCCTATATATCGCATACCATGTATCATGGATCAGTTTAGATATGTCAAAATACTTGAAGAAGTCATGTTGCCTTATGCTGAAGAGGACATGCTCTTGAAATGGGTGTTTCAACAAGACAATGACCCCAAGCACACTAGTAAACGAGCAAAATCTTGGTTCCAAACCAACAAAATTAATGCCTCGCAGATGTGAAGAAATCATGAAAAACTGTGGTTAAACAACTAAATACTAGTTTAGTGATTCACAGGATTGCTAAAAAAGCAGTTTGAACATAATAGTTTTGAGTTTGTAGTGTCAACAGCAGATGCTACTATTATTGTGAACACCCCCTTTTGTTGTGTGGGCCGCTGAAGAGGAGGTACTGCTGGCCCACCACCACCAGAGGGCACCCTGCCTGGAGTGCGGGCTCCAGGCACCAGAGGGCGCTGCCACCTCACAGGAGCAGCCGGTGTGACAGCTGTCACCTACGACAGCTGTTACCAATCATCTGATCCGCAGCGGTATATCTGCAAGACGTCATCTCCACTTCTTTGCCGAGATATCGCTCTACCAAGGAGGTAACGTTCTCAGCTGACTGTGTTTCTGACAGGAATATCTGTTGCTTGTGTGTGTTGGACAGCAGATATTCTGTTTCTTTTTTTCGACGAGAGGTGGAGGTGGTTTTCCCACCATACGTGTTGCTGGGTGCACACGCACCCACATCTAACTGTTTTTGTTCCTCGCCAGCAGTACCAGATCCGACAAGCGGAGGCAGTGGCCACCTGGGTGTTCGGGACTTGGCGGCTCCAGTATTCCCGGGGTTCGGTGGCGGGAGGAAATCGTGTGGTTCCGGTTCTGCTTTGGACGGACGTCTCTTATCTTCGAGCCTGCCCACGTGACACATTTTTTGTGAATTGACTACTTGTCTATAATTGTAAATCGCCGTGTTGGTTGTGCTTCTTCACAACAGTAAAGTGTTGTTATTTGACTTCCTCCATTGTCTGTTCATTTGCGCCCCTGTTGTGGGTCCGTGTTCCTACACTTTCACAACACCTTTTCTACTTTTTTAACTAATAACCCAATTTCATAGCCTTAAGAGTGTGCATATCATGAATGCTTGGTCTTGTTGGATTTGTGAGAATCTACTGAATCTACCAGTACCTTGTTTCCCATGTAACAATAAGAAATATACTCAAAACCTGGATTAATCTTTTTAGTCACATAGTACTACTACTATTCTGAATACTACTGTACATCACATGATTTTACTTGACACAAATGGTGGCGCATGTACACATCTTAGATGATTTGTGCGGAGAAATAACCACACAACAAACCATATTATTACAGATATTTCCTACCTATAATTTGCAGTTTGTATGGATGGTTATTGCCACCTGGCATTATTCCGCCAACAGCTTTACTGAAACAGGTCCGATCACTGCCAAACTCTACCAAGGAATGGATTATTATCATGGCCTTTCAGATTGGGTATTTTTGAGTTGAAATTTGGTGCCACTGTCAAGCGCGGGGCTGATTTTGTTATGTCATCAGCCTTGGTCACTATTTACAGTTTGAACAATCCACTCTCTGACTATCCCAGCATTTATTTTTTAATCTTTTGCATTGTGCATTCTGACCAATGGGTATTTCTGCAAGTATTACACAGTTATCAAGGGTAACTAAAGCTGAGAGAAGCTTGATGGATAACAATGTTTTAATGTAACTGAGGTTGTAAAAATGTGATCGTACTTTAATCGAGCATGGATTGCAACTGTACGGGTTGATTGGTCAAAAGCATTTCCTCAGAACATAACATCAATTCCTCTGAATGTTATTTGACCCTACATCCAAATACAGGATAATGTTACTGTGAAAAAGAATTTTCTGACAGCCTATAAAAGAAAAATGAGAAAATTATAAGTGCTCAGATCAGGGGCGGCTTGTTCATTTAGGTAATTTGGGCGACAAACTGTAAAACAGGTTTTTTTTTTTTTTTTTTTTTTTTTTTTGTCTCAGTCTACCCATTACAGTGAGTGTTCCAGGCCATTTGATCTGCCTCTGAATGTCATTGTCTCGTCAGGTCGTGCCCATTCTGGTGCGATTTCAGTCAGGTTGAAAATCGCTCCACACGTCTCTCAAAGTATAAAATCAATATTTTCACGAAACAGAGCTTTCAATACAGTTTCTATGTTTTCTGGATGCACACAGCATCTGTTCAAAACCTCTGAGATGCTCGGACGCTGAGCGTAATAAGTAGATTATTTGTTGGACATTTTTTGCCATCGGTGTGTGGCGTTAACTTCACACAAACCATTTGTTATTATTTTTTATTATGTTTTAAGGCTGACAAAATAAAACGTTCATTACATTATTAATTCTAGCACCTATAATGCGTTCCATTTTTAAAAAAATTGCGATTAATCACTCTTTGCTCTGATTTGTTTCGATGCCACTGACGTGGTCTGTAGATAAAGTATTTTGAGAGCAATACATGGTTAGATGCCTGAGATTCTGGACACTTTTTTGCACAGTTTAAACAACAAGACCAGGTCAGAAATATAATTTTTTTAAATAGCGGTAACAAAATCATGCGACCAGTGTAGCCACAGCGTATGGGTTAGTTTATGTGGTTAAACTTGTTAATATTTCCTCCTGCTGACCAAGGCATGCAGGTAAAGAACACATCAATACTTTCATACCAAAGTTAAATTGTCATTGTTTTATCTCATCTGTGGGAGTTTGTTCATTTATCAACATGTTTGGCTTTAACTACTGTTAAATTACAGTTTCAGGGGTGCTCGGACAGGCGTAAAAGAGTTTTAAAATGTTTGATTCATGATGCTTTTTCATCCAGATTTTAATGTTCAGTGGACACATTTAAAATGAAAGGTCTTGGAGCCAATAAGATAACTATTAAATTTGTCATATTGTGCAAAATCATCTTTTACATAACACCTGCACAAGGCCCACAATTCTATGAGTGTTTTTCACAGATGTTTCTCCTGATTTAAGATGAATTTATGTCACAACTTGCTTACACCCTACCAGTGGCTTCCAGTGGATTGTTTGCTGTTGTGACGCTCTTCCGAACTTTACATGGTTTGCATACGTTTCTTTTATTTCTGCTAGCATGATTCTGGTTAAGTGTATCTACTCTGAATCCTATTTAAATACAGTCCTAGAAGTGAGAAGTTGGATGTCTAAAAACTTCCTACTTTTAAACTCTGATAAGGCTGAAATGATGGTTCTTGGTCCAGTGAGACATCGGCATCGATTTGACTAACACTTAGCCTAGGCTCGTGTATCATACATCACACTGACAAAGTGAGGAACCTTGGGGTAATTTTTGATCCTACATTGTCCTTTGACCTCCACATTAGAAATATTACAAGGACTGCTTTCTTCCACCTGCGAAATATAGCGAAAATTCGGTCCCATCCTGTCTATGGCTGATGCTGAGACCCTGATCCATGAGTTTATCTCTTCTAGATTGGACTACTACAATGTTCTATTTCTGGTTTACCGCAGTCCAGCATTAGGGCTCTCAACTGGTTCAAAATGCTGCAGCCAGACTTTTGACACAAAGTAGAAAGTACAACCAAACATTATCAGAAAAATTGCTCCTCCTTCAGGAAATTCTTCAGGAGCTGCCACTGGCTCAGATGCATTTGAACTTTTTAATTGTCATAGAATAGAAATAGATTTCAGCTAATGTATTAAGGAAAATAGAAGCCACCTATTTGTTACACTGTCAAGTGGTTAGTGCACTTGATTGTTGTAAGGAAGGTTCCCGGTTCAAATCCCACCCCTGCCACATTTCTCCATGTACTGTGGAGTTGCGTCACGAAGAGCATCAACGTAAAACTTGTGCCATCTCACAATGCAGATCCACCTTGGATCTGTTGTGGCGACTCTGAGTGAAAAAAATGGGAGCAGCCGAAGGGATTTACTTACTGTCTGCACAATAAACAGTGCACATGCACATTTATGTTGTCTTTGTGAAAGTTCAGATAAATCTCTTGGTGTAAGGGATTTCACAGCCTTATACCCGGCATTGTGGTATAAGGCTGCCATGATTACAATGACAAATTTCCAATATAAATGATTCAGAATAATATTGATAACACACTGTGCTACTTAATCTGATTTTTACAAAATAATTGTGAATTATTCAGTTGGTTCATGAAATAATCTGGGCAAAACGGAAACATAAAAAGGAAATGACGTGTAGAGTATTGACTACTGGACGTAGCTGTGACAGAGAGTGAGAAGTGAAGACAACTATGTTGAAGTAAAAGAGGTTTATACTGCATTTCTTTAATCAAGGGTCCTAGAAGAGAGTGAAAGAAACTAGGAATTTCACCGTTATGGATAATTTACGTTGTGTATGAGTTGTGTGTCCTGCTAGTAACAATAATAAACAGTCTTGAGAGAATGTTTAGCCTATACATGCATTTGGTGCATAAAGGAAGTGCATGAAGTCTTTAAATCCTACTCACTAGCATTAGAAGTGCATTTAAACTGCGCTCACGTGCGTTTATCTTGTGCTTGCACTACAGCCCTGTGCTTTGTTCACACGAGTCAGACATGAGAAGGTGCTCTTTTCTTCTCAAACTACGTTGTAATTGAATATTCACATTCAATTTTTAAATATGCTTTGGAGAAACCCTCATTAAATAGGACTTTACACTTCTGGCCTAAAAAAAACAGTGCCCCCCTCAGGGCAATGCAAGGCCCCTCGCAAAACTATGTCTGGCGCTGGGTCTGCCCAGTCTCATCAATCATAGAGACTCACCTTTGCTTACAGCATGGAGATAGTGTGTATAGGGCTCCTACTGTAATCACCCTCTAGCCTGGCAATGCCTGGTTGCACACAGCCAAACAGTTCTTTGCACTATAAAATTTAATTTCTGTAACCCAAACTTGAGATTTCAACAATACTGTACCACACCAGGATGCCATTCAGGTGCAGGTCCTGTCTACAGCAGTAAAGGCCTAAGCTGTAATATATCAACAGTTACATCCTGTTTTCCAGTACTCCAGATCTGATTGTTCGCTGTTCATTATGTACTTATTTTATATATATATACACTAGCTGGGGTACCCGGCGCTGCCCAGGTTAACCTGTTTTAGACTAAGCCAAATGCCAATCATTTAATCAAAACAACTGTCCAACATTTGTTTTGTAATGCTGATGTCTTATAAATATAATAGTTAATGGGCTAAAGTTTGTCCAGCAGAACTATACGAGGTGGACTCCACAAACGAAGTGGAAATACTTGGTTAAAAGACAAACACATTTGAAGTCCTTCATGCAGACTTTGTTTTGCAATCAAATTTATAACAAAATTACAAACAAAAGGTGGGTAACAGTAAATGTAAATATCAATGAATCAAAATTGAGGTAGTGCTGTATTTCACTGTTTTTACATTGCTATTTTACAAACATAAAATGAATGTATTCAGACAGGAAGGCAAACTGGGTTGTACAGGACAGTCAGGTGCTTAACAGTTGAAAACATAAAATAGCTGAAGAAAGGGATTAAATAAACAGAGATGGCCACACATATACAGGGCTGGAAATTGAATCTGCCTGGTCATACCCACAGCTTCAGCCTAAGCATGTTGTTGTTTTGCTGAGTGTGCTGTGGCTGTGCTGTGCTGAGTGCTGTAGAAAGGGATTAAATAAACAGAGATGGTCAACACATATACAGGGCTGGAAATTTGAATCTGCCTGATCATACAGTCGGCTATTTTGGGGGTAGTTTTCAGTTCAACTTTGAAAAAAAATGGTACAGTTTGTTCCCCATGTCATGAGGGTTCAGAATATATATAGCTTTTAGGGCAACATATTATAGTTTGGGAGTTTATCGCACATGGTACAACACTGTATGGTCTTACATAAATGGCTATTTTGGGGGTAATTTTCAGTTCAACTTTTAAAAAATGGTACCAGTTTGTTCCCCATGTCATGAGGATTCAGAATATATATATATAGTTTTTAGGGCTACATATTATAGTTTGGGAGTACAAGTAAAGTCTTTGCAATCTGTACATGTTTAATCGAGCTCCACAATGTTGTCAAGTTTTAGCCTCGCATGGACCACAATGAAAATAAGCCTTTATGCTTTATTGTGTCATCCGTGTATCATTGATATATTCACCTTTCTGTGTTTATATTGATTTTACAAAATTAACTCCATCAATTCTGTAAATACTGATGATTTCTGTTTCACTCTAAATGTTATTTTATCTGAGGGAAAAATGTGTGAACCGTAAACAGTCTCAAGCGGGGACGTTTTGCCTTCCATATAAATTTAGTGATTGCTTTCTGTAATCTATCCCAGTAATAAAATGAAGGTGGAAGTGGGATCATAGAACTGAATAAGTTAATACGAGGGAGCACATTCATTTTGATAATAGAGACATGTGCTCTAAGGGAATTGGGCAAAGAGGACAATCTCTCCAACTCAGCTACAATCCTGGATAAGGCACTTTCATAATTATTTTAACAACAGAGTGCAGAGAAGGAGAGACCTCAATCCCAAGACATGTAAACTGTTTAACAACAGGGATGCCCGCGGGTAAAGTGATATCTCTCATTGCATAGTTTTACGGCAGAAAAGCAGACTTATCCCAGTTGATCTTATACCCTGATATATTACTAAACATAGTCAAAATATTAGGGACAGATTGGGCCGACCCTTCATAAAGAAGAACATCATCCGCATACAAATAAACACTATATTAGTGTCATTTGCCATTACAGGGGCAATGTTATTGGACAGATGAATTATTTGGGCCAGAGGCTCCAGAGAGAGCACAAATAGGAGACGGCTTAAAGGACAGCCCTGTCTGGAACCCCTGGTTGTGTTGAAAGCGGAGGAACATATTTTACCTGTGAGCACCAGAGCTGTTGGATTGCTGTAAAGCACTTTGATCATGTTTATAAAGTCACATCCAAGGCCTAGTGAATGAAGTAAAGACCATAGATATATACTCCAGGCAATCAAAGGCATTCATTGTGTCCTGAGAAAACACAGCTGCAGGGAGAGGTGATGTGGAGGCACAGTGTATTATATGGAGCAGTCTCCTCATATTATCTGATGAGTTCCTTGGTTTAATGAAGCCTGTCTGATCACAATGAACCAATTTGGTCATTAAAGGCTGGAGTCTATGAGCCAATAACAGCAAATATTTTAGTGTCTGCCTTCAAGAGGGATAGGGGCCTGTAACTTGAACAATCCTGGGGATCTTTATCTTTCTTAAGAAGGAGCAATATGATTGCTGTATTAACATCTCTACACAGTAAAATCACAATTTCAATTGCAATTATTTTCATTTATATAGCGCCAAATCACCAACAAGGTTGCCTCAAGGCGCTTCACACAAGTAAGGTCTAACCTTACCAACCACAGATCAACAGTGGTAAGGAAAAATTCCCTCTGAGGAAGAAACCTCAAGCAGGACCAGGCTCAAAGGGTGACCCTCTGCGTGGGCCATGCTACTGACAAAAATTATAAAACAATTCACAAACGAACATACAGGAAATGTTGCCGGTGCACATGGACGGTTTCTGGAACAGATACCACACTCATCTCTGGATGGAGCCACACCTCACACAGAGAGAAAAGAAAAAAAGCAGAATCAAGCATCAGAAAGACAAATACAGTGTAATTTGTCAGCATTAAAGCAACAAGAAAAAACAGAAGCCCTAAGCTTCATGATAAAGACCCAGAATTTAGATAAAATGAGGCCACGGCCTGCTCGTTCCTAATACAATGAATTAAGAGAGTAAAAAGCATAGAAATGTTATGTGTCGGACGCAGCTCGGAGAACCGACCAGCGTTTGAAGGACCCAGTATGAAATAAGCAGAGCACGGTTCAAAGGCTAACTGAATTTAATACACAACAGTGATAATATAACAAAAAGGTGCGGTCTGGCGTGGTGCACTCCAGCAGCGCTAACGGTCCGGAGCCAGAAGCTGTTTCGGACCCAAGGACCCCGCCGACACCCCCCAGGTGGCCGCAACAACCGAGTCTGTGAAAGAAGGAACCATATGTGAGTCCACACTCTACACACAGAACACTTAAAGGTGTACAAACAGCAAACAATTCCTGGCTTGATTATGATCAGCTTCCCAACCTGCAGGCATGGAACATCCAGTTCACAAAACTCCACTGCAGTGGAAGCTGATACATGACTAACAAACAGCTCAATACAATAAGGTGTGAGGGACACCACATTTACTGACTGTATAACTGTTAGTCACAAAATCTAACGTACCTCAGGAAGTGTGCTGACGAGCGTGAGACCTCACCCCCTCCTCTTTCACAGACCGTGCATCAAACCTGGACGTTCTCAGCATCCGCTGTTGATGAGATGGCTCCCGAGACGACGATCTCACCCGTCTGGTCACAAGGTCGAGTCTCTGGCAAATACACACTGTGCACTCCAGTCTTAATGCCAACATGTTCCAATCCATCCAGATGCACCACAGCTGTGAGTCCTGACGAGTCGCAGGTGATCAGGGTGAGGTCCTGACAGCCTCAGCAACACAGCCACTCAGTCCCAAACGCAAGCCACCTGGGATGAAAAACCAAAAAACAGAAACAAACCGGCAGCCAGGCCCCCCCAGCCATATAACAAGAAACATACTATGCCAGTATGTTAGCCATACGAAAGGGAAAATAAGTGGGTCTTAAGTCTGGACTTGAACGTGTCTACAGAATCTGACTGTTTTATTGATGCAAGGAGATCATTCCACAGAACAGGGGCACGATAAGAGAAAGCTCTGTGACCCACAGACTTTTTATTCACCCTAGGGACACTAAGTAGTCTTGCACCTTGAGAACGTAAAGCCCGGGCCAGAACATAGGGTTTAATTAGGTCAGCTATGTAGGGAGGTGCCATTCCGTGAACAATTTTATAGGCTAGTAGAAGAACCTTAAAATCTGACAGTGACATTGACAGTGAACATATGGTCCCACTCTGACCAGAGTAGTACCATATGTACACTGGCAGTGTTAATCTAACACTGTCAGTGTTAGTTTTACACTGGTGATTTTACTGTGTAGAAAAAGAACCAGCATCCAATGAGGACTGGACCATTTCAAACATCAAGGGTCCTAAATAATCCCAGAAAGTGAGATAAAAATCAGGAGGAATCCCATCCAGGCCGGGCGATTTACCACGGGTCATAGCTGTCTTTAAGTTCAGTGATTGTAATTGGGCAGTTTAATTTTGGCAGGTCTTCCTCTGACAGTCTACTCTAGGCATATGCGTATCTTTAAGAAAATCTTTAAGAAAATCTCTTTATCAATTAGATGGCTGTAAAAGGATCAGATAGTTTAACCAAATACAAAGACATTTTGTGTGTCATCCATTTTGAAGAGCAGCTAGGTTAAGATCAGATAGTTACAAGGACATTTTGGATGTGCGTCAGCCATTTTGTGTTATGCATCATGGAACACTCTTACACATCCATGTGCAAAGATCATCTGAAGCATGTTTCTGATCCAGAGTAGAGAAGCTTGAATCTTCGTCTGGATTGTGTTGCTTGACACGAGGACGTTTTGCTTCTAATCGCAGAAGCTTCCTCAGCTAAAATTCTTGCTCTGGTAGTCTGACTTCTGTCTTGACTCTTGTAGCAAAGAATAACAGAAGCCAGCAAAAGCTGGAGTTTTAAACCTAACCAGGCCCCTCCTACCAAGTGGCAGACTGCTATTGGCTCGTGACTAGCAATTGCTGTAATTAGCACCTATTGTGCTCTAGTTAGCACCCTCCTAATGACAGGGCAGCTGTCCCTCCTAACGATGGGACTGACGCCTCTCCTGACGACATGAATGACTCGTTACCATGAACAAAAGACTGAAACTGTTTTGACTTGAGTGTTGGGAAGGTGTCGTAGCACGGACCCACAACAGGGGGCGCAAATGAACGGACAATGAATGAGCCAAAAAGTAACAACTTAATGTTGTGACAACACACAACTAAATACACAAAATTTGCAAAGTCAATTAACACCAGGTGACGTGTGGGCAGGCTCGAAGATAGAAGACCCCCGACGAGAGAGAAGCCGCGTCCCACACGGCTTCCACCACCAACGGTCTGAAGAACACCGGAACCGCCAAGTCCCGAGTCCCCAGGTGGCCTCCGTCTTTGGCTGTCGACCCTGGTACTGCTGGCAGAAAGCAAAGACAAGATGAATGAGTGTGAGTCCGCACACTCAGTAATCCACAGTCTGCACACAGTTAGGAGGGAGCACCTCCACCTCCCATCACACACTCGTGCAGCTCCTGTTTAAACCACTTATCTGGTTTGGGGTGTGAGGCGAAGCCGTCGCTGTCACACCAAACGCCAATTCCACAGATAAGGACGAACACCACAGGATAACGGCTGCAAAAGAAGTTCAGATTATCACTCAACGATATGAGTCAGCAGAGAAATTACCTCTTCGGTAGTCGATTTCTCGGCGGGGAGGTGGAGTTGCAGTCCGGCTTATATAGTGGTGTAGATGAGTGACAGCTGTCACTTCTTCTGGGTCTGGCGCCCTCTCATGCTTGGAGCCCGCACTCCAAGCAGGGCGCCCTCTGGTGGTGGTGGGCCAGCAGTACCTCCTCTTCAGCGGCCCACATAACAGGACCCCCCCCCTCAACGGGCGCCTCCTGGCGCCCGACCTGGCTTGTCCGGGTATCTTTTGTAGAAATCGGCCAGGAGGGCCGGGTCCAGGATGAAGCTCCTCTTCACCCAGGAGCATTCTTCAGGTCCATACCCCTCCCAGTCCACCAGATATTGGAACCCCCGGCCCTTACGACGGACGTCCAGGAGCCTGCAGACTGTCCAAGCAGGCTCCCCGTCGATGAGCCGGGCAGGAGGCGTCGTAGGTCCAGGTGCACAGAGGGGCGAGGTGTGGTGTGGCTTGATGTGGGACACATGGAATACAGGGTGGATCCTCAGTGAAGCTGGGAGTTGGAGCTTCACTGCGGCCGGGTTGATGATTTTGAGGATTTTAAATGGTCCAATGTATCTGTCTTTCAACTTAGGGGAGTCCACACAGAGAGGGATGTCCTTTGTTGAAAGCCACACCTCCTGCCCGGGCTGGTATGTGGGGGCCGGGGAACGCCGGCGGTCCGCATGGGTCTTGGCCCTCGTCCGGGCCTTCAACAGGGCAGAGCAGGCGGTCCGCCACACCCGGCGGCACCTCCTAAGGTGGGCCTGGACCAAGGGCACACCGACCTCTCCCTCCACCAGCGGGAACAATGGGGGCTGGTACCCCAAACATGCCTCAAAAGGGGAGAGGCCAGTAGCAGACGAGACTTGGCTGTTATGGGCATACTCGATCCAGGCCAGATGGTGACTCCAGTCCGCCGGGCGCGCGGAGGTGACGCAGCGAAGGGCCTGCTCCAACTCCTGGTTAGCCTGCTCTGCCTGGCCGTTTGTCTGGGGGTGGTACCTGGACGAGAGGCTCACGGTGGCCCCCAGCTCCTTACAGAAGCTCCTCCAAACTTGCGAAGAGAACTGGGGACTACGATCTGATACGATGTCCGATGGTATCCCATGCAGCCGCATGACGTGGTGGACCAGGAGGTCTGCCGTCTCCTGGGCCGTCGGGAGCTTCGGGAGGGCCACGAAGTGGGCCGCCTTGGAGAACCGGTCCACTATCGTGAGAATGATGGTGTTGCCCTGGGACGGCGGGAGGCCCGTGATGAAGTCCAGGCCGATGTGAGACCAGGGGCGGTGAGGCACCGGCAGGGGTTGGAGGAGTCCCGAGGTCCTCCGATGGTCTGCCTTGCCCCTGGCGCAGATGGTACAGGCCTGGATGTAGTCCCGAACGTCGGTTTCCAGGGACGCCCACCAGAAGCGCTGCTGGACCACTGCCACGGTCCTACGCACTCCCGGATGACAGGAGAGCTTGGATCCGTGACAGAAGTTCAATACGGCAGCTCTGGCCTCTGGTGGGACGTACAGTCTGTTCTTGGGGCTGGTTCCCGGGTCCGGGCTCCTTGCCAGGGCCTCCCGGACGGTCTTCTCCACGTCTCAGGTAAGGGAGGCCATGACAGTGGACTCGGGGATGATGGTCTCGGTGGGGTTCGACAGCCCCGCCTTGGCTTCCTCTTCGTGCACCCGGGACAACGCATCTGATTTTTGGTTCTTGGTCCCGGGGCGGTACGTGATCCGGAAGTCAAAGCGCCCGAAGAACAGAGACCAGCGGGCTTGCCTGGGGTTCAGCCGCTTGGCGGTCCGGATGTACTCCAGGTTCCGATGGTCTGTGAAAACCGTGAAAGGCAACGACGCCCCCTCCAGTAGGTGTCTCCACTCTTCAAGAGCCTCCTTCACCGCGAGGAGCTCCCGATTGCCGACGTCATAGTTCCGTTCAGCTGGGGTCAACCTGCGGGAAAAATAGGCACAAGGATGGAGAACCTTATCAGCCTCCACGCTCTGGGACAGCACGGCTCCTATCCCTGAGTCAGAGGCGTCCACTTCCACTATGTACTGGCGATCAGGATCAGGCTGCACCAGAACTGGTGCAGTCGAGAACCGGCGTTTCAACTCCTTGAACGCGGCTTCGCACCGATCCGACCAGGTGAAGGGGACCTTGGTGGAGGTCAGGGCAGTCAGGGGGCTAACTACCTGACTGTAGCCTTTAATGAACCTCCTGTAGAAATTTGCAAAGCCGAGGAACTGCTGCAGTTTCCTGCGGCTTGTTGGTTGGGGCCAATCTCTCACCGCCGCAACCTTGGCCGGATCAGGGGCGACGGAGTTGGAGGAGATGATGAACCCCAAGAAGGACAAAGAAGTGCGGTAGAACTCGCACTTCTCGCCCTTCACAAACAGCCGGTTCTCCAACAACCGCTGTAGGACCTGACGTACATGCTGGACATGGGTCTCAGGGTCCGGGGAAAAGATGAGTATATCGTCCAGATATACGAAGACGAACCGATGCAGGAAGTCCCGCAAGACGTCATTTTCCAAAGCTTGGAATGTCGCGGGGGTGTTAGTGAGGCCGAACGGCATGACCAGGTACTCAAAGTGACCTAACGGGGTGTTAAATGCCATCTTCCATTCGTCTCCCTTCCGGATCTGAACCAGGTGGTACGCGTTTCTAAGATCCAATTTTGTGAAAATTTGGGCTCCATGCAGGGGCGTGAACACTGAATCCAACAGAGGTAACGGGTATCGGTTGCGAACCGTGATCTCGTTCAGCCCTCTGTAATCAATGCATGGACGGAGTCCGCTGTCCTTTTTGCCCACAAAAAAGAAACCAGCACCCATCGGGGAGGTGGAGTTCCGGATCAGCCCGGCAGCTAAAGAGTCCCGGATGTAGGTCTCCATTGATTCGCGTTCCGGACGTGAGAGGTTGTACAACCTACTGGACGGGTACTCAGCGCCCGGGACCAAATCGATGGCACAATTGTACGGTCGGTGCGAGGGAAGAGTGAGCGCCAGATCTTTGCTGAAGACGTCAGCAAGATCATGGTACTCCTTTGGCACCGCCGATAGATTGGGGGGGACTTTGACCTCCTCATTACCGTCATGCCGGGAGGAACCGAGGATCCTAAACACTCCCGGTGGCAGGTTTCGCTCCACTGCGTCACAACCCCGGACAGCCAATCTATCCGGGGATTGTGCTTCACCATCCATGGAAATCCCAAAATCACTCGGGAGGTAGAAGGTGTTACATGGAACACTATCTCCTCCTTGTGATTTCCAGACATAACCAAGGTCACTGGCTGTGTCTGATGTGTGATTAATGGAAGTAGGGTGCCATCTAGTGCTCGCACCTGCAATGGTGCCGGCAGAGCCACCAGGGGGAGCCCTACTTCCTTTGTCCATCTGCTATCCAGCAGATTCCCTTCCGACCCCGTGTCTACCAGTGCTGGGGCGTGAAGGGTTAGATCCCCACAAAGGATCATCACTGGGATTCGTGCAGATTTGCGGGATTTCCCCGCGTGCGTGTTATGGCCCACCCTTAGCCCAGTTTCTAAGGACGGGCGTTGTGTTTGACCGTTTTGGGGCAGTCCCTCTGCATATGCTCACAAGAGCCGCAGACAAAACACTCCCCGTGGGCCAGCCTCCTTTGTCTGACGTTTGTTTTTACTTTGGCCCTGCTCGTGTCCATAGCCTCCTCAGCAGGGGGAGCTGTACCCACACGGAGCTCTCTGGCAGTGAAGCGTGGGGACGACGTCACCTTTTCGGAACCTGAAGGGGGAGGAACGGCTCGTGCCCGGTCACGCCCCCCGGCCTGCTCCCGACGATGCTCATTTAAACGGTTGTCTAAGCGTATAACCAAATCGACAAGCCCGTCAAAATCCCGCGGTTTCTCCTTAGCCAGCAGGTGCTCCTTCAGGACTGGAGACAGTCCATTTACGAAGGCGGCGCGGAGCGCAACGTTATTCCAGCCGGACCTCGCTGCCGCGATGCGGAAGTCGACTGCATACTCGGCTGCGTTGCGACGCCCCTGTCTCATTGACAGCAGTACGCTCGAAGCGGTCTCGCCTCTGTTGGGATGGTCAAACACTTGTTTGAACTCCCGTATAAACCCAGCATAAGACGTTAGGAGCCGTGAATTCTGCTCCCAAAGCGCCGTAGCCCAGGCGCGTGCCTCTCCTCGAAGCAGATTAATAACATAAGCCACCCGGCTGGCGTCTGACTCGTACATGACAGGATGCTGTGAAAAGACGAGCGAACACTGCATGAGGAAGTCTGCGCACGTCTCAACACAGCCCCCGTACGGTTCCGGAGGGCTTATGTATGCTTCAGGGGACGGTGGGGGGGGGGGTCGTTGAACGACCAGTGGAACGTCTGTTACGGACCCAGGACCAGCAAGAGGAGTGGCTGCAGCAGCGCCCTGATTGCGCGCTTCCACCCTGGCGGTGAGAGCCTCCACCCTCCGGTTAAGGAGAACATTCTGCTCGGTCACTAAATCTAGCCGAGCCGTGAAGGCGGTTAAGATCTGCTGCAGCTCACTCAACACGCCTCCCGCTGACGCCTGCGCTCCTGGCTCTTCCATTGGCCGTTCAAGCTCGGGTTGACGCCCCTCGGAATCCATGACGAATGGCCGAGAAATTCTGTTGGGAAGGTGTCGTAGCACGGACCCACAACAGGGGCGCAAATGAATGGACAATGAATGAGCCAAAAAGTAACAATTTAATGTTGTGACAACACACAACTAAATACACAAAATTTGCAAAGTCAATTAACACCAGGTGACATGTGGGCAGGCTCGAAGATAGAAGACCCCCGACGAGAGAGAAGCCGCGTCCCACACGGCTTCCACCACCAATGGTCTGAAGAACACCGGAGCCGCCAAGTCCCGAGTCCCCAGGTGGCCTGCGTCTTCGGCTGTCGACCCTGGTACTGCTGGCAGAAAGCAAAGACAAGATGAATGAGTGTGAGTCCGCACACTCAGTAATCCACAGTCTGCACACAGTTAGGAGGGAGCACCTCCACCTCCAATCACACACTCGTGCAGCTCCTGTTTAAACCACTTATCTGGTTTGGGGTGTGAGGTGAAGCCGTCGCTGTCACACCAAACGCCAATTCCACAGATAAGGATGAACACCACAGGATAACGGCTGCAAAAGAAGTTCAGATTATCACTCAACGATATGAGTCAGCAGAGAAATTACCTCTTCGGTAGTCGATTTCTCGCCGGGGAGGTGGAGTTGCAGTCCGGCTTATATAGTGGTGTAGATGAGTGACAGCTGGTGCGATGAGTGACAGCTGTCACTTCTTCTGGGTCTGGCGCCCTCTCGTGCTTGGAGCCCGCACTCCAAGCAGGGCGTCCTCTGGTGGTAGTGGGCCAGCAGTACCTCCTCTTCAGCGGCCCACATAACATTGAGTACCCCATTGTAAACAGGGGACAAAGCGTGTCTCAGACCCCCTCCCCGGTTAAGGCTGGGTTTCAACTGTTTCACATACAATCCTTCCTTCACTCCCCTCTCAAACCATTTCTTTTCTCTGGCTAAGATTTTAACTTCCTTGTCCTCAAACGTGTGGTTAGTGTCTTTAATGTGGAGACGAACTGCAGACTGAGGTCCACCGGCGCCCTCTCTGCGGTGCTGGTATAGCCATTTGTGCAACGGCTGCCTAGTCTCACCTATGTGGTGTTCATTCTGATCCAAGTTTTCAGAACGGCTAGATCTATCAGCCCTCTCTGCGGTGCTGGTATAGCCTTTTGTGCAACGGCTGCCTAGTCTCACCTATGTAGTGTTCATTCTGATCCAAGTTTTCAGAACGGCTAGATCTATCAATCGAACAATCAATTACCAAATTAAAGTCAGCACCTATTCTAAATGTAAAATCAAGAAGTTCAAGCATTAACTTAATTATGTGATCAAAACTTTTGTTGAAAACATTAGGAGCATATAAATAAATCAGGGCTACATCAACACACTCTATGTGAACTTTAGCGAGCGCAATCCTGTCTCTGTTATCACACCAAGTATCAATAAGATTAAATTGTAAATTGCAGCAACAAATAACTGCAACCCCTTTTGTTTTGTTCCAAGCAGAAGAACAATAACCTTAAAGAATATATTTGCTAATCTGTGAATGTCACCTCCAAGCACATGGGTCTCTTGTAACATTGCAATTAGAATCCCTTGGCAACGTAAAAAAGTTCAGTATGGTAACACATTTCACGGGATTATAAAGGCCACCTGGATTAAGGCTGAGAAATTTCAAATTGATGCCATTAGATATTCATGTAAAAACAGAGTAGGCAAGAGCCACCAATGATACAGGAGAAAAAAAACACAGAGTCCTGGGTCTGAGTAAACCAACATAACGACCATGAAAACAAAAACAAACAGTAATGCAAATAGAAAATAAGAAGCAGAAAGGAAACTTCCTTACCTAAAGCTCCCAAAGAGAGAGGGAAAAAAAGGACTAATGAGTCCTAAACTGCACACTAGCAGCTAAACAAAATAATGAAAACTAAAAAGGGCTCACAAGCTACCTAACATACCCCCGTCTGGCCATCACAGTAAACAAATATACTGTTAAAGTCTGTGCACCAATTGAAAATAAAATAATAATACTCCCCCATTTATGAGTACTGAATGAGGGAGAACAGGGATACAACCCGATATAAAAACACAGCCTGCCTTGAAAAATACTGAATATTGGAGGGAAATGTAATTGCTGCAACACATTACCATAAAAGAACAAGCATAAAAAGGAAAACAGAAGATATGGAAGAGTGTCTTTAACGTGGAGACGAACTGCAGACTGAGGTCCACCGGCGCCCTCTCTGCGGTGCTGGGGGGCATCTGTCCATCAATAAACCTACGTCAGCAGTCAAGTGTTAAGCCCAGAAAGAGAAAAACAAAACAAAACTCATGCCAAAATAAATAAATTCATTCATTCATTCATTCAAGACTCTCCAGAAAGGCCCTGGCGTGTTCAGGATCTTTAAAAGATTTCCAGATACCATTTAGCTGGAAAGATAGCACAGCAGGAAACGCCATCCGAAAGCATATATTCTTTTTGATTAGATCAGAGCAGACTGGGTTGAAGGCCCTCCTCACCTGTCTGTCGAACCGCGGGTTGGATGTCATGTTGTGTGGGCTGCTGAAGAGGAGGTACTGCTGGCCCACCACCAGAGGGCACCCTGCCTGAAGTGCGGGCTTCAGGCACGAGAGGGCGCTGCCGCCTCACAGGAACAGCCGGGAGTGACAGCTGTCATTCATCAACTCATGACAGCTGTCACCTATCACCATCTCATCAACCACTCCATAAAGGCCGGATGACATCTCCACCCCGCTGCCGAGATAACACCTACCATTGGAGGTAATTCCTCAGCCATAATCTGTGCCGTATCGCACATATTTGTTGTCTGATCCTCTACAGGAGTTCCTGATAGTTTGTGTCAGCGGGAGGCTGAGCTAGTCGTGGACGACAGGGTGATAAGGCGCACCCTTCCCGATCTGTGCAGACAAGTGTTTGTATCAGATCTGTAGAGAAACTGTGTTTGTAATTGCGGAGGTGGAGGCGTAATTCCCACCTGTATTGCTGACTGTTACTGGGTGTGCACACACCCACACCTAACTGTTTCTGCTTCCTGCCAGCAGTACCAGATCCGACAGCCGGAGATGGTGGCCACCTGGGGACTCGGGACTTGGCAGCTCCAGTATCTTCCAGGTTCGGTGGCAGTGGAAATCGTTTGGGATCCGGTTCTTCTCTGGACAGACGTCTTCTATCCTCGAGCCTGCCCACACGTCACCTCTGTGGATTGACTACATATAAATTCCATAATCATCTGTATTTCATTGTGCACATTCACAACAGTAAAGTGTTGTATTTTGGCTCATTCATTGTCCATTCATTTACTCCCCCTGTTGTGGGTCCGTGTCACTACACTTTCACAACATGTCGGGGACGATGCGGAGTGAACAGCCATCGTGCTGGAGACCACCCAGACATCTGGCAGTGGACAGGATCAAAGCTGCATCGCGAGGACAGCGAAGCTTAACAATGACAGGGCGATGACTGCTGTTCGCGGGCTGACCCAGAACTCGATGTGCGCTGTCTATGGAAACTTCTGGATCTGGCAACTTTAGAAGCTTTGGAATTAAGTTTTCAAAAAATGAAACTGGGTCTTCACCTTCTGTGGACTCCTTGAGGTTTAACAGATGAATATTATCCCGTCCAAAACGGTTTTCAATGTCCAAAATCTTGTCCTGCAGCTGTGCATTTATTTTAATCAAATCTGCAACTTTCCCTTCAGCAGAGTCACGTTGTCCTCCAATCCGGAAATACGAGCCTCCGCCTCGGCTACAGGGGAAGTCAATGAGTCGGTGACTGCCACCAATTCCTCAATTCACTTGACAGCATCATCAGTCTTGGCATTCAGTGAGGTCTCAAACATAACAAAAACTCCATTCATGGTCGTTTCAGTCCGGTGCGCACCGGCCGCCACCGTATCTGTGATATGTTTCAGCAAAATCTCCGTGGAGAAAACGGAGTTAGCATTAGCAGATCTTTGGCTATCATCACTGTGCAGAGAACTGCACTTACATGTGTATACTTATGTACATGTGCTTTTTGTTTCAATTAAAAAGACATTTCTTTCATTTGTGATGTGAGAGTGAATGTTACTTTAACAAAAAAAAAACGTCACTTTTTTTTTTACTTCGCTGGTTATAAAGATGCACAATGTAAATGTCATACACAGTATTCTGTAATTAAGACGCTGGCATTTAATTCAAATGGCAATTATCCAACCATCACAGGTGACTCTGAATTGCAATGGTTGGCTTAATTTGGAGTAAATACACAGACAGACTAGTGAACCTTCAGACTAGTGAACCCTTCCCCGTGATGGCAGTCTTGCCCACTCTGCAACTCTTTGCCCATTTATGGGTTGGCTAGGAGTTAGGCAGAGTTAACCACTGCCAGGATACTGATAAATGGACCACCCCCCACCCCTGTTTGAGCTTCAAACCCACTCTTTAGAAAACCTGTAGGGGTTTGCTCAGTGTATATTAAATATACACACATACACATATATACACAGACACACGTTGGAACATTGTGTTGTGGCTGGGGTGCCTGGCGTGCCTGGCTGGCTTTTGTTTGTCTTCTGTTTTCTGTCTTCTGTTTTTCCTTCCAGGTGGCATGCATTCAGGACTGAGTGGCTGAGTGATTAGGACCTCACCCTGATCACCTGAGGCTGGTCATGTGCAGCTCGTCAGGACTCACAGCTGTGGTGCATCTATTTGGATTGGGGCATGGTTGCATTTAAGTCTGGAGTACACAGTGTGTATTTGCCAGAGACTCGACCTTGTGACCAGACGGGTGAGATCGACGTTCGGAGAACCATCTCATCATCATGGACGCAGAGACCGTACCAGGTTTGATGCCATGGTCTGGTAGGGGTGGTGGCCAAGTGGTTAATGCACTTGGTTTCAGTGCAGAAGGTTCCGGGTTCAAATCCCACCCCTGCCACATTTCTCCATGTAATGTGGAGCTGCATCAGGAAGGGCATCCGGCGTAAAACCTGTGCCAGTTCAACATGCAGATCCACCTTGGATTTGCTGTGGCGACCCCGAGTGCAAACAAGGGAGCAGCCGAAGGGACTTACTTATGATTAAATAATGCTGCAAATGAAATTGTAACTCAAACCAGATTTCTTGGAGTTTTTATTGATGATAAATTAAAATGGAAAACTCATTCATTATATTAAATCTAAAAATCTCAAAAGCCATTGCAATCCTGTATAAAGCACAAGACCTCCTCTCCCAACATTCATTAGTTATGTTATACCATTCATTACTTGTCCCATATATGACCTATTGCATTGAGGTTTGGGGAAACACATACAAAACAAATACAAATCCAATATTTTTACTACAAAAGAAAGCTATAAGAGTTATCTGGCAGGATTTCCCCCAGGTCCTGGTTTTAACTTTGTTTTTACCAGTGTCATGTGTTAGTTTGTCCATCAGATGTTGTCCTCAGTTTTGTTTCACACCTGGATCAGATGACTGACTGATTTCTGATAAACAATTTAAACCCGGACTTTCTGTTCTTTAATTGTCAGATTCTTCCAACAGCCAGCCCAGATACTTGCATGTCCTTTGCTGTCTGTTGCCTTGATTCCTTGTTTTGCGGAGCCAGCTTCCGAAGCCTTGTCTATGATCCAGACAGATACCAGAAGGACTAAACCTGATTGCCACCTTGTGACCTTGACTGCATCTTCCAGCTGTGCACTCAAGACGCTGAAGCTTTCTGCTGCTTAAGCTGCCTCCCCCACTAATTCCTGCATTAGAGCGAACTGTCTTTTCCAAATATTCCAGACGATTACAGTACGGATCCCAAGCAGACCTGGACCCTGGCACTAACTACCTGCACTAATATACCTGGGAACTCCTCGGCTTCTGGCATGGAGCGCATCTCGACTAAACATTAGTTAAGTTCATCTCAGTGGGATCCCATTCTCACTAAGCCCTGTTTGTGACTGTGCTATGATAAAGAACTATTCCAAGAACGCTGTTTATGAACTGCATGAACTCTGATATCAAACAACTAAAGAATCCAGCCTAGCTGTATCAAGTCCTGCTTAATTGGTAGTGTGCTTCAACACGCAGCACTTGACCTCTGAACACTGGATATGACTTATGAACTATGAGCAATTGCTGAACAGTGAACTGTTTTTCTTCAGAAGAAAACTTTATTTCATGAACTCTGAAACAACCTGTGTCAACCCCTTTAAGATCTGTGACTGTACTGAGGCTCCAGTGTTATGAGTGCATTCACTCACCCTGTGTGTCTTTATTCCCTATAGTTCCTGTTTCGGAGGTGAGCATTCCACCCGGCCCTGGTCTTTGAACCCTTAGCTGACATTCTCCTTCAAGACTGGCTCGGAATCCTGCAGCACCCGGATTTCCACCGCTACGAGCGGGCTGACTCTCACCTCAGCAGGTCACCTTTATTTCATTGCTTAGTGTTAATAAATCTCCTTTTGTTCATATTCTGTCCTGTTTCTTGCATTTAAGTCCATTGCCAAGTACCGGTTGCTTGAGGTATGCTAAAGCACATTTGGATAAGCCACCTTCATTTTGGAATAAGGTGCTGTGGACTGATTAAACTAAAATTGAGTTATATGGCCATAACGGGGGGGATGCATGGCGGGAAAAGAACACAGCATTCCAAGAAAAACACTTGCTACCTACAGTAAAATTTGGAGGTGGTTCCATCATGCTGTGGGGCTGTGTGGCCAGTGCAGGTACTGGGAATCTTGTTAAAGTTGAGGGTCACATGGATTGCAGTCAATATCAGCAGATTCTTGAGAACAATGTTCAAGACTCAGTGACGAAGTTGAAGTTGCGCTGGGGCTGGATCTTTCAACAAGACAACGACCCTAAACACTGCTCAAACTCTACTAGGGCATTCATGCAGAGGAACAAGTACAATGTTCTGGAATGGCCATCTCTGTCCATGCCCAGAAACCAACAAACCTGACTGAAATGGGGATGTTTTGTAAAGAATAATGGCCCAAATACCTTCAACCAGAATCCAGACTCTCATTTGGAAGCTATAGGAAGCATGTAGAGGCTGTAATTTCTGCAAAAGGAGGATCTACTAAATATTGATGTATTTTTTTCTGGTGGGGTGCCCAAATTTATGCACCTGCCTAATTTTGTTTAAAGAATTATTGCACGCTTTCTGTAAATCCTATAAACTTCATTTCACTTCTCAAATATCACTGTGTTTGACTGCTATATGATATATTTAACTGAAATTGCTGAGCCAAACAACCAATGATTTATAAAGGAAAATCATGGAAATCATCAGAAATGCCCAAACTTTTGAATACAGCCGTATTTGATACCTTTGTGAAATACTTTCTCATTCAAAGATGAGCCGGTTTCGCAGACCGAAGGATCCGTCCCCAAAAATCGGTCCGCCTTTTACATCTGCGCATGCATCATTTCGGACCACAGCAGCACCTCTGAGACAGAGTCTCTTCACCCAAAATGATCAAATGGATTAACAAGATTATTAACCATCAGATGAGAAAGGTAAAACCTCTTAAATCATCCTAAAGGCGTTTTAAGCAGAAACTAGGTCATTTTAAGCAGAAACGAGGAGAAAATCGGCGAGGCTTTTAAATGTCTGACAAGCAGTGAACGCATCAGCTAGCAGCTCGTTTAGCTGCAGCACTCTGATCACTTCCTCTGTCTTTTCTGGTGAAATAATGCTGAATTTATGTGGAAATGATTGTTGTACAGAAGCTTCAGATATCTGTTGCTGAGATAGATGATGACTGGAGTGCAGTTTGAAGCAAGAAACGAGTTGTTAATCTGTGAACCATGTCATCAAGGGGGACCGATTTTTAGGGGGAACGTTCAGTCTGTGACACCAGGATTCATTAAATTGCTTTACACTTACAGTTTCAGGGTTTTTTGATTTTTTTTTTTTTGTTTGTTTTTTTCTTCTATGTCTAATAAATATCAATTAGAGGTCACTCTAAGTTTTTCTCATTTTAGGAAGGTTTATTTATTGAATGCTTCATTCCATCTACATTTCTTTTTAAAGAGCACATCAGAAAGGTTCACAGCTTATTTTAGACTCAAAATTCTCCTGTATTCAGCATTGTTAGAATCTGTCATTTATGAATGTCTGGTTGACGGCTGTTCTTTTATAAACAAAGAGTGGCCTTAACAAAGCTAGTGTAGACCCCATTTTCCAATGTTATGAACCCAGTGTATCTTGAAATCACCACCTTTCAAAGGTTGAAGTCTATGTTTTTATCTGTACCAGTCAAGTCTGGCAGCATGCGTTCATGCCGCACTTCACCACATCCATGACACGGTGGAACCACCTTTGTTCCTGGAGGCAACCACCCAGGCAAATAAATGGTCTATTCCCACATCTCTAAAATAGTCATCTATCTACAGCAGCCAGCCATGGACATCACTTGGTCTCCCACCCCTGTGGTCCTTAATGCTTAGGCATCTATGCGCTGGACCACGGACTGAGAAACACACCACATGGCCAAAATGTTGACGCTCATGCTCCCTCACAATCAGGTCAGCCACAATCAAATGCCGTTTATGGATAAACCGTTGCTACAGTTCCATAGTGATGAGTTTTTCATAAGTACCTATGTTTTTTCTTCTTGGTTATAACACTAGCAACTGCCTACTTGATCAACGCATTGTCATGATTGGACTTGTGGGGTTTGTTCGGGTTTTTGTCTTCATTGTATTAGCTGTCTTTTGTTCATGATTGCGTTTTATATTAGGGATTTCTCATGTCTGGTGTTGGGCATTTCCCTCTTGTCCTCCCTCCTGCTTGCCATGCCCTGTTCCAGATCCTTCCAACACACCTGTCTTGCATTTCCTCTTATCACTCCCTCTTTATTACAACCCCAATTCCAATGAACTTGGGATTTTGTGTAAAATGTAAATAAAAACAGAATACAATCATTTGCGAATCCTCTTCCACTGTTAAAGGAGATTTTGTAAACAAAGAAAGTGCGGACAGGTCCGCGTGTCGGGACGCAGCCGGCGCCGCGCGCCGCCACAGGAAAAACACCTCTGTTGGAAGCCTTAAGGACAAGTTGGAACATGTCCAGCTGTTAAACAATTTCTCAGATACTCACTCAACTGAAAGCCATCAAAAGCCGCCTGGTTTTTACAAATGGTTAGCAACACGGAGGTGTTTTTCCTGTGCTGCCGCACCACGCCGGCTGCGTCCCGACGCGCAGACCCGTCCGCACGTCTTTCATTAATAAAATCTCCTTTAACAGTGGAATGTCCGGATAAACTGCTGATCCCGACCTCTTCTGAAAGTTCTCTGTTCTCTCACGACGTCCTGGGTCAACAGAGGCTTAAATTTGGAGGTTTTCAGCTTGAAACAGGATGAGGACATCGCCTCGGAGTGCTGCGCAACGTCCCACTCCGTGGGAAGTCCTTACAGCGATAGAAACAATCCAAAATCTCTCATCAGCCGTTAAAATTTTCACAGAAAACCAGCTGAATTTCTCGAATGGTGTCCACTTGGATGTGCCTCACAGTCTTCTCAGACAAAGGAATTCCGACGAGGGGGCTGGACCACTCCTTCCACAAGGCGTGCTCACAGGTGAATGACGTCACCGACAGGCATGAAAAAACTCTCGCATGCCCACGAGGGTTCAAGCTTGGCTGATGTAATCACACATGATTCAAATCCATATGGTTTTTTAAAAAAAATAATAAGGTCGGATACTTTTATAACAGACCTCGTATACAAAATGGTTTATGCGTTTTGTTTGTCTTCATCTCAAAGCAATTTCTGTCTGCTATTACACAAAGGTCACAAACTTCTACTTCTACTGTGTTTTGGAGTATTCTGTCCTGCATGCTCTGAAAGCAGCTTTCACACTTTGGCCCACTTTGGCTCCTTACACTCTGAGGAGCGGCCCCTCGCTCCATTGATATGGTAAACAGTGCTTTACTCCAGAGCGAGAGAGCTTGCCACAGGCTTATTCAATAACATTCACAGACAATGGCTAATGGAGCATCTCTGAAACTCACACACTCTGTGTTTGAGCACGTGAGATTGTGTGAGAGGTCCTCCGTCTGCTCCCTCTGATGATTTTTACTGATCACTGTGCATAATGGCGTAGGGCGCACAGCCAGGGGGTATTCAAACGGGCCAACTAGCAACACATTACTGCTAAAAACAATATTTGGTTTATCACATGAGGTAAATCTGCCCTACGATTGGATTTTGGAAACCATGTGATGGTGAGCCATTTCCAATTGGACACTCGCATTGCGCACGTCATCAATCAATCAATCAATCAACTTTTTTCTTATATAGCGCCAAATCACAACAAACAGTTGCCCCAAGGCGCTCCATATTGCAAGGCAAGGCCATACAATAACCATGAAAAACCCCAACGGTCAAAACGACCCCCTATGAGCAAGCACTTGGCCACAGTGGGAAGGAAAAACTCCCTTTTAACAGGAAGAAACCTCCAGCAGAACCAGGCTCAGGGAGGGGCAGTCTTCTGCTGAGACTGGTTGGGGCTGAGGGAAAGAACCAGGAAAAAGACATGCCGAGAAGGGGGGCAGAGATCGATCACTAATAATTAAATGCAGAGTGATGCATACGGAGCAAAAAAAGAAAGAAACAGTGCATCATGGGAACCCCCCCACAGTCTACGTCTAAAGCAACATAACCAAGGGATGGTCCAGGGTCACCCGATCCAGCCCTAACTATAAGCCTTAGCGAAAAGGAAAGTTTTAAGCCTAATCTTAAAAGTAGAGAGGGTATCTGTCTCCCTGATCTGAATTGGGAGCTGGTTCCACAGGAGAGGAGCCTGAAAGCTGAAGGCTCTGCCTCCCATTCTACTCTTACAAACCCTAGGAACTACAAGTAAGCCCGCAGTCTGAGAGCGAAGCGCTCTAATGGGGTAATATGGTACTACGAGGTCCCTAAGATAGGATGGGACCTGATTATTCAAAACCTTATAAGTAAGAAGAAGAATTTTAAATTCTATTCTAGAATTAACAGGAAGCCAATGAAGAGAGGCCAACACGGGTGAGATATGCTCTCTCCTGCTAGTCCCCGTCAGTACTCTAGCTGCAGCATTCTGAACCAACTGAAGGCTTTTTAGGGAACTTTTAGGACAACCTGATAATAATGAATTACAATAGTCCAGCCTAGAGGAAATAAATGCATGAATTAGTTTTTCAGCATCACTCTGAGACAAGACCTTTCTGATTTTAGAGATATTGCGTAAATGCAAAAAGGCAGTCCTACATATTTGTTTAATATGCGCTTTGAATGACATATCCTGATCAAAAATAACTCCAAGATTTCTCACAGTATTACTAGAGATCAGGGAAATGCCATCCAGAGTAACGATCTGGTTAGACACCATGCTTCTAAGATTTGTGGGGCCAAGTACAATAACTTCAGTTTTATCTGAGTTTAAAAGCAGGAAATTAGAGGTCATCCATGTCTTTATGTCTGTAAGACAATCCTGCAGTTTAGCTAATTGGTGTGTATCCTCTGGCTTCATGGATAGATAAAGCTGGGTATCATCTGCGTAACAATGAAAATTTAAGCAATACCGTCTAATAATACTGCCCAAGGGAAGCATGTATAAAGTGAATAAAATTGGTCCTAGCACAGAACCTTGTGGAACTCCATAATTAACTTTAGTCTGTGAAGAAGATTCCCCATTTACATGAACAAACTGTAATCTATTAGACAAATATGATTCAAATCACTGCAGCGCAGTGGCTTTAATACCTATGACATGCTCTAATCTCTGTAATAAAATTTTATGGTCAACAGTATCAAAAGCAGCACTGAGGTCCAACAGAACAAGCACAGAGATAAGTCCACTGTCCGAAGCCATAAGAAGATCATTTGTAACCTTCACTAATGCTGTTTCTGTACTATGATGAATTCTAAAACCTGACTGAAACTCTTCAAATAGATCATTCCTCTGCAGGTGATCAGTTAGCTGTTTTACAACTACCCTCTCAAGAATCTTTGAGAGAAAAGGAAGGTTGGAGATTGGCCTATAATTAGCTAAGATAGCTGGGTCAAGTGATGGCTTTTTAAGTAATGGTTTAATTACTGCCACCTTAAAGGCCTGTGGTACATAACCAACTAACAAAGATAGATTGATCATATTTAAGATTGAAGCATTAAATAATGGTAGGACTTCCTTGAGCAGCCTGGCAGGAATGGGGTCTAATAAGCATGTTGATGGTTTGGATGAAGTAACTAATGAAAATAACTCAGACAGAACAATCGGAGAGAAAGAGTCTAACCAAATACCGGCATCACTGAAAGCAGCCAAAGATAACGATACATCTTTGGGATGGTTATGAGTAATTTTTTCTCTAATAGTCAAAATTTTGTTAGCATCACACAGCTTCTATGAGGAGTACAAAGATGGTGGACGGCTGGCTCGAAAGTCTGCGGAGTTAACTTTTCAGCAAAAAATAGTAAGTTTCTATCTCATATCAATAAAAAGTTATTTCTAATTTAGTAAAACTTGGTCTCAGCCATTGTATACGGTGGCGTCGACCCCAGAGGGTTAATAAATTAAATAACACTGAAAATGTTAAAACACAATATTTAATGGAGATAGCATTTACTCTCTTCTTCAAAAATGACACACAGTGGGCCTCATTTATCAACACTGCATAAAAACAGGCACAGATCTGAGCGCATAATTGGTCTTACGACAATACACACGTGATTTATGAAACATTCGTATCTGACCGATCCCAGCGTACAAATGATCAGCTCTTGATAAATGCAGCGGCTGAATTTAACCGTCATTAGCATGTTACACCCTTAAATATTCATGGTTCGGAAGCCTCGCCCACTGAGCTCAACATGGAGAGAAGAACCACTGGGAAGAAGAAAAACTTTTTGGAGATCGAAATCGGCATCCTAACATCGGAGGTGGAGAAAAACAAACTTGTACTTTTTGGCAGTCTGAAAAGTGGAGTCAGAGGCGCTCATAAAAATGCCGTGTGGAAGAGTGTAACGGAGGCGGTCAACAGCGTTGCCACAGAGGAATGGACTCTGGCTGAGGTTTGGAGAATTCTTTGACTTAACCTATGCCTAATGATTTTGAATCAATCTTTTAAGCACCCTCAGTTAAAAGCTTATGCCTGCTAATTGACTAAGAATTCTTTGCATTTAGGTCAAGAAAAAGTGGTCCGATTTAAAGCTGGCCACCAAAAAACGTGTTGCGACACTTTAAGTGCAGCATTAGGCAGACTGGGGGAAACCCAGCGGAAAACCGAGGCTATTTTGAGTTTGTTTGCGAACACAGATTTCAGCTTATTTATGATTATTTCACATTTTAATGTGCAATGATTAGTTGTCATGTTTAGGCTATTTAGCATATGTATTTTTTATTTTACAAAGGAAGCAGCATCATTAATAACATGGGCTTTTTTAAATTAATTTTGTTTAATCCATTTTAAGAATCCATTTTGATCTGTTCTGAATATGTGGCTGCTTATGCTTGGATGACAGCTGATGTTTTTTTCATAATTACTTTCAGACTCAGACAGATTTTGTAGTGCTGTGCCGCAAATCCACAGACTCAGATTTGTGTACACGAGCTCAGACCAGACGCGAGCTCTGTCGTGAGATTCGTCTTAGCCTCCGCTCACATCCAAATTGATAAATACCAAAGTTTGCGTAAAAATGGCCGTACACACGTTTTCTGCCGTACGTTTGTTTGATAAATGAGGGCCAGTATCTTTTAATCCAGTGAAGCAGGGAATTTTTCTGTTATCCTGACAGTTTTGTTTTTTCAACAACTTGAATGGGATTGCATTACTTTTTCTTTTTAAACAATATAACACCTAATTGCCTTGTTTGAACAAGAGCTGAACCTGGACTGATTTGTCAAACCTGCTCTTTTAAATGAAAAACTTTTCCTTTCACTGATGCTGTGCCACCCCTCCTCCTCCACACTCTCTCTCTCACACACGCATCTGCTGTTTTTCAAACTCAGAGCTTTTTGGAAACACAAAGCCTTTCAGCTGTAAAATAAATTAAATTTCTCAATGTATCTTCAGATACGGATACAGAAGGACCTGGATTAATGTCAGTTTTTCATGGAAGATTTTTTTTTTCTTCTGTTCAGAGCAGAGATGCTGTTTCCATCTGTGGCACTTCACAGCTCTGTGGCCACAGAATGCGCTGACTCGCTGAGCTCTGCTGAGCTCTGCTGCTTGCAATTTTATACGAAGAAAAAGAGAAATATATTTCTTATTACTTTAATTATTGGTTTAAAATGGCAAAACTATGACTCTATAAGCTTGAAATATGATAAAATTGGTACACTTTCAGCAAGATTTCAGTTCATTTTTCAGAAATTCTGATGTCAATCCGTGCCTGGAAGTTCCTGGAACACCATAGACAGGACATCAATGCCGAAGCACCTGGAGCTGATGGATGCTTATAAGATCGGGAATTTTGTGCGGCACGCTTTGTCTTTGCTGCCTCGATACGCTGAAATTCATAGGCTGCTGCTTCCTTCATGACTCCTCCTCACAAAGATCGTGGGTTCTGAGCCAATGACTCCCAGGCTTGTGTGATTAGTGCCGAGTCTGTAGTTCTCCATAGAAGAGTACTTTGGGAAGGAGCTCATCCAGCAATTTGGTGATGTGACCAGCCCAGTGGAGTTGAGATTTGCGGAGCATTATGAACACGCTGCACATGTCTGCTCACTCACGGATATCTGTATCCGGGATCTTATCCTGCCATTTCATCTTGAGTAGCTTGTGAAGACTGGTCAAGTGGAAGTGGTTTGGTTTCTTGGCGTGAATCCGTCGGTGTACAACAGTATGGGGTCACCATTGTTATTTTAGTTTCGCAAATCTCCACACATTCTCTATTGGGGACAGGTCAGGACTGCAGGCAAGCCAGTCCAGTATCTGTACCCTCTCCTTCTGCATCTATGCTTTTGTAAAGTGCACATTATGTAGTTTTATATTGTATTGGTGAAGAATGTATGGCTTTCCCTGGAAAAGATGTCATCCAAAGGTAACATACAAGGTGCATTCAAAAAATACAATTACTCACCTGGGGTCTGAAATCCTAGTTCTCTTCAAAGTAGTCTCCTTGGGACTGTAGACACTTCTCCCAACATCTCTTCCATTGTTGGAAGCATTTCTGGAGGACTTTGGAATAGTGTCCAGTTAGGCCTTCTGTGTAGGTTCTCAGTTGTCCAGGTGGTTTCCATAGTAGAGAAGCTTGAATCTTCGACTGGACTGCGTTGCTTGACGAGAGGACGTTTCGCTTCAAATTGCAGAAGCTTCCTCAGTCTGCGGTTCACCTCCACCTTAAAGACACTAACCACACGTTTGAGGACAAGGAAGTTAAAATCTTAGCCAGAGAGAAGAAATGGTTTGAGAGAGGGGTCAAGGAGGCATTCTTTGTGAAACGTTTGAAACCCAGCCTTAACCGGGGAGGGGGTCTGAGACACACTTTATCCCCTGTTTACAATGGGGTACTCAGGTCAAAGGAGTTTCAGTCTTTTGTTCATGGTAATGAGTCATTCACGTCATCAAGGGAGCCATCAGAAAGGCATCCATCCCATCATTAG
Organism: Thalassophryne amazonica; assembly: GCF_902500255.1. Lineage (NCBI taxonomy): Eukaryota > Metazoa > Chordata > Actinopteri > Batrachoidiformes > Batrachoididae > Thalassophryne > Thalassophryne amazonica. The sequence continues at coordinate 112,739,637 of NC_047106.1, forward strand.
AGGGACAGCTGTCCTGCCATTAGCTGTGCTAACTACAGCACAATAGTTGCTAATTAAAGCTATTGTTTAGTCACTAGCCTATAGCAGTCTGCCTCTCAGTAGGAGGGGTCTGGTTAGGTTTAAAACTCCAGCTTTTGTTGGCTTCTGTTTTATTCTTCTCTACAAGAGTCAGACAGAAGTCAGACTTCCAGAGCAAGAATTTTAGCTGAGGAAGCTTCTGCGATTTGAAGCGAAACGTCCTCGCGTCAAGCAACCCAGTCCAGTTGAAGATTCAAGCTTCTGTACAGTTAGGCCTTCGCATCCCGCATGATGTCTTCTTGCAACTCAAATAGAGCCTCTTTAAGTGCCATTTTGACCTTGGGGAACAGCCAAAAATCAAAGGGAGCAATGTCAGGAGATTAGGAAACCTGACAAATCACAGAAGTGCTGTGTTTGACCAGGAAAGCATGAATCAGCTGAGCAGAATGGGCCAGTGCATTGTCATGACGGAGCTGTCGTTTGCGGTGCACAGCATCACGACGGTGAACTAGGACCTCTCAATAATGGTCTTTATTAATATTTTGGCTTTCTGGTGCCAGTGGTGGGCACGGTTCTGCTAATCCACTGACCGCTACTTAGCAAGTGCTAATTAGCGGTTAGCAATGGCAGTGTTCTATGCATTTTGGCCCATCTACTGGATGGCAGTGTGAATGGCACCCAGTTATATCACACGGCTGTAGAGTTGAATCACAACTTAACAGAATTTTCAGTTTTGCACATGGCTTTCTTTTAACAAATGAAAAAATTACATATTTTACAAATACACATTTATTTGTAAAAACAAACACATGTGTTACAGTCACTTGTGTGTTGGTTTATACATCAATCAATCAGTGGAGGCTCATTTTACCGATAATGCCGTTTGGCATCTGTGTGTTAATGTTCAAAACATTCAGAATTAGCACATTATTTTTAAATTAAAAGATATGTGTTATATTTTCACTTTGCAAAACTGTCAGAGTTGACATTAATGTTGTTATTCTCTCCAGATTAATTTGATTCGTAAATAAAAACCATAAGTCAAACATGCTTTCCTTTTCAGGACATCTGCCTCACAGCTGGGCTACTGTATGCTGTGAATGTAAATGAATTTTTTCTTAAGCAGTGAGCATGGCGCATGCAGCTGGTCTGCTCTGTGTCAACCTGATCCCGTCAGATCTCAGAAGCTAAGCAGAGCAGGATCTGGTTAGTACTTGGATGGGAGACCTCTTTGGAATGCCAGCGGCTGTGTGTGTTTCTCCAGGTGAAATTGGAGTTGCATCAGGAAGGGCATCCAGCGTAGAACTTGTGCCAATTACCAATGCAGATCTACTGTATCCGCTGTGGCAACCCCGAACAAAACCGGGAGCGGCCGAATGAACAACAACAACAAGTGAGCACGGCGCATTAAGACAGAGCACTGACTCATTGGTTGTGTTGGATTTGTGATCATCTTTGATTCCAATCAGAAGCTTTGGCGGTGCTTAAACTCAAAACCAGCTTGTCAGTAGCTGAAAGCGTACCGGAGACAATACTGAAGATTTGCGATTAGCTGTAGCTTCCACAAAAATTTTTAGTGGTTTGTCGGTTCAGTGTTAAAAAAGCTAACTTTTCAGTGAGCTGATTAGTGGTTATCGAAGCTAACTTCTGGGTTAGCTGTGCCCACCACTGTCTGGTGCATACTCATGATGCACCATCCATGGGCGTCAAAGAAAATCATCAACATGACTTTAACATTGCTACTCCCCTGGCGTGCTTTCTTTGACCTCAGTGATATTGTTTGTTTCCATTGTGATGACTGAAAATTTGTTTCCAGGATGTACCCATAAGCCCATGTCTCATCACTAGTGATTACAGTTTTCAGGAAGTCAGGGTCATTGTTTGTGCATTCCAGCATGTCCTGTGAGACTTCTAGGCACAGTTGCTTCTGCACTGCCATTAGGAGCTTCGGCACATATTTTGCTGATACTCTCCACATGCCCAAATCCTCCATCAATACAGAATATGCCAAACCTGTGCTTATCCCCACCTCGTGCGCAAGTTCTCCCATATCCATAAGGGACCTGTCACACTGAGCATGAATGAGGATGACTGAAGCATGAATCAGCCCGAATGGGAAAAAGCCAAAATTTGAGCCACATTCATGAGGGACAGACATTCTTACAGCCATGTACGAATACCGTGCGAATACCCACAATGTGTTTTCAAAGCCGCCTCGAATGATTTGCGCACATTTGAAGTGCAGCAACTCCTGAATCCAGGTCGACTACCCGGAGTGCAGGTGAAATGCACACACAACACAGCGTGAAACATGAAAAAATAAAAACAAAATAAAGTAAAAATGACAAAGAATAAAAAGGACACAGCACGAAACCCCACAATGCCAGCAGAATGCAGCAGGAATATGCAGAATACATCTCCAATGCCGTACGTGCCACCTGAGGTTTGGGTGGAAGGCAAGCAAGGGAAGGAGTATGGCAAAGTGAGCACTGTGGTCCGCTCTTCTGAAAACCTGCCGTGTCCTACTGCTGGATGTTGAATGACATCCAACCCATGAACTGATTACATGTCAGTTTATGGGTGGGATGCCCCCCATTTCACTCACACCTTCTCTCTCTCTCTCTCTCTCTCTCTCTCTCTCTCTCTCTCTCTCTCTCTCTCTCTCTCTCTCTCTCTCTCTCTCTCTCTCTCTCTCTCTCTGGACATCAGCTGCTTAGTGGCCAGCTGGACCTTTTACCCCTTTCAAAGGGCACTGGCACAACCCACACCATCACAGACCCTGTTTTTTTATACTTGTTGCTGAAAACAGTCTGGATTATGCTTTTCTTGTTTGGGCACAAAAAAAAGATATGGAATACTCATTTGTCTGACCACAATACATGTTTCCACTGTGAGATGGTTCAACCCAGATGCCTGCAAGCCCAGAGATGTTAATATAACTTCTTTAACTATAACATGTGGTTATATCAGCTATTGATGCATGGTGGCTCTTAAGATAGAGCTGTCTAAGGGATGGGAGAGCACTTGTGTTGAGCTTAGGCTTATCCCCCCTTTTCATTTATGCACTGAAATTCCTCCAGATTGCTTGAATCTTTTAAGCTATTATGCACTGTAGAGGGAGGAATATGCCAATCCCTTCCAATTTTTCTTTAAGGAACATTGTTTTTAACCATTTCAATCATTTTTTGACAAACTAAACCCGTCTTTACTCCTGAAAGACTAGAGATATTGCTTTTGTACCAAATCATGTTTACCATCACCTGTTTGAAATAACATCATTTACTTTTTTAACCTCATTACTAGCCCAGAATTGCAACTTCACCAACTTCTTGGAATGTGCTGCAGGTCTGAAATGCAGGAATTGATGTATAGTAACAAATGACATGAAAATGACTACATGAAAATGAAATATCTTGGGTTCATGCTGTTCACAATGAAATAAAAGTAAAAATAAATGTAAGAATTGCTATTTGTTTGTCATTTTCTACATCATTCCAACTTCTTCTGATATGGGGTTGTACTTACTGCTAAATCATAAGTCACCCCAATGCATCAAACATGGGGAAGGTCCAGACCAGGGCTGCCAACATGTGTTCCTGGAGGGAGGATTTTTTTTTTTTTTTTTTCATTTTTCATTTGTCACTGACAGCATGAAACCTTGAGAAGACCAGACTTAGTGGGGTGACCAGCAGCGCAACCTCAACAACGGGGAAGGATGGCAGCATTATTGTTCCCTGGCAAAGAGAACTTAGCATCAAGAACATGAATTTCACTGGGTAGGTTTGTTGACACTTAAGAGTGTACCAAAGTACACAGCAAAATTGCTGGTGTTAAATTAACAAACAAGCCATTGTTTACAAACCCAAAATTTACAATATAACCTCTGCCAGTGTTTTACACTGTGTAAATTTCAAAGGCATTTTAAGGGAAAGCAGGAGAATGTTCTGCAGTGACCATCTGAGCTGTATCCAGCTGAGCATGTATTAACTTGCTGAAGGGGAAATTGAAAGCAACATGCACCAAGCACTAGACCTGCCTGAGCATCACTAAGGAAGAAACCCAACAGCTGGTGATGTCTATGAATTCAAACCTCCAGGCAGCTGCTGGCTGTTGAGGTTTTGCAATGAAGTAATATAAATGATAACTGGATTTATGACTTATTTTGTTATACTTGTTATACTTTTGTTCCTTTAAAAAGAACATGGTCACATAATTCCAACATCATTCATACGACTTCAGTTCCAGTGAAGTTGGGATGTTATGTAAAATGTAAATAAAAACAGAATACAATGATTTGCAAATCCTCTTCAACCTATATTCAGTTGAATACACCACAAAGACAAGATATTTAATGTTCAAACTGATAAACTTTATTGTTTTTGTGCAAATATTTGCTCATTTTGAAATGGATGCCTGCAACACATTTCAAAAAAGCTGGGACAGTGGTATGTTTACCACTGTGTTCCATCACCTTTCCTTCTAACAACACTCAATAAGCGTTTGGGAACTGAGGACACTGAATATAGTGTTGTGTGGGCCGCTGAAGAGGAGGTACTGCTGGCCCACCACCAGAGGGCGCCCTGCCTGAAGTGCGGGCTTCAGGCACGAGAGGGCGCAGCCGCCTCACGGGAGCAGCCGGGAATGACAGCTGTCCCTCATCACCACCTGACAGCTGTCACTCATCACCACCTCATCACCATCTCCATAAAAGCCGGGCAGCAACTCCACCTCCCTGCCGAGATATCGTTCTACCTCTCAGGTAAACTGCTCAGCCGTTTTTGAGTCTTTCACATACAGTTTTTGCTTCTGTGTTGTTTGCAGTCATTTCTGTGAGTGCTTGCAGCTGGAGGCTGGGTTTGTGGTTCGTGGAGGGCTGACATCTTCGCTCCCCACGCCAGACTTCGATAAGTACTTACTGATACTGTATGTGCCGAGTTTCTGGGTTGGAGGTGGAGGTTTTCCCTCCGTTTGAAACTAAGGACTGTTTGCTGGGTGTGCACACACCCACCGTTTCTGCTTCCTGCCAGCAGTACCAGATCTGACAGCTGGAGACGGTGGCCACCTGGGATCTCAGGACTTGGCGGCTTCAGTGTGCTTCAGATCTGTGGGCAGTGGAAATCGTATGGGACCCGGCTCTTCTCTGGACAGACGTCTTCTATCCTCAAGCCTGCCCACACGTCACCTTTGTATATTTGACTTGATTCTAAATCTGCTATTGTCTGTATTCCGTTGTGCACATTCACAACATTAAATTGTTGTCTTTTGGCTCATCTATCGTCCGTTCATTTATGCCCCCTGTTGTGGGTCCGTGTTACTACACCTTCACAACATATAGGTTGAAGAGGATTTGTAAATCATTGTATTCTGTTTTTATTTACATTTCACACTTCATTTATTTACATTTCCAACTTCATTGGAATTGGGGTTGTACATCACTATTCATTATTCATATTTTTAATAAATTTGCACAAAAAAAATACTTTTTTCACATTGTCATGTAGTATTGTGTGCAGAAATTTCAGGATAAAACTGAATTTCATCCATTTTGGAATAACCCTGTAACAAAACAAAATGTGGAAAAAGTGAAGAGCTGTGAAAACTTTCCGGATGCACTGCATATTGCTGAGGCAGATAAATGGCTGTTTTTCAGAAGTGGGCATGGGCTGGTTATCTGCCAGAGTGACTGCCATCCAGGGCCCAAGGCAACTGCATGGTTCATACAATGAATTGCGTCAGCACATGCTCCCAGACCTGACTTGCCTGAAGTACAGCCATGACCATAAATATTTGACCTTGGAGTATGTGTGGTGTTGTAGGCTGAGACATTCACCACGGTAAGGAACCTCTCCATGAACCCAGGAACTACCACTGAGGCAGACCAACGGTCCATCTCTTTCTACTGAAAGCAACAATCAATTTGCTCCACTCATTTGATATATGGACATCCCATTGGCCCTGTGTCATCACTGGGGTACTCAGTAGTGAGGTACCTACATTCTGGTTCATACCCAGAGAAATGCAAGTCAAAACTTCACACATTTTCAGAAAATGCTGATTTCTTAGAGTGCAAAACATGGAGAACCATGCCCTACTTTCCCTGGGTCAGGCTCAAAACTTCTCATTCACCCCTTGTAGTATAAAGGAATTGCAAAAATAGTTGTGATACTTAGTTCTCTGTCCTGGCAAATACAACCAACAATTGAAAGCAGACAATGAATATGAGCTCATTGTGCAAATGCAGATAAAACCCAGTAGCCCCTCATGTGAGTGTAATTCAGAGTTACAGGTTACCCTCCTATTGTATTTGTTAAAATTCAGTTTTTCCACTTCATTACAGAGTGCACACTTAGTTTGCTTGCTTGGTCTTTCTCTTTACACAGATTAACATAATACTTCCATTTAAAATATGCAGTCTGAGGCTTTATGCAGTCACATATTGTGGGTGGGCCTGCTTAAATGAACAATTATCTGGAAGGTTTTGTCTTTTCAGTGCAAGATTAATTCATATTGTATTAATGAGTTTTCAGTGAGTGTAAACATATCAGTAACCAGTGAAATATCATGTTATTGTGATTAAAAAGAAGATATTCCCAGATTTCAACACGTTCATTTGTAATGTGCATAAAAAGTGAGAGTGAGTGTCAGCATTCTTCATTAAAACTGATGGATACCCCAACTGAATACTTCAGCAGGGCTGCTTGTTTCTCATGGTAATTGGCTTTAATGACGCATTCAAAGTAATGCTAATACCACCATTTTCATCCACCATTAAAAGTGGGATATGAAATTTAATAAAATGATATGGTTGAATCAGAAGTGTTATTTTCTGGGTTGTGGCCAGTTGGATTTAAATATTAATAATCATGTTCAGTCAAATTATGGGTACTCTAATGTTATGACAAATGCACAGGTTGTCACCATGGAAATATAGACCTGGAATGGACGTCATGTGACTAGCGGCGTGCGCACGGTGGCAATTACTAAGGGTGGAGAAAACATCTTGAGCCAGTTATGTCACCTGTTAAACAGAAGTGAAATGAGAGGAAAAAAGGCAGCCAGTGGTGTTATGTGTCGGACGCAGCTCGGAGAACCGACCAGCGTTTGAAGGACCCAGTATGAAATAAGCAGAGCACGGTACAAAGGCTAACTGAATTTAATACATAACAGTGATGTGATACAAAAACAACAAAAGAGTGTGCGGTCTGGCGTGGTGGTGATACGGTGCACTCCCAGCAGCGCTAACGGTCCGGAGCCAGAAGCCGTTCGGACCCAAGGACCCCGCCGACACCCCCCAGGTGGCCGCAACAAACCGAGTCTGTGAAAGAAGGAACCATTATGTGAGTCCACACTCTACACACAGAGTGACCACTCAAAGGTGTACATAAACAGCAAACACTTCCTGGCTTAATTACTAATCAGCTTCCCAACCTGCAGGCATGGAACATCCAGTTCACAAAACTCCACTGCAGTGGAAGCCGATACATGACTAACGTACAGCTCAATATAATAAGGTGTGAGGGACACCACATTTACTGACTGTATAAACGTTAGTCACAAAATCTAACGTACCTCAGGAAGTGTGCTGACGAGCGTGAGACCTCACCCCCTCCTCTTTCACAGACCGTGCATCAAACCCTGGACGTTCTCTGCATCCATTGATGATGAGATGGCTCCCGAGACGACGATCTCACCCGTCTGGTCACAAGGTCGAGTCTCTGGCAAATACACACTGTATACTCCAGTCTTAAATGCCACCATGTTCCAATCCATATAGATGCACAACAGCTATGAGTCCTGACGAACCGCAGGTGATCAGGGTGAGGTCCTGATAACCTCAGCAACACAGCCACTCAGTCCCAAATGCAAGCCACCTGGAAGGAAAAACAAAAGACAGAAACAAAAAGGCAGCCAGGCCCCCCAGCCATACAACACAGTGGTTCACCATCATAAAACAAATGTCTATTTTAAAGTCGTTATGTCACAATTTAATATCGATATACTGAGACTATAACTCAACGTCATAAGTTTTTTTTCATTAAGCTGCATTCACATGCATACAAATACAGAAACAACAATGTTTAAATATATTTATGTATGTTAGTAAAAATCATATATATGTTGTTATTGTCATTGTCATTAAAAGACTAACAGTAATATTACAGTGGAAAAAAGCAGCAAGTTAAATGACCACAATGGCAAGGCATACTTCAGGTTTATGTTTTAATACATAAGGATTTTTTATCCAGGCATGTATGGGTTCATTAGAGCTTTTAATCAGCTTGAATACAACTTACAAGGCTTAATTTATAAAAATCCATTGAGAATTATGATGACAGGAAAAAACATCACAGTAAATGAACAGAATGGCATATTTTTCCCCAAATTTCCACACTTTACATAAAACTTTTTTTTCTACCTAGGCATGTATGGATTCATTGGAAAGAACAATTAAAGGGCTTTAAAACAAGCCTACTTTTATTAAAATCTGTTAACAAATAGCAACAACAGAGTGAGAAAAGCAGCACAGTTTGTTGTAATTTCCCCAAATTTCTGCATTTTACATAAAAGGTTTTTTTTCACACACACATGCATAGGCTCATTGGAAAGAGCTTTCAAAGGTCTTTAAAACAAGCCTACATTTATTAAAATCCGTTAAGAAATAGCAACGCTAGTGCGAAAAAAAATGGTCGGTTTATTATCTATGATCTGCACTTCTCCACCCTTAGCAATGGCGCCGCCCTGTGTTTAGTGATGCTAATAGATTGAGGCGCGCACATCCATTCCAGGTCTATATTTCCATGGTTGTCGCACCTAAGCACATCCTGTTAGCTTATGTTGTGAAAACATGACTTGACAGGTAATGTGGAAGACATCAGGATCCTCAATAGGCTTGTTCACTGTTGTTGCTATACTCGACTCAGAGAAATTGACACAGCATTATGCATTGAAAGTTAGTTGAGGTGATGGTGGCATTCCCAAAGGAATTCATCCAAGGGTCCCTGTTATGTGCAGACGAGAGTTGAGGAGCGGACCAGCGTCTGACTGAACCCAGCGCTAAATAACCAGAAAGCGGTTCCAAAAACAAAACAAATTTATTTCCCTTCTGTGCAATAATTTGTGTACAACATAAATGTGCAGTTGTCTGGCGAGGTGAAGGACGGCGCGCTCTCCAGCGCCCAAATGGATCGAAGCCCGACGCTTCTGGACCCAGACTCACCGCCGAACACCCCCCAGGTGGACACGACAAACTGACTCTGTGAAGGATGGAAAAGGTGAGGTAAGTCAACAGCTACAACAAATATCCTTCAAAGGCACACACTATCAGCAACACATTCAGGTCTGAATTTAAGCTTTATGTAAATGAGCAGCTTCTCACAACAGGTGGAGGATCATCATTCCGTACGCCACGGCAGTGAGAAGCGAGCTGCACAATTCTCATCAATGTTCAAATATACTGCGTAACAAAATACCAAATTACTGTTAACACTTATTCAGACAATCATCACCTATGATGTGTGCTGACAGCATGTGTCCCTCACCCGTCCTCCTTCACAGGCATGATGTGTCAAACCCAGGCGCGGTCCTCAGCGTCTCACAAACGAACGTCACAAGGTTGAGTTCCCGGCAATTGTGCTCGAATCACTCATGGCTTAAATGCAGAACGCCATCTCATTATCTGCTTCAGCTGAAAGTCTTTAAGTTTGCACGTGAGCATCATCCACAGGTGCTGCAAGTCATTAGGCCTGCACGTGAACATCCTCCACAAGTGCAGCCAATAATGCTGATGAGGGTGAAGGACTCTTCTGCCAGCACCTTCTCCACAGACAAAAACCAGTTTGCATACCACCTGGAGAGCAAAGAAAAGAAAACAACACCAAAATGTCCAGCCAAACCCCCCAACACACAACAGTCCCAACTGTTTTAGCCTTTGACAACATTGGCATGAGGGAAGAGACACTGAGCAAGGAAGGAACAATACATCGTATTAACAGTATTGTGATGCAGACTGTGTCTTAACCTGTGCTCCACAGAGGCCAGAGGAGGCAATCGTTTTTAAGCAGGAGAAAAGAAGAACAATTGAGACAGTTGGTGAAAGTATATGCAGCAGGCCAGAGAATGGGACCACCCCCACTAAACACCCCAACTTTGTCAGTGCCATTCATAGATGCACCCACAAGTACTCACCAAGAAAATTACATTTGGCTTCTTGTGCGGATGCATGATATTCACAATCAGATCATACCCTCATGGATTGTATTCAATATCCAGACAAGGGACAATGTTTCAGTATCCAAGGACACCGTTGGTTACCTACCAATAATCAATGCCCCACCTTCAGATCTTTCTACTGTGCAAGAGATTCTGTGCAAATCAGTGTCCATTTGCCAGTCAGTACAACTTAACAAAAATATGTGTGGTAGTGGACCAAGCTTTGTATGCCAAAGCTACAGAGATAGCTTGGAAAGACCAGTTGAAATTCAAATGTTTTGTCTTGATGATGGGAAACTTTCATGTCATCTGCAATTTACTGGATATAATTGGAAATCTGTTTGGATCTCCTGAGCTGTGTGATCTAGCGGTTGAATCTGGGATAATAGCAGAAGGGTCAATTGAGAAAATGTTATTGGGTCAGCAGTACAACCGAGCTGTGTGTTTTCATAAAATCGTTTATGAAGTGATGATGTGACAGATTTGGTCAGGGTTTTTAGAGTGGTTAGATAACAGCCACCATTATGATCTTCACCCACTTGATGAAACCTTTCGATGTGTGGCTGATCTCCATGAAAATATGTGCTTCGTTACATTTGAATCCCTTGAGGGAGACATGTCTTGCCAAAGGATACTTCATCTTTGTGAGGTATACTTGGGTGTTCTGCGCAATGATAGAGGTCCTGTTTCCGCATTCTGGATGACGTACACTCAACAAAAATATAAACGCAACACTTTTGGTTTTGCTCCCATTTTGTATGAGATGAACTCAAAGATCTAAAACTTTTTCCACATACACAATATCACCATTTCCCTCAAATATTGTTCACAAACCAGTCTAAATCTGTGATAGTGAGCACTTCTCCTTTGCTGAGATAATCCATCCCACCTCACAGGTGTGCCATATCAAGATGCTGATTAGACATCATGATTAGTGCACAGGTGTGCCTTAGACTGCCCACAATAAAAGGCCACTCTGAAAGGTGCAGTTTTATCACACAGCACAATGCCACAGATGTCGCAAGATTTGAGGGAACGTGCAATTGGCATGCTGACAGCAGGAATGTCAACCAGAGCTGTTGCTCATGTATTGAATGTTCATTTCTCTACCATAAGCCATCTCCAAAGGCGTTTCAGAGAATTTGGCAGTACATCCAACCAGCCTCACAACCGCAGACCACGTGTAACCACACCAGCCCAGGACCTCCACATCCAGCATGTTCACCTCCAAGATTGTCTGAGACCAGCCACTCGGACAGCTGCTGAAACAATCGGTTTGCATAACCAAAGAATTTCTGCACAAACTGTCAGAAACCGTCTCAGGGAAGCTCATCTGCATGCTCGTCGTCCTCATCTGGGTCTCGACCTTGAGTGGGTAAATGCTCACATTTGCTGGCGTTTAGCACGTTGGAGAGGTGTTCTCTTCACGGATGAATCCCGGTTCACACTGTTCAGGGCAGATGGCAGACAGCGTGTGTGGCGTCGTGTGGGTGAGCGGTTTTCTGATGTCAATGTTGTGGATCGAGTGGCCCATGGTGGTGGTGGGGTTATGGTATGGGCAGGCGTCTGTTATGGATGAAGAACACAGGTGCATTTTATTGATGGCATTTTGAATGCACAGAGATACCGTGACGAGATCCTGAGGCCCATTGTTGTGCCAACATCCAAGAACATCACCTCATGTTGCAGCAGGATAATGCACGGCCCCATGTTGCAAGGATCTGTACACAATTCTTGGAAGCTGAAAATGTCCCAGTTCTTGCATGGCCGGCATACTCACCGGACATGTCACCCATTGAGCATGTTTGGGATGCTCTGGACCGGCGTATACGACAGCGTGTACCAGTTCCTGCCAATATCCAGCAACTTCGCACAGCCATTGAAGAGGAGTGGACCAACATTCCACAGGCCACAATTGACAACCTGATCAACTCTATGCGAAGGAGATGTGTTGCACTGCATGAGGCAAATGGTGGTCACACCAGATACTGACTGGTATCCCCCCCCAATAAAACAAAACTGCACCTTTCAGAGTGGCCTTTTATTGTGGACAGTCTAAGGCACACCTGTGCACTAATCATGGTGTCTAATCAGCATCTTGGTATGGCACACCTGTGAGGTGGGATGGATTATCTCAGCAAAGGAGAAGTGCTCACTATCACAGATTTAGACTGGTTTGTGAACAATATTTGAGGGAAATGGTGATATGGTGTATGTGGAAAAAGTTTTAGATCTTTGAGTTCATCTCATACAAAATGGGAGCAAAACCAAAAGTGTTGCGTTTATATTTTTGTTGAGTGAAATATTACTTGGTCTGATCACAGCTGATCGTGAAGGGTATTGGTATCTTCACCTAGCTTGTATTCAGAAGATGATTCCATGGTGTTTTGCAATGGACAAAACCAATTACTAATGCTATCTTCCAGTTCATTATGATCAAATGATGACGCTCAATTCTGTTTGCCCTGATTTTCACCAATGTTTTCTCAATGAGGGGGTTTTCTGTTCGGCACAGCAGTGGAAACCCATTCGGGAAAATTGCTGTAGACCAAACCCTTGAGGAAACTGTAAATAAAGACCAGATTGAACCAGGTTGAACCAGAGGGTTTAGCATGAACCATGGGGCCATGTCTCGGTACTACCTCACTGCAGAGCATAGGGCAAAAGCCTTATGTCAACTCAGGGAAATAATTTCCATCCAAAGTTCCTTAGGACAACAGGTTCTGCAGAGATCTCTAGAATCAAGGTAGCTGCTTCCTTCACACTAAAGTGGACTTTTGGTCAAGCTTTCAATTCATGGGTCCTTGTAATTATGTTCAAGAATGTTTCACAAAAACTTGGCAAAAACCTCATTTTTCAGATATATTTGTCATTTTTTTACAAAAAACAACTGGTAGAAACCACTTTTATTACACAAGAGAAGAATTTGTATGGAACTTCTAGCAAAATTATCCCAAATAAAATGTTTTAGTTCATTCCAATGATGAGTTATTACATTTTAGTTTCCCAGTTTAGTCAGAGGGAATGGCTGCCATCTTTGAAAATGGATGCGTAGGGGTATTAAGCTACTGATATGAAATGTCTGCTTGACATTTTCTGACATCTGAGATGTCAAGCTACACACATTTGGTCCCAGTCCAAGTAGAGTTAAATATACTCTACCACAGGGCTAAATCAACTCCACACTGTAAAGTCAACTCTTTTTGGAGTAGAACCACTTGAATTGACAAGACGGTGTCATCGACCGAACGGTCCGCCCAAAAAATCAGTCAGCCCTGCCTTCCCTGCGCATGCGCCATCAGCCGCGGTTCACGGATTATCACCTCGTTTCTGCTTCAAACTGCACTCCAGTCATCATCTATCTCAGCAACAGATATCTGAAGCTTTTGTACAACAATCATTTCCACATAAATTCAGTATTATTTCATCATAAAAGATGGAGGAAGTGATCAGAGCCCCGCAGCTACACAGGTTGCTAGCTGTCACGTTCAGTGCGTCTGTCATTTCAAAGCGTCACAGAATATCGCCTCATTTTTGCTTAAAACAGCCTCGTTTCTACTTAAAACAGACTTTAGAATGATTTAAGAGGTTTTACCTTGTCAAATGATGGTTAATAATCACATTAATCCATTTGATCATTTTGGGTGATGACAGTCCAGCTTACAGGAGTTGCTGAGTTCCAAAATGACGTGTGCACAGTGGAGACAGGGCGGGCCAATTTTTAGGCGGAACCGTTCGGTCGCCGTTAATGGTACAGCTGATTTCATTCTATAATAGAGTATATTTTACTCTATTTAGAGTGGGACCAAATGCTGTCGCACCAGAGTATATTTTACTCAGCAAAATTTACTGTGTACCCAAAAATCTCAATTGTGTTTATTCAGTCACTTGATACCCACTTTTCACCTGGCTCATGGACTACAGGAATCATCCCTGTGCCTAAGGTTTCCTGTCCTGCCACTAATAACGATCTGAGATCAATAGGTCTTACATAAATTGTTATGGAATGATGTTTTGAGAGGATTATAATGAACTTGCTCATGGAGGATGTTGCACCATATGTGAACCCCCTTCAGTTTGCTCACAGGTGGGGTCGGAGCACAGAGGATGCTGTAACCAGCATGATGCATCTCATTAGCAAATGTCTTCCAAGGTTTACGCTCGTGATTTATTTTCAGATTTTAGTTCAGCTTTTAAATACAATTCATCCACATCTACTGGCCCATGAGTTAAATAGTATGCATGTGAATCCTTTTATTATAAAATGTTTTTGTGTTTTGTTTTTTTAATCAAAAAAGTCTCCACAAGTGAAGGTCAATGGCATGCTCTCGAGGGTGAAATACTGTACCACAGGGGTAACTCAGGGCTGCATTACTGCTCCTATTCTTTTTACTTTGTATACTAACAATTGCAGGAGCAGACAGCCCAGTACAGTGGGGTAAAAACTATTTAGCCAGTCCCTGATTGTGCAAGTTCCAGGAAATCACATTGTAGGATTTTTAAAGAAATTAGTTGTAAATTATGGTGGAAAATAAGTATTTGGTCAATAGCAAAAGTTCAACGCAATACTTTGTAACATATCCTTTGTTGACAAAGACAGAGGTCAAATGTTTCCTGTAAGCCTTCACCAGGTTTGCACACACTGTAGCTGGTATTTTGGCCCATTCCTCCATGCAGATCTCCTCTAGAGCAGTGATGTTTTGGGGCTGTCACTGGGCAACACAGACTTTCAACTCCCTCAACAAATTTTCTATGCGGTTGAGGTCTGGAGACTGGCTTGGCCACTTCAGGACCTTGAAATGCTTATTACGGAGCCACTCCGTTGCCTGTGCGGTGTGTTTGGGATCATTGTCATGCTGGAAGACCCAGCCATGTTGCATCTTCAATGCTCTCACTGATGGAAGGACGTTTTGGCTTAAAATATCATGATACATGGCCCCTTTCCTTCTTCCCTTAACACAGATCAGTTGTCCTGTCCCCTTTGCAGAAAAACAGCCCCAAAGCATGATGTTTCCACCCCCATGCTTCACAGTGGATATGGTGTTCTTGGGAGGCAACTCAGCATTCTTCTTCCTCCAAACACGAGTTGAGTTTTTACCAAAAAGTTCTATTTTGATTTCATCTGACCACATGATATTCTCCCAATCCTCTTCTGGATCAACCATATGCTCTCTGGCAAACTTCAGACAGGCCTGGACACGTACTGGCTTAAGCAGGGGGACATGCCTGGCACTGCAGGATTTGACTCGCTCTCTGCGTAGTGTGTAGCCTTTGTTACTTTGGTCCCAGCTCTCTGCAGGTCATTCATCAGGTCCCTCCGTGTAGTTCTGGGATTTTTGTTCATTGTTCTCATGATCATTTTGACCCCACGGGATGACATCTTGCATGGAGCCCCAGATCGAGGGAGATTATCAATGGTCTTGTATGTGTTCCATTTTCTTACAATTGCTCCCACAGTTGATTTATTCACACCAACCTGTTTGCCTATTGTAGATTCACTCTTCCCAGCCTGGTGCAGGTCTACAATGTTCTTCCTGGTGTCCTTCGACAGCTCTTTGGCCTTGGCCATTGTTGAGTTTGGAGTCTGACTGTTTGAGGCTGTGGACAGGTGTCTTTTATACAGATAACGAGTTCCAACAGATGCCATTAATATAGGTAACAGGTGGAGGACAGAAGAGCTTCTTAAAGAAGAAGTTACAGGTCTGTGAGAACCAGAAATCTTGCTTGTTTTTGGGTGACCAAATACTTTTCTTTTTTTTTCTCATTTTGTCTCTCATAGTTGAAGTGTACGTATGATGAAAATTACAGCCCTCTCTCATCTTTGTAAGTATGAGAACTTGCACAATCAGGGACTGACTAAATACTTTTTTACCCCACTATAACTATGTCATCAATTTCTCAAGACACAGCGATCTTGTGTCTGCTGTTTGGGGATGCTTGCTCTTCTGTATATTATGAGGAGATCACTACTTTTAAAGCTTTGTGTGACAGTCACCATCTCATTTTTAATGTTAACCAAAGAGATGGTATTTGACCCTAGAGGTGATGGCCCACGACCCGATAATTATTAATGATGAGGTGATTGAGCAGGTGGACACTTTTAAATACGAGGTCTGTTAGAAAAGTATCCGGCCTTTTTATTTTTTTCAAAAACCATATGGATTTGAATCACGTGTGATTGCATCAGCCAAGCTTGAACATTCGTGCGCATGTGTGAGTTTTTTCACGCCTGTCGGTTGCGTCATTCGCCTGTGAGCAGGCTTTGTGTGAGCAGTGGTCCACCCCTCTCGTCGAATTTTTATTGCGAATAAACGTCTGAACGATTTGGAGCTTTGCTGCATCAATTTTTTTCCAGAAACTGTGAGAGACCTCCAGGTGGACACCATTCGGAAAATTCAAATGGCTTTGAGGGACGATTTTATGGGGATTACACAAATTAAGGAGTGCTCCAGCCGGTTTAAAGACCGCCCACAGCTGCTGAGAGCGCGCCGCGCTCCGAGCGCCGATCGACAGGCTGAATCAACCAGATCATTTCCAACGTGAAGGCTTTGTTGATCCGGCACGTCGTCTGACTTACACAAAAATGGCAGGAGACGTGGACATCAGTACTTTTTCGGCACATTCCACTGTTACAGGAGTTTTTTCATGGAAAGAAAAGCGGAGGGATGCGCCACCGTGCTGCTCATGGCGCGGCACAAAACCACCTCCGTGTTGGTCTCACAGGACGGCTTTGAGATGGCTTTCAGACGGCTGTCGGTGGGTTTTCAGTCGTGTGACTAACCGAGAAATTGTGGATGTGCCTGGACATGCCAGAACATGTCCTGTGAGGCTTCATCACGGCGTTGCTTTGCACCATGCGGCACCGTCTCACAGTTTCTGGAAAAAATTGATGCAGCAAAGCTCCAAATCGTTCAGACATTTATTCGCAATAGAAATCCGACGAGAGGGGTGGACCACTGCTCACACAAAGCCTGCTCACAGGCGAATGACGCAACCGACAGGCGTGAAAAAACTCACGCATGCGCACGAAGGTTTAAGCTTGGCTGATGCAATCACACGTGATTCAAATCTATATAGTTTTTGAAAAAATAAAAAGGTCGGATACTTTTCTGACAGACCTCGTATTTGGGCATTCAGATGGACAGTAGTTTAAGAAGGAGCGCCCACAAGGATTTCTTGTGTGGGAGGTTGGCCGAGAGATTGTATTTTCTTTGTAGACTCACTCATCATGCCAATATTTTATTTTGCTGTGCTGGAAAGTATCATCAGATATGGCATGTACAATTAAAGTCTATACTCATGTACATGGTGAAAACAGCTATGAAAGTGGTGGCCGTAAAAGATCACTCTTCCCTTTGGATCATCTGTGACCATCTGTAATTAAGTTGGCACACAGGACCTTAAATGACCCTTCACGCATTGTGTTCTCTGAGTCCAACCTGCTACATTCAGGCAGATGGTACAAAGCTAGCGCGTGTAAAACTAACCATCCTAAGCTGCCATTCATCCTAACGTCCATCACACTGCTTAATAAGGAAAAAGGTACGTCCAGATAGGATCTTCTTACTTGGCACTTTAGCATTTTCACATATTTGCACACTGTGAATTTTGTAGATAGTATTGTGTTTTAGGCTGTTTTAAGAAAGGTTTGGTGTTTTGGTTTTAACACCTCTTATTTTGTGATTTTATCAATGCTGTATCTGTCTTTTTGTGTCATTTGTCACTTTCTGCTCTGGAGTGTATAGCACTTATGCTCAAGAAAAAAATCCCTAATAAATAAAGTATATTTGATTTGAGCAGGACTGAGAAAAAAAAAAAACAGTGGCGGCTCCTGACAAATTTCTCTGGGAGGCAGCTGCTGCAGTGGTAGCTAAAATGACCCATTCTATAATTAACACAACACATTAGCCAACTAGACCTCATCTGTGCACCCATGGACACGTTGGTCACAAAATGACATGTGGTGAGGTACAGTGTGGGTGCATTGCTATTGTGTGGTAGCAAAAAGAGCATGTGAGTGAGTGAGTGAGAGCACGAACACACAAGTTGTGTGTTGGTTTTTACAAATGTGTATTTGTAAATATGTTATTTTTTTCATTTGTAAAAAAAAAGGCATTTGCAAAACTGAAAATTCTGTTTGTGAAGTGTGATTCAGCATTTGTGGATCACCAATCACATGCACTCATCACTTTACTCACGTAATATTGAGAAATTATGAGCGCAAAACTGCATTTCAGATTCACAAATATCATATGTAGGGGAATATGAACAGTGAATCAAGGGGCACAGTGAATCAGGAGATATATCAGCAAAACTACATATATATTTGTAGCAGTTATGCCATATTTTTTATGCATAAAGACATCGCTCTTATAAATTTGTGTTTTGTTTTTGGATACATTAAGGGTAAAACTAAGTGGCAAGTGAAGTCAGTTTTTTCCTGTCAAAAGTAAATTTTGTGGATGTCAGTGTCTGTTTTTATTTCTCACAACAGAGGAAAGGTGGACGAAAAAAATATTAGTTAGATGACTACCCCGTCCAACTGATGAACGTGTGTTATGTCTTCTCCAGACTATCAGCTATTTGATAACATGACTTGTGTGTCACATGCATGTGGGGCATAGTGGATCGGGGCAGGCGCCGCCCTGTGTTTAGTGATGCTAATAGATTGAGGCGCGCACATCCATTCCAGGTCTATATTTCCATGGTTGTCGCACCTAAGCACATCCTGTTAGCTTATGTTGTGAAAACATGACTTGACAGGTAATGTGGAAGACATCAGGATCCTCAATAGGCTTGTTCACTGTTGTTGCTATACTCGACTCAGAGAAATTGACACAGCATTATGCATTGAAAGTTAGTTGAGGTGATGGTGGCATTCCCAAAGGAATTCATCCAAGGGTCCCTGTTATGTGCAGACGAGAGTTGAGGAGCGGACCAGCGTCTGACTGAACCCAGCGCTAAATAACCAGAAAGCGGTTCCAAAAACAAAACAAATTTATTTCCCTTCTGTGCAATAATTTGTGTACAACATAAATGTGCAGTTGTCTGGCGAGGTGAAGGACGGCGCGCTCTCCAGCGCCCAAATGGATCGAAGCCCGACGCTTCTGGACCCAGACTCACCGCCGAACACCCCCCAGGTGGACACGACAAACTGACTCTGTGAAGGATGGAAAAGGTGAGGTAAGTCAACAGCTACAACAAATATCCTTCAAAGGCACACACTATCAGCAACACATTCAGGTCTGAATTTAAGCTTTATGTAAATGAGCAGCTTCTCACAACAGGTGGAGGATCATCATTCCGTACGCCACGGCAGTGAGAAGCGAGCTGCACAATTCTCATCAATGTTCAAATATACTGCGTAACAAAATACCAAATTACTGTTAACACTTATTCAGACAATCATCACCTATGATGTGTGCTGACAGCATGTGTCCCTCACCCGTCCTCCTTCACAGGCATGATGTGTCAAACCCAGGCGCGGTCCTCAGCGTCTCACAAACGAACGTCACAAGGTTGAGTTCCCGGCAATTGTGCTCGAATCACTCATGGCTTAAATGCAGAACGCCATCTCATTATCTGCTTCAGCTGAAAGTCTTTAAGTTTGCACGTGAGCATCATCCACAGGTGCTGCAAGTCATTAGGCCTGCACGTGAACATCCTCCACAAGTGCAGCCAATAATGCTGATGAGGGTGAAGGACTCTTCTGCCAGCACCTTCTCCACAGACAAAAACCAGTTTGCATACCACCTGGAGAGCAAAGAAAAGAAAACAACACCAAAATGTCCAGCCAAACCCCCCAACACACAACAGTCCCAACTGTTTTAGCCTTTGACAACATTGGCATGAGGGAAGAGACACTGAGCAAGGAAGGAACAATACATCGTATTAACAGTATTGTGATGCAGACTGTGTCTTAACCTGTGCTCCACAGAGGCCAGAGGAGGCAATCGTTTTTAAGCAGGAGAAAAGAAGAACAATTGAGACAGTTGGTGAAAGTATATGCAGCAGGCCAGAGAATGGGACCACCCCCACTAAACACCCCAACTTTGTCAGTGCCATTCATAGATGCACCCACAAGTACTCACCAAGAAAATTACATTTGGCTTCTTGTGCGGATGCATGATATTCACAATCAGATCATACCCTCATGGATTGTATTCAATATCCAGACAAGGGACAATGTTTCAGTATCCAAGGACACCGTTGGTTACCTACCAATAATCAATGCCCCACCTTCAGATCTTTCTACTGTGCAAGAGATTCTGTGCAAATCAGTGTCCATTTGCCAGTCAGTACAACTTAACAAAAATATGTGTGGTAGTGGACCAAGCTTTGTATGCCAAAGCTACAGAGATAGCTTGGAAAGACCAGTTGAAATTCAAATGTTTTGTCTTGATGATGGGAAACTTTCATGTCATCTGCAATTTACTGGATATAATTGGAAATCTGTTTGGATCTCCTGAGCTGTGTGATCTAGCGGTTGAATCTGGGATAATAGCAGAAGGGTCAATTGAGAAAATGTTATTGGGTCAGCAGTACAACCGAGCTGTGTGTTTTCATAAAATCGTTTATGAAGTGATGATGTGACAGATTTGGTCAGGGTTTTTAGAGTGGTTAGATAACAGCCACCATTATGATCTTCACCCACTTGATGAAACCTTTCGATGTGTGGCTGATCTCCATGAAAATATGTGCTTCGTTACATTTGAATCCCTTGAGGGAGACATGTCTTGCCAAAGGATACTTCATCTTTGTGAGGTATACTTGGGTGTTCTGCGCAATGATAGAGGTCCTGTTTCCGCATTCTGGATGACGTACACTCAACAAAAATATAAACGCAACACTTTTGGTTTTGCTCCCATTTTGTATGAGATGAACTCAAAGATCTAAAACTTTTTCCACATACACAATATCACCATTTCCCTCAAATATTGTTCACAAACCAGTCTAAATCTGTGATAGTGAGCACTTCTCCTTTGCTGAGATAATCCATCCCACCTCACAGGTGTGCCATATCAAGATGCTGATTAGACATCATGATTAGTGCACAGGTGTGCCTTAGACTGCCCACAATAAAAGGCCACTCTGAAAGGTGCAGTTTTATCACACAGCACAATGCCACAGATGTCGCAAGATTTGAGGGAACGTGCAATTGGCATGCTGACAGCAGGAATGTCAACCAGAGCTGTTGCTCATGTATTGAATGTTCATTTCTCTACCATAAGCCATCTCCAAAGGCGTTTCAGAGAATTTGGCAGTACATCCAACCAGCCTCACAACCGCAGACCACGTGTAACCACACCAGCCCAGGACCTCCACATCCAGCATGTTCACCTCCAAGATTGTCTGAGACCAGCCACTCGGACAGCTGCTGAAACAATCGGTTTGCATAACCAAAGAATTTCTGCACAAACTGTCAGAAACCGTCTCAGGGAAGCTCATCTGCATGCTCGTCGTCCTCATCTGGGTCTCGACCTTGAGTGGGTAAATGCTCACATTTGCTGGCGTTTAGCACGTTGGAGAGGTGTTCTCTTCACGGATGAATCCCGGTTCACACTGTTCAGGGCAGATGGCAGACAGCGTGTGTGGCGTCGTGTGGGTGAGCGGTTTTCTGATGTCAATGTTGTGGATCGAGTGGCCCATGGTGGTGGTGGGGTTATGGTATGGGCAGGCGTCTGTTATGGATGAAGAACACAGGTGCATTTTATTGATGGCATTTTGAATGCACAGAGATACCGTGACGAGATCCTGAGGCCCATTGTTGTGCCAACATCCAAGAACATCACCTCATGTTGCAGCAGGATAATGCACGGCCCCATGTTGCAAGGATCTGTACACAATTCTTGGAAGCTGAAAATGTCCCAGTTCTTGCATGGCCGGCATACTCACCGGACATGTCACCCATTGAGCATGTTTGGGATGCTCTGGACCGGCGTATACGACAGCGTGTACCAGTTCCTGCCAATATCCAGCAACTTCGCACAGCCATTGAAGAGGAGTGGACCAACATTCCACAGGCCACAATTGACAACCTGATCAACTCTATGCGAAGGAGATGTGTTGCACTGCATGAGGCAAATGGTGGTCACACCAGATACTGACTGGTATCCCCCCCCAATAAAACAAAACTGCACCTTTCAGAGTGGCCTTTTATTGTGGACAGTCTAAGGCACACCTGTGCACTAATCATGGTGTCTAATCAGCATCTTGGTATGGCACACCTGTGAGGTGGGATGGATTATCTCAGCAAAGGAGAAGTGCTCACTATCACAGATTTAGACTGGTTTGTGAACAATATTTGAGGGAAATGGTGATATGGTGTATGTGGAAAAAGTTTTAGATCTTTGAGTTCATCTCATACAAAATGGGAGCAAAACCAAAAGTGTTGCGTTTATATTTTTGTTGAGTGAAATATTACTTGGTCTGATCACAGCTGATCGTGAAGGGTATTGGTATCTTCACCTAGCTTGTATTCAGAAGATGATTCCATGGTGTTTTGCAATGGACAAAACCAATTACTAATGCTATCTTCCAGTTCATTATGATCAAATGATGACGCTCAATTCTGTTTGCCCTGATTTTCACCAATGTTTTCTCAATGAGGGGGTTTTCTGTTCGGCACAGCAGTGGAAACCCATTCGGGAAAATTGCTGTAGACCAAACCCTTGAGGAAACTGTAAATAAAGACCAGATTGAACCAGGTTGAACCAGAGGGTTTAGCATGAACCATGGGGCCATGTCTCGGTACTACCTCACTGCAGAGCATAGGGCAAAAGCCTTATGTCAACTCAGGGAAATAATTTCCATCCAAAGTTCCTTAGGACAACAGGTTCTGCAGAGATCTCTAGAATCAAGGTAGCTGCTTCCTTCACACTAAAGTGGACTTTTGGTCAAGCTTTCAATTCATGGGTCCTTGTAATTATGTTCAAGAATGTTTCACAAAAACTTGGCAAAAACCTCATTTTTCAGATATATTTGTCATTTTTTTACAAAAAACAACTGGTAGAAACCACTTTTATTACACAAGAGAAGAATTTGTATGGAACTTCTAGCAAAATTATCCCAAATAAAATGTTTTAGTTCATTCCAATGATGAGTTATTACATTTTAGTTTCCCAGTTTAGTCAGAGGGAATGGCTGCCATCTTTGAAAATGGATGCGTAGGGGTATTAAGCTACTGATATGAAATGTCTGCTTGACATTTTCTGACATCTGAGATGTCAAGCTACACACATTTGGTCCCAGTCCAAGTAGAGTTAAATATACTCTACCACAGGGCTAAATCAACTCCACACTGTAAAGTCAACTCTTTTTGGAGTAGAACCACTTGAATTGACAAGACGGTGTCATCGACCGAACGGTCCGCCCAAAAAATCAGTCAGCCCTGCCTTCCCTGCGCATGCGCCATCAGCCGCGGTTCACGGATTATCACCTCGTTTCTGCTTCAAACTGCACTCCAGTCATCATCTATCTCAGCAACAGATATCTGAAGCTTTTGTACAACAATCATTTCCACATAAATTCAGTATTATTTCATCATAAAAGATGGAGGAAGTGATCAGAGCCCCGCAGCTACACAGGTTGCTAGCTGTCACGTTCAGTGCGTCTGTCATTTCAAAGCGTCACAGAATATCGCCTCATTTTTGCTTAAAACAGCCTCGTTTCTACTTAAAACAGACTTTAGAATGATTTAAGAGGTTTTACCTTGTCAAATGATGGTTAATAATCACATTAATCCATTTGATCATTTTGGGTGATGACAGTCCAGCTTACAGGAGTTGCTGAGTTCCAAAATGACGTGTGCACAGTGGAGACAGGGCGGGCCAATTTTTAGGCGGAACCGTTCGGTCGCCGTTAATGGTACAGCTGATTTCATTCTATAATAGAGTATATTTTACTCTATTTAGAGTGGGACCAAATGCTGTCGCACCAGAGTATATTTTACTCAGCAAAATTTACTGTGTACCCAAAAATCTCAATTGTGTTTATTCAGTCACTTGATACCCACTTTTCACCTGGCTCATGGACTACAGGAATCATCCCTGTGCCTAAGGTTTCCTGTCCTGCCACTAATAACGATCTGAGATCAATAGGTCTTACATAAATTGTTATGGAATGATGTTTTGAGAGGATTATAATGAACTTGCTCATGGAGGATGTTGCACCATATGTGAACCCCCTTCAGTTTGCTCACAGGTGGGGTCGGAGCACAGAGGATGCTGTAACCAGCATGATGCATCTCATTAGCAAATGTCTTCCAAGGTTTACGCTCGTGATTTATTTTCAGATTTTAGTTCAGCTTTTAAATACAATTCATCCACATCTACTGGCCCATGAGTTAAATAGTATGCATGTGAATCCTTTTATTATAAAATGTTTTTGTGTTTTGTTTTTTTAATCAAAAAAGTCTCCACAAGTGAAGGTCAATGGCATGCTCTCGAGGGTGAAATACTGTACCACAGGGGTAACTCAGGGCTGCATTACTGCTCCTATTCTTTTTACTTTGTATACTAACAATTGCAGGAGCAGACAGCCCAGTACAGTGGGGTAAAAACTATTTAGCCAGTCCCTGATTGTGCAAGTTCCAGGAAATCACATTGTAGGATTTTTAAAGAAATTAGTTGTAAATTATGGTGGAAAATAAGTATTTGGTCAATAGCAAAAGTTCAACGCAATACTTTGTAACATATCCTTTGTTGACAAAGACAGAGGTCAAATGTTTCCTGTAAGCCTTCACCAGGTTTGCACACACTGTAGCTGGTATTTTGGCCCATTCCTCCATGCAGATCTCCTCTAGAGCAGTGATGTTTTGGGGCTGTCACTGGGCAACACAGACTTTCAACTCCCTCAACAAATTTTCTATGCGGTTGAGGTCTGGAGACTGGCTTGGCCACTTCAGGACCTTGAAATGCTTATTACGGAGCCACTCCGTTGCCTGTGCGGTGTGTTTGGGATCATTGTCATGCTGGAAGACCCAGCCATGTTGCATCTTCAATGCTCTCACTGATGGAAGGACGTTTTGGCTTAAAATATCATGATACATGGCCCCTTTCCTTCTTCCCTTAACACAGATCAGTTGTCCTGTCCCCTTTGCAGAAAAACAGCCCCAAAGCATGATGTTTCCACCCCCATGCTTCACAGTGGATATGGTGTTCTTGGGAGGCAACTCAGCATTCTTCTTCCTCCAAACACGAGTTGAGTTTTTACCAAAAAGTTCTATTTTGATTTCATCTGACCACATGATATTCTCCCAATCCTCTTCTGGATCAACCATATGCTCTCTGGCAAACTTCAGACAGGCCTGGACACGTACTGGCTTAAGCAGGGGGACATGCCTGGCACTGCAGGATTTGACTCGCTCTCTGCGTAGTGTGTAGCCTTTGTTACTTTGGTCCCAGCTCTCTGCAGGTCATTCATCAGGTCCCTCCGTGTAGTTCTGGGATTTTTGTTCATTGTTCTCATGATCATTTTGACCCCACGGGATGACATCTTGCATGGAGCCCCAGATCGAGGGAGATTATCAATGGTCTTGTATGTGTTCCATTTTCTTACAATTGCTCCCACAGTTGATTTATTCACACCAACCTGTTTGCCTATTGTAGATTCACTCTTCCCAGCCTGGTGCAGGTCTACAATGTTCTTCCTGGTGTCCTTCGACAGCTCTTTGGCCTTGGCCATTGTTGAGTTTGGAGTCTGACTGTTTGAGGCTGTGGACAGGTGTCTTTTATACAGATAACGAGTTCCAACAGATGCCATTAATATAGGTAACAGGTGGAGGACAGAAGAGCTTCTT
Source organism: Thalassophryne amazonica (assembly GCF_902500255.1). Classification (NCBI taxonomy): domain Eukaryota; kingdom Metazoa; phylum Chordata; class Actinopteri; order Batrachoidiformes; family Batrachoididae; genus Thalassophryne; species Thalassophryne amazonica. The sequence continues at coordinate 112,765,663 of NC_047106.1, forward strand.
AAAGAAGAAGTTACAGGTCTGTGAGAACCAGAAATCTTGCTTGTTTTTGGGTGACCAAATACTTTTCTTTTTTTTTCTCATTTTGTCTCTCATAGTTGAAGTGTACGTATGATGAAAATTACAGCCCTCTCTCATCTTTGTAAGTATGAGAACTTGCACAATCAGGGACTGACTAAATACTTTTTTACCCCACTATAACTATGTCATCAATTTCTCAAGACACAGCGATCTTGTGTCTGCTGTTTGGGGATGCTTGCTCTTCTGTATATTATGAGGAGATCACTACTTTTAAAGCTTTGTGTGACAGTCACCATCTCATTTTTAATGTTAACCAAAGAGATGGTATTTGACCCTAGAGGTGATGGCCCACGACCCGATAATTATTAATGATGAGGTGATTGAGCAGGTGGACACTTTTAAATACGAGGTCTGTTAGAAAAGTATCCGGCCTTTTTATTTTTTTCAAAAACCATATGGATTTGAATCACGTGTGATTGCATCAGCCAAGCTTGAACATTCGTGCGCATGTGTGAGTTTTTTCACGCCTGTCGGTTGCGTCATTCGCCTGTGAGCAGGCTTTGTGTGAGCAGTGGTCCACCCCTCTCGTCGAATTTTTATTGCGAATAAACGTCTGAACGATTTGGAGCTTTGCTGCATCAATTTTTTTCCAGAAACTGTGAGAGACCTCCAGGTGGACACCATTCGGAAAATTCAAATGGCTTTGAGGGACGATTTTATGGGGATTACACAAATTAAGGAGTGCTCCAGCCGGTTTAAAGACCGCCCACAGCTGCTGAGAGCGCGCCGCGCTCCGAGCGCCGATCGACAGGCTGAATCAACCAGATCATTTCCAACGTGAAGGCTTTGTTGATCCGGCACGTCGTCTGACTTACACAAAAATGGCAGGAGACGTGGACATCAGTACTTTTTCGGCACATTCCACTGTTACAGGAGTTTTTTCATGGAAAGAAAAGCGGAGGGATGCGCCACCGTGCTGCTCATGGCGCGGCACAAAACCACCTCCGTGTTGGTCTCACAGGACGGCTTTGAGATGGCTTTCAGACGGCTGTCGGTGGGTTTTCAGTCGTGTGACTAACCGAGAAATTGTGGATGTGCCTGGACATGCCAGAACATGTCCTGTGAGGCTTCATCACGGCGTTGCTTTGCACCATGCGGCACCGTCTCACAGTTTCTGGAAAAAATTGATGCAGCAAAGCTCCAAATCGTTCAGACATTTATTCGCAATAGAAATCCGACGAGAGGGGTGGACCACTGCTCACACAAAGCCTGCTCACAGGCGAATGACGCAACCGACAGGCGTGAAAAAACTCACGCATGCGCACGAAGGTTTAAGCTTGGCTGATGCAATCACACGTGATTCAAATCTATATAGTTTTTGAAAAAATAAAAAGGTCGGATACTTTTCTAACAGACCTCGTATTTGGGCATTCAGATGGACAGTAGTTTAAGAAGGAGCGCCCACAAGGATTTCTTGTGTGGGAGGTTGGCCGAGAGATTGTATTTTCTTTGTAGACTCACTCATCATGCCAATATTTTATTTTGCTGTGCTGGAAAGTATCATCAGATATGGCATGTACAATTAAAGTCTATACTCATGTACATGGTGAAAACAGCTATGAAAGTGGTGGCCGTAAAAGATCACTCTTCCCTTTGGATCATCTGTGACCATCTGTAATTAAGTTGGCACACAGGACCTTAAATGACCCTTCACGCATTGTGTTCTCTGAGTCCAACCTGCTACATTCAGGCAGATGGTACAAAGCTAGCGCGTGTAAAACTAACCATCCTAAGCTGCCATTCATCCTAACGTCCATCACACTGCTTAATAAGGAAAAAGGTACGTCCAGATAGGATCTTCTTACTTGGCACTTTAGCATTTTCACATATTTGCACACTGTGAATTTTGTAGATAGTATTGTGTTTTAGGCTGTTTTAAGAAAGGTTTGGTGTTTTGGTTTTAACACCTCTTATTTTGTGATTTTATCAATGCTGTATCTGTCTTTTTGTGTCATTTGTCACTTTCTGCTCTGGAGTGTATAGCACTTATGCTCAAGAAAAAAATCCCTAATAAATAAAGTATATTTGATTTGAGCAGGACTGAGAAAAAAAAAAAACAGTGGCGGCTCCTGACAAATTTCTCTGGGAGGCAGCTGCTGCAGTGGTAGCTAAAATGACCCATTCTATAATTAACACAACACATTAGCCAACTAGACCTCATCTGTGCACCCATGGACACGTTGGTCACAAAATGACATGTGGTGAGGTACAGTGTGGGTGCATTGCTATTGTGTGGTAGCAAAAAGAGCATGTGAGTGAGTGAGTGAGAGCACGAACACACAAGTTGTGTGTTGGTTTTTACAAATGTGTATTTGTAAATATGTTATTTTTTTCATTTGTAAAAAAAAAGGCATTTGCAAAACTGAAAATTCTGTTTGTGAAGTGTGATTCAGCATTTGTGGATCACCAATCACATGCACTCATCACTTTACTCACGTAATATTGAGAAATTATGAGCGCAAAACTGCATTTCAGATTCACAAATATCATATGTAGGGGAATATGAACAGTGAATCAAGGGGCACAGTGAATCAGGAGATATATCAGCAAAACTACATATATATTTGTAGCAGTTATGCCATATTTTTTATGCATAAAGACATCGCTCTTATAAATTTGTGTTTTGTTTTTGGATACATTAAGGGTAAAACTAAGTGGCAAGTGAAGTCAGTTTTTTCCTGTCAAAAGTAAATTTTGTGGATGTCAGTGTCTGTTTTTATTTCTCACAACAGAGGAAAGGTGGACGAAAAAAATATTAGTTAGATGACTACCCCGTCCAACTGATGAACGTGTGTTATGTCTTCTCCAGACTATCAGCTATTTGATAACATGACTTGTGTGTCACATGCATGTGGGGCATAGTGGATCGGGGCAGAGTGAATCAGCCTCGAAAGTGGTTTACTAAGCCCCAGTATCAAGTGGATGACAAATATTACTTGTTGAAGCTTATACATTTATTTTTCCATGAATGATTTCTATAATTTGTGTATATAAACAACAGTTTTCACGTTTGAACAGAAATTATGACAGTTGTATTTATAATAGTTTCTAAAGGACTTAAATCACTATATAAGACACTCACACATTACATAGCTGGTTTGCTGGATTATAGTTTGTATATGCATCAGCATATATCTCATAATTTTGAAGAAATCTTTATAATCATGTGTTTTTTCATTATATTCTAAGTTGATTCACTGTGCGCCCTGAATTAGTGTCCGGGGCACAGTGAATCAAAAATTTAAAAATCGATTTTAAACACCTGTAAATTACACTTGGGGAGACATAAATAACACTGCCTTATAAACAATAACTTGCTTTATTAAATCCACAATAGAATGACCTAAACCTATGAATAATGTGTTTATGCTGCCACAAAACAACATTTCTGATCCACTGTGTCCCGGTTTCCCCTAAACATTCAGGTCAAAGGACAGCTAAGATTGCGGCAGCTTAGTACATCCCTACTACTCACTCACTTACTTTTAATATGTACATACTAAGCATTTGGATGCAGGCCAAGGTACTGTATGAATTTGTGTATTCTTCTGAGAATTATTGTTGTTTCACAGCTTTAAAGCTGAGGCTCACATTCATTCAGTGCTTCAAGTTGCTTTGTTTTATTTGTAACCACCAAAAATATTCTCATGTGGAAGAAGAGCAGAGTGTTCTCAGAGTTAAACCATACTCTGATCCAAACCTTTGTACTTTGCAATACAGCCAGACGGCACATTGCTCAGCAAGTTTTCTGTACGGTAGGATTACGATTGCCAAGGGACTGAATCCAAGAAGGAAATGATACTCTCACGATTCGCCCTGCAGACTGAATTCGAGCACAGCACATACTGAATTAGTCATCAGGATATGCACATTCACTGATAGAGAGGCCAGTAATTATTTTTCTCTAACCTTATTTGAAAATCATCTTGTTCTGTTCAAGAAGCCAATGACCTCCCTATTACTGAAGCATTGCTGAAAATCGTCCTCTTCACCTTCTTCTTTGACGCCGTCCCATGAGCCACTGCTGCTTGATTTAAACCATTTGGCCCTTTATATTTCAGGTTCAGGTGCTAATTGACATTCACCGAATAGGCTGACGAGCCTGAAATTTATAAATGAGTTTTGTGGCAGTACAGGCTCTGGTTAACTCCTCACATCCTCTACGTAAATCAACCACTAATCACCATTTAAAATCTCTTGCTGTTCACATCCACACATTATTTAGTGAATTATTCAAAGCGAGTACACATGTTTATGCATATGCTCAGGAGAGAGCTGATATCGGAGGGGTTTCGATCTATAAAGTGATTCATGTACCTGGTTGGCTCAGAACCTGCTGTCAGCACAAGCTTTGTGTTCTGTGTCACAGATATATTCGGAGATCACTGTCTTGTCTAATGTCTCTCATTAAAGATCTTTCTCCTCACATCAGTCGCTCGTCCCCTATGAGATCCTCGTTCTTCCATCCTTGAAATTGGGGACTGGTGTGAATCTTATCGCCTCTCATTAGCTTCCCATCCGTTCTGTCTGGCGGTCTTTTGTTGCTCAGCATTAACCCTCACACACGATGGCATTCATGAAGAAGTGGCAGCCTTATTACTGAAGAATTATTGGTATGAGCTGGTATTTCAGCACACTGATCTTGACATGTAACTTGATCTGTAACATAAAGATGTGTCGACTGTGGCTGAATTATATTTTAAAATGAATGGAAATTATTATTTTACATTACTGAGTCTTATCCCAGTTAAGGTCACAGTAACACGTGATACTGATTGCCTTGTAATAAGTGTGAATTCAAAAGAAGGACCTTACAAGTCATCATCAGATACTTAACAGTTGTTCATCTTTTGGCCACCCACATTTTTGGTCAGGGTCACCACAGTGGAGTCAGTACAGATCCACATTGGGATTTGGCACAAGTTTTTTGCCCTTCCTGATGCAACTCCTTTTTGACCTGGAGAAACATGGGCCCCGTATCCACAAAGCAACTCAAAGTCCTCACAAAGAGCTCCTCACTTGGCCTAAAATTTCCTGGCAAGGAATCTTAGCCTATGAGTGAGCTACCAGGTGTCTGAGAGCAAGTCTGAGCAAGGAGGGAACAGAAATTATTGTCTTTGGGAGAAGGCGGGGTTGACCCCATTGCTAGGTATGACACAGTCCTCTAAGAGCTGTGACTGGTTGTCACGAAAAGGGGAGAAGAAATACAAAAACAAATGTGCTCCGCTATGGGGCCATTATTGTAGCTAAAGTATTTGCAAATGTGTATTTTGACCTGTGCGTGTGTAACCAGATCCACAAATGTGTAAAGAAAATCTGTGTGTGTGTAACCAGATCTGCAAATGTGTAAAAAAATCTCTGTGTGTGTATTTCGATTTGTGCATGTGTAACCAGATCCACAAATGTGTCAAAAAAAAAATCCATGTGTGTGTGTAACAGTTCCTCATAGCCAAACTATCCACGCTTAGTGACAATACAAAGTAGTTAACAATATCGGCACACATAATCGAGGGCCACATTTTCATATCATCTTCCCACTATGTTATGACCCGTGGGTGAGCCAGAGTCGTTCCCTTTGAGCTTTTCAAAAATGTTTTTGTTTCTACCCGTGTAATATCTTCCATTTTTCTATATTGAAAACACCGCTCACCGGAAGTCCTAAGACAAAACAGAAATGCCTCTGTTGTAAAAGTGGGCAGGGCTGAATAATGTGAATAGCAAACAGTGGGTCAAATTTCATGTATTTATTTTTAAATTAGAAGATTATTATGATAGTTAAAAAGTAAAATGCTGGGTTTTTTTTTAAATCAAAATCAGAATAACCTTTCTTCAAAGAATACAAGGAATCTAACCGGTTTGAACTGTACGCGCTCTGTACATACATGTATAAATAAACACTAAATTCAACAGGTAAATTAAATTCACAATAAAAATGTGTAAAATAAAATATGCAATAAAAAAATGCAAAGGAGAAGCACACAAACAGATTGCGTTGTACATGAGGTATATAAATTAGTGAGTTTATTGGCAGGTTAAAGTGTTCATCAGTGTGATGGCCTGTGGACAGAAACTGTTCCTGTGTCTGGTTGTTTTGTCATACAGAGCTCTGTGACGCCGTACAGAGGGGAGGAGTTTAAACAGTGTGTGTCCGGGGTGTGAGGGGTCTGTAGAGCTCGCTTCATGATCCTGGACCAGTTTAAGTTCTGGATGAAGAGCAGCTGGCTCCGATGATTTTTTTTCTGCTGACCTGACAGTTTGTTGAAGTCTGTGCCTGTCGTGTGTGGAAGCAGAGGGAAACCAAACATAGGTGGAGATGCAAAGGACAAACTGGATGATGGTTGTGTCAAAGATGATGAGCAGCTCCTGGGGCAGGTTGAACTTCCTGAGTTGTCTGAGGAAGTACATCGTCTTCTGTGCCTTTTTCCTGATGGAGTTTATGTGGGAGGTCCACTTCAGATCTTGGGAGATAGTGGATCCCAGGAACACAGTGTTGTTGAGGATGGGGGGGTTGATGGGCGGTTTCTCCTGAAGTCCACTATCATCTCCACATTATTGACTGGGTTCATCTCCAGGTTGTTCTGACCACACCAAAAGACCAGCCTCATCACCTGTATGCAGCCTCATCGCCATTCTGGACGAGATCAGTGATGGTGGTATCGTTTACAAACTTCAGGAGTTTAACAAATGGTTTGTCGGCGCACCCAGAGCTGATTCACACCTGCTGCACATCACCACAACACATCTGCCGTGCATGAGCGGCTGATGAACAGTGGCCTATTTAATCACCAGCTCTAGCTCTTTCAGTGCCAGATTCTTCGTTGATTTTCCTCTCCATGCCATGAAGCCAGATACTCTGCATGACATTCCATGACCTTGACCTCATCTTCTTGCTGCTCCCATGCACTAAGATGAAGGAGCTTCCTGCAGCTATACTCAAGGTAACCTGGCCAGCTGTCTAATTCTCGTATTTGAGCGTACTCTCTTTCCTGATGTTCCAGACATTATCCTGCGCAGCTTCTATGCTGTACCGACTCCTGGCTTCACCTCTCCTCTCCTCTCCTCCGTTCCTCTAGTTCCCATCCTTGGCTATGTGCGTCCAACTGACCCCAGGATTCCAGTTTGTTCTCAGACTCCCAAGTCTGTCCGTGTGTGCACTGCAGCATCCAGATGTTCCACTACTTACAAGTGGGCCCTGTTTGGCTCAGCAGGCCATCTAACCAGCACAGCATTGTTCCTCAGTTTATTGTAAATAAATCTTTTTCGTTCACAACCAGGTCCGTTTCCTGCTCCCTGCATTTAAGTCCAGTCCCAAGTACCGGTCCGCTCCCTTTCAGACCGCTAACCATGATGGGTCACCTGAGGTGCAGTCATTTGTTTAGAGGGAGAAGAGCAGTGGGGAGGGCACACACCCCTGAGGGTCACCAGTGCAGATTGTCTCTGTGCTGGATGTGATGGTCCTGAGCCTCACCTGCTGTGTCCTGTCCGTCAGGAAGTAGGAGATCCACTGACAAGTGGAAGCTGGCACAGACAAGTTGGAGAGATTTTTTTGTGGAGAATGTCAGGGATGATGGTGTTGAATGTGATGCTGAAGACCACGAACAGGATCCTCACGTATGTCCCTGCAGAGTCCAGGTGCTGCAGGATGTAATGCAGACACATGTTGACTGCATTCTCAACTGACCTGTTTGTTCGGTAGGCAAACTTCATGGGGTCCAGCAGGAGTCCTGCAATGTCCTTCAGGTGGCTCAACAGCAGCCATTCAAAAGATGTCATGACTACAGATGTCAGTGCAACGGCCCTGTAGTCCTTTATTCCTGTTATGGAGGGTTTCTATGGGACTGGGATAATAGTGGAACGTTTAAAGCAGAAGGGGGCTTCTCACAGCTCCAGGGATCAGTTGAAAATCTTGGTGAAGATGGGGGCTAGCTGGTCAGTGCAGGCTCTCAGACATGAGGGAGAGACAGCATCAGGTCCTGGAACCTTCTTTATCCTTTGTATGCAAAACTGCTGGCACACATCCTCTTCACAGATCATTAGTGTGGGTGGTGTTGCAGAGGGGAGGGGGGAAAGAGGTCTCCAGGGGGACAGGTAGTCCATTGTTGTTGGTATGGGTTGTGAGCGGGTCGCTCTCAAACCTGGTATAAAACAGGTTCAGCTCCTCAGCCAGCCACGGATTCTCCACAGGGTGGGGGGGGATGATCTCTTGTAGTTGGTGGCATGCTGAAGACCTCTCCACACTGTTGCAGGGCTGCTGGCTGATTTCTGCTGAATCTTAACCCTCTGGGGCCAACGCCGTCGTATACGATGGCTAAGACCAAGCTTTACTTAATTCTAAATAACTTTTTAATGATATGAGATAGAAACTTACTTTTTTTTGCTGAAAAGTTAACTCTGTGACGTTCGAGCCAGCCATTGGCCATCTTTGTACTCCTCATAGAAGCTGTCCAATCGGAATTAGTTCACTGTCACCATGGTTTTCCAAAATCCAATCGAAGGGCAGATTTGCGTCACATGAAAAGCCAAAGATCATTTTCAGCAGTGATGTGTTACTAGTTGGCCTGTTTGAATAGCCCCCTGGGTGCTCCAATGAGTACTTACTATTAGTACATACTCAGTGCGCCCTGTGCCATTACACACAGCGATCAGTGAAAGCAGGAGCAGACGGAGAGCCTCTAACATGCTCAAACAAAGAGTGTGTAACTATTAGGAGTGCTCCACTAGTTTGCATGTGAATGTTGCTGGATAATTATGTTGCTTTCTCTGTGTAAAGCACTGTTTACCATATCAATGGACAACAAAACGCATGTACCATTCTGTATATATTGTTCAAAATGTGCATTTGTGTTTATTGTTTGAAACTTTTTGCTGTACAGTCTTTCACACAAGACCTCAAATTACCTTTATGAAGTGTCAAAACAGTTGTTTATTATAGTTTGCTGTGTGTTTTGAATAAATGTGTGTGGAAAATTGTTTTCGCTTTACGAGGTCTGTGAGAAAAGTATCCGACCTTTTTATTTTTTTCAAAAACTATATGGATTTAAATCATGTGCGCTTGCATTAGACAAGCTTGAACCTTCATGCGCATGTGTGAGTTTTTTCACGCCTGTCGGTTTCGTCATTCACCTGTGGGCAGGCTTTGAGCGAGCACTGGTCCACCCCCCTCGTCGGATTTTTATTGTTTAGGAATGGCGGAGCGACTGCCGCTTTATTCCATGAAACTTTTTTCAGAAAGTCTGCCAGACAGCCAGATGGAAACCATTTGGAAAATTCAGATGGCTTTCAGTGAAGATTCTATCGGTATCACATGGATTAAAGACCATTAAAACTGGATTAAAAACGGCCCACGGCGGCGGAGGGTGCACCGCGCCCCGAGCGGCCATTGACAGGCTGGAACGAGCAGATCACGGATTTGCGCATCGCGACGCAGCCACTCATGGCGTGGGACAAACAACACCTCCGTGTTGGAAGTCTCACAGGACAAGTTGAAACATGCCGAGCTGTTAAACAATTTCTCGGATACTCACTCGACTGAAAAGCCATCGAAAGCCGTCTGAATCTTACGAATGGTTTCCAACACGGAGGTGTTTTTTTGTTGAGCGTTTTTTTGTTGTTGTTGTTGAGATTTGTTGGATTTGTTGGATCCTCCACACGTCTTTCATTACAAAATCTCTTGTAACAGTGGAATGTGCCGCAAAAGTGCTATGTCCAGCTCTCTTGCCATTTCTGTGATAGTCACACGATGTCCCGGATCAACACAGCGTTCAGTTTAGAAATGATCTGGTCGTTCCAGCCTGTCGATGGCCACTCGGTGCGCCGCACGCCCTCCGCCGCTGTGGGCCGTCTTTAAAAAGGTTTTAACACTCCTTAATCCGTGTGACGCCGACAGAATCTCCACCGAAATCCATCTGAATCTTTCGAATGGTTTCCAACTGGCTGTCTCTAAAGCCCAGGTTACACATAGACGGTTTTGTCGGCGGGTAGTACGTAGACCGAAGTTTGCGGTAGTTCCGGCTGTTTTCGCGGTGGAAAGGGGCGGAGCATTTCGCCGGCGTTTTGAGCGCAGTACTAGCTACAAAAATGCAGATAAAATGGCGCTAAATCCGCCGAAAAAAGTGCCATTTTGACGCCGTAGCATCTGGCACACGTCAGACAACGGGTTTAATACCCAGTTCTATCCTTTACAATCGCAGGTTAAGACGCGCGTGAGAACGGCGGTGTTCTGCTGCCGCCGATAATGCCCTGTGTACCGCTGGATTTATCCAGGCAAATCTTGCGTTACTCCAGGAACTTTTGCATATAGGCACCGCCCCCAGAGTATAATAGGCTGAAGCAGCTGTCACTGCAGGGGGAGGGAGCTCATCTCTCAACCTTTTCTCCTCCTTCCTTTTTCCCCTTCTCAACATGTTGCTCGTCTCCACCACAGGGCTACCCTCTGCTTCTGAACCAGACCTCTTGGTAAGTCCTTGCCGCTGCCAATTTTCTTTTAGGAGGCTTACTGGAGCTTCTCTGCAAAAATATCTGGAGCTGGCCGCGAGTGAGAGGCCTGCATGTAGCGCGCTAGCGTTTTTATACTGACCGTCGCCTATCGGCCGTTTGGAACACCGTTAACTGGGAGGTGGCATTTAGAACGGCGTACTGTCTGCTAGCGCCGACGTTTTGTCTGCCTCTGTCGCCGGTTAAAACGCCTTTGAGGACGCCGATGTGGGCTCTATCGCCGTTTTACATGCCGTTGGTTAGGGATACAACGCCGGCCGGCAATTACGGCGGTGTAAACTGCGGCACTACAGGAAGGGGCAGGATGAAACGGCGATTAAAAAGTATCAAACGCCGTTGTTCGCGTTGTCTCCGTGTCTCCATCGTCAAGCAAATTCTCCGGGAGCGCTCCCGGAATTATTCGACATGTTGAATAATTTTTTCGACGATTCCCGGTAAAGCCAGAACTAAGCCACGCCCCCTAGTGCCGGCGTTAACAATGGCGTGTGATCCTTAAGATGGCCAAAAACTCTTCCGGGACGCTTCCGGGAGCTCTTACCGTCTATGTGTAAACGGGGCTTAACAGTTTCTGAAAAAAATTTCATGGAACAAAGCGAGAGCCTCTCAGCCATTTCCCTGACAATAAAAATCCGACGAGGGGGGTGGACCAGTGCTCACTCAAAGCCTGCCCACAGGCGAATGACACAACCGCCAGGTGTGAAAAAACTCACGCATGTGCACGAAGGTTCAAGCTTGTCTGATGCAAACGCACATGATTCAAATCAGTATAGTTTTGGAAAAAAATAAAATGGTCGGATAGTTTTCTCACAGACCTCGTATGTTTTTCCTTGCCTATTTTTTATTGTAAACCTTTATTACACTTTAAAACACAACAAAAACATATATATTCTGAAAGCACGGGTTGTCCTGAAAAAATGAGACATAAAACTTGATTGTGGGATGCAGGGAGATATAATAAAACATTTATGTCAGGCAAGTGAAATGTCCAAAAAAATTCCCTCGGACCCCAGAGGGTTAAGTATTGTGTCAAAGAAAGAAAGCACTGTGGCATTGCAGTGCTAATGGATTGGGAAACACAAGATAATTTAAACATATTCATCTTTCAGAAATTATTCAACATGCGTTCCCAAAGTGAAATCACCAGCAATTTCCCACAGGAAATGTATATGTTGTTGCATGAATACAGCTCTTGCATTACACCAGTGCACTTTTAAGTTTGACAGAGGATTTTGCATTGATTCAGATAAACAGAGCTTTTTAATCCCCCCCAATTCACAAACTGTAAAGCTGCCTGTGCTTTCATCTGACAGCTGCAGGTGTCCATTTAAAAAACAACAAATAAACTGGTCCTCAGAATATAGATTCCCTGCATCAGCTTGACATCACTTTAATTAACAAAGAAATTAAAGAAGATGCAAATTCATTAACTAACTTCAAATTAATCCAACCTTGTGTAAGATCATACTTGCACAAAGGTTCGTCTGCAATTCAAGCATTTTCTGTGGTATTTTTCTTCATATTGCTGTGATTTCAGAAAAAGAAAAAAATCTTTAGGGTTCAGGGTCAAACAATATAATTGCCGCCTACTTTCCAAAACAAGTGCGTTTCTCTCTCCTCTTCGTTTTTCATGCTCTTCTAGTCGCCTGTTATAGTGTCCCCTCATGACCCCCAGAAAAATACTGCACATGATTTAGCATTTCATTTGCACATCAAACTACTCGTCTCGTTAAGGGTGTAGCAGAACATTAAGATATTTTGGAAAGTAGATTTTATTCACTTAAAACTGTCTCAGTGTACATGTTCATTGTCTGACTGCATTACGGCACAATATGAATCAAGTCTTGCTGACTTTGTCAGTAAAAACTGATGCTGAAACAAACTTTATGACCAGGTCAACTTTTGACCTATTTTGACAGTGGGCACTAACACGAATTGCGCAGGCTGCACAAATCCATTTTGCTGTATGACCCAATGCACTTTTAAACAACAGGAAATACCAACACAGAGCAAGGCACTGTGCACAAAAGGTTTTGGTTTTACCTTTTCATTTTTCATGGGCATTTGGCCATCTAAACATAAACCAATGAGCATGGCACCTGCCCTTCCTTTTTAACTGCAACGTGCCAGGCACACAGTGTTGTGGTCCTGAGGAAGAAGATGCAAGTGAAAAAGTATTTCTGGCTTGATCAGAGTGCCACAGCAATGCATCAGAGTCAGATTCTCTGAGTCTGACTCTCTACACCCAAAGCGATCAAAGAGAATATTGTGATTATTACAGTTTTTATTGATTGCTCTGACGCAACAGTCAACTCAAAATCCACATTTTCAAAACAGTTATCACAGAGGCCTAAACAGTGCCCCCAATGGTCAAAATGACACATTTTGATTGCAAAAGGCTCCAACTGTGCCAAAACATTTAAAATAAGGAACAAAAGCAAATTTTGCCTTCAAACTGCACAACTTGCCCATAAGTGTATGAGCACTTACAATCAATCATAACACAATGGACAACAAAATACAAAATACAGCACTCTGTGTGAATCAGTGCACCATTGGTTGACATTGTAGCCCATAATTGTTACATGCTAGTGCCATTTACTGCCTTCTTGCAAAAAATGGACCCAGAATCAGATTTGCTTTGATGCAAATTTTATTGATTCAATTACATTCTTTTTTCAGGCTTTTTTGTGGCTGATAACTGAAATATTCCTACAGAAAGTATGTAAATCAAAATATGTACAATCCATTACTGTAGGCCTATAAGAAATTAGGAAAATAAAAACAAAATCAATCTTTTACAGTAAAGAACAAAAATCTTTAGTAGGCCTATACTATAGGAGTATAGAGTACAGTAAGAGTACAGTACGATTGATAGTCTCTTCTGTCTTGATGAATGGGCCACATGGCCTCATCCACATCACATTCAATGTTCTCTCTGGCAATGCAGCGAGGGAAAAACCTTCTGGCATGCCTGATCCAGCCTTGGCATACCTCTGCATCAATATCTTGGGCTGCAGCAGTAATTGCGTTGAGCAAGGGCATCCGATCATAGGGGTGATGATCATAAACCTTCCATCTCCAAGCACTAAAGAATTCCTCTATTGCAGGGGTAGGCAACCTGTTCCAGAAAGAGCCATGAGGGTGCAGGTTTTCTTTGCAGCCACTGACTCCACCAGGTGATTTCACTGATTAACTGATTCCATCTGCTCAAAGTGATATTAATCAGTAAAATCACCTGGTGGAGTCAGTGGCTGCAAAGAAAACCTGCACCCTCATGGCTCTTTCTGGAACAGGTTGCCTACCCCTGCTCTATTGGATTCAAAAAAGGGGAATATGGTGGAAGGAATTGCACCATCATCCGAGGGTGGACTGCAAACCACTCATTTACAATACGAGAGTGGTGCAATGCCACATTGTCCCATATGATGACGAACAGTGGCAAGCCAGGCCTCAACAGCCCTCTCTCCTGAGGCAGGATTAGCATGTCATGAAGAACATTCAGGAATGCTATGAGGTGCTCAGTGTTGTAGGGGCCAGTGGTGGGGATATGACACAGGACACCATCATTGGAGATGGCAGCACACATAGTTATGTTGGCGCCCCTCTGCCCTGGACCTCCAGTAGCGGTCCTATGCCCAATGAGGTTCCTTCCTCATCTCCTGACTTTACACAAATTGAAGCCGGCCTCATCTACATAAATGAAGACTTGATGTGCCCCCTGGGCTTCAAGCGCCATTATTCTCTAAAGAAAAAAAGGTCAAAATTACAATTACATAAAAGTGTCTCTAGTTAACTCTACAGTAACTGCATGATATGACAAGGCATACAGTAACAGTAATGTTTCCTTACCTCCACATATTGGCATCTGGCCTCCTTCACAGCATCAGAGTTCCTTTGAAAAGGAACACTGTAGAGTTGTTTCATTGCCATATGGTTCCTCCTGTTGTGTGGGCCGCTGAAGAGGAGGTACTGCTGGCCCACCACCACCAGATGGCGCCCTGCTTGGAGTGCGGGCTTCAAGCACGAGAGGGCATCGGAGCAACGGAGACAGCTGTCATTCATCATCTGCACCAGCTGTCACTCATTTTCCACATCACCATAAAAGCCGGACTACAACTCCACCTCCCCGCCGAGAAATCAGCAACCAAGAGGTAACCTTCTCTGCGGTAATTTCTCTGCTAACTAAACTCTTCTTTGCAGCCGTTTGTCCTGTGGTGTACTTATCAGAGCTGGAGTAAGAGCGTGACCGCGACGACTTTGCATCACGCTCCATAGCAGATAAGTGGTTACACAGGAGCTGCACGAGTGTGTGATTGGAGGTGGAGGTGCTCCCTCCTTACAGAACATTGACTGTGAATGGACTACTGAGTGTGCGGATTCACACTCACCTGGATTTTCTCTGTTCTCTGCCAGCAATACCAGGTTCGACAGCCGAAGGCAGAGGCCACCTGGGGACTCGGGACTTGGCGGCTCCGGTGTTCTTCAGGCCCGTTGGTGGTGGAAGCTGTGTGGGAATTGGCTCTTCTCTCGCCAGAGGTCTTCTATCTTAGAGCCTGCCCACATGTCACCTGGTGTATAATCGGCAATCCAAATTTCTGTCTGTATTCCGTTGTGTGTTTCCACAACATTAAATTACTTGTTGGCTTATCCATTGTCCGTTCCTTAGCGCCCCCTGTTGTGGGTCCGTGTCACGACACCTTCCCAACACCTCCTGATGATGTGGTCTCGCTCACAGTATTTATATTTCTAAATACTCCCTGATCTGCAATTACTGCAGCCCTGATTTCTCGCAGCCTAATGGTAATATTTGCCACGACCATGTTGACAACGGCTGCCTCCTGCTCAGCATTAAAAATTCTTCTTCTACCACCAGTGACTGATAGCCTTTTGATTCTATAAAAATACATGAAATGGGAATGTGGAAAAAATTACAGGAAGTACTGTATATTACTGTACTGCAGATATTTCTGTATATATTGTAGGCCTATAACAACATTACCTGTTCTCCTGTTGAAAAACTCTGACAATTGAGGCAACAGTGTTTCTGTTTACAACAGGTTGGACTCTTTGTCCAGCCTTTCTAAGTGAAAGGCCACGATTTATAACATGATCAATTATAGTTTCATCAGTAACTTGAGCCCTTCCAACGATACCTTCACCTTGCACACGGACTCCTCTTCCTCGAACTCCTCTACCTCTTATTCTCACTCTCATCTGCCTTAGACCTCCTTGATCCATGCTTGCAAAGAACAACACAGGCATTGCACCTTTTAAGGCCTCCTACATACTGATTGCAAATTGAAGATTTGTGTGAAGAAGTGTCAAACAGGTGATTCAGTGATTGCATACAAATCAGATAGTTTCTAATCGCTGGGAACATATGGTTTCTGTTAGGATACCGTAGCTAAAACAGTGGAGTTTTGACTGCTTGAATGACATCTGTGTTAACGGTTTTGAAAAAGGGTGGGGGAAATGGGTCAATTCAATGAGAATGGGTTAACACATTTGCAAGAGGAGTCTTTTGCTCTGCTGAGATGGCGATGATGAAGGCTGAGAGGTTCCCAGTTTCTTCAAACAGGTCAAAGCAATCAATAAAAACTGTAACCATCAGGTGACAAATTAAAACCTCATATATCATTCTAAAGTCAGTTTTAAGCAGAACCGAGGCAATAATCTGTGAATTGCTAGTGACTCTCTGAAATAACGTATGCGCAGCGCTCTGATCAGTGACAAGCTAACAAAATTTGGATGTATTAACATTTACTGGTCGCTCAACAGCTCGAAAGTTTTATAATTTTTTTGAAAAAATCAGATATAAATAACAGGTGTTTTAACATAAACGTAAGAATTTTGTAGAAATCCTTAAAATGAAGACTAGCATCTGCTAGCAGTTACTTCAGAATTTAAGTGATATTTGAACAAATACAGATTAACACAAAAAATGACTGTAAAATGTCACAATGTGCAGTGCACTGTCCAGAGAATGACGTTACTGCAGCTTCAGCAATAGCTTCATTTGTCCTCTTGTAGCTGTCCAGCTCAGGCAGTAGCTGCAGATCATCTTGTGGAGCAGATGACGCACACATGCATGTGAACCAAGCCTTCAGGTAGACCTTTTTCATAAAAGTGGTGAAATGGCCAAGAGACGAGGGTTTGTGTGCAGTCAGTCGGAACTGGGAACGAAAGATGTATATCTTCAGACTGCATATGAGCTTTGCCATCATCTAACACAATGGGATGCCCCAGGAGTCTGAATGTGTACATCACCATTGCAGTCAGATCCCAGAAACAGCAGTGACAAGTACAGGAGTTCACGGTAATCATGTCTGGGATGAAACTCTGTTAGTTGTTTCTGAATGAAGCGAATTATATCACCCTTAACTATTTTGACAGCTGACACTATGAACTCACCATCTATAGTCCACTTTCATAGCCAGACTGGTCAATTGAGCCCCAATTATATTACATGATATAAGAAATACTTCAGTTCATTGAGCTACTAGTAAGTATCCATATATCTGAATGAGACTTGTAGCGGTTAATATGCTTCATAAAAGGAAAAAATTAGTCGGTGGGACCTCGAAAAAGTTGAAAAAAACATTTTGGCCATAATATTGTTGGCCATAGAATAGCATAAAAAACAGAATGCATTATTGAGGCGAGCACTCAGTCATTGGCACAAAGGTAGTATGTTGTGAGAACAGTCCTGAGCCCTGGGGCGCAGGGACAGCATCCATCCGTTGTCTCATCAGTTTCACTTTCGTAAAAGCTGTCTTCATGGAAGACTGCATTCCAAAAGAAGACTGCAGTAGCTCAGAGAGTTCACCCTCAGTAAGGTGGTCCATGGGCCGCTGCATCAGCTTCAGCCGGGGCCAGGTGTCCAGTGCCGTGGGATGCGTATTCATCATCCACAGGAGGTCTCATCAGACAGACAGAAAAAGAGCAGAATCAGTCATTTGGAAATAACCGCACCTAAGGTATGAGTTCACCAACAGTAAATCAACAGGGAAGCAAAGAAAATACTAAGGACATCAGCAGCAGCTAGCCCGAAGCCTCACTAACAAACCCAGAATTTACATGCAGTGAGGCTTAGACATGTTCTGTTGCTAATAAGATTAAATAAAAGGATAGGAAGCACAGGTCCATACTATGCCAGTATGCTAGCCATACGAGATGGAGAATACATGCATCTTTAGTCTGGATTTGAATGTCTCTACAGAATCTGTTTTATCTCCACAGACATATTACTCCACAAAATAGGCGCATGATAAGAGAAGGCTCTGGCCTGCAGACTTTATATTAACCTTTGGGACACAAAGTAGTCCTGTGTGCTGAGAACGCAGAGCAGGGCCGGTACGTAGGGTTTAATTAGGTCAACTAGGTAGAGAAGTACTGATAAATGATTTCATAGGTTAGCAACAGAACCTTAAAATCAGACTTCACAAAGACAAGAAGCCATTGAAGGGAGGCCAAAATCGGTCTAATATGGTTGAACTTTCTGGTTCTTGTCAAAATTCTGGCAGCAGCATTTTAAACCAATTGGAGACTCCTAATGCTGGACTGTGGCAAACCAAAGAATAGAACATTGCAGTTGTCCAGTCTAGAAGAGAAAAATGTATTGATCAGAGTTTCTGCATAAGCCATAGACATGATGAAATGAATCTTCATTATGTTACAAAGGTGGAAGAATGTAGTCTTGGTGGTTTCTCTGATGTGTAGGTCAAAGGACAACGTGACATCAAAAATCACCCCAAGGTTCCTCACTTTGCCATTGTGATGTGTGACACACGGGCCTAGGTTAAGCCATATTGGTGTCTCACTGAATCAACCATCATTTCAATCTTCTCTGCATTTAAAAGTAAGAAACTGGTAGACATCCAGCTTTTTACAGAAGCAAGGCAGTCCTTGAAAGTCTTGATGTGTATGAGATTACCAACAGTTATCAGCAAGTACGAGTCATCAGTGTAGCAATGAAAAGTAATCCCATAATGTCACAGTATATAAAGGGAGAAAAGCAGGGGGCCTAAGACAGACCCCATGTGGAACCCTGCATTTCATGGCAACAAGGTTAGAGGTAATGTTATTGTACAGGACACAATGGTTAGGTAGGGTGTCAACCATGCAAGGACGTTCCCAACAATCCTAAAATAATTCTCCAACCTATGAAGTAGAATATGATGATCCACGGTATCAAATGCAGCACTAAGATCTAACAGCACCAGAACTGTAGTGGTGTCTGAATCCACTACAAGCAGAAGATCATTCACCACTTTAGTGAAAGCTGTCTCCATGGAATGGTGTGTTCTAAATGCAGACTGTAGCGGCTCAAAGAGATTATTCTCAGTAAAGAGGTCCATGAGATGCTGTGAAACCACTTTTTCAATAATTTTAGAACAAAATGATAGGATTGATATTGGCCTATAATTTTTCAGTAGAGTGGGGTCAATGTTAGATTTCTTAAGTAATGGTTTAATCACTGCAGATTTGAAACATTTCGGAACAGATCCCGAGGTTAATGACAGATTAATAATTTCCAGTACATTCGGTACAAGAGTGGGCCACAGGTCCTTAAACAGTTTTGTTGTGTAGGGTCAAAAAGACAGGTTGTACATTTAGTAGAAGTTACAAGTTTCATCAGCACACCCACATTCAATAACAGGGTGCAGTTGTGGGTATATTTAACCCAACGTCATCGATTTTCTTTTCAAAGTAATCTAAGAAATCTTGGGCTGTAAATGGAGAGAGATGTATAGGTGGCTGACTTTGAATAAGTGTTGCCACTGTGTCAAACAGGAACTTTGAATTATGCTTGTTTTTGTTAATCAAATTAGAGTAGAAGGCTAGCCTTGTAGCCAATAGAGCTTGCTTGTAGCACTGCACCACGCAAGGTGGAAAACCTCTAATTTTGAAGAACGCCATTTTCACTCTGGAACTCTCGACATGTTAGAGGCCACATAAGTGATCACTGAACCAAGGTGAGTGTGTTTTAGTGGGGTGGGGCGTAGTTTCAATGTAGGTGGAACAATCATGTCCAATGTGTTCATGAGTGCTGAATTTAACCTGTCCACAATCTATTGAATGATCATGTTCCGCAGTCTGGCTGTAAGCTCATTTGTAGTTAAGGAGTTGATGTGTTGCTGTAATGATGAATGAATGAATGAATAAGTTTTATTCAGCACGCACATAAACAAAATAAGATACCAACATAACAATCTCTTACTAACAAAACAAAAAATAAAGACAAACAGGAGAAAATACAACAATTACTCAAACAATTTCCCAATTGCGTGCGGCCCTTTTATAACAGGCTGAATAAAGAGCTGAATAAATAAATAACAGGCTGAAGTAAAAAGCTTATAAACGCCCACCCCCTACACCAGTTACCAGTAGTGGGCACAGTTCTGCTAATCCGCTAGTTATCGAAGCTAATGTTTTCATTTTCGGATTAGCTTTTCAGATAACTTTGAAAACCATCACCAGACTAATTATCTTTCGATAAATTTTGGTCCAATAAATTTTGGACCGCTAACATATTTTTGCAGACATGGTGAACAAAGCTTAAAAGTTATAAACATTTATGAAGTCTGAAACAAAAGATCTGAGTATCAACCTGTTAAGTGTTGAGTAGTATATACAGTTCTATCCTCTGCAAACAGAGGAGAGCTGGTTCCAGGAGAAACCACTCTATCCTCTGAAAGCAAAGGAGAACAGGTCACAGAAAAGAGAAGAAGAAAAAAAAAAAAAAAAAAAGATAATTTCTTTTGATCTCATACTGATGTGCTGGCAATATCACCCAAGTCATCCAGAGGCATATAGTTTTAACTTATGGTTAAAATTTTAACCAAACTAATTTCAGGCAAGTTATTTAAATTAACATCACGTTTTATAAAGTCTTTTGACACCTACCAATGTACCAGATGATTTAATACTATCAGAACAATTATTCTAGATTCTAACACCTTTTACAGAAATACAATGACTTTTAACAGTAGTTCGAAAATTTCTTCTCTCAAATATCAGTGTTCCTCGCAAATGATAGTTGGACTCCCTCATTTTAAACAACTCCTGAACGTGTGAGGTGAAAGTTTATTTTTAACTTTGTACATGGTCTGTATCGTAAAATAATCCACACAACCTTGAAATTTAAAAATACACAGACAGGCAAACAATTGGTTCGTTGGTTCATAATATGTTTTTTTTTTTACTTATAACTCATAGCTTTCTTTTGTAAGAAAAAATAAACTGGATTTGTTTTTGTTTTATATGTGTTTCCCCAAACCTCAATACAATAGGTCATATATGGGACAAGTAATGACCGATACAGCATGACCAACAAATGTTGGGGGAGAAAATATTGTGCTTTATACAAAATTGAAATAACTTTTGAAATTTTAGATTAAACATAATTTATGTGAGTCTTCCAACATAATTTACACTGTAAAAAAAAATGTTGTTTTTACAGGAAAACGCTGGCAGCTGTGGTTACCAAGGAATTCCTGTAAAAAATACAGCAGCACAGTAGATAACTTTACAAACATAATATGTAAATGGGTTTACAGTGAATGAACCACGGCTGACTCACATAAAAAAAAACAGTTTTTTTGAGTCAGCCGTGGTTCTGATACCTATTACATAAATAACTAGCTAACCAATCCAGGGCTAATCCTCTAATGCCGTACTTCTGTAATTTGTCCAATAATAAAGTATGATCTATGGTACCAAATGCTTTTTGTAAAGCAAAGAAAACCCCTACAGTGTATTACTTCATCTCTATTGCATTTGTAACTTGTTCAACAAAATCAATTATAGCCAGAGAAGTGGTGCGACTTTTTCTAAAACCATACTGCTGTTCACTAAGTATATGATGTTTGGATATAAAATCATTCAACCTCTTTACAAATTTTTTTCCAGGATTTCAGAAAACTGTGATAACAAAGAAATTGGCCTATAGTTTGAAAAGACATGCTTGTCACCAGATTTAACAAAGGTATCACCTTACCTATTTTCATTTTAGAATGATAAATAAATGTCTTGTACCAGTGGACAAGACGATGGGACTGTAAATGTAATAAGTGAGTGATCTTAAACCACCAATGCAAGAGACACAATGTCAATATTTGAGACAGTAATGCCACAAACGAAGACTAAATCCAGGGTATATCCACTAATGTAATGTCAACTATAATGTCCATGAATGACTTGCAGAGGGGGTCAGATGGCAACGCAGAACCCCTTTGTGTCCTGCGTCTTTGTACTCAGATTAGAGGCTGGTGGTTTTGGAAATGCCCATAAAATGCAATTGCATTATGCTCTTTAGAATGTGTTTGAGAGAGCCTCAAGACGAGTCTATTGTTGAAAACAAATTCAAGGATTATGGAATATAATCTCTGTAACCATTTGATTTTTGCCTGTAAAGTGCCTTGAAGAATTCATCTCCATCTGCCATTGGCTTTAAACCTGCATCTATCCAGGATTTCTTCTCTTTGTTGGTTCTGTTCAAAATATGTCTGCATATCACAAGTGTTTGACCAGAAAGATGAAACTAAGTAGGTAGTGTTTATAAAATATGTAGCTGACATTTTTCAAGGGTGGTAATAAATTATGAAAAGTTTCTATAATGATTTTAACTGAAAGTGCAGGAAATTAAAATAAGAAGGTTTTGTGAATCATTTTATTTAGTTAATGTTGTGTTTTACAAGTAAGATTGAGATATTTCCTTTGTTCAGAGCTTGTCTGGTTACCAGGGATGGATTAATGGTGATATCAACATCCATTGTTCACTTTTACCTATTATCCCTAATTTCTCTAAAAATATTAGTCCTATCAACATTCCATTTTGGCAGCGTTCATCCTTGACCCAGAATACATAAGCATACCAAACGGCGAATATGAGCTCTCCCCAGTTTGTCCGTGATTGAAATTACACACACGTACACAAAGGCCACTTCGCTTTTAATATACACTCAACAAAAATATAAACGCAACACTTTTGGTTTTGCTCCCGTTTTGTATGAGATGAACTCAAAGATCTAAAACTTTTTCCACATACACCATATCACCATTTCCCTCAAATATTGTTCACAAACCAGTCTAAATCTGTGATAGTGAGCACTTCTCCTTTGCTGAGATAATCCATCCCACCTCACAGGTGTGCCATACCAAGATGCTGATTAGACATCATGATTAGTGCACAGGTGTGCCTTAGACTGTCCACAATAAAAGGCCACTCTGAAAGGTGCAGTTTTGTTTTATTGGGGGGGGATACCAGTCAGTATCTGGTGTGACCACCATTTGCCTCATGCAGTGCAACACATCTCCTTCGCATAGAGTTGATCAGGTTGTCAATTGTGGCCTGTGGAATGTTGGTCCACTCCTCTTCAATGGCTGTGCGAAGTTGCTGGATATTGCTGGTACACGCTGTCGTATACGCCGGTCCAGAACATCCCAAACATGCTCAATGGGTGACATGTCCGGTGAGTATGCCGGCCATGCAAGAACTGGGACATTTCAGCTTCCAAGAATTGTGTACAGATCCTTGCAACATGGGGCCGTGCATTATCCTGCTGCAACATGAGGTGATGTTCTTGGATGTATGGCACAACAATGGGCCTCAGGATCTCGTCACGGTATCTCTGTGCATTCAAAATGCCATCAATAAAATGCACCTGTGTTCTTCATCCATAACAGATGCCTGCCCATACCATAACCCCACCACCACCATGGGCCACTCGATCCACAACATTGACATCAGAAAACCGCTCACCCACACGACGCCACACACGCTGTCTGCCATCTGCCCTGAACAGTGTGAACCGGGATTCATCCGTGAAGAGAACACCTCTCCAACGTGCTAAACGCCAGCAAATGTGAGCATTTGCCCACTCAAGGTCGAGACCCAGATGAGGACGACGAGCATGCAGATGAGCTTCCCTGAGACGGTTTCTGACAGTTTGTGCAGAAATTCTTTGGTTATGCAAACCGATTGTTTCAGCAGCTGTCCGAGTGGCTGGTCTCAGACGATCTTGGAGGTGAACATGCTGAATGTGGAGGTCCTGGGCTGGTGTGGTTACACGTGGTCTGCGGTTGTGAGGCTGGTTGGATGTACTGCCAAATTCTCTGAAACGCCTTTGGAGATGGCTTATGGTAGAGAAATGAACATTCAATACATGAGCAACAGCTCTGGTTGACATTCCTGCTGTCAGCATGCCAATTGCACGTTCCCTCAAATCTTGCGACATCTGTGGCATTGTGCTGTGTGATAAAACTGCACCTTTCAGAGTGGCCTTTTATTGTGGGCAGTCTAAGGCACACCTGTGCACTAATCATGATGTCTAATCAGCATCTTGATATGGCACACCTGTGAGGTGGGATGGATTATCTCAGCAAAGGAGAAGTGCTCACTATCACAGATTTAGACTGGTTTGTGAACAATATTTGAGGGAAATGGTGATATTGTGTATGTGGAAAAAGTTTTAGATCTTTGAGTTCATCTCATACAAATGGGAGCAAAACCAAAAGTGTTGCGTTTATATTTTTGTTGAGTATGAGAGGTTGATATCAGAATCTTGAAGACACTTATTTATTGAAGAGTTGCAGTTTAAATGCATACAAGCTTCATTTTACAGTCTTTTATCTTCAGCTGCAGTTCTTGCCTTGGAGAATTATGGTGCATAAACACCCTGGAAACTAATTCTCTTAGCTTAGATGAGTTGGGACGCCTTGATGAATAATTACAGGTGTTGACGGACAAATTGTATTCTTTCATTATGAGTGTGACATGCTTGTGTAGTCGCATCAATTAAGCTGAATAAGAAGCTTGTTTGTTTGAGGGTTTTATTAAAAGTCACGCAAAAATGCCATTTCAATTGTGTTGTGCATTTTATATTTCCAATTGCCTGCCTTTCCAAATGACATACTGTATGAAGTTGTAGGAGGGAAGGCTCAAAACAGAAAAATGAAAAGATTTTATTTCTAATCAATGACAGTTTACTTATTCATTGGAAAGAATCAGTCACCCAAACGTATCATTATGGTGTCCTGAAAAATGTGTGTGTGTGTGTGTGTGTGTGTGTGTGTGTGTGTGTGTGTGTGTGTGTGTGTGTGTGTGTGTGTGTGTGTGTGTGTGTGTGTGTGTGTGTGTGTGTGTGTGTGTGTGTGTGTGTGTGCAATTCTTTGACACACCATCAGGGAGAAACAGTAAATACCCATCAAGACATTAAATTCAATTCAATTTATTTTCATTTATATAGCGCCAAATCACAACAATGTTGCCTCAAGGCGCTTCACACAAGTAAGGTCTAACCTTACTAACCCCTAGAGCAAGCATACAGGTAACAGGTACAATTCTCACAACCATCCAGTACGGCAGGAAGCACTAGGACCCTAAAGATTCACGCTTTCATTTTCCTGATGACTCCATAAGTTCTTACCAGGTGTCTGTTGCCAAAGGCCAAGGCTGCAGAGACATGAATCTCACTGCTAAGACAAGTAAATTCATTCATTTTCTATACCCACTTACACCAATCAAGGGTCACGGTGGTGCCGGAGCCTATCCAGGTGCAAGGCGGGGTACACCCTGGACAGGACACCAGTCTATTGCAGAGCAAGACAAGTGAATGCCAAGTGAATGCCTCGACAAATTCAAAGCCTTCGCTCCATACAGCTACTGTTCTGATGGCTCAGTCAAGAAGTCATTGAAAGCCTGGATCATCATCTTGATCCAGGAAAATCACAAACTCAGACACTCCAGTTCCTCCCTCAGCTTATCGAGCGCTGCAGTCAGGGAAACCTCTGATTCCACAAAGATCACAGCATCATCCGTGAAATCAAGGTCAGTAAACCTTTCATCTCCAACAAAGGCACTTCAGCCACTGGTTTCAACAACTATACCCAACATCCAGTCCAAGCAAGCATTGAACAGTGCCGTAATGAACAACAGTATTCACAAAGAATTCAAAGTTTCTGCCCCAATGCCCCACAACACTCACAGTACCTACACAGGTACTGTGAGTATGCCCAGCATAGGCTGGCTATGATGTTCAGGAACTTGTTAGAGATCCCACAAAAAGCAGCCCAGTCCACTGAGTCAAACACTTGGCAAAAATCAACACAGGTTGCAAAGAAGCACTGCTGATATTCACACTTGCATTCAATGAGTGTTCGCAGAGGCAGGATGCAGTTGATGGTTGACTTCTTAGCTCTGAAGCCAGACGGTTCCACTCAGTGAGCAGTAAGTGACTGGTACTGAATCCTGAACAAGCATCACACCACAATATAAGACAATGTACAAGTCCCATGAGTCTTTTTTCTAATTCATACATTTTATTATAAAACAATATTCATTGTATGTGTCTAAATATAAACAACTACCAAAGTATCCGTCCTTCGGACGGTGAAGAAAAAGTGTACTAATTGTGAATCACTGACCGGGAAAAGTGTGCAGCAGTATACTGACAAAACGTATTAGCTTCCAAAAGAAAGCTTTCAAAACATTTTGAAGTTGCAGCTATAACAGACACACTGAGGCCTCATTTAAGAAGGTTAAAGTAGACCTGCATTGAAATAAATGCAGTCAGATCTTTGGACCAAAAAATGACATATTTACACATAAGATCCTTCTGAATGTAGTAAAGTAAATCTGCAAGCCCAGCTCTGTCATTAAATGGAGAAATCTTCGTTTAAAAAATGACAAATTTACAGCTAAAATTTGGCCCTCCGCAAAACTGTCATCACATCTGGGACGTTGCTGAGACATCAGAGAGCATGCATTGCGCGCGCCAACTGTAATTTGTGGATTGACGTCAGTTTGCATCTCTTACAAAAGCACCTTTTTATTGTCTTATACGGAAGGATCGACTTTTTTTTAAACTTCATATTGTACATTTATTTTTGCCTGAAAATTATTTTTTGGGGACTTTTTCATACGCCCATTTGATTGACTGGTCTCGCATTGAAAATCTACTGTCTTTAGCCTACTGCCGTTTCGAGGTTGTTTATGATTGTTTTGGCTTTAGACTAGATCTATATTCGATCATATTTCCCCGTAAAAAACTATTATTGGTGAGTTTTATATTATCTTGCTCTAAGACTGAATGTTTGTGGACTGCATAAAAAATGATATTGTCGGGACTTTTTGCAATGTAAGTAGGATCTGCATGATCAATGCAGCTGCAGTATGAGTGAACAGACGGAGGTTACCGCGACGACCTGCTTGCATGCTGCGCTAGCGAGCAGGTTGGCACAGTAAGGGTCGGGGAAGAACGTCGCCCGCTGTCGATGTCGCCACTGATCTGAGCATGCAGAGCTGTATCTCACATTCACTTCAGCTTACTTTTGGATGTTGAAACCAGGATGTGTATAACAGTAACATTACTAACAGATAACATCAATTTCAATTGAGAAATAGCTAGTATTGCATTCACTCAACATGCGGAATCAAACTGAAGGCGGTAGCGCTCTGTCTTATCTCTTACGTCATGGCAATGTCCCGGATGTACAAACAGTTTTCGCGGAGGGCCAAATTTTAGTTGCAAATTTGTCATTTTTAAACGAAGATTTCTCCGCTGAATTACAAATTTGGGCTTGCAGATTTACTTTACTGCATTCATAAGGGTCTTATAAATACATATATGCTATTTCTTTATG
Source organism: Thalassophryne amazonica (assembly GCF_902500255.1). Lineage (NCBI taxonomy): Eukaryota > Metazoa > Chordata > Actinopteri > Batrachoidiformes > Batrachoididae > Thalassophryne > Thalassophryne amazonica. Next base: position 112,792,879 of record NC_047106.1, read on the forward strand.
AGATCTGACCACATTTATTTCAATGCAGCTCTACTTTAAACTTCATCTTTTTGAAGTCTTAATAATTATGAAATGACTGAATGTGTAGTGTAAATGGATGTAACATTTCTTTTTTTTTTCTGATTATGTTATGAAGTTGTCAATAAAAATTTATCTATCTATCACAACAATCACACCACCAGGTGGCAGTAAAAGACATTTGCAGCAGTAATAGCGCCACCTTTTGTATACTGAAGTATGATGATAATGGCAGATTTGAATAAATAATGAGAATGCACGAAATTCAAGGCAAGACTGGAAAGAAAGTGTAATAAAAACATGCTGACATTTGTTTGCAGCAATTAAGAAGCAATGCTTTCACAAAACTATACTGTTTTTATGCATTCTTTGTAGGGGGAGCTGCCCCGGTGCTATTTTCTGCATCCAAAAACAGGGCCCGTAGTTCCCGAACCATAATAGCTGGCACAAATGTGATGGCAGATTTGGAATCTGCATATGTTTTGCCCTAGAAAACATCTTCAGATCATTTTCAGTGACCTACTTTGATGAAATACGGACGGAAAAAAAAGCAATGTTCGGTGACAAGGCACTGAATGTCCAACCCAGTCTCATGGCAAGTCATGATCCAGCACGAAATATACATTAATCTATTGGTTCATGATATTGTGACGAAAGCGCCTCATTTTCGTCATGGCAGCACAAATTTATTCTAATTCATTCCGTGATGGCTGCATGAAATTAAAGTGGTGGGGGGGTGGGGGGGGGGGGGTGTCAGGGTGGTTATGGTTAGGGTGGAGGGAAAGAGGAAGATTAGGTTATGGCTAAGGTTAGGGTTGGGGGTAGGAGTAGGGTTAGTAATAGTGAGTTAAAAAGAAAAACCCAGTCACGAAATGAGTCTGCAATAGCTCTGCAATAGACTGGCGTCCTGTCCAGTGCACGAAATTTTCGTGCACGAAAAAAAACTGTGACTGGGATGAAATGTCATACATGGAAGCTGGACAGATTTATACTCGCTTTGCAAAAACTCCATCTGGAAGAAATTGGCGGTATATCACAGATCGGCAGTTCTAATTAACCGCAAAATGTGGGCAATTAAGGGGATTTGTGAAAGAGACATGATGTGCGTCCATAACTACAGAAGATATGGGAAGATCGAGAACGTAGAGATGATGTGTGAGGTGAGCAGATCGAGAGAACATTGAGGACAAAAAATGGGACCTCCACGCTTAGTATATAGATTCTTTAATATAACATAAATCATATATGAAATAAAATAAATGGGTTTTGTTTTTTTGGGTTTTTTTTTTTTTTTTTTTTTTTTTTTGCTTTAAATCAACGATAAAAACTAATACACATTTATAATGTAATATATATGTATTTTTTGCTTTCAGGTGGCCCCAGTTGCTTGGGGTTGCAACAGCTGATGGTGGAAATCCATATTGGGATTTGTCACACTTTTTAACCCGGATGCCCTTCCTGACACAACTCAGTAGAGTTTGGAGAAGGCTGCTCACAGGTGTTGGTGTTCCCACAGGGTCCTCCATCCAAGTACTAATCAGGAATTACTATGTGCTGTTTCTAAAATCTGATTGGATCTGGGCCCGTTTTCATAAAACAGTCTAATCTTTTAGTTTACTAAGCTTACTTATTCGACTAATGTTAGTCGACCAACATTAGCCATCTAATCACCATTTCACATAGACGGCTAAATTTGTAGATTAGCCGTCTAACGTTTGTCGATGATTTTCATGGGCATAAGCGGCCTTGTGAGTGCTGTTGCCAAGAAACGCCTCCAATGCGTGAGAGTTTTGTTTACTTCCAGGTTGGTTATCTGCTACAACCATTGCCATGGTAGACCCTGGCTTTTGCACTTGTTGAGTCTGGATAATCTTTTTTGTCCTTGGTCTGAAGTACACAGCATCCATTTCTGTGAAAAAACACTTGCATTACAGATTCTTTTGACCACAATACACATTTCCACTGTGTGATGCAAATCCCTTTGCTCCTCAGAAGGCTCAGCCTTTCATGCTTTTGTACGAAGTCATGATTCCAATCACCCAATGACATCACCTGTTTTATTAGTATTATTATTTTTCCTTAATTTCTTGCCCTAAATTGCCCCATCCCAACTTTTTTTTTCTTCTAATGTGTTGCAGGCCTTACATCCAGGAAGTAACGTTTACCACACTGTCATATATGTTATGTATACAAGGTCTGTTAGAAACGTATCGGACCTTTTTATTTTTTTCAAAAACTTGATGGATTTGAATCACGAGTGCTTGCGTGAGCCAACCTTGAACCTTCGTGTGCATGCCTGAATTTTTTCACGCCTGTGGATTGCGTCATTTGCTTGTAAGCAGCCTTTGTGTGAGGATGGGTGGAGTCTCTTGTCATTTTTTCTTTGAAAGGAAATGGCGGAACAACTGGAGCAGCGCGACTGCATCAAATTTTGCCAGAAACTGGGCAACAGCCAGGTGGAAACCATTTGGATTATTCAGATGGCTTTCGGTGATGATCCTATGGGCATCACACAGATTAAGGAGCGGTACAACCGGTTTAAAGACGGACGCACAATGGTGGAGAGCGCGTCGCGCTCCAGTCGGCCATCAACATGCTGAAATGACCAGATCATTTCCAAAGTGAACTCTGTGGTGATGTGGGACTGTCATGTGACTATCCGAGAAATTGTGGAAGAGGTGGACATCAGCACTTTTTCGGCACATTCCACTGTGACAGAAGATTTTGCCATGAAAAGAGTTGCAGCGAAATTCATGCTGATAGCTTTGGCACGAAGCTGATGTCGGAACAAAAGCACCACCGTGTTGAAGTCTCACAGGACATGTTGTGACATGCCCACCTCTTCCACAATTTCTCGGATAGTCACACGACTGAAAAGCCACCAAAAGCCGTCTGAATCGTCCGAATGGTGGTCAGGCTGCTGCCATTCAAGGCGCCCATTACACACCTTGCTTAGTGGTTTTCCGGTCAGGCTGGGATTCGAACCGAGGATCCTCTGGTCTCAAGCCCAAGACCATCACCTCCCCTAGTAAGTTCAATAACAGTGCATAATATAATGGTAAATACGAGGTCTGTTAGAAAAGTATCATACCTTTTTATTTTTTTCAAAAACTATATGGATTTGATTTATATGTTTTTACGTCAGCCAAGCTGCCTGTCTCTAACAGTTTCTGAAAAAATTCTGATGGAAAAAAGCCCAAATCATTCCGCCATTTCCTCGCAATGAAACAACGACGAGAGGGGTGGACCAGTGCTCACTCAAAGCCTGCCCACAGGTGAATGACGCAACCGACAGGCGTGGAAAAACTCACGCATGCGCATGAAGGTTCAAGCTTGGCTGACGTAAAAACATATGAATCAAATCCATATAGTTTTTGAAAAAAATAAAAAGGTACGATACTTTTCTGACAGACCTCGTACATTAAAAATACACCAATGACACGAAAGTGAAAACACTTACTTCCATTGTGGTCCATTTAAAAAAATCAAATAACATAATAGAAGTAATAATAAAATAAAATCATAATAATGATAATAATATCATCATAATATAATCATATTTTCAGTTTCTTCCAGTAATTTAAATAATAAAATATACTCCAGTGGGATCAAAGACAGGTTTATTGCAAGTAACTATCAATAAACACTGCAGGAAAAATAAAAGTGCCTTTTTTTTCTATCACAGATTTTATGATATTTGTTCTAAGCAAAGTAAACTATGTAACTGGTTCAAAATATCCAGTTGATGGAGAATGTGGCTCCTTTTTTTTTTTTAAATGTGTGGTTGATATAAAGTATCTTTCCACTCAAACAGCTCTGTTACTTCACTGTAAATTAACAATTAATGGCACAATGTTTGACCTCCCATACCGATGTGAACAATAACATGTTTGTTCTACGTCCCACCAACAGATGGCTCTTTAGAATGACTCTCACTTTGTGACCTGCGGCTGGAAGAGTTTTATTCAGTGACAAGGACAGCCCTGTTTAAGGGCTGCACTATTTATTCAGCCTGCGTGCATATTTATCAGCTTTTTCCGGGAGGGATTTAATCTAAATCACTGCAAGGTTATCCCTCTGAAATCCATTAAGTTAGTAATGCCTCTTTGTGGAGGGGAAAAACTTTGTGAACAAAACATTACAAAACATTACAATTTACAACCATGAGAAGGATTTTGTGCAGTGGCGGTGCCAAGACGGGGCTTGGGGGAGCTTAAGCCCACCCAATAATAAGCCAAGCCCCCCCCAGCCCCCCTAATAATTCTGCCAATAATGTGAATAGCGACTGACATATTTGTGAATCTCAACTGCAGTTTTGCGCTGAGAATGTCTCAATATTGTGTAACTGAGCAAAGTGATGAATGTGTGTGTTTGGTGATCCACCAATGCTGAATCACCCTTCACAAACAGGATTTTCAGTTTTGCAAATAAACATTTTTTTGTAAAAACCCACACACAAGTTACAAATCAGAAATTTGTGTTTGTGGATCACAAAGCACGTGTAGAAATCAAAGGATATTTGTGAATCACCCTCTGTGCATTTGCAAGTATTAATGAGACAAATTTAACTCCATACTCCAAAAATTTAGGTTTCCTAAATATTTATTACGGCCACTCTTAAAACTTCACTTATCTTTATTTATACCTATGTGCAAGTTTATTGAACTTGCAGTCATTCTAAATGATGTGTGTGTGCACTGATACGACATTTTAGAGGCGCACGGGTGACTAAAACATATACCTTGGTATTTATAAAGCAAATTACTATATATTGTTCATTTCGACAACATTTTGTGGAGCCCCTCCGACTTTTAACCCAGCCCCCCTCAGCACCCCCAACAAAAATTTCCTGGCACCACCACTGATTTTGTGTAAAGTAAGACACTGTGGAGAAACACGCTCACCTTTTAGGCTATGTGTGTCACATTTTGCAGCATTTTGATGGACGTTCAATTGTTGTTTTATTTCCACTTCACGTGGAGTCAAGCCCATAAATATTTGGACATTGATGCTGTTTTTGGAATGTTGCCTCTGCACACCACCGGAATGGGGTTGGAATGAACCAATTCAGGTGTGATTGTAAGTAGACAACTTTAATTCAAGATCTTTTAACAAAAATATCATATTACACATTTAGGAATTGCAGTCTTTTTTATCTCTGAAAACCTTTGAAAATAATTTTTCAGAAGTTTAGTCCCTAAAAAAAATTTAGGGACTAAATTTTCAGAGGCCATAGTATTTGGAAATGTATTAATTAATTTTTGATTTCATCTAATGCAAATCCAGTTGTCTTTAGACAAGTCAGAGGATGAAAACATGAACAGTTCCAAGTCTCTGAATATGTCTTGGACGTCATTTAAATCAGGCATTAAGAAATAGGTGGTAAATCTGTATGGAGTAGGCATTTACCAAAAACTGAGGGAGCATGCAAGGAGATGAGTGAAGGAAGCCACCAAGGAAGCCATGACAACTTTGAAGGACAGCCTGAAGCACAGTTGTGGCACAAGCTTCTGTGATTGAAGAAAATATGTAAAGTAGAGCTTTTGTTTGTCACAGGTTCATGGTGGATTGGAACAGATCTAATCTAGGCTAAAGTCTACATATGTTTGCTGGCAAACTGTAATTGAAATTTCCTGTCTTCTTTATGAGGAAAAGTCTTCTCTGGGCCACCATTAAGCTGTATAACTCATTATACAACAGACAGTTTCTCCAGTCACGGCCACAGAAACCTGTAACTACATGAAGAAATTTGTATTATTTAAGGTTTCTTATTGTTTGTGTTGTGAAAGTGTAGGAACACGGACCCACAACAGGGGGCGCAAATGAACGGACAATGGAGAAGGTAAATAACAAGGTTTTACTGTTGTGGAACGTGCACAACCAATACAACAATTGACAATTGGGGTTAAGCCGAATTCCACTGGTGTCGTGTGGGCAGGCTCGAAGGTAGGAGACGTCCGTCCAAGTCGAACCGGAACCACCCAGATTTCCTCTGCCACCGAACCCTGGAAGTACTGGAACCGCCAAGTCCCGAATTCCCAGGTGGCCACTGCCTCCGCTCGTCGGATCCGGTACTGCTGGCAAGAGAACAAACACACAGGTGTGGATGCGGCTGCACCCAGTAAGGGGAGAAGCCGTCTCCACCTCACGTCACAATACTGCAGGAAGGTGAGTACTTATCTTTGAGTAGACAGCTGTCCTGCAATGCTCAACAAGAAAGGCAATATAATATAGCAGAGAATTGTACCTCTATCTTAAGGCGATATCTCGGCACTGAGGTGGAGACGCCGTCCTGATGATATACCTCCGTGCTGAGTGGAGTCAGCTGTGTCCAGTAATGGGTGACAGCTGTCACCCTGACTGCTCTCGTAAGGCGGCAGCGCCCTCTGGTGCCTGGAGCCCGCACTCCAGGCAGGGCGCCCTCTGGTGGTGGTGGGCCAGCAGTACCTCCTCTTCAGCGGCCCACACAACAGGACCCCCCCCTCAACGGGCGCCTCCTGGCGCACGACCGGGCTTGTCCGGATGGCGACGGTAGAAGTCGGCCAGGAGGGCCGGGTCCAGGATGAAGCCCTTCTTCACCCAGGAGCGTTCTTCGGGGCCATACCCCTCCCAGTCCACCAGGTACTGAAAACCCCGGCCCATTCGACGGACGTCGAGGAGCCGGCGCACGGTCCAAGCCGGTTCCCCGTCGATGATCCGGGCAGGAGGTGGTGCCGGACCCGGGGTGCAGAGGGGTGAGGTGTGATGGGGTTTTATCCGGGAGACGTGAAACACTGGATGAATCCGCAGCGAGGCCGGAAGCTGGAGCCTCACTGCGGCGGGATTGATGACTTTGAGGACTTTGAAGGGACCGATGTACCGTTCTTGGAGTTTGGGGGAGTCCACTTTAAGGGGAATGTCCTTGGTGGACAACCACACTTCCTGCCCAGGACGATACTTGGGGGCCGGGGCCCGCCGCCGGTCTGCATGTTTCTTCGCCCTCGTCCGGGACTTCAACAAAGCAGAGCGGGCGGCACGCCACACCCGACGGCACTTCCGTAGGTGGGCGTGGACCGAGGGCACACCGACCTCTCCCTTGACCACCGGAAACAAGGGGGGCTGATACCCCAAGCACACCTCAAACGGGGAGAGGCCGGTGGCTGATGACACTTGGCTGTTGTGGGCGTACTCGATCCAGGCCAGGTGGGTACTCCAGGCCGTCGGGTGCGCGGCTGTCACACAGCGTAGTGTCTGCTCCAATTCTTGGTTGGCCCGCTCTGCTTGCCCGTTGGTCTGGGGGTGATACCCGGATGAAAGGCTGACCGTGGCCCCCAGTTCCCGGCAGAAGCTCCTCCAAACGTGTGAGGTAAACTGGGGACCGCGATCGGAGACGATGTCTGATGGTATTCCATGCAGACGGACGACGTGGTGGACCAGGAGGTCCGCTGTCTCCTGGGCCGTTGGGAGCTTCGGGAGGGCCACGAAGTGGGCCGCCTTGGAGAAACGGTCCACTATCGTGAAGACGACGGTGTTTCCCTGGGACGGCGGGAGACCCGTGACAAAGTCCAGGCCGATGTGGGACCAGGGGCGATGAGGCACGGGCAGTGGCTGTAGCTGCCCTGAGGTCTTTCTGTGGTCGGCCTTGCCCCTGGCGCAGGTGGTACAGGCCTGGACGTAGTCCCAGACGTCGGCCTCCAGGGATGCCCACCAGAAGCATTGCCGGACGACTGTCACGGTCCTTCGCACCCCAGGGTGACAGGAGAGCTTAGAACCGTGACAGAAGTCCAGGACTGCAGCTCTAGCTTCTGGTGGGACGTATAGTCTGTTCTTTGGTCCGTTTCCGGGGTCCGGGTCACGGGTCAGGGCCTCCCGGACGGTCTTCTCCACGTCCCAGGTGAGGGCGGCCACGATAGCGGACTCCGGGATGATGGGATCCGGGGGATCCGACGGTTCCGTTTTGACTTCGTCTTCGTGCACCCGGGACAATGCATCCGATCTTTGATTCTTGGTCCCGGGACGGTAGGTAATCCGGAAGTCAAAACGGCCAAAGAACAGTGACCAGCGGGCTTGCCTGGGGTTCAGCCGCTTGGAGGTCCTGATGTACTCCAGGTTCCGATGGTCAGTGAAAACCATGAATGGCACGGCTGTTCCCTCCAACAGATGTCTCAACTCTTCGAGGGCCTCTTTCACAGCAAGGAGTTCCCGATTGCCGACGTCATAGTTCCGTTCAGCGGGGGTCAACCTGCGGGAAAAATAGGCACACGGGTGAAGGACCTTATCGGTCTTCCCGCTCTGGGAGAGCACCGCTCCTATCCCTGAGTCCGAGGCATCCACTTCAACCACTAACTGGCGGCTAGGATCGGGCTGCACCAGAACTGGTGCAGACGAAAAGCGCCGTTTCAACTCCTTGAACGCGGCTTCGCACCGATCCGACCAGGTGAAGGGGACTTTTGGAGAGGTCAGGGCTGTCAGGGGGCTAACTACCTGACTGTAGCCCTTAATGAACCTCCTGTAGAATTTAGCAAAGCCGAGGAACTGTTGCAGCTTCCTACGGCTTGTGGGTTGGGGCCAATCTCTCACCGCCGCAACCTTGGCCGGATCAGGGGCGACGGAGTTGGAGGAGATGATAAACCCCAGGAAGGACAAAGAAGTGAGGTGGAATTCACACTTCTCGCCCTTCACAAACAGGCGGTTCTCCAACAACCGCTGCAGGACCTGACGGACATGCCGGACATGAGTCTCAGGATCCGGGGAAAAGATGAGTATATCGTCCAGATACACGAAGACGAACCGGTGCAGGAAGTCCCGCAAGACATCGTTTACCAACGCTTGGAAAGTCGCGGGAGCATTAGTGAGACCGAACGGCATGACCAGGTACTCAAAATGACCTAACGGGGTGTTAAATGCCGTCTTCCATTCGTCTCCCTTCCGGATCCGAACCAAATGATACGCATTCCTAAGATCAAGCTTGGTGAAGATTCTGGCTCCATGCAAGGGGGTGAACACCGAATCCAACAAGGGTAACGGGTATCGGTTGCGAACCGTGATTTCGTTCAACCCCCTGTAATCAATGCATGGACGAAGCCCGCCATCTTTTTTACCCACAAAAAAGAAACCAGCACCCATCGGAGAGGTGGAATTCCGGATCAACCCGGCAGCTAATGAGTCCCGGATGTAGGTCTCCATTGATTCGCGTTCCGGCCGTGAGAGGTTGTACAGCCTACTGGACGGGAACTCACTGCCTGGAACCAAATCAATGGCACAATCATACGGGCGGTGGGGAGGAAGCGTGAGAGCCAGATCCTTGCTGAACACGTCCGCGAGGTCATGGTACTCCGCCGGCACCGCCTTCAGATTGGGCGGGACTCGGACCTCCTCCTTAGCGTGGGAGCCGGGAGGAACCGAGGAACCTAGACACTCCCGATGGCAGGTCTCGCTCCACTGTACCACTACCCCGGACGGCCAATCGATCCGGGGATTGTGCTTTAGCATCCAGGGAAAACCCAGAACCACACGGGAGGTGGCCTGAGTCACAAAGAACTCGATCACCTCCCGGTGGTTACCTGACACCACCAGAGTTACAGGTGGTGTCTTATGCGTGATCGGAGGGAGTAGGGAGCCATCTAGTGCCCGAACCTGTACGGGTGAGGTAAGAGCCACCAGAGGGAGCCCTATCTCCCTAGCCCATCTGCTATCCAACAGATTCCCCTCAGAGCCCGTGTCCACCAGTGCTGGGGCCTTCAGGGTAGAATCCTCATACAGGATCGTGACCGGGAGTCGTGTGGCAATGTGGGTGTGTCCCACGTGAATGTCTCGACCCACCCCTAGCCCAGTCTCTAGGGGCGGGCGTTTGGCGTTTGACCGCTCGGGGCAGTCTCTCACATGGTGCTCTATTGAACCACAAACAAGACACGCTCCGTGGGTCCATCTCCTCTGTGCATCTGGTGCCCTAAATGTTGCCCTACTCGTGTCCCTAGCTTCGTCAGTAGGGGGAGCTGTGACCCCACGGAGCGCAGGGGCTGTGGAGCGTGGGGAAGGCGGAGCTTGGTCGGAACCGGAAGGGAGAGGGATGACGCGTGCCTGGCCACGCCCTTCGCCTCGTTCCCGACGGCGTTCTTCTAGCCGGTTGTCGAGTCGTATGACTAGATCGATGAGCCCATCTAAGTCCCGCGGTTCGTCCTTCGCCACCAGGTGCTCTTTTAGGACCAGTGACAGTCCGTTTACAAAGGCGGCGCGGAGGGCAGTGCTATTCCAGCCGGATCTCACCGCCGCGATGCGGAAGGCGACTGCATAGGCAGCTGCGCTCCGACGCCCCTGTCTCATTGACAGCAGCACGGTTGAAGCGGTCTCTCCTCTGTTGGGGTGATCGAACACCGTTCTGAGCTCCCGCACAAACCCATCGTATGCATGAAGGAGCCGTGAGTTCTGCTCCCAGAGCGCTGTAGCCCAAGCGCGTGCCTCCCCACGAAGCAGGTTTATTACATAAGCTACTTTGCTAGCGTCAGTCGCGTACATCACGGGACGCTGTGCGAAGACGAGCGAACACTGCATCAAGAAATCCGCGCACGTCTCCACACAGCCTCCGTACGGTTCTGGAGGGCTTATGTATGCTTCTGGGGACGGAGGGAGGGGCCGTTGAATGACCAGTGGAACGTCACTATCACGCGCAGGATCCACGGGAGGGAGAGCCGCAGCGGCGCCCGAAGGGCGCGCTTCCACTTGTGCGGCGAGAGCCTCCACCCTGCAGTTTAGGAGAACATTCTGCTCGGTCATTAAATCCATCCGAGTGGTGAAAGCGGTGAGGATCCGCTGCAACTCACCGATTACCCCTCCCGAAGACGCCGACGCGCCCTGTTCTTCCATTGGCCGTTCAACAGCCGGTTGACGCCCCTCGGGATCCATGACGCTGGCCGAGATATCCTGTTGTGAAAGTGTAGGAACACGGACCCACAACAGGGGGCGCAAATGAACGGACAATGGAGAAGGTAAATAACAAGGTTTTACTGTTGTGGAACGTGCACAACCAATACAACAATTGACAATTGGGGTTAAGCCGAATTCCACTGGTGTCGTGTGGGCAGGCTCGAAGGTAGGAGACGTCCGTCCAAGTCGAACCGGAACCACCCAGATTTCCTCTGCCACCGAACCCTGGAAGTACTGGAACCGCCAAGTCCCGAATTCCCAGGTGGCCACTGCCTCCGCTCGTCGGATCCGGTACTGCTGGCAAGAGAACAAACACACAGGTGTGGATGCGGCTGCACCCAGTAACACAGAGAGGGGAGAAGCCGTCTCCACCTCACGTCACAATACTGCAGGAAGGTGAGTACTTATCTTTGAGTAGACAGCTGTCCTGCAATGCTCAACAAGAAAGGCAATATAATATAGCAGAGAATTGTACCTCTATCTTAAGGCGATATCTCGGCACTGAGGTGGAGACGCCGTCCTGATGATATACCTCCGTGCTGAGTGGAGTCAGCTGTGTCCAGTAATGGGTGACAGCTGTCACCCTGACTGCTCTCGTAAGGCGGCAGCGCCCTCTGGTGCCTGGAGCCCGCACTCCAGGCAGGGCGCCCTCTGGTGGTGGTGGGCCAGCAGTACCTCCTCTTCAGCGGCCCACACAACAGTTTGTTTGTTTGTTTGTTTTAAATCCTTGCTGCTGCCACAACATCCAGAGACTTCAGCATCTCAGGACAAATCTTGTCTGGCAACTTTGCACCTAAGAGGGTTTTTTTTTTACTACCTCAGTGAATTCCATTGCACTCAAAAAATTGGATGAACTCAATTATGTGCAGGATTTCCATCTAATAAATATATGTAGCACCAGCTCAAAAAAGCACATCAGATGGAACACATTAGATGGAAATCCAATCCAATGAGTCTGTTTTTTGACCCTTGGATCAGCATCTTATCATGGTGGAGGGGTTTGTGTGCTCCAGTGATCCTGGGAGCTGTGTTGCCTGGAGCATTAGGTCCTGATAGGGTCACCCTTGGCCAGTTGGTCCCAGGTGAGGAGACAGACAACGTGTGATCCAACTGACCCTTTATGAAAGACACAAAGTGCCAGGTCTACAACCATTGGATTCAGCCCAAAAAAACAATGCGGTGTCACCTCCATGTGGGCTCATTGCCCATAGGGAGTCTATAAAAGGTCTGGTTTGTGGCCACTGGGCAGGGGCACTGACTGACATTCATTGCAAGCTCAGTGTATCTTATAAGCCACACAGATATGTTGAGATATACAAAGACAGAAAGAAGTGTCTGCTTGTGCTACATTCACACAAAATCTTTTTTCTGCAGGGTTATATGGACTTGTAACTGTGTTTTTTGAGTTTAAGACTCAACAGACCAATCACACAGACGAACACATTCACGAGAACCAAAAGAGCTTTAATTCACCTTTTGAATGGGAACGCAGTCATGACAGATCTCTGGCCATCTGACAGCTTGTCCGTGGAACAGGACCAAAGTCACTTAAAACTCCTTTGGGAGGTCAGTATTGATAGCACACACAGTCATACACTTACTGCGTGCTCAAGAGTGTGTTTCAGCGCTGACAGCAGATCTGTCCAGTTATGTGACAAGAGGCCTTGACACTAAACAAACTCTGTCCAAATTAAACTCTTGCTAAAATCAATGTGATTTTCCTCCGTGCAGTCTGTTGCTGTTAAGTGTTGTGTACAGTACCAAAGGGGCAGTCCCTGAACCAAATGTACACAAAAAAAAATCACCCCAAGGCCACAGTACAAAATCTGTTAACACTATGACACTGATGGAAAGAACTGCTAATGGACTGACATAATGGAAACCAGAAAACTTCCTTTTAAAAGCTGTTAAGTGTTTTTTTTTAGATCAATATGTAATAGGGAATAAAGGACCTTTACTTTTAGCACAGCATTTGTCAAACACATAAAATGCTCTATTTATATATATATATATATATATATATATATATATATATATATATACTCAACAAAAATATAAACGCAACACTTTTGGTTTTGCTCCCATTTTGTATGAGATGAACTCAAAGATCTAAAACTTTTTCCACATACACAATATCACCATTTCCCTCAAATATTGTTCACAAACCAGTCTAAATCTGTGATAGTGAGCACTTCTCCTTTGCTGAGATAATCCATCCCACCTCACAGGTGTGCCATACCAAGATGCTGATTAGACACCATGATTACTGCACAGGTGTGCCTTAGACTGCCCACAATAAAAGGCCACTCTGAAAGGTGCACTTTTATCACACAGCACAATGCCACAGATGTCGCAAGATTTGAGGGAGCGTGCAGTTGGCATGCTGACAGCAGGAATGTCAACCAGAGCTGTTGCTCGTGTATTGAATGTTCATTTCTCTACCATAAGCCGTCTCCAAAGGCGTTTCAGAGAATTTGGCAGTACATCCAACCAGCCTCACAACCGCAGACCACGTGTAACCACACCAGCCCAGGACCTCCACATCCAGCATGTTCACCTCCAAGATCGTCTGAGACCAGCCACTCGGGCAGCTGCTGAAACAATCGGTTTGCATAACCAAAGAATTTCTGCACAAACTGTCAGAAACCGTCTCAGGGAAGCTCATCTGCATGCTCGTCGTCCTCATCAGGGTCTCGACCTGACTCCAGTTCGTCGTCGTAACCGACTTGAGTGGGCAAATGCTCACATTCGCTGGCGTTTGGCACGTTGGAGAGGTGTTCTCTTCACGGATGATGCGAAGGAGATGTGTTGCACTGCATGAGGCAAATGGTGGTCACACCAGATACTGACTGGTATCCCCCCCCCCAATAAAACAAAACTGCACCTTTCAGAGTGGCCTTTTATTGTGGGCAGTCTAAGGCACACCTGTGCACTAATCATGGTGTCTAATCAGCATCTTGATATGGCACACCTGTGAGGTGGGATGGATTATCTCAGTAAAGGAGAAGTGCTCACTATCACAGATTTAGACTGGTTTGTCAACAATATTTGAGGGAAATGGTGATATTGTGTATGTGGAAAAAGTTTTAGATCTTTGAGTTCAGCTCATACAAAATGGGAGCAAAACCAAAAGTGTTGCGTTTATATTTTTGTTGAGTGAGTTTCCAGGGATACACATCGAAAACAATGGGGCTCGAGGCCTCCAAAGAGTTTCTTCTGTCAGTTTGTGAAGATTAAAGATTAAAGGTACTCCTGATCAACTATTACTTTGTTACTTTTGGAACAAAAATAGACTTCAAATGAGTCCGCACAGGGCAGCATGGTGGCTTAGAGGTTAGCACTGTTGCCTCACAGCGAGAAGGTCCCACGTTGGTGTCCGTCCTGATCCTTTCTGTGTGGAGTTTGCATGTTCTACCTGTGTTTAGTTGGGTTCTTATAGATGCTCCTGCTTCTTCCCACTTCAAAAGACGTGTAGGTGAGGTGAATTGGAGACTAAATTGACCATGAGTGAATATCTTTGTCTATATGTGTCAGCCCTGCAACAGACTGGCAGCTTGTCGACGATGTACCCCACCTCTCGCCTAGTGGCCACTGGGACATGCTCCAGCCCCTCCATGACCCTGGAATAATCACATTCAGCTGAAGCATGGATGGTTGAATCCTCACAGCATATCTGTTCATTTGTGGTCATTACTGTAACACTGTTGTATATTTCACCAGATAGCCAATGTGTCAACAGATGAAGTCAACAAGGAGAGCAGCAGAACAATATTAGGTGATGAAAACCTGTTACTTTTATACAGGAAGAGGAGAAAGCCAATTTGTGTGCATCAACATAAGAAAAGGTCATAAAACATGGCATGCAGTGAATGATCAAACCTTGGGATTACAATTCCAAATCAGAAAAAGTTGGGATGATATGGAAAATGCCAGTTTAAAAAAAAAACCTGCGGTGATCCTTACATTTACTTTGCTTTCATTGCAAACAGTATGAACCCAAGATATTTCATGTTTTTTGTGGTCAAATTCATTTAATTTGTTAATATACATCCATTTATGCATTTAGTGCAGCAGATAACAGAATATTTACAAAAGACTCCTGCAAATGGTGATAGAAGCACCAAATTCAGCACAAATACTCCTTAGATATTGCTCTTTTGAAAAAACTGATGGACCACTTAAATTTTCAATCGGCAGTCGGGTAGGGGTCAACTGAACAATTACACAGGGGTCAAAATTTAACAATGCTCCAATCATATTGGAGCATTGTTAAATTTACATTGTTAATTGTAAACTTGCATTGTGCTATACCACATTATTTATCTGATCATAAATATTGCAAAAAGGTATAGTTTGGACTATCTATAACTTAATGTTATGGAGTTATGGGGTAAAAACAGCAAGAATAGTGACAAAGGTCAGTTTCAGTTTGTACAGGGATCAAATATTACAGTTGCTTCAATTTTGGTAAAACGTGATGAAAATTATTGATTAATAGGGTTTTAAAAAGGAATAATTTACACCTTGTGTCAAGCTTAGTTATCACATTACTGGGTAGCATATGTCACATGTCACAGAATCCAATGGACATCGACATTGTTTGACCTTTACTTTGCAGACCAAACACTCAACACAGTCAAAACTATTCCATTTATAATTCCATTAGCTCAGCCAATAATTTGTAGCTCTTTTGACCAAAATTGGAAAACCTTTAACTTTTCACCCCTGTAAAAACTGAAATTGACCTTTGTTGCCATGTTGCTGTTTTAACCCCATAACTCCATAACATGACAAAGTTGCATTATACAGAATATTTCCAACGGCAACCAAAGAAGCCTATAACTGCATCACAGTTGTCTGGCTGCCTTGATGGCTTCCCTCACTAGTCCCTTTCCAGCATGTTCACACAGTTTTTGATAACTACTTACTTGTCACAGATTTACTGTGCAGTACCATACTGTTGGTATTTCTTAATGACTGATGTAAATGAAGTCCAAGACATATTCAGTGACTTGGAAATGTTAATGTATCCATCCCCTGACTTGCCTCAAGAAAAGGTAAGTGACAAGGTAAGTAGAAATCCTTATATTTAGAATAAATGGTCCCTGTCCCAATTTTTTTATGTGTTGTAGGCCTGAAAATTAGGAATGGATGTATATTAACTAATTAAATGAAGTTGACCACAAATAGCATGAAAAATATCTTAGAAACTTACTGTCTGCAATGAAATAGAAGTCAAAGTAAATGTAATCACTGCAAGTTCTTTTTTTAATTCACATTTTCCATGTGTTCCAACTTCTTCTGATTTGGGGGTGTAATATTGAACTAAAATTTATTCAAAACTAAAGATATATGCAAAAACAAAATTCCAATGACAAACATGAATGGGAGATGAGAAGATCTTTCTTTATCAGAGCATCCCAAAACAAGAGATAAAGCTTGATTAGAAAAAAAGCATTGCATAATATCAGTGATGCCGGTCTAATCTGACCACTTTTTTTAGTAACGAGTAATCTAACGCGTTTATCTTTCCAAATCAGTAATCAGATTAAAGTTACTTCTCCATGTCACTGTGCGTTACTATTATTTTTCATTGTGGGTCGATAGCAGCATTAAACTTGGTCTGTGGGCAGGAGGTCGGGGTTCGACTGAACTGCTCACTTTCAGTGAGCTGTGAGCTTTTCATCCGCGGTTTCTTGCAGCTGCTCGACTCGTCCTCACCTCTTAAAGCGCGGTGATCAGCACACCTGCACTGAGCTTTACAAAGACATTTTTATACTTTTTCTCCTCCTTTATTTAGAATTCTGAGCTGAGCTGCTCCGTATCGTCTCGTTAAAAACAGCTGATCCTCCGCGACGCGTCAACAACTAACACTATTTTCCATTCAAATACACCTAAACTCTCTTTCTGAGGACCACATGATGTGAAAACGCAATAAAACTTTCTTACCTGTAAATCTGGTCCTGTTTTCTGCATAAATAAATGTTATCCATTCTTTGTGCTCAAACGCCAAAGCAGGGGCGAATCCAGATGAAATGGGGGCGTGGGGCAAGGATGTGCCCCCCCACAACACCCCTAGATTAAAGGTCCAGTTTTGAAGCCGTTTTGCACTACAACTACTAATATTGCTTAAAATAATAATAATTTCGACAAGTAAAATGTTTAGAGAGTTAGAATTTAATAGTTACATTTCTAAACAATGTAGGTTTGAAATTGCAAGTTTTACTGTTACAGTGCTGTCAACAGTTAAATATGAGGTCAAGAAAGAGGTCTTTATTTTACTTTTTATAAAACAAGTATTTATTTTCATTGAAGTCAAGAAAGGGTGACTATAAAGTGAGTTGTTGTCGGCAGCTGTGGAAAGTAACTAAAAAAGTAACTAGTAATCTAACTTAGTTACTTTTACAATTGAGTAATCAGTAAAGTAACTAAGTTACTTTTTCAAGGAGTAATCAGTAATCAGTAATTGGATTACTTTTTCAAAGTAACTGTGGCAACACTGCATAATATGTATATGTCGCACACAGGAACGAGCGAAGGTCTTCAGCATCTCATGATGTCACTGAGGTCCTTCAGACTGTTTTTTGAGGAAATGCTTCAGGGGAGCATTAGCGTGGCTAAAACCTTTCAGCATCTCCCCCTAAATATAAATAATACTCAGTAAATATTACTCAGTTTTATTGCCAGTTTTCTTCAGACAAGCCCAGGGGATGGAAACACGAACATTTCCAAGTCACTGAATATGTCTAGGACTTTATTTACATCAATTATGAAGAAATACAAAAGTTTATTTCACCAAAACATCAAATCTAGGCTTTCATCTCAGATGTACATTCTGGCAAATTGTAGCTGAACTATCGGGTCTTCTTTTTAAGAAAATCCTCCTCTACACCACTTCATCAGGAAGCTGGATTTTAGATTTTTAATTAATTTATATCAAGTTTGCTTTTAATTTGAGTTTAAGGAAGATAACTTTAAATTTATTTATCTAAAGTTGTGTAACTGGTGTGTCACTCAGACAGCAAAATAAAGAGGTTATTTAATCAATAGCTGCCTAATGATTTAAAAAGTCACTGGAGACACACGCATATGTAAGACAACCTGAATTACAGGAGAAATGCTGTTTTTTACAACCTGGACCTCATTTCTGACATAAAATACAGCCATTTTCTCAACAATATAACTTTGATGTCATTATTAGTCCATGGTTCAAATGAAGTGTTCAGTTCAAATATGAGGCAAACATTTTTCTTCTTCTACTAACTACTGGACAGCAGGAACCTGATTTCAGAATGCAGCTCTTTTCAAACAGACGTGCAGTGTCGTGACATGTCAATCATCTTTGTCCATACAGATTTCAGGGGAGTCCAGTACCACCCTGGCCTCTGCTCTAGCTCCACACATGCCAGGAAGTGCTTTACATTTCCTGTTTCACTGTGGATGCAAAATTTAGCACTTCCTCTTTCAGTGTGAACTTGCCACTGAGTTCCTGCGAGATTCCACAGGATCTTGTCTGTCAATCCAGAAAGTGTCGACCCAGGGGGTGTTTGACATTTGACATTTCCTGTTCCATTGTGGACTCAAAATTTGCCACTTCCTGTTTGGGACTCCCTGTACCAGTGAGATACAGGGAAGCTCGTGATATAAATAAGCAAAACTTTTGTCATTGGGCTCAGACTGTGCGCTCGCTCTCTCTCTCTCTCTCTCTCTCTCTCTCTCTCTCTCTCTCTCTCTCTCTCTCTCTCTCTCCCTCCCTCTCTCTCTCTCTCTCCCCCCTCCCTGTTTTGGCACTGGAGCTGATTATTGGACACACCTGTGGCAGCTGCAACCAATCACTCCTCACAGTATTTCAACCCCGACTCTTTACTCCATCCTCACCAGATCCGTGCATTCCTCTTTGTGTTAACTTGGCCTAAGAACTGTGTCACCAGCATTATTTTCAGTCAGTGTTTCTGTGTTTTGTTGTAACTGTGTAACTCCTTTTTTTTTTAACCCAGTGGCCAAAATATGGCCATCGGTTATTGCGTCTATCCATCTGTCTGTCAGTCTGTGCTCAATATAAGTCCATTCCAATTAGTGCCAGGGTCTTCAAATTCGCAGGGAGCATTCTTGGGAGACAGACCTTGGACAAGTTCAAAGATGACTAACATTGACCTATATTCTAAGGGGTGAAAAGTTCATATGGTTGAGGGTATTTTAGCATTGCGTTATTTTTTAGTTTACATTCAACAGCAGCTCCACCTGGCCCTGGCTCCTGTGTTCATGACCTTCCTTCAGACCACTGGTGGTTCCTCCTTCCATGCCTCCACATCTACTCCCATGAACACCAGCAAAATTCTGTCAATAAATTTTTTTGCATTTTAATCCACTGTCTCTTGCGCTTGAGTCCACCTCCCTGGTTCTCATTAAATACATTAATAGTAGAGAGATTTTTTTTTCTCATGTAGAAAAATCTCTCACACATCTCCTTGTGTCTGTATGTCTTAGGCCATTTGTTAAATCTACTCAGATTCTGTTTACTTGTGCTTTCTTGTTGCTGACCAGTGTTTTGTTCCAGTGCTCCAGCATCTTCGTTGCCTGTCCATTGGAGTTTGTCATTTTGTGTGCTGAACACTACCTGACTAATCCCTCACAGATACCTTCTCCCCACGGATGGCACTCCCATGTTTTCAGTCTTGTTCTGTTTGAACTTTGGAACGATGCAACTCCTTACCAACATCCACATTATCACGTCTATTCATAACCTTCCCATATTCATATATATATATATATACATTCAATTTTTTTATGTACAGATAGATAGATAGATAGATAGATAGATAGATAGATAGATAGATAGATAGATAGATAGATAGATAGATAGATAGATAGATAGATAGATAGATAGATAGATAGATAGATAGATAGATAGATAGATAGATAGATAGATAGATAGATAGATAGATAGATAGATAGATAGATAGATAGATAGATAGATACACACATGCAGTAACTGTAAATCCAGCATTTTTCTAAGATCAGTTATCATCCTGGCTTCCTTGATGCTTGGGTGTGGTCTGTAATGTGCCTGCTTTTTCCTCTCTCGCTCCTCACTGCCCTTGTTGGTGTCTTTGTCATGGGCACCATCTTTATCTGTGCATGTTGTTGCTATTTTGCCTAACCCCCTTAATATTTAGAATAAGGAGCTGGAAATTACTGCTGGAAAGGTAAAAATTATAGAAGGCAATGCTAAAGTTCCCTCGGCTGTATGAGCATAAAAATGGGAACCGCAACATATAGTTTCACTTGGCCAGCTGATGCAGTAGTGCCAATATACTGCCCTGGTGGACAACATCCAATGTAAAATGTGATGTTTTGATCCTGAAAGTAGGCCAAGGTCAGCTACCATCAATGTCCTGCAAGTTCATTATCCTGAGAATACACCCTGTAAATGTAACATTGCGACAACAGAGAGAATGGATGTAAGGAATGAAAGAGTGTGTCGAAAGAAGGTGCCGTTTTGACCCCTTAAAATAGGTCAAGGTTAGCCATCTTTGAACTTGTCCAACATCTGTTTCTCAAGAATGTTCCCTGTGAATTTGAAGACCCTGGCAGTAACAGAACTGAATGTATGCTGAGCACAGACAGACGGATGGATGGATGGATGGATGGATGGATGGATGGATGGATGGATGGATGGATGGATGGATGGATGGATGGATGGATGGATGGATGGATGGATGGATGGATGGATGGATGGATGGATGGATGGATGGATGGAAAGTCTGTGTTAAATGTGTCAGTGTTAAATTAATTTAACACTGGTGATTTTTGCTGTGTACCCGATGGCCATATTTTGGCTTCGGGTAATATTTCTTAATGGTATGAGCCTACCGTGGCTCATAATGGAGTGAAAAATGACAAACGAGAGGTTAAAAGAACTTTGGCCTTAACTTTCCTATTTCTGCATGCATTCCACACTCTGCATCACACAATAATGAAATAGAACTGAAAACAAGAGTTAACAATGAAATACATTTTTTAAAATAATGGAAAAGCACAAAACCTTTATAACTAATTTGTGCCATATTTCCATGCTAGTTTTCTTCATCAAAATGTCACAGCTGTTGTGGGCTGCCTCCTGTCAATGTCTTATGTGTTATCTGTTAGTTGTGGTGTTTTGCACACTTTAACTGTTGAGTTCCACTCTAATTTTTAGCCTTTGTTTCTTGGTTTTATACTTACTTTGTGGTTCCCTTTCCTTTGATCTTTATGTATGTTTTCGGTTCTGCTCATCTTGGGGGTTAGTAACGTTAGACCTTATCCATGTGAAGCACTGTGAAGCAGCAATGTTGTGATTTGGCGCTATATAAATAAAATAAATTGAATTTCTCAACCCTCTGAGCTCTCTGTGGCTTGATTTTTCTCTCTGTCCGTCCCTGTGTGTGCTTGTAGGTGCGGCTGTGTCACTTGGTGTTCCTGCACAGCTGTCTCTCATTGTAATCACCCCACCTGTCTCCTGTCTTCTGGTTACATGTCACTATTCAAGTTTGTCACTGTACTGTTCTCAGTCGCTGGGTTATTCCAGTTTTGTTGTTCTCCCGCCTGGTATAGATAGTTCTGTCTTTGTTCTTCTTCATTTGCCCTGGTGCTGCTGCCAACTCCCCTCCTGTGTGTTCCTGTTTGTTTTGGACTCATCACATTTCATCTGCAGGTAAATAAACGATTGACTTTTTGCTACTCCTGTCTCTATCCCTGTCGGAATTTTTGGGGTCAATCCTGCCTTAAAACGCAACAGCGGTAATGGTGGGGCAGGGTCTGTCTACACCTGTTTGGATATGGAAGAGACTGTGTTCTTGCAGCATTAGGTGTTTCGGGAATGGGGGAAGGCGGCACTCAGACGCTTCACTGCAGGGAGTTGTAGTGGATAGCTGCTGCTCCAAATCATGCACTATGTGTTGTGTGGGCCGCCAGAAGAGGAGGTACTGCTGGCCCACCACCACAAGATGGCGCCCTGCTTGAAGTGCGGGCTTCAAGCACGAGAGGGCGTCGGAGCGACCAGGAGTGACAGCTGTCACTCATCATCCGTACCAGCTGTCACTCATCCACTACTCATCACCACCACCATAAAGGCCGGACTGCAACTCCACCTCCCCGCCGAGAAATCAGCTACCATTCAGGTAACCTTCTCTGCTGTAATTATTGTTGTCCAAAACATTGTTCTGTGTGCAGCCGTGTTCCTGCAGGCTCTGTTGGAGGCTGGATTGGCGGACAGTGAGAGGACGACGTTCTTCGCCTCTCACTCCATCCAGGAAAGAGACCAACAGGAGCTGCACGGGTGAAATTGTTGCTGGAGGTGGAGGTTCTCCCTCCTAATTGTATACAGACTGTGGGATTACTGAGTGTGCGAACTCACACTCATCAGGACTGTCTCTGTTCTCTGCCAGCAGTACCGGGTCTGACTGCTGAAGACAGCGGCCACCTGGAGCGCAGGGCTTGGCGGCTCCGGTGTTCTTCAGCTCCATTGGTGGTGGAAGCTGTGTGGGATCCGGCTCTTCTCTCGCCAGGTGTCTTCTATCGTCGAGCCTGCCCACACGTCACCTGGTGTATGATTGACAGTCACCATATTGTTATTGTCTGTACGTCGTTGTGCGATTCACAACATTAAATTGTTACTTTTGGCTTATCCATTGTCCGTTCATTAACGCCCCCTGTTGTGGGTCCGTGTCACGACACTTTCACAACAGGATTTCTCGGTCAGCGTCATAGATCCCGAGGGGCGTCAACCATCGCTTGAACAGCCAATGGAAGAGCGAGGTGCACAGGCGACAGCAGGAGGCCTGTTGGGTGAGCTGCAGCACATCTTAACTGCCTTTACCGCTCGTTTGGACTTAGTTACCGAGCAGAGCAGTGTTCTCAATCGTAGGATGGAGGCTCTCACCGCCCAGGTGGAAGCACATGCTCAGGGCGCTGCTGCAGCACCTCCTCCTGCTGACCGTGTGCCAGAAACAGACATTCCGCTGGTCGTTCAACGAACCCCCCACCTTCCCCTGAAGCATACATAAGCCCTCCGGAGCCGTACGGAGGCTGTGTGGAGACGTGCGCGGACTTCTTGATGCAGTGCTCGCTCGTCTTTTCACAGCGTCCCGTCATGTACGCATCAGACGCTAGCCGGGTGGCTTACGTTATAAATTTGCTTCGAGGAGAGGCACGCGCCTGGGCTACGGCGCTCTGGGAGCAGAATTCACGGCTCCTAACGGTTTACACTGAGTTTGTGAGGGAGTTCCGACAGGTGTTCGACCACCCTCATAGAGGCGAGACCGCTTCAAGTGTGCTGCTGTCGATACGACAGGGGCGTCGGAGCGCAGTGAAGTATGCAGTCGACTTCCGCATCGCGGCAGCGCGAGCCGGCTGGAATACTGTTGCGCTCCGCGCTGCCTTTGTAAACAGACTGTCTCTGGTCCTTAAGGAGCAACTGGTGGCGAAGGACGAGCTGCGGGATTTAGATGGGCTTATCGACCTGGTAATACGATTAGACAACATATTAACAGAACACCGACGGGAGCGAGACGAAGGGCGTGGTCAGGCACAAGCTGTCCCTCTTCCTCCCGGGTCCGAAAGGGAGCCGACTTCCCCACGCTCCGCTGCCAGGGCTCTCCACGTGACGACAGCTCCCCCTGCTGACGTTGCTAGGGAAAGAGCAGGGCCAAAAAGCGATCAGATCAGAGACAAAGGAGGCTGATCCGTGGAGAGTGTTTTCTCTGCAGCTCTACCGAGCACACACAGAGAGAATGCCCCAAACGGTCAAAACAGCAGCACTCGTCCTTAGAGACTGGGCTAAGGGTGGGTCACAACACCCACGTGGGGAGACCCCGACGATCTGCACGAATCCCAGTCACGATCCTGAGTGGGGATCTAACCCTTCACGCCCCAGCACTGGTGGACACGGGGTCGGAGGGGAATCTGCTGGATAGCAGATGGGCAAAGGAGGTTGGGCTCCCTCTAGTGGCCTTACCGTCACCATTGTCGGTGCGGGCACTAGATGGCACCCTTCTCCCTCTAATCACACACCAGACACAACCAGTGACATTGGTGGTGTCTGGGAATCACAGGGAGGAGATTGTGTTTTATGTAACACCTTCTACCTCCCGAGTGATTTTGGGTTTTCCATGGGTATTAAAACACAGTCCCCGGATTGATTGGCCGTCTGGGGTTGTGGTTCAGTGGAGCGAAACCTGCCACCGGGAGTGTTTAGGATCCTCGGTTCCACCCGGTGTGACAGCTAAGGAGGAGGTTTTAGTCCCCCCCAATCTGGCGGCGGTGCCAGCCGAGTACCATGACCTTGCTGACGTCTTCAGCAAGGATCTGGCACTCACGCTGCCCCCGCACCGTCCGTATGATTGTGCCATTGATTTGATACCTGGCGCTGAGATCACGGAGACCTACATCCAGGACTCGTTAGCTGCCGGGTTGATCCGGAACTCCACCTCCCCGATGGGTGCTGGTTTCTTTTTTGTGGGCAAGAAGGATGGCGGACTCCATCCATGCATTGATTACAGAGGGCTGAACGAGATCACGGTTCGCAACCGATACCCATTACCTCTGTTGGATTCAGTGTTCACGCCCCTGCATGGAGCCCAAATTTTCACGAAATTGGATCTTAGGAATGCTTATCACCTGGTTCGGATCCGGGAGGGAGACGAGTGGAAGACGGCATTTAACACCCCGTTAGGTCACTTTGAGTACCTGGTCATGCCGTTCGGCCTCACCAATGCGCCCGCGACGTACCAAGTATTGGTTAATGACATCTTGCGGGACTTCCTGCATCGGTTTGTCTTCGTATATCTAGACGATATACTCATCTTTTCTCCGGATCCTGAGACCCATGTCAAGCATGTACGTCAGGTCCTACAGCGGTTGTTGGAGAACCGGCTGTTTGTGAAGGGCGAGAAGTGGGAGTTCCACCGCACTTCTTTGTCTTTCCTGGGGTTCATAATCTCCTCCAACTCCGTCGCCCCTGATCCGGCCAAGGTTGCGGCGGTGAGAGATTGGCCCCAACCAACGAACCGTAGGAAACGGTTCGTTCTTTCACAACACTATGATGCTATATGCGCAGATACATTTCCTGACCAGAAAAAACATCTTCTGAGTTCACCATCTAAATAGCAATACAGAACCTGTTGGCACACTTGTGTCATAAAGGCAAACTGCTAACAATCTGATTGGAATATTTCATGTTTTTTCCCAAAGCACACCCATGATTAATTCCATTCAGATACATAAATATTTGGACAATGTCACAATATATTTGTAGTTTTGTCTCTGTACATCAAGACCATTTAGTAGAAATAAATCAATTTGTGCTTGTAGTACAGACATTATGTTTTACTTGAAGGAATTTATCAAAAATATTGCATTACCCATTTGGTTGTTGTTGTTGTCCATTTGGCTGCTCCCATTTTGTTTGGGGTCACCACAGCAGATACAGCCTGATCCGCATTGGCATTTGGCACAAGTTTTACACCGGATGCCCTTCCTGATGCAACTCCAGTGTAATCTGGAGAAACACACACAGCAGCTGGTGTTCCAAAGCGGTCTCCCATCCAAGTACTAACCAGGCCCCGCACTACTTAGCTTCTGAGATCTGACGGGATCAGGCTTACACAGAGCAGTTCGGCTGCATGCATTACCCATTTGGTAATTACACTAATTTTTATGCATAGACCACCTGGTTTTAGAGGCTGTATGTAATCATAGATTCGAAATATAAGGACTAATACAAATCATTTGTCTTACAAACACTGTGGGGGGGGGGGGGGGTTGGGGGGGGGGGGTGACAAGTTAATGGATGGATATGTGAACATTTCCAAATACCTGAATATGTGTTGGACTTTGTTTACATCACTCATTTTAAAAAGCACAAACAGTATGGTACCTTATCTATTGGATATTGCAAAAATCAAATGGCCTTGCAAGAAAAACAAGTGTTGGAAACCACCAATACTTTTATGAGAACTCTGAAGGAGTTATAGGCTTCTTTGGCTGGGAGTGGCAAAACTGTGCATCGTGCAACTTTGGTCTGTTGCATTACCTGTTATACAGCTTCATGGTGGAGTGGAACAGAAAAAAGTTTTCTTCAAAAGGTGGGAAATTTCAGGTAAAGTTTGCCAGAAGGCACACTGAGGACTCAAGCCTAGATTTGATCTATCTATCTAAGAATGAACGCAGTATGCACCTTACTGTGCAATAGACACTAGATTGTCAAGACAGGACCTTCTGTGTCTAAAACACTGGTAGCAGCCCCAAGCAGTTTCATTATCATCACACCACACACTATGAGAATATTTTACAGGAGACACAACATCCTGATAATTTTGCTGTTAATGAGGACATATCGTAGTGGGGCTAATCATTTCCAGAGGGTGTCAGAAGAGGAACAGTCAAGGGGTCATTAAAATCAGGGTGGTTCATTTCCTTGGGGACATGAATGTGTGGTGCACTTAATTTCAATATTTCTACTAAATTATGAGAACTCGAGCTTGTGAGCGATTTAGCCTGAGGGTGATTCCAAAGGGAAGGTTCATAGAGTGTCTAAAAAAGGAAAGTTTCATCCTCTGAGGGGATGAAGGTACAAAGTAAGTTTTGTTGCAGGCTGAGTGGAGTTTGATATTTCTCTTAAATTTTTGTGGCAGAAAAAAAGGTCAGAGGGTCTGGCAATCTTTTCGATTTCTCCTGTAGGGACAGTGGTGCAGTAATTACCACCATCGCCTTACAGCAAGGAGGTCAACGACTCAACCTTAAACCTTTGTGTGAAGTCTCCATATTGTCCCAGTGTCTTGTGTTGGTCCTGTCTTTCTTGCAATCCAAAGGTCAGACCCAGTGTGTGCACTAGTTACCCCAGGAAAACTCAAAGGGATAAAGTGTAAGTAAGTCCCTTTGACTGCTCCTTTGTTTTCACTCGGGGTTGCCACAGCAGATCCAAGGTTGATATGCATGTTGATTTGGCACAAGTTTTACACCGGATGCCCTTCATGACGCAACTCCACGTTACATGGAGAAATGGTCAGGGTTGGGGTTTGAACCGAGAACTTTCTGCAGTGAAACTTGGCCACCGCCCCTGCCTCAAAGGGATGAACTGTGTACAGATAATATGAATCAGGCAATTCAGTAGTATCATGGATGATCAAGAGAAACTAAGTCAGTTGATGACAAAAATACATTGATTTATAGACCAGGAAAACAGAGTGAACAGCCATCCCACTCCCTCAAAATCTGACACCAAACACTCACTTGCCATCCAGTCAGGTCCATAAGTATGTGGACAGTGATATAATTTTTGAAAATTCTCCTCTGCACCACCACAACAAAGCTGAAATGAAACAAATTACCTGTGCTTATCTGGTAAACTGCAAGCTTTGATTCAGCGATTAAAACAAAAATATCATATTGACGGTTTAGGAAGTATAACAATTTCTATACACAGTCCCTCCATTTTCAGAGAGCATAAGTAATTCAACAAACTAAATATAAGGATTATTTTGAATGGGTCATTTCATGAAAAGGGGCCACCAATATGTGACATGAGGGCAGAGGTGTCAACCTCAAACCCTCCCATGTGTTGCTTCTGCCTGTGCACCTACAAACAGAAAAGCTAATAATCGATGACTGTTACTTTATTGTTCAACTAAATTCAGTCTCCCCATGGGTTTAAGGCTCTCAAGAGTGGTTGTTAGGTTTAAAACCACCTAAACATCATAAAACTGTAACAGAGAAAGACACAACAGTCAAATAAGAGTCAGAGAGTAGAATTCAATTGTAAATGCTCGCGAGGAGTGCAGCACAGAGACATCTAACAATCTCCAAACTGCACTAAACTCTGGCTGCACTCTTGCTCTTTTTATTAGGATGTCATACAGGTGCGGTTGTCAGCATACGTGGCACAACAGTTGAACAATCATAAACAGGTCTTGCAACTACAGTTGAGCAAGTCTTGCAACATCAGGTTTCTGCGACCTCAGGCTGCTGGTTTGGGGAAGGTGCGGTCAGGACTTCTCTCCTGGGCTCCGTTCTTCAGGTGTTATCTTCAGCCAGCACATGTCGGTTAACCTTTTGTTCTTTCCTGTGGTTGAAACCACATGCGTGCGAGTAGAAACATCATTTTGCAACACAGCTTGTAACACAATTTGCAATATAGCATACTTTCTCTTAGAATCATATTCAATCTTTCCATTACAACTCTCTTTTGCACAAAAACAATTCATATAATCATATACAAACATTTTCATTTCTTATTATTCATTTCATATGTTATTATATCTTTAATTGTTTGATCAGTTGTTTTGGACATCAACTCTTCTGACCTCGCTTTGCGACATCACTTAAGTTCCTCTTTCTCTCTAACTGCAAAGATAAAAACGACTCATGTAATCATTCATTTGTAACATACTTTATCAAGAGGTCATCAAGAAGTCAGCAACAGGCTTCTGACAGATACAATGAGTTTATTTCTATTATTAAATATTTAATAAAAGAATGTATAATAAAAGAATGTATAATAAAAGAATGTATAATAAAAGAATGTATGATAACTGACATATCCATATATACATAAATCCAACATTTCCCCCCTGTTTATCATGCATTCTTACGGTTTAAAACATTCACCCATGAACAAAATTTATTCTAACAACCACTTCTTTTCAGATTTTCAGTTGCGGGATCATCCAACAGTGGTGAGGATGCATTTACACTTGGGAGGCTTAGAGGTCATCATCGTCGTCATCAGGTTCACCGTAGTCACCTGGGTCTGGGAACAGGTCGGGTAAGCGTACGCTGTCATCGAACTCATCATGACAGCAGCCTTCTTTATCATCTGTGTCAGGGTTGTCTCCTAAGAGGGGGTACATCTGAGCATTGTCTCTTCCAGCCGGTGAGATAGCAGGGTGATCATTCTAGTGATTAGAGATCGTAGACAGGGAATACAACAACATCCACACAAGGTCAAAATAGCAGCAAAGACAGCAATAGAGATGAGTGCAGATGAGACTAACGTGCAGTATTTCCCAAACATATCCAACCACGAGTCCCAAAACTCAGTGTTAACTCCGCTGTGCTCCTTCATTTTATGATTCAGGGTGCGCAGATCCTCGATAGCCAGGGTCAGGCCCGCCATTAGCCGCTGTATTGTTTGGAATGAACGTGCAACACTGTTCTCCAAACATGGCGCAAACCCCACCCTTTTCAGCCAACAGCATGTCAAGAGCTATGCGGTTCTGGAACGCCATCAAGGACGTGGCAGCTAGTTGGGAGCGCACTGCTCGGAATCCTTCCTCAGTCCAACTGCTTAATCTTTGAACGTTGTAATGGATGTAATTGATCCTATCTACATTTTTGTTGATGGTACACCACCAACAAATAGAGGATTCAAAACTGGCTGCGATCTGATCAGCTAATTTATACTCATCTGGAACCCCTCTAGGGACCCCTATAGCGTCAATGTAAGTTGGATCTCCAGCAGTCTTCCATGCATTTCGCTTAGTGCGGGTCCAATGTTCAGGGACGACTGCTTTGGCATTTAAGGTTAGTTCTTCAACAGTCATGGGCAACACTTGTACAGGCAAAAGGAGTGATACTAGAGTACAGTGACCTGAGGCAATCGTTTGGTAATCTATCAAAAAATCCTATTATCTCCACACCACCACCACACATCGCTTCTAGCAATGGGTTTAAAAGGGCTTGGTGGTGTGAGAGTGTGGTTACACCGCACGGTCTCATTAGTCCCCCTAACTTTAGACCAGTACCTGGAAGCTTAACACAGGTAAAGTTTCCCTCTGCCACATCTTCAGAAAATAGGGGTTTATCCTTGGCCATGTTGGCCACAGGATAGATAGTATCCCAACTTGTGCAACTGTGATTCAAAGGTATGGACATTTTACCATCATAATTTCTAGCAAACAATCAGAGGTCAAAGGGGCTGGTACTACTCGCAGTATTGGATGAGGCCCTAAGCACACGACACAGTGGTTCTTCAGTTCAATGCAAACATAGTTCCCATTCACAAAATGAGCGCCATTGTCACTATAGATTCGTTCAGGTATGCCATAGCGGGGTATGATGTTTTTGCATAACGATTTGGCTACAGTCAATGCATCAGGTCGTTCTGTTGGAAAAAGTTCTACCCATTTGGAAAAAGCATCCACAATTACTAAACAATATTCTTTGCCCTCACTTTTACTTAGTTGATTGTAGTCCATATGTATAACCTGAAAAGGATATTGTGGAGTGGGAAATTTTCCTCTTTTAGGTCTCAAATTGCCTTGGGAGTTGTGTTTGGCACACGTGAGACATGCTCTGCAAAAATTTTAGAGTACGTGTTAAATCCAAAGGTTGTATAGATGGCATTAATCTGGCTCATCATCCCCCCTGTTGAGACATGAGAAATTCCATGGCTCAATATGGCAGCCCATCTATACAAATTTTTAGGTAAAATGGGTTTCCCTAATGGTCAGCAATAGATGTCATTGTGTATGACAGCCCCTCTCTTAGTCCATAAGTCCTTCTCAATGTTAGGACTTTGGGCTTGCATGTCAGAGAGGACTTGAGAAGTTAAACCAGTCCCCTCCACGGAATTTGTAATGTCCTACACTGGGTCTACGTGAAGCACACTAAGTTCTCCTACTGCAGCGGCTTTGGCGGAAATGTCAGCATAATGGTTCCCTCGAGATACAAGATCAGATTTCCCTGTATGAGCTGCACATTTACATACTGCAATTTTGGAGGGTAACTGAACAGCAGCAAGAAGGCGATTTGTTGTGTGGGCCGCTGAAGAGGAGGTACTGCTGGCCCACCATCACCAGAGGGCGCCCTGCCTGGAGTGCGGGCTCCAGGCACCAGAGGGCGCCGCCGCCTCACGGGAGCAGCCTCGGTGACAGCTGTCACCCATCACCTGAGACAGCTGACGGCAATCATCAGTGGGGTATATCAGCAGGACGGCATCTCCACCTCATTGCCGAGATATCGTTTCTACCAGAGAGGTAACATATCAAAGCCTACTGAGTACACAGTTTTGACTGAGCTAGTTATTGGTTTACTGTTCCAACGAGAGGTGGAGGTACCTTTCCTGCCGTTCGGAGTTCTGGGTGCAAACGCGCCCCCATCTAACTGTTCTTTTTCCCTCGCCAGCAGTACCAGGTCCGACACGCGGAGGCAGTGGCCACCTGGGAGTTCGGGATTTGGCGGCTCCAGTATTCCCGGGTCCTGTGGCGGAGGAAGCCGTGTGGTTCCGGTCTTACCTTGGAGAGGCGTCTCCTATCTTCGAGCCTGCCCACACGACACCTTTGTGTATTGACTTTTGTCCATTTCTGTAATTGGTTGTATTCGTTGTGCACATTCACAACAGTAAAGCGTTGTTATTTGACTTACTCCATTGTCCGTTCATTTGCGCCCCCTGTTGTGGGTCCGTGTTCCTACACTTTCCCAACAGCGATTAAGCTGTTCACTAGGTGTGACAGGTTTGCCAGTAGAGGTCACCATACCCCTATTTTTCCATGTTGGGCAAATACATGAACAGATGCAAAGGCATACTGACTGTCTGTGTAAATAGTGACTGGTTTGTCCTTGTATAGAGTGCAGGCATGTGAGAGAGCAATTAGCTCTGCAGCCTGAGCCGAGAAATGCGGTGGCAGGCGCTCGGCTCGCAGAACGCGAGTATTTGTGACTACAGCATAACCTGTCAAAGTTATGCCCATATCATTCTTCCTAGAAGATCCATCCACGAAAACTACATCGCCAAGTGTCAGGGGCGTGTCCTGTAAATCTGGTCTGGATTTGCTACAGTCTGAGTTGAATCTAGACAGTCATGTGGTTCTCCGTCATCAGGAAGTGGAATCAAAGTTGCAGGATTCAGTGTGGTGCATCGTTCGATTGTGACATGCGGTTGGGACAGCAGCGTGGTCATGCAAGACAGATGGCGTGCCGGTGATAAAAAGGTCATATTTGTTTGTAGCAACAATGCCGACACTGCGTGTGGCACCTTAAGAATTAGTGGGTGAAAGAGGACTACGCCAGCACTGCATTCCACAGCCATCGATGCCGCCACAACAGCACGTACACAATGGGGGAGAGCGCAGGCCACACTATCCAATTTGGCGGAATAGTATGCAACTGGGCGGAGTTTGGTTCCATGTTGCTGCGTGAGTACGGAAGTCATAAAGTGGCCCTTACAGTCAATCATTTGTACAAAAGTTTTGTTATAATTTGGAAGTGCCAAAGCAGCTGCAGAGGTCAATGCTTGTTTTATTTTCGAAAATGCGTCTTCTGCTTCAGAGGTCCATGTAACAGCTGTGTTCATGGAGATGTCTTCAGTGTACATTAATCTATTTAAAGGGTGCACAATTTGTGCATAGTCAGGCACCCAACTTCTGCAATAGTTTGTCAGGCCCAAAAAGGACATCACTTGTCGTTTAGGTCAGTGGTTTGGGGGCCTGTAAAATGGCTGTTTTCCTGTCTGCTACGATTGTTCGTCCTTCACAACTCAAATTGTGGCCCAAATATTTACTTCATTTTCCACAGTTGCAATTTGTTCTTACTGACCTTATGACCTTCCTTTGCCAGGTGATGCAATAGAGCAAGAGTATCTTTTAGCAATTTATCCCAGAATAGAACTGTTGGGTTAATCAATGCTTAAACACCAATAATAAATAGAAACAATGACAGAATCAGATACATAAACAATGTTTGGTTCGCAGGAATAACTATGGGTCAGGATGGACAATAATCATGTGAAAAGTTGTCCAACAATCTCTATCCTTTAAGGCCTAACTTAATTTGCATGCATCAAATAATAACTAATAAGCACTTCATTGGTCATCAATGCTTATGAAAGCCTGCAGCTTCTTGTTTGATTTGCAGCAGGGGTTAGTTGCATCACATGAGAGTTCACATTATTTCAATCAAAACACAGGATGATCAAAATATTGAGTTATTATTATTGTTTCTTCTACATTGCTGTCAGTTCACCCTCACCAACATTAATGCTTTCAACAGGAGCTCTATAAACATGTTACAATAATCAACATAGTTCTACTGTTCACACACTGTACAACCTTCTGCTCTGCTCTTCGGCTGGAGTGATAAATTACACTTTGTTTCCAAAACAAACTACGCTTCAAAAAATAGAACACTGAATGTATTTGGTAAAGTCAATGCAACGTAATGCAAAACAACATTAAAGCTGGAATTGATTACATCAAATAAACAATATCTCTCTAAGTGTAACAGTAACAAACACTTTTGAAACACTGGTATCAATTACATGTAAAACCCCTGTGTTTCATGTGTTATAGCACAACCAAATATCGCTGTAGTGTTTCTCAATTTCTCAAGTTGTGGGGGTGTGGAGCGGCAGGGAGAGGAGGAGGAGGGAAGTGAGCATTTAGAGCTTCCCTCAGTAGCTGTGTGTACACGCTCCTCCTCCAACACCCCAGACCAGGAACAGAATCCCACAACTGCTACAACAAACAAGCAAAATAACCCAACTCTTCTCAAACAAAAACGTCCAAAGAAGACCTGTGTTACATTATATGCAACATATTATACACACATGTAGACACGTAGAACTCAACGGAACTATTAATTACAGTGAACTGGTAGGAGACTTTTTTTTTATAGTCCTCAGAGAATCTACCACAACCACATCTTTATTTACTCTAGATCAGGGGTAGGCAACCTGCTCCAGAAAGAGCCACGAGTGCGCAGGTCCCCCCAGCTCCAGATGGAAAAAAAAAACTTCACTATAAAATGATGAAGCTCTTAATAGAGAGAGAAGAAAGAGAAGCGGCAAATGTCGAACGAACAAAAAACATTTTTTTCTTTGATATAATAATTATATCAAACTGTTGAGGGCATTAAATGCAGAACACATGGCAAAATGAAACAAAACAGACAGCATATATAACCTAATAACTTCATCCTTGTTCAAAGTATTCAAACTGGGAAGTGGATTTTCTGAAAACAAACAAAAAAGTAAAAACATAATTAAAAAGAAATAAAAGCAATAACGGTTGTCAAAACTCCCAACATCTGGAGATATTTTGCAGTTTCCAAGTTTACATAACATACGGTCGATAACTCAAAATAGCAGAGAAAAGAATGAAATGAATGCATACCGAGGTGAGAAGTAATACAAAAAGTAAACATCCTGACTTTCACACAAATAAATTGATAAAATAACAAAACATTATTTCATTACGCTAGTGCTGTAACAGGACAGGGAATCATATTTTGACTGCATTCAGGTTTTTACAGCACTTAAAATGAACAGAAATAACTGGGTGATTGATCAATACATAGATGCTAACTATCCACTACAAGACTGCATAATTCAAGTGATAAATTAAAATAATAATAAATAATAATAATAATAATAATTACCCTGCCTCACACCCCATGACTACTGGGATATTAAATGGAGTGAGCAGGAATAGAAAATTGATAGATAATAATCACCATCTTAAAGCTACAGCGTGTAGGATCTTTTTGTTCCATAAATTTCCAATCTTTGTTACTTAGACGATCCCGTGGATCCTGTTTTTGTGTCTTACTGTTCGATTTTCCCATTTTTACGTTGTTTTTATCTTTTTGTCTTTTTATAAAAGTAAAATATAGACCAGTGATATATCAACACCTACAGTGTTCTAAACACTGGTTATATGTTTCTTACAGGACAGCGAATTTAAATTTTCCACCAGTCAGTGAGTTCCCTTTCTCCTCCCCGAAGGAAGCGGGAAATCCTTGCCTCTGCCTCTGATCAGTGGTCGCTGTTTACCTTCCCGTAATTTTATATAGAGGAGGATCTAATGACCCGTCACTCTCATTCAGTCACCTTTATTACACTTCACACTTTTCACCGGTATTAATTTAGACGCCAGAGGAGCCCGTGCCGCCTAATACAGAGTTTAACTAGTTCGATACTAGAGGATTCTGTTCATCCTTACGGGGTTTAACTGCGTTTAACATTACCTGACATTGTCTAGAATTGTCAGGGTTTTAACATGACTTCCTGTCACTATACACTGTCCTGGTCCTTTTATGTGACTTCCTGTCACCACAACACACTTACAGTTTTTCAGTTAAAATTCTACTCACTCAAACCGCTGTCTTCCCCTCTCGGACTTGTCTTCAACCTTCCGGATCCCAGCCGGCGGACCGAGCCAGTCCCGTCAAAGGGTCTCAGTACCTTGGCCAAGGATTTTGCTGGTGTCAGTCTCGTCTGCTGGAACCCTTCATTTTATATTTTTCCCTGCACATACGGCTGTTCCGTTTTTACTGACCAATAATGTTGGCTTATGTAATGGTGACCTCATTTCATGAAATGAAACAATACAAACTCACCTTTACAGATATTTTTCTTGAGACAAGTCAGGGGATGGACACAACAACATTTTCAATTCAATGAATATGTCTTGGACTTCATACACACCAATTATTCAGAAATTCAGAAAAGCGGTGTGATATGGAATGGCGGCAGAAGTGGTTAGTTTGCCTGTTTCCCAGATGGAAGGTCCCCGGTTCAAGACCACTCATTCCCATTCTCCATGTACATCTGGAATTGGTGAAGGAAGGTTGACCCTGTGCAAAAAGGAGAAGCCAAAAGAAACTGCTCTTATATTGCATGGTAAATTTGTCTGAGAAGTCAGCAGCATCATAACCCTCTAGCCTATATCTGCCCTCATTTATTGTGTCCAAGTGTTGAGGGGCAGAGGTGCTGAGTAGAAGAACCTGTGTCTGTTCTGGCATCAGTTGGTATTTTCCACTTTGCTCAATGTTTGCTTTAATTTCATGAGTCAGTTGAAAATAAATGTCTTCATATGCTTCGTCATGTGTTCTTTATGTGTTATGCCTTCAGGCCAGACACAATAGCAGTTATTTAAAAAAGAAATACTGAGTCACCATGCAAAAAGACAAGAGAAGGACCACCAATGCACCCATGACAACTGTCAGTTACAGGCTTCTATGAATGTGATTGCAGAAACTGCATCATGCAGCTGTTGCCTGTTGTACCACCATTCATAGCGTCATGGTGGAGAGAAACAAAGGAGGAGTTTAACACAAGAAAAGAGATCAAACAAGAGTGCCTCGAGTGTGTGCACATATCAGTGTAGGATCTGAGTCACTGAGGTTGGACATATTCAGACATCCACAATACACAACCTCATATTTGTCTTCCTGTAGTTTTTCCACTTGACAAATTGTCTTCTTTATTTCAATTTCCAAAATAATAATAATAATAATTAAATAAATTCCAGTGTATGTGTATGTTGATGCAGGATCTCAGTTATTCAGATGTGAGATAACCAGGAGTTGACTGTACATAGTCACTTGGTACTCAGCAGCTGGAGCAGTCTGGTGTCACACTGAATAAATCAGCCATTGACCACATCCCAGCTGTGAGAGTGCTCACTGAATGCAAGCGTGAATATCTTCAGTGCTTCTTTGCAGTGTTGATTTTTGTAGAATGGCTGACTCATGCTGATCAGGCTGCTCTCTGGGACTTTCTGAAAAATTTGCAGGCTCCCGTTGTT
The DNA here is from genome assembly GCF_902500255.1 of Thalassophryne amazonica. NCBI lineage: Eukaryota > Metazoa > Chordata > Actinopteri > Batrachoidiformes > Batrachoididae > Thalassophryne > Thalassophryne amazonica. The sequence goes on from NC_047106.1 coordinate 112,829,358, forward strand.
GGTCAAATATGCAGGTGATATACACATAGTGTGAGTGCAGTTCAGACTGAAGTCAAGTCAGAATCTCTTGCTTGTTTCCAGTGAAAACTTGCATCCTCATGGTTTCACCCTGTAAAAACTGAAATTGACCTTTGTTGCCATGTTGCTGTTTTAACCCCATAACTCCATAACATGACAAAGTTGCATTATACAGAATATTTCCAACGGCAACCAAAGAAGCCTATAACTGCATCACAGTTGTCTGGCTGCCTTGATGGCTTCCCTCACTAGTCCCTTTCCAGCATGTTCACACAGTTTTTGATAACTACTTACTTGTCACAGATTTACTGTGCAGTACCATACTGTTGGTATTTCTTAATGACTGATGTAAATGAAGTCCAAGACATATTCAGTGACTTGGAAATGTTAATGTATCCATCCCCTGACTTGCCTCAAGAAAAGGTAAGTGACAAGGTAAGTAGAAATCCTTATATTTAGAATAAATGGTCCCTGTCCCAATTTTTTATGTGTTGTAGGCCTGAAAATTAGGAATGGATGTATATTAACTAATTAAATGAAGTTGACCACAAATAGCATGAAAAATATCTTAGAAACTTACTGTCTGCAATGAAATAGAAGTCAAAGTAAATGTAATCACTGCAAGTTCTTTTTTAATTCACATTTTCCATGTGTTCCAACTTCTTCTGATTTGGGGGTGTAATATTGAACTAAAATTTATTCAAAACTAAAGATATATGCAAAAACAAAATTCCAATGACAAACATGAATGGGAGATGAGAAGATCTTTCTTTATCAGAGCATCCCAAAACAAGAGATAAAGCTTGATTAGAAAAAAGCATTGCATAATATCAGTGATGCCGGTCTAATCTGACCACTTTTTTTAGTAACGAGTAATCTAACGCGTTTATCTTTCCAAATCAGTAATCAGATTAAAGTTACTTCTCCATGTCACTGTGCGTTACTATTATTTTCATTGTGGGTCGATAGCAGCATTAAACTTGGTGTGGGCAGGAGGTCGGGGTTCGACTGAACTGCTCACTTTCAGTGAGCTGTGAGCTTTTCATCCGCGGTTTCTTGCAGCTGCTCGACTCGTCCTCACCTCTTAAAGCGCGGTGATCAGCACACCTGCACTGAGCTTTACAAAGACATTTTATACTTTTTCTCCTCCTTTATTTAGAATTCTGAGCTGAGCTGCTCCGTATCGTCTCGTTAAAAACAGCTGATCCTCCGCGACGCGTCAACAACTAACACTATTTTCCATTCAAATACACCTAAACTCTCTTTCTGAGGACCACATGATGTGAAAACGCAATAAAACTTTCTTACCTGTAAATCTGGTCCTGTTTTCTGCATAAATAAATGTTATCCATTCTTTGTGCTCAAACGCCAAAGCAGGGGCGAATCCAGATGAAATGGGGGCGTGGGGCAAGGATGTGCCCCCCCACAACACCCCTAGATTAAAGGTCCAGTTTTGAAGCCGTGCACTACAACTACTAATATTGTAAAATAATAATAATTTCGACAAGTAAAATGTTTAGAGAGTTAGAATTTAATAGTTACATTTCTAAACAATGTAGGTTTGAAATTGCAAGTTTTACTGTTACAGTGCTGTCAACAGTTAAATATGAGGTCAAGAAAGAGGTCTTTATTTTACTTTTTATAAAACAAGTATTTATTTTCATTGAAGTCAAGAAAGGGTGACTATAAAGTGAGTTGTTGTCGGCAGCTGTGGAAAGTAACTAAAAAAGTAACTAGTAATCTAACTTAGTTACTTTTACAATTGAGTAATCAGTAAAGTAACTTAGTTACTTTACAAGGAGTAATCAGTAATCAGTAATTGGATTACTTTTTCAAAGTAACTGTGGCAACACTGCATAATATGTATATGTCGCACACAGGAACGAGCGAAGGTCTTCAGCATCTCATGATGTCACTGAGGTCCTTCAGACTTTTTTTGAGGAAATGCTTCAGGGGAGCATTAGCGTGGCTAAAACCTTTCAGCATCTCCCCCTAAATATAAATAATACTCAGTAAATATTACTCAGTTTTATTGCCAGTTTTCTTCAGACAAGCCCAGGGGATGGAAACACGAACATTTCCAAGTCACTGAATATGTCTAGGACTTTATTTACATCAATTATGAAGAAATACAAAAGTTTATTTCACCAAAACATCAAATCTAGGCTTTCATCTCAGATGTACATTCTGGCAAATTGTAGCTGAACTATCGGGTTCTTTTTAAGAAAATCCTCCTCTACACCACTTCATCAGGAAGCTGGATTTTAGATTTTTAATTAATTTATATCAAGTTTGCTTTTAATTTGAGGTTTAAGGAAGATAACTTTAAATTTATTTATCTAAAGTTGTGTACTGGTGTGTCTCTCAGACAGCAAAATAAAGAGGTTATTTAATCAATAGCTGCCTAATGATTTAAAAAGTCACTGGAGACCACACGCATATGTAAGACAACCTGAATTACAGGAGAAACTTAATTTTGCTGTGTTTTACAACCTGGACCTCATTTCTGACATAAACTACAGCCATTTCTCACAATATACCTTTGATGTCATTTTAGTCCATGGTTCAAATGAAGTGTTAGTTCAAATATGAGGCAAACATTTTTTTCTTCTCTACTAACTACTGGACAGCAGGAACCTGATTCAGAATGCAGCTCTTTTCAAACAGGACGTTGCAGTGTCGTGACATGTCATCATCTTTGTCCATACAGATTTCAGGGGAGTCCAGTACCACCCTGGCCTCTGCTCTAGCTCCACACATGCCAGGAAGTGCTTTACTATTCCTGTTTCACTGTGGATGCAAATATTTAGCACTTCCTCTTTCAGTGTGAACTTGGCCACTGAGTTCCTGCGAGATTCCACAGGATCTTGTCTGTCAATCCAGAAAGTGTCGACCCAGGGGGGTTTGACATTGACATTTCCTGTTCCATTGTGGGACTCAAAATTTGCCACTTCCTGTTTGGACTCCCTGTACCAGTGAGATACAGGGAAGCTCGTGATATAAATAAGCAAAACTTTTTGTCATTGGGCTCAGACTGTGCGCCGCTCTCTCTCTTCTCTCTCTCTCCTCTCTCTCTCCTCTCTCTCTCTCTCTCTCTCTCTCTCCTCCCCTCCCTCTCCTCTCTCTCTCTCCCCCCTCCCTGTTTTGGCACTGGAGCTGATTATTGGACACACCTGTGGCGCTGCAACCAATCACTCCTCACAAGTATTCAACCCGACTCCTTACTCCATCCTCACCAGATCAGTGCATTCTCTTTGTGTTAACTTGGCCTAGAACTGTGTCACCAGCATTATTTTCAGTCAGTGTTTCTGTGTTTTTGTTGTAACTGTGTAACTCCTTTTTTTTTTAACCCAGTGGCCAAAATATGGCCATCGGTATGCGGTCTATCCATCTGTCTGTCAGTCTGTGCTCAATATAAGTCCATTCCAATAGTGCCAGGGTCTCAAATCGCAGGGAGCATTCTTGGGAGACAGACCCTTGGACAAGTTCAAAGATGACTAACATTGACCATATTCTAAGGGGTGAAAGTCATATGGCTGAGGGTATTTTAGCATTGCGTTATGTTTTAGTTTACATCAACAGCAAGCTCCACCTGGCCCTGGCTCCTGTGTTCATGACCTTCCTTCAGACCACTGGTGGTTCCTCCTCCATGCCTCCACATCTACTCCCATGAACACCAGCAAAATTCTGTCAATAAATTTTTTTGCATTTTAATCCCGTCTATGCGCTTGAGTCCACCTCCCTGGTTCTCATTAAATACATTAATAGTAGAGAAGATTTTTTTTTCTCATGTAGAAAAATCTCTCACACATCTCCTTGTGTCTGTATGTCTTAGGCCATTTGTTAAATCTACTCAGATTCTGTTTACTTGTGCTTTCTTGTTGCTGACCAGTGTTTTGTTCCAGTGCTCCAGCATCTTCGTTGCCTGTCCATTGGAGTTTGTCATTTGTGTGCTGAACACTACCTGACTAATCCCTCACAGACTACTTCTCCCCACGGATGGCACTCCCATGTTTTCAGTCTTGTTCTGTTTGAACTTTGGAACGATGCAACTCCTTACCAACATCCACATTATCACGTCTATTCATAACCTTCCCATATTCATATATATATATATATACATTCAATTTTTTTATGTACAGATAGATAGATAGATAGATAGATAGATAGATAGATAGATAGATAGATAGATAGATAGATAGATAGATAGATAGATAGATAGATAGATAGATAGATAGATAGATAGATAGATAGATAGATAGATAGATAGATAGATAGATAGATAGATAGATAGATAGATAGATAGATAGATAGATAGATAGATAGATACACACATGCAGTAACTGTAAATCCAGCATTTTTCTAAGATCAGTTATCATCCTGGCTTCCTTGATGCTTGGGTGTGGTCTGTAATGTGCCTGCTTTTTCCTCTCTCGCTCCTCACTGCCCTTGTTGGTGTCTTTGTCATGGGCACCATCTTTATCTGTGCATGTTGTTGCTATTTTGCCTAACCCCCTTAATATTTAGAATAAGGAGCTGGAAATTACTGCTGGAAGGTAAAATTATAGAAGGCAATGCTAAAGTTCCCTCGGCTGTATGAGCATAAAAATGGGAACCGCAACATATAGTTTCACTTGGCCAGCTGATGCAGTAGTGCCAATATACTGCCCTGGTGGACAACATCCAATGTAAAATGTGATGTTTTGATCCTGAAAGTAGGCCAAGGTCAGCTACCATCAATGTCCTGCAATTCATTATCCTGAGAATACACCCTGTAAATGTAACATTGCGCCAACAGAGAGAATGGATGTAAGGAATGAAAGAGTGTGTCGAAAGAAAGGTGCCGTTTTGCCCCTTAAAATAGGTCAAGGTTAGCCATCTTTGAACTTGTCCAACATCTGTTTCTCAAGAATGTTCCCTGTGAATTTGAAGACCCTGGCTAGTAACAGAACTGAATGATGCTGAGCACAGACAGACGGATGGATGGATGGATGGATGGATGGATGGATGGATGGATGGATGGGATGGATGGATGGATGGATGGATGGATGGATGGATGGAGGTGGAGGATGGATGGATGGATGGATGGATGGATGGATGGATGGAAAGTCTGTGTTAAATGTGTCAGTGTTAAATTAATTAACACTGGTGATTTTTTGCTGTGTACCCCGATGGCCATATTTTGGCTTCGGGTAATATTTCTTAATGGTATGAGCCTACCGTGGCTCATAATGGAGTGAAAAATGACAAACTGAGAGGTTAAAAGAACTTTGGCCTTAACTTTCCTATTTCTGCATGCATTCCACACTCTGCATCACACAATAATGAATAGAACTGAAACAAGAGTTAACAATGAAATACATTTTTTAAAAATAATGGAAAGCACAAAACCTTTATAACTAATTTGTGCCATATTTCCATGCTAGTTTTCTTCATCAAAATGTCACAGCTGTGTGTGGGCTGCCTCCTGTCAATGTCTTATGTGTTATCTGTTAGTTGTGGTGTTTTGCACACTTTAACTGTTTGAGTTCCACTCTAATTTTTAGCCTTTGTTTCTTGGTTTTATACTTACTTTGTGGTTCCCTTTCCTTTGATCTTTATGTATGTTTTCGGTTCTGCTCATCTTGGGGGTTAGTAACGTTAGACCTTATCCATGTGAAGCACTGTGAAGCAGCAATGTTGTGATTGGCGCTATATAAATAAATAAATTGAATTTCTCAACCCTCTGAGCTCTCTGTGGCTTGATTTTTCTCTCTGTCCGTCCCTGTGTGTGCTTGTAGGTGCGGCTGTGTCACTTGGTGTTCCTGCACAGCTGTCTCTCATTGTAATCACCCCACCTGTCTCCTGTCTTCTGGTTACATGTCACTATTCAAGTTGTCACTGTACTGTTCTCAGTCGCTGGGTTATTCCAGGTTTTGTTGTTCTCCCGCCTGGTATAGATAGTTCTGTCTTTTGTTCTTCTTCATTTGCCCCTGGTGCTGCTGCCAACTCCCCTCCTGTGTGTTCCTGTTTGTTTTGGACTCATCACATTTCATCTGCAGGTAAATAAACGATTGACTTTTTGCTACTCCTGTCTCTATCCCTGTCGGACTTTTTGGGGTCAATCCTGCCTTAAAAACGCAACAGCGGTAATGGTGGGGCAGGGTCTGTCTACACCTGTTTGGATATGGAAGAGACTGTGTTCTTGCAGCATTAGGTGTTCGGGAATGGGGGAAGGCGGCACTCAGACGCTTCACTGCAGGGAGTTGTAGTGGATAGCTGCTGCTCCAAATCATGCACTATGTGTTGTGTGGGCCGCCAGAAGAGGAGGTACTGCTGGCCCACCACCACAAGATGGCGCCCTGCTTGAAGTGCGGGCTTCAAGCACGAGAGGGCGTCGGAGCGACCAGGAGTGACAGCTGTCACTCATCATCCGTACCAGCTGTCACCTCATCCACTACTCATCACCACCACCATAAAGGCCGGACTGCAACTCTCCACCTCCCCGCCGAGAAATCAGCTACCATTTCAGGTAACCTTCTCTGCTGTAATTATTGTTGTCCAAAACATTGTTCTGTGTGCAGCCGTGTTCCTGCAGGCTCTGTTGGAGGCTGGATTGGCGGACAGTGAGAGGACGACGTTCTTCGCCTCTCACTCCATCCAGGAAAGAGACCAACAGGAGCTGCACGGGTGAAATTGTTGCTGGAGGTGAGGTTCTCCTCCTAATTGTATACAGACTGTGGGATTACTAGAGTGTGCGAACTCACACTCATCAGGACTGTCTCTGTTCTCTGCCAGCAGGTACCGGGTCTGACTGCTGAAGACAGCGGCCACCTGGAAGCGCAGGGCTGGCCGGCTCCTGGTGTTCTTCAGCTCCATTGGTGGTGGAAGCTGTGTGGGATCCGGATCTTCTCTCGCCAGGTGTCTTCTATCGTCGAGCCTGCCCACACGTCACCTGGTGTATGATTGACAGTCACCATATTGTTATTGTCTGTACGTCGTTGTGCGATTCACAACATTAAATTGTACTTTTGGCTTATCCATTGTCCGTCATTAACGCCCCCTGTTGTGGGTCCGTGTCACGACACTTTCACAACAGGTTTTCTCGGTCAGCGTCATAGATCCCGAGGGGCGTCAACCATCGCTTGAACAGCCAATGGAAGAGCGAGGTGCACAGGCGACAGCAGGAGGCCTGTTGGGTGAGCTGCAGCACATCTTAACCTGCCTTACCGCTCGTTTGGACTTAGTTACCGAGCAGAGCAGTGTTCTCAATCGTAGGATGGAGGCTCTCACCGCCCAGGTGGAAGCACATGCTCAGGGCGCTGCTGCAGCACCTCCTCCTGCTGACCGTGTGCCAGAAACAGACATTCCGCTGGTCGTTCAACGAACCCCCCACCTTCCCCTGAAGCATACATAAGCCCTCCGAGCCGTACGGAGGCTGTGTGGAGACGTGCGCGGACTTCTTGATGCAGTGCTCGCTCGTCTTTTCACAGCGTCCCGTCATGTACGCATCAGACGCTAGCCGGGTGGCTTACGTTATAAATTTGCTTCGAGGAGAGGCACGCGCCTGGGCTACGGCGCTCTGGGAGCAGAATTCACGGCTCCTAACGGTTTACACTGAGTTTGTGAGGGAGTTCCGACAGGTGTTCGACCACCCTCATAGAGGCGAGACCGCTTCAAGTGTGCTGCTGTCGATACGACAGGGGCGTCGGAGCGCAGTGAAGTATGCAGTCGACTTCCGCATCGCGGCAGCGCGAGCCGGCTGGAATACTGTTGCGCTCCGCGCTGCCTTTGTAAACAGACTGTCTCTGGTCCTTAAGGAGCACCTGGTGGCGAAGGACGAGCTGCGGGATTTAGATGGGCTTATCGACCTGGTAATACGATTAGACAACATATTAACAGAACACCGACGGGAGCGAGACGAAGGGCGTGGTCAAGCACAAGCTGTCCCTCTTCCTCCCGGGTCCGAAAGGGAGCCGACTTCCCCACGCTCCGCTGCAGGGCTCTCCACGTGACGACAGCTCCCCCTGCTGTACGTTGCTAGGGAAAGAGCAGGGCCAAAAAGCGATCAGATCAGAGACAAAGGAGGCTGATCCGTGGAGAGTGTTTTCTCTGCAGCTCTACCGAGCACACACAGAGAGAATGCCCCAAACGGTCAAAACAGCAGCACTCGTCCTTAGAGACTGGGCTAAGGGTGGGTCACAACACCCACGTGGGGAGACCCCGACGATCTGCACGAATCCCAGTCACGATCCTGAGTGGGGATCTAACCCTTCACGCCCCAGCACTGGTGGACACGGGGTCGGAGGGGAATCTGCTGGATAGCAGATGGGCAAAGGAGGTTGGGCTCCCTCTAGTGGCCTTACCGTCACCATTGTCGGTGCGGGCACTAGATGGCACCCTTCTCCCTCTAATCACACACCAGACACAACCAGTGACATTGGTGGGTCTGGGAATCACAGGGAGGAGATTGTGTTTTATGTAACACCTTCTACCTCCCGAGTGATTTTGGGTTTTCCATGGGTATTAAAACACAGTCCCCGGATTGATTGGCCGTCTGGGGTTGTGGTTCAGTGGAGCGAAACCTGCCACCGGGAGTGTTTAGGATCCTCGGTTCCACCCGGTGTGACAGCTAAGGAGGAGGTTTTAGTCCCCCCCAATCTGGCGGCGGTGCCAGCCGAGTACCATGACCTTGCTGACGTCTTCAGCAAGGATCTGGTCACTCACGCTGCCCCCGCACCGTCCGTATGATTGTGCCATTGATTTGATACCTGGCGCTGAGATCACGGAGACCTACATCCAGGACTCGTTAGCTGCCGGGTTGATCCGGAACTCCACCTCCCCGATGGGTGCTGGTTTCTTTTTGTGGGCAAGAAGGATGGCGGACTCCATCCATGCATTGATTACAGAGGGCTGAACGAGATCACGGTTCGCAACCGATACCATTACCTCTGTTGGATTCAGTGTTCACGCCCCTGCATGGAGCCCAAATTTTCACGAAATTGGATCTTAGGAATGCTTATCACCTGGTTCGGATCCGGGAGGGAGACGAGTGGAAGACGGCATTAACACCCCGTTAGGTCACTTTGAGTACCTGGTCATGCCGTTCGGCCTCACCAATGCGCCCGCGACGTACCAAGTATTGGTTAATGACATCTTGCGGGACTTCCTGCATCGGTTTGTCTTCGTATATCTAGACGATATACTCATCTTTTCTCCAGATCCTGAGACCCATGTCAAGCATGTACGTCAGGTCCTACAGCGGTTGTTGGAGAACCGGCTGTTTGTGAGGGCGAGAAGTGGGAGTTCCACCGCACTTCTTTGTCTTTCCTGGGGTCATAATCTCCTCCAACTCCGCGCCCCTGATCGGCCAAGGTTGCGGCGGTGGGAGAGATTGGCCCCAACAACGAACCGTAGGAAACGGTTCGTTCTTTCACAACACTATGATGCTATATGCGCAGATACATTTCCTGACCAGAAAAAAACATCTTCGAGTTCACCATCTAAATAGCAATACAGAACCTGTTGGCACACTTGTGTCATAAAGGCAAACTGCTAACAATCTGATTGGAATATTTCATGTTTTTTTCCCAAAGCACACCCATGATTAATTCCATTCAAGATACATAAATATTTGGACAATGTCACAATATATTGTAGTTTTGTCTCTGTACATCAAGACCATTTAGTAGAAATAAATCAATTTGTGCTTGTAGTACAGACATTATGTTTTACTTGAAGGAATTTATCAAAAATATGCATTACCCATTTGGTTGTTGTTGTTGTCCATTTGGCTGCTCCCATTTTGTTTGGGGTCACCACAGCAGATACAGCCTGATCCGCATTGGCATTTGGCACAAGTTTTACACCGGATGCCCTTCCTGATGCAACTCCAGTGTAATCTGGAGAAACACACACAGCAGCTGGTGTTCCAAAGCGGTCTCCCATCCAAGTACTAACCAGGCCCCGCACTACTTAGCTTCTGAGATCTGACGGGATCAGGCTTACACAGAGCAGTTCGGCTGCATGCATTACCCATTGGTAATTACACTAATTTTTATGCTAGACCACCTGGTTTTAGAGGCTGTATGTAATCATAGATTCGAAATATAAGGACTAATACAAATCATTTGTCTTACAAACACTGTTGGGGGGGGGGGGGGGGTTTGGGGGGGGGGGTGACAAGTTAATGGATGGATATGTGAACATTTCCAAATACCTGAATATGTGTTGGACTTTGTTTACATCACTCATTTTAAAAAGCACAAACAGTATGGTACCTTATCTATTGGATATTGCAAAAATCAAATGGCCTTGCAAGAAAAACAAGTGTTGGAAACCACCAATACTTTTATGAGAACTCTGAAGGAGTTATAGGCTTCTTTGGCTGGGAGTGGCAAAACTGTGCATCGTGCAACTTTGGTCTGTTGCATTACCTGTTATACAGCTTCATGGTGGAGTGGAACAGAAAAAAGTTTTCTTCAAAAGGTGGGAAATTTCAGGTAAAGTTTGCCAGAAGGCACACTGAGGACTCAAGCCTAGATTTGATCTATCTATCTAAGAATGAACGCAGTATGCACCTTACTGTGCAATAGACACTAGATTGTCAAGACAGGACCTTCTGTGTCTAAAACACTGGTAGCAGCCCCAAGCAGTTTCATTATCATCACACCACACACTATGAGAATATTTTACAGGAGACACAACATCCTGATAATTTTGCTGTTAATGAGGACATATCGTAGTGGGGCTAATCATTTCCAGAGGGTGTCAGAAGAGGAACAGTCAAGGGGTCATTAAAATCAGGGTGGTTCATTTCCTTGGGGACATGAATGTGTGGTGCACTTAATTTCAATATTTCTACTAAATTATGAGAACTCGAGCTTGTGAGCGATTTAGCCTGAGGGTGATTCCAAAGGGAAGGTTCATAGAGTGTCTAAAAAAGGAAAGTTTCATCCTCTGAGGGGATGAAGGTACAAAGTAAGTTTTGTTGCAGGCTGAGTGGAGTTTGATATTTCTCTTAAATTTTTGTGGCAGAAAAAAAGGTCAGAGGGTCTGGCAATCTTTTCGATTTCTCCTGTAGGGACAGTGGTGCAGTAATTACCACCATCGCCTTACAGCAAGGAGGTCAACGACTCAACCTTAAACCTTTGTGTGAAGTCTCCATATTGTCCCAGTGTCTTGTGTTGGTCCTGTCTTTCTTGCAATCCAAAGGTCAGACCCAGTGTGTGCACTAGTTACCCCAGGAAAACTCAAAGGGATAAAGTGTAAGTAAGTCCCTTTGACTGCTCCTTTGTTTTCACTCGGGGTTGCCACAGCAGATCCAAGGTTGATATGCATGTTGATTTGGCACAAGTTTTACACCGGATGCCCTTCATGACGCAACTCCACGTTACATGGAGAAATGGTCAGGGTTGGGGTTTGAACCGAGAACTTTCTGCAGTGAAACTTGGCCACCGCCCCTGCCTCAAAGGGATGAACTGTGTACAGATAATATGAATCAGGCAATTCAGTAGTATCATGGATGATCAAGAGAAACTAAGTCAGTTGATGACAAAAATACATTGATTTATAGACCAGGAAAACAGAGTGAACAGCCATCCCACTCCCTCAAAATCTGACACCAAACACTCACTTGCCATCCAGTCAGGTCCATAAGTATGTGGACAGTGATATAATTTTTGAAAATTCTCCTCTGCACCACCACAACAAAGCTGAAATGAAACAAATTACCTGTGCTTATCTGGTAAACTGCAAGCTTTGATTCAGCGATTAAAACAAAAATATCATATTGACGGTTTAGGAAGTATAACAATTTCTATACACAGTCCCTCCATTTTCAGAGAGCATAAGTAATTCAACAAACTAAATATAAGGATTATTTTGAATGGGTCATTTCATGAAAAGGGGCCACCAATATGTGACATGAGGGCAGAGGTGTCAACCTCAAACCCTCCCATGTGTTGCTTCTGCCTGTGCACCTACAAACAGAAAAGCTAATAATCGATGACTGTTACTTTATTGTTCAACTAAATTCAGTCTCCCCATGGGTTTAAGGCTCTCAAGAGTGGTTGTAGGTTTAAAAACCACCTAAACATCATAAAACTGTAACAGAGAAAGACACAACAGTCAAATAAGAGTCAGAGAGTAGAATTCAATTGTAAATGCTCGCGAGGAGTGCAGCACAGAGACATCTAACAATCTCCAAACTGCACTAAATCTGGCTGCACTCTTGCTCTTTTTATTAGGATGTCATACAGGTGCGGTTGTCAGCATACGTGGCACAACAGTTGAACAATCATAAACAGGTCTTGCAACTACAGTTGAGCAAGTCTTGCAACATCAGGTTTCTGCGACCTCAGGCTGCTGGTTTGGGGAAGGTGCGGTCAGGACTTCTCTCCTGGGCTCCGTTCTTCAGGTGTTATCTTCAGCCAGCACATGTCGGTTAACCTTTTGTTCTTTCCTGTGGTTGAAACCACATGCGTGCGAGTAGAAACATCATTTTGCAACACAGCTTGTAACACAATTTGCAATATAGCATACTTTCTCTTAGAATCATATTCAATCTTTCCATTACAACTCTCTTTGCACAAAAACAATTCATATAATCATATACAAACATTTTCATTTCTTATTATTCATTTCATATGTTATTATATCTTTAATTGTTTGATCAGTTGTTTTGGACATCAACTCTTCTGACCTCGCTTTGCGACATCACTTAAGTTCCTCTTTCTCTCTAACTGCAAAGATAAAAACGACTCATGTAATCATTCATTTGTAACATACTTTATCAAGAGGTCATCAAGAAGTCAGCAACAGGCTTCTGACAGATACAATGAGTTTATTTCTATTATTAAATATTTAATAAAAGAATGTATAATAAAAGAATGTATAATAAAAGAATGTATAATAAAAGAATGTATGATAACTGACATATCCATATATACATAAATCCAACATTTCCCCCCTGTTTATCATGCATTCTTACGGTTTAAAACATTCACCCATGAACAAAATTTATTCTAACAACCACTTCTTTTCAGATTTTCAGTTGCGGGATCATCCAACAGTGGTGAGGATGCATTTACACTTGGGAGGCTTAGAGGTCATCATCGTCGTCATCAGGTTCACCGTAGTCACCTGGGTCTGGGAACAGGTCGGGTAAGCGTACGCTGTCATCGAACTCATCATGACAGCAGCCTTCTTTATCATCTGTGTCAGGGTTGTCTCCTAAGAGGGGGTACATCTGAGCATTGTCTCTTCCAGCCGGTGAGATAGCAGTGGTGATCATTCTAGTGATTAGAGATCGTAGACAGGGAATACAACAACATCCACACAAGGTCAAAATAGCAGCAAAGACAGCAATAGAGATGAGTGCAGATGAGACTAACGTGCAGTATTTCCCAAACATATCCAACCACGAGTCCCAAAACTCAGTGTTAACTCCGCTGTGCTCCTTCATTTTATGATTCAGGGTGCGCAGATCCTCGATAGCCAGGGTCAGGCCGCCATTAGCCGCTGTATTGTTTGGAATGAACGTGCAACACTGTTCTCCAAACATGGCGCAAACCCCACCCTTTTCAGCCAACAGCATGTCAAGAGCTATGCGGTTCTGGAACGCCATCAAGGACGTGGCAGCTAGTTGGGAGCGCACTGCTCGGAATCCTTCCTCAGTCCAACTGCTTAATCTTTGAACGTTGTAATGGATGTAATTGATCCTATCTACATTTTTGTTGATGGTACACCACCAACAAATAGAGGATTCAAAACTGGCTGCGATCTGATCAGCTAATTTATACTCATCTGGAACCCCTCTAGGGACCCCTATAGCGTCAATGTAAGTTGGATCTCCAGCAGTCTTCCATGCATTTCGCTTAGTGCGGGTCCAATGTTCAGGGACGACTGCTTTGGCATTTAAGGTTAGTTCTTCAACAGTCATGGGCAACACTTGTACAGGCAAAAGGAGTGATACTAGAGTACAGTGACCTGAGGCATCGTTTGGTAATCTATCAAAAATCCTATTATCTCCACACCACCACCACACATCGCTTCTAGCAATGGGTTTAAAAGGGCTTGGTGGTGTGAGAGTGTGGTTACACCGCACGGTCTCATTTAGTCCCCCTAACTTTAGACCAGTACCTGGAAGCTTAACACAGGTAAAGTTTCCCTCTGCCACATCTTCAGAAAATAGGGGTTTATCCTTGGCCATGTTGGCCACAGGATAGATAGTATCCCAACTTGTGCAACTGTGATTCAAAGGTATGGACATTTTTACCATCATAATTTCTAGCAAACAATCAGAGGTCAAAGGGGCTGGTACTACTCGCAGTATTGGATGAGGCCCTAAGCACACGACACAGTGGTTCTTCAGTTCAATGCAAAACATAGTTCCCATTCACAAAATGAGCGCCATTGTCACTATAGATTCGTTCAGGTATGCCATAGCGGGGTATGATGTTTTTGCATAACGATTTGGCTACAGTCAATGCATCAGGTCGTTCGGTTGGAAAAAGTTCTACCCATTTGGAAAAAGCATCCACAATTACTAAACAATATTCTTTGCCCTCACTTTTACTTAGTTGATTGTAGTCCATATGTATAACCTGAAAAGGATATTGTGGAGTGGGAAATTTTCCTCTTTTAGGTCTCAAATTGCCTTGGGAGTTGTGTTTGGCACACGTGAGACATGCTCTGCAAAAATTTTTAGAGTACGTGTTAAATCCAAAGGTTGTATAGATGGCATTAATCTGGCTCATCATCCCCCCTGTTGAGACATGAGAAATTCCATGGCTCAATATGGCAGCCCATCTATACAAATTTTTAGGTAAAATGGGTTTCCCTAATGGTCAGCAATAGATGTCATTGTGTATGACAGCCCCTCTCTTAGTCCATAAGTCCTTCTCAATGTTAGGACTTTGGGCTTGCATGTCAGAGAGGACTTGAGAAGTTAAACCAGTCCCCTCCACGGAATTTGTAATGTCCTACACTGGGTCTACGTGAAGCACACTAAGTTCTCCTACTGCAGCGGCTTTGGCGGAAATGTCAGCATAATGGTTCCCTCGAGATACAAGATCAGATTTCCCTGTATGAGCTGCACATTTACATACTGCAATTTTGGAGGGTAACTGAACAGCAGCAAGAAGGCGATTTGTTGTGTGGGCCGCTGAAGAGGAGGTACTGCTGGCCCACCATCACCAGAGGGCGCCCTGCCTGGAGTGCGGGCTCCAGGCACCAGAGGGCGCCGCCGCCTCACGGGAGCAGCCTCGGTGACAGCTGTCACCCATCACCTGAGACAGCTGACGGCAATCATCAGTGGGGTATATCAGCAGGACGGCATCTCCACCTCATTGCCGAGATATCGTTTCTACCAGAGAGGTAACATATCAAAGCCTACTGAGTACACAGTTTTGACTGAGCTAGTTATTGGTTTACTGTTCCAACGAGAGGTGGAGGTACCTTTCCTGCCGTTCGGAGTTCTGGGTGCAAACGCGCCCCCATCTAACTGTTCTTTTTCCCTCGCCAGCAGTACCAGGTCCGACACGCGGAGGCAGTGGCCACCTGGGAGTTCGGGATTTGGCGGCTCCAGTATTCCCGGGGTCCTGTGGCGGAGGAAGCCGTGTGGTTCCGGTCTTACCTTGGAGAGGCGTCTCCTATCTTCGAGCCTGCCCACACGACACCTTTGTGTATTGACTTTTGTCCATTTCTGTAATTGGTTGTATTCGTTGTGCACATTCACAACAGTAAAGCGTTGTTATTTTGACTTACTCCATTGTCCGTTCATTTGCGCCCCCTGTTGTGGGTCCGTGTTCCTACACTTTCCCAACAGCGATTAAGCTGTTCACTATGTGTGACAGGTTTGCCAGTAGAGGTCACCATACCCCTATTTTTCCAATGTTGGGCAAATACATGAACAGATGCAAAGGCATACTGACTGTCTGTGTAAATAGTGACTGGTTTGTCCTTGTATAGAGTGCAGGCATGTGAGAGAGCAATTAGCTCTGCAGCCTGAGCCGAGAAATGCGGTGGCAGGCGCTCGGCTCGCAGAACGCGAGTATTTGTGACTACAGCATAACCTGTCAAAGTTATGCCCATATCATTCTTCCTAGAAGATCCATCCACGAAAACTACATCGCCAAGTGTCAGGGGCGTGTCCTGTAAATCTGGTCTGGATTTTGCTACAGTCTGAGTTGAATCTAGACAGTCATGTGGTTCTCCGTCATCAGGAAGTGGAATCAAAGTTGCAGGATTCAGTGTGGTGCATCGTTCGATTGTGACATGCGGTTGGGACAGCAGCGTGGTCATGCAAGACAGATGGCGTGCCGGTGATAAAAAGGTCATATTTGTTTGTAGCAACAATGCCGACACTGCGTGTGGCACCTTAAGAATTAGTGGGTGAAAGAGGACTACGCCAGCACTGCATTCCACAGCCATCGATGCCGCCACAACAGCACGTACACAATGGGGGAGAGCGCAGGCCACACTATCCAATTTGGCGGAATAGTATGCAACTGGGCGGAGTTTGGTTCCATGTTGCTGCGTGAGTACGGAAGTCATAAAGTGGCCCTTACAGTCAATCATTTGTACAAAAGTTTTGTTATAATTTGGAAGTGCCAAAGCAGCTGCAGAGGTCAATGCTTGTTTTATTTTCGAAAATGCGTCTTCTGCTTCAGAGGTCCATGTAACAGCTGTGTTCATGGAGATGTCTTCAGTGTACATTAATCTATTTAAAGGGTGCACAATTTGTGCATAGTCAGGCACCCAACTTCTGCAATAGTTTGTCAGGCCCAAAAAGGACATCACTTGTCGTTTAGTCAGTGGTTTGGGGGCCTGTAAAATGGCTGTTTTCCTGTCTGCTACGATTGTTCGTCCTTCACAACTCAAATTGTGGCCCAAATATTTTACTTCATTTTTCCACAGTTGCAATTTGTTCTTACTGACCTTATGACCTTCCTTTGCCAGGTGATGCAATAGAGCAAGAGTATCTTTTAGCAATTTATCCCAGAATAGAACTGTTGGGTTAATCAATGCTTAAACACCAATAATAAATAGAAACAATGACAGAATCAGATACATAAACAATGTTTGGTTCGCAGGAATAACTATGGGTCAGGATGGACAATAATCATGTGAAAAGTTGTCCAACAATCTCTATCCTTTAAGGCCTAACTTAATTTGCATGCATCAAATAATAACTAATAAGCACTTCATTGGTCATCAATGCTTTATGAAAGCCTGCAGCTTCTTGTTTGATTTGCAGCAGGGGTTAGTTGCATCACATGAGAGTTCACATTATTTCAATCAAAACACAGGATGATCAAAATATTGAGTTATTATTATTTGTTTCTTCTACATTGCTGTCAGTTCACCCTCACCAACATTAATGCTTTCAACAGGAGCTCTATAAACATGTTACAATAATCAACATAGTTCTACTGTTCACACACTGTACAACCTTCTGCTCTGCTCTTCGGCTGGAGTGATAAATTACACTTTGTTTCCAAAACAAACTACGCTTCAAAAAATAGAACACTGAATGTATTTGGTAAAGTCAATGCAACGTAATGCAAAACAACATTAAAGCTGGAATTGATTACATCAAATAAACAATATCTCTCTAAGTGTAACAGTAACAAACACTTTTGAAACACTGGTATCAATTACATGTAAAACCCCTGTGTTTCATGTGTTATAGCACAACCAAATATCGCTGTAGTGTTTCTCAATTTCTCAAGTTGTGGGGGTGTGGAGCGGCAGGGAGAGGAGGAGGAGGGAAGTGAGCATTTAGAGCTTCCCTCAGTAGCTGTGTGTACACGCTCCTCCTCCAACACCCCAGACCAGGAACAGAATCCCACAACTGCTACAACAAACAAGCAAAATAACCCAACTCTTCTCAAACAAAAACGTCCAAAGAAGACCTGTGTTACATTATATGCAACATATTATACACACATGTAGACACGTAGAACTCAACGGAACTATTAATTACAATGAACTGGTAGGAGACTTTTTTTTTTATAGTCCTCAGAGAATCTACCACAACCACATCTTTATTTACTCTAGATCAGGGGTAGGCAACCTGCTCCAGAAAGAGCCACGAGTGCGCAGGTCCCCCCAGCTCCAGATGGAAAAAAAAAACTTCACTATAAAATGATGAAGCTCTTAATAGAGAGAGAAGAAAGAGAAGCGGCAAATGTCGAACGAACAAAAAACATTTTTTTCTTTGATATAATAATTATATCAAACTGTTGAGGGCATTAAATGCAGAACACATGGCAAAATGAAACAAAACAGACAGCATATATAACCTAATAACTTCATCCTTGTTCAAAGTATTCAAACTGGGAAGTGGATTTTCTGAAAACAAACAAAAAAGTAAAAACATAATTAAAAAGAAAATAAAAGCAATAACGGTTGTCAAAACTCCCAACATCTGGAGATATTTTGCAGTTTCCAAGTTTACATAACATACGGTCGATAACTCAAAATAGCAGAGAAAAGAATGAAATGAATGCATACCGAGGTGAGAAGTAATACAAAAAGTAAACATCCTGACTTTCACACAAATAAATTGATAAAATAACAAAACATTATTTCATTACGCTAGTGCTGTAACAGGACAGGGAATCATATTTTGACTGCATTCAGGTTTTTACAGCACTTAAAATGAACAGAAATAACTGGGTGATTGATCAATACATAGATGCTAACTATCCACTACAAGACTGCATAATTCAAGTGATAAATTAAAATAATAATAAATAATAATAATAATAATAATAATTACCCTGCCTCACACCCCATGACTACTGGGATATTAAATGGAGTGAGCAGGAATAGAAAATTGATAGATAATAATCACCATCTTAAAGCTACAGCGTGTAGGATCTTTTTGTTCCATAAATTTCCAATCTTTGTTACTTAGACGATCCCGCGGATCCTGTTTTTGTGTCTTACTGTTCGATTTTCCCATTTTTACGTTGTTTTTATCTTTTTGTCTTTTTATAAAAGTAAAATATAGACCAGTGATATATCAACACCTACAGTGTTCTAAACACTGGTTATATGTTTCTTACAGGACAGCGAATTTAAATTTTCCACCAGTCAGTGAGTTCCCTTTCTCCTCCCCGAAGGAAGCGGGAAATCCTTGCCTCTGCCTCTGATCAGTGGTCGCTGTTTACCTTCCCGTAATTTTATATAGAGGAGGATCTAATGACCCGTCACTCTCATTCAGTCACCTTTATTACACTTTCACACTTTTCACCGGTATTAATTTAGACGCCAGAGGAGCCCGTGCCGCCTAATACAGAGTTTAACTAGTTCGATACTAGAGGATTCTGTTCATCCTTACGGGGTTTAACTGCGTTTAACATTACCTGACATTGTCTAGAATTCTCAGGGTTTTAACATGACTTCCTGTCACTATACACTGTCCTGTCCTTTTATGTGACTTCCTGTCACCACACACACTTACAGTTTTTCAGTTAAAATTCTACTCACTCAACCGCTGTCTTCCCCTCTCGGACTTGTCTTCAACCTTCCGGATCCCAGCCGGCGGACCGAGCCAGTCCCGTCAAAGGGTCTCAGTACCTTGGCCAAGGATTTTGCTGGTGTCAGTCTCGTCTGCTGGAACCCTTCATTTTATATTTTTCCCTGCACATACGGCTGTTCCGTTTTTACTGACCAATAATGTTGGCTTATGTAATGGTGACCTCATTTCATGAAATGAAACGAATACAAATTCTCACCTTTACAGATATTTTTCTTGAGACAAGTCAGGGGATGGACACAACAACATTTTCAATTCAATGAATATGTCTTGGACTTCATACACACCAATTATTCAGAAATTCAGAAAAGCGGTGTGATATGGAATGGCGGCAGAAGTGGTTAGTTTGCCTGTTTCCCAGATGGAAGGTCCCCGGTTCAAGACCACTCATTCCCATTCTCCATGTACATCTGGAATTGGTGAAGGAAGGTTGACCCTGTGCAAAAAGGAGAAGCCAAAAGAAACTGCTCTTATATTGCATGGTAAATTTGTCTGAGAAGTCAGCAGCATCATAACCCTCTAGCCTATATCTGCCCTCATTTATTGTGTCCAAGTGTTGAGGGGCAGAGGTGCTGAGTAGAAGAACCTGTGTCTGTTCTGGCATCAGTTGGTATTTTCCACTTTGCTCAATGTTTGCTTTAATTTCATGAGTCAGTTGAAAATAAATGTCTTCATATGCTTCGTCATGTGTTCTTTATGTGTTATGCCTTCAGGCCAGACACAATAGCAGTTATTTAAAAAAGAAATACTGAGTCACCATGCAAAAAGACAAGAGAAGGAAGCCACCAATGCACCCATGACAACTGTCAGTTACAGGCTTCTATGAATGTGATTGCAGAAACTGCATCATGCAGCTGTTGCCTGTTGTACCACCATTCATAGCGTCATGGTGGAGAGAAACAAAGGAGGAGTTTAACACAAGAAAAGAGATCAAACAAGAGTGCCTCGAGTGTGTGCACATATCAGTGTAGGATCTGAGTCACTGAGGTTGGACATATTCAGACATCCACAATACACAACCTCATATTTGTCTTCCTGTAGTTTTTCCACTTGACAAATTGTCTTCTTTATTTCAATTTCCAAAATAATAATAATAATAATTGAATAAATTCCAGTGTATGTGTATGTTGATGCAGGATCTCAGTTATTCAGATGTGAGATAACCAGGAGTTGACTGTACATAGTCACTTGGTACTCAGCAGCTGGAGCAGTCTGGTGTCACACTGAATAAATCAGCCATTGACCACATCCCAGCTGTGAGAGTGCTCACTGAATGCAAGCGTGAATATCTTCAGTGCTTCTTTGCAGTGTTGATTTTTGTAGAATGGCTGACTCATGCTGATCAGGCTGCTCTCTGGGACTTTCTGAAAAATTTGCAGGCTCCCGTTGTTGGTCATAATATGCAGGTGATATACACATAGTGTGAGTGCAGTTCAGACTGAAGTCAAGTCAGAATCTCTTGCTTGTTTCCAGTGAAAACTTGCATTCCTCATGGATGTGTTCTAAGTCCTAAACTGTTCAGTGTTTGCAACGACTGGGTGTTTCACAGGGTTGTAGAAACCAGTGACTTGGTTGTAACCATTGCCAGAAAGAATACATTTGCTGACAATGACTATGTTTACATGCAGCCAATAACCCTTTCATAACCCTTTCATAACTGGAATATTAGCAATAACCCGGTTGCACACGGCCATGTAAACACCCGCAAAAACCCAAATATGCTCATATTCCGGTTTTTAAAAACCCGAATATGACCCCTGGGTTACTCCTTTTCTAACCAGAATATCAGGTCATATAAATGCGCATCAGAATATCCCCATAGAACGGAACATTATTTTGTGTTCTACGCATGTCCTATTCGCAAGGAATCTTGGTCTTTTGAGTACGGCAACTATTTGTATGCGGTGCGCGCAACCCACCGGACACCACAGAAGCAGAGGTAAACAAGCATGGGGAAATCCAGACGCGGCAGCACAGCACCACACTTTTGGAGCGAGGATGAAACAGAGTACTTCATTAGTATCGTGAAAGACAGATAGGGACATTTACAAGAAGATGGCCGAAAAGTTACGCGAAGCAGGATTTGCATGAACGCCAGACCAAATCAAGCACCGGTGGAAGACGTGCATCGCTGTTTAGATGGGGATATTCCAAATGATACCAATGACCATGTATACAGGAGTAACTCTGTCTGCTTAAGCATGTAAACGGGTTATTCCTAATGATTCAGAAACTGGAATATTGACCTTATCCCGAATATTAACGGCATGTAAATGTAGCCAATGACTTCACAATGTAATGATCTTTGCGGAATCAATCAATGCCCTGATTGCAGCACTTGAGAAGTTGAGTGAGGAGTTTAAGTGTCTCAATCTGCCATTATCCTGGATCAAGACTAAGATCTAGTCTTTCAGTGACTTCCAGCAGTCGGCCATCACAAGTGTATCTGTGTGCAGTGAAAGTGTCAAATTTGTACAGACATTCACTTATTTCGGCAGTGACATTCGTGTCTCTGGGTACTCAGCCTTTTTAAATTGAGAGACACCAGGGAAGACCTTCTGTTGTCAGGTTGCTTGACAGAGGTGTCTGGTGATGCCGATATCTATGCATGAAGGGCTCTGTGTTCCAGCATGGTGGTGAGATTTTGACACTAACCAGTGACCTAAGGTGGTTGTTCAGGGTCGCCACAGTTGATCCAGTACAAAGATGCATTGGAATTGGCCAGTTCTACATGGAGAAACACAGCCCCTGGTCTTCTTAAGTGCTCTCCCTCCAAATCACTAATGAGGACCTCCTCTGCTTCACTTCTGAGAGCTGGGTGGATCAGGACTACACAGAATGGGTTGGCTGCAATCAGTGACCAAAGGTGACGACTGGATACTTGGTCTCTTCGAAGGATGCGTATGAACTGCTGGAATGATTTTGTGTGAAATGTCTGGTTACTTCAGGAGACTCAGATGAGGAGTATCGCTTGCGTAGTGAGGGAACGCCAGCTACAAGATTTTATCGGATATTATCAGACAGAGAGGGGAATCCCAGCTCCCCGGGCCTATTTAAATACATTTTCATATTTAAATGGAGGCGTGGACAGGTAGGCGTTTGATACTTCTGAATGTGCGCACAATTCCATGTTGATTGGGATGTACAAAAGAAGTGTGCTTGCATCCATGCATACGCACACTTTGATCCATCTGACTTTTTTGTGCGTTTTAGCGTACGGCATGTTTCAGGAGGAAATCCATGCAAGTCTTTGTACCTTGCATGGCAGCAGCCTACATCAGGGTGATTGTGAGGCATTGATGTGTAAAGCACTTTGAACGTCTGATGCAGATGGAAAAGCGCTATATAAACACAGTCCATTTAAGCACCTTAGAGAGCATTCTGACCAGCTGCATGTCTGTGTGGTGTGGAGGCTGCAGTGCCTCTGACTAGAAGAAAGTGAGGAGAGTGGTGAGGACAGCAGAGAAGATCACTGGGGCTTCTCTTCCCTCCATTTAGGACATCGCACCTAAATGTCCCAAGTGAGGAGTTTTATCAGTGACTCCTCATACCCCCATCTAGTAAAAGATTCTGCAGCATTCATTACAGGACCACCAGGTTCTTCAGTAGTTTTTTCCACAGGCATCAGACTGCTGAACTCTTAATGGAAACATGCTGCTCGTGTGTCTACCTTCTAATGGGGCAGCGCAGTCTCGTTTGAACCCCTGCCTGATATCTTTGGATTTGACCACTTCTGGGGACAGGCTGCCATTGTGCAACACAAGCACAGCATCACTTCACACAGAAAGATGGTGTAGTGTTTTGTTTTCAGCTGCAATCACCGAAGTAGTTGCGAAAAGTGCAGTTTTTCTGGTTCCCAGTGGAGAAGGGAAGACAAGGCAAATGGGAGAGGTCGTGTCGGTATGTTTTAGCAAGATTTAATGTGAATAATGAGGAGTTGAAGGTGGACAGAGTAGTCTCTCATCGACACCTACACAACCGCCTCAACATGTTTGAGCTCCGGGTCATAAACAAACCGCAACACGTCTGCTTTCAACCGCATTTTCACTTTGTTTGCCATGCAATTTGCCCAAAAACTCAAAGTGTCATGTTTCTGATGGAGACAGACAAGTGAATGGGCCCTAATGAGGCTGTCCCTGTAAGTATATTTTTGCTTCATATGCTCTTTCATTTAACCCCTTTATCGCCCACCCTCAAACGAGTCTATGGTGCCCAATTACTTGAAATTTTTTTTCTTCTTTTTTTGCACTACTGTCAACTCCACAGGTCACTTTACATTACTATTACACCTTTCATTATTCTTTTGAACAAATGTATATCATATTAGATTTTTTTTTTAGATATTTTAATCTTGTCCTGAGTCCATTGCAACAAAAATTTGTTCTGTGGACACTGAACACAGATTGACAATAAAAAGTATCTAAGTCTAAGGTAATAGTAACATAATTGTGACCGGAGGACCTTTGTGGCCGGGACGGCGGTGGGATCGAATCCCACCATTTTTGACTTTGTCCCGAAGTCACAGGTGCATTTAAGCATGTTCTGTGACTATATATATATATATATATATATATATATATATATATATATATATATATATATATATATATATATATATATATATATATATGTTCAAACATTTTGTGTGGAATATATATATACATATATATATTCCACACAAAATGTTCATTAAATTGTTAAAAATGTAGCAGTTGAGTTTGGCCTTGTCCACCAACCTCAGTCCTCATTTTTATTTGTATACTGGGCTATGATTAGCTTGTTCCAATGTGTGATGGAAGGGCAGCACGTTAGCACTGTTGCATCACAGCAAGAAGGTCATGGGATCAATTTTCACCTGTGGCCTTTCTGTGTGGAGTTTGCATGTTCATGTGTTTGTGCGGGTTCCCTCCGGGTGCTCCAGCTACCTCCCACATCCATAGATAGTTTAGATCAATTGGAATCTTCAAATTGTCTGTAGGTGTGCCTGTGGGTGTGAATGTGTTTGTTTGTCTATATGGCGCCCTGTGATAGACGCATCCTGTCCAGGGTGTACCCGGCCTCACGCTTTGTGACTGCTGGCTCCAGTCCCTCATGGCCCAGTCATGGATAAGCGGTTGAAGATGAGTGTGTATATGAGAATTTGTGATGGAAGAAATCAAAGTTATCTGTGCCCCTGAGAAATTCAGGTTTCAGGTGAGAATCTTGCATGATTCATGAGAAGAACATGAATTGTTGGTATTTGAATATATAGATTTGTAAGTCCCTTCAGCTGCTCCCTTGTTTGCACTCGGGGTCGCCACAGCAAATCCAAGGTGGATCTGCATGTTGGCACAGGTTTTACGCCGGATGCCCTTCCTGACGCAACTCCACATTACATGGAGAAATGTGGCAGGGGTGGGATTTGAACCCAGAACCTTCTGCACTGAAACCAAGCGCATTAACCACTTGGCCACCACCCCTTGAATACACAGATTTGTGACTTCTCTAAATCATGTGATGATCTGTAGTTTAACTTTGTAACAGGCAATAATCCATGACGGTAATGTGAGGCCAAGTTCAGATAATGACTAATTAAATGCCATAATGCAATGCTTTCACACAACATAATGCTAATCATTATCATAAACCAAATGAATGTGCCCTGCCTATTTCACAAATTGAAGGAAAAAAAGTTACGAGTATTGCTGTATTTTACACCTGTTCATCAGAGCTTCTGTACACATTATGCCGTATATTCTAAATCTGTGGTTCAGTAAGCTTACTTTAGTGTTAAATTGCCTCTAATGTACAGGCTTCTACGGGCTCTATAAGACTGATTTGTCATAACCCAAAGTCTACCTTGGTGCCACCCAGAAACAACAAATATAGCCACTGTTTGCATCTCAGGAACCACCATGCAGCAGCCACACACTGAAAAAAGAGAAAACTTAATTAAACTGCTTATTTTGGTGACAGTCAAGTGAATTAAGTTTCCTCAAATCATTTTAAGAAGTTGCTGTAAATATTGCTTGTTCTATGTGACTATAGCACGGCTTGGATGCCGGTAATGTGAGTGAGTGAGTGTATCCACATTCTTTCAGACAAGGTATCTCCTAAACTAAGAGGGCCAGCATCTAATTTATCACATGTTGGTATGGAAGACATGACCTAATTTTCTTTTGAACATTTTAGGTGTTGGGTAGTGGGGCAGCACGGCGGCTTAGTGGTTAGCACTGTTGCCTCACAGCAAGAAGGTCGTGGGTGTCTGCCAATCATGGCAGACATCTTCCAGCCAATCAGAGGTGAAAAGGGCGGAACCTTCCCCTACCATACGTTTCACAAGTTCACTCACGGTTAAGCAGGTTAAGGTTAATTGTGAGATAAAATTGTGTTTAGATGTTAAAAAAGCGAAGTAAATTGAATATATTGCTATCAATGATAATATTCAATCTATAAAGTATATTATTTAGCCAAATGGCCAAATGAAAGTGATTTTCATTCATTGTTCATTATGGGAGAGCATTAAAGAAGAATTGAGCTTGAGAATAAGTTTTTAAACTACTGCATTAGAGTTAAAGTTTAATAATAATAATAAAATAGAATAATACAATTTACACATTTAGCAATTATAATAACAAATAATTAATAAATACATGGACTGCATGTTCAAAGTGTTTTGCAGTGACGCATCACATCCACACTCAAGTGCGGTTCGGGCATCATATTTTTGTCTGAACCCGACCCGCGTCGGACAATGTAGTGACCAAAACCAACCCAAACATGACAGGCATTTTAATATTTCTATTTGAACCCGACACTGTTTATGTCTCTGCCATTTCCATTCTAAACAAATCCCCCACAAACAGGAAGAAATCAGTAAGATCCTGCATTTTCTTTTTTCATTTTTCTATGAACAAAAATGCACATTTGCATCACGTGAAGCAGACCTGTTGGCCCCAGCACACAGAGTAAATAAAGTTTTTTAGTCTGACCTGTTGCGTTCTTTCAGACAGATTCATCGTCACAGCCTGACAAAAACTGAAAAAAAGACACCCTTGTTTTGGAAGATGACGTCTGGAAATACTTAAATTCCTTATCATGGAAATTGCTTGTGAATAAACATAGCGTTAATAAAGAAGTCCCTCTGTTATAATGCAGTGCTCCAAGTGTGTTTCTCAGTCCATCACTGCTTTGCCCCGCCACCAACAAGAAAAAAAATCACTTATTTTAAAAGCTGAAAGTCCTTTCTGTAATTATTTTCTTAGTGTCACATCGCTTCATTTAGTGATGATCAGCATTCAACAAAGCCATCCATCATCTTTTCAGTACTGCACCAGCGATGAAAATAAATTCCATTAATGATCCGCCAAAACAAAAAAGCGTATGTTAAACTACACAGTTAACAACACCAACATGCCATTCATTATGAGTGGCTGAGTTGATAGAGGCAGAGCTATGGCATCATCATTTCAGAAAAGTTCCATATTTTCAGTGTCTTTGTGCTGATGTAACCGAACCCGACTCAAACTCAAGTATCATTTTGAAATATTTGTTGGAACCCGACCCATAGGGGCCCATCGAGCCTGGGCCGGGCATCCATGCTCTAATCCACACACACATACCTATATTAGCATGCTGCTGTGCAAGGCACTCAAATACACAACAAGAGTAACTTGGGCTACAGGAACCTGAGAAATTGTTCCATTCTGACAGGGATTTGAACCAAGGATCGTGTAGTTATAAAAACCCACTTGACCATCACCTCTCCAAACCATGCAGTCTTGCAGAAGTGTCAAACAAAGTACACCCCCTTTCATGACAACAAACACAGTCTTAAACAGAATGCTAGCATTATCAAAACAAGCTAACCACCTTTGTGGGACCAGTTTTCCCTGATTTCCACATTAGGATTCTTGAACCAGCATATACAATGAATACCTGGGTATGTTGAGCTCACATCATAGTACACTCTTCTGGACTAGGCATTTGGGGTGTGGTGGTAATGGTGGTCGGGGGGAATAAGCTTGAAGATGTAGCTTTCAAACCAACTCCTAATTTCCATCATTCTATTCATGCGATGATAAGATCCCTACAAGTCCAAAAGGTGGCTGACAGGTATACAGTGCATTCAGGAAGTATTCACAGCACTTCACTTTGTTCACATTTTATTATGTTATAGCTTTGTTCCAAAATGGAGTAAATTAATTATTTTTCCTCAAAATTCTACACACAACACCCCATAATGACAATATGAAAATGTTTTTTTTTATTTTTGTAAATTTCTTAAAAATAAAAAATAAAAAACTAAGAATGTATATGTACATAAAAATTCACCCCCTTTGCTCTATACTTTGCTGATGCACCTTTGGCAGCAATTACAGCCTCAAGTCTCCTTGAATATGATGTCTGCCATGTGTTTTTTACTAAGGAGTGGCTTCCGTCTAGCCACTCTACCATACAGGCCTGATTGGTGGATTGCTGCAGGGTGTCCTTCTGGAAAGTTCTCCTTTCTCCACAAAGGAATGCTGGAGCTCTGACAGTGTGACCATTGCGTTCTTGGTCACCTCTCTGACTAAGGTCCTTCTACCCTGACCGTTCAGTTTAGATGGGCGGTCAGCTCTAGGAAGAGTCCTGGTGGATTTGAACTTCTTCCTTTTACAGATGGTGGAGGCCAGTGTGCTCACTGGGATATTCAAAGCAGCAGAAACATTTCTGTACCCTTCCCCAGATTTGCACCTCCAGGCAATCCTGTCTCAGAGGTCTACAGACAATTCCTTTGACTTCATACTTGGTTTGTGTTCTGACATGCACTGTCACCTGTGGGACCTGTCTAATCAACGGAATCTACCCCAGGTGGACTCCAGTTAAGCTGTGGAAACATCTCAAGGATGATTAGTGGAAACAGGATGCACTCAACTATGAGCTTCATGGCATGTTTTGTTTCCAGTGCTTGACCTTCAGCTTCTCATGCAGACTTTTGGACCGGTTGTATAATCTTTGTCACTGGTTATATAATCTTTAATTGGTGTCAATTTATTTCCAACATAACTGTTGTGTGTTGGGGGGTTTGGCTGGACATTTTGGTGTTGTTTTCTTTTCTTTGCTCTCCAGGTGGTATGCAAACTGGTTTTTGTCTGTGGAGAAGGTGCTGGCAGAAGAGTCCTTCACCCTCATCAGCATTATTGGCTGCACTTGTGGAGGATGTGCACATGCAGGCCTAATGATTTGCAGCACCTGTGGATGATGCTCACGTGCAAACTTAAAGACTTTCAGCTGAAGCAGATAATGAGATGGCATTCTGCATTTAAGCCATGAGTGATTCGAGCAGAATTGCCGGGAACTCGACCTTGTGACGTTCGGTTGTGAGACGCTGAGGACCGCGCCTGGGTTTGACACATCATGCCTGTGAAGGAGGACGGGTGAGGGACACATGCTGTCAGCACACATCAGAGGTGATGATTGTCTGAATAAGTGTTAACAGTAATTTGGTATTTTGTTACGCAGTATATTTGAACATTGATGAGAATTGTGCAGCTCGCTTCTCACTGCTGTGGCGTACGGAATGATGATCCTCCACCTGTTGTGAGAAGCTGCTCATTTACATAAAGCTTAAATTCAGACCTGAATGTGTTGCTGATAGTGTGTGCCTTTGAAGGATATTTGTTGTAGCTGTTGACTTACCTCACCTTTTCCATCCTTCACAGAGTCAGTTTGTCGTATCCACCTGGGGGATGTTCGGCGGTGAGTCTGGGTCCAGAAGCGTCGGGCTTCGATCCATCTGGGCGCTGGAGAGCGCGCCGTCCTTCACCTCGCCAGACAAACCGCACATTTATGTTGTACACAATTATTGCACAGAAGGGAAATAAATGTTTTGTTTTTGGAACCGCTTTCTGGTTATTTTAGCGCTGGGTTCAGTCAGACGCTGGTCCGCTCCTCAACCCGCGTCTGCACATAACAATAACTATCTCAACCCACGTCTGCACATAACAATAACTATTTCCCTTTTCATTGCACTGCAAGTAGAGAACTGCTGGACCAACCCATTAACGTGCTTCACTTTGTAAATTAAGTAGGTAGTTTCAAATGAATTTAACAAGTTTTGTAATTTCCTGAATGCAAACTTCCTTTGCATTCATTGTAATTCAGGGCTGTTAAGTAAAATGGTAAATGGACTGCATTTATACATATATATGTAGTGCTTTCATGATCAAAGCACTAAATCAAAGCACACACCAACGTCAGCATTCTGCCATACAATCTACTTGCTGGTAACTGCGCAGTGGGAGCAGCTTGGGGGTTAAGTACATTGTCCAAGGCATGTTAGAGATTTCTGGTATGATGGTGGATTTGAACTGAGGTTCCTCTGGTCACAAGTCCACCACTTGGCCATCACCTCTCCACATAAGTGATATGGGCATGCTTGTTGTTCACATCAGCTTGAAGAAGAAAAAAGATTGTCTATCAACCTCCACTCAACATGGTCTATCCAAATATTCCTGCTGTGAACCTGCACAGACAAGTGTCAGAAGATGTGAGGTCTGTTGGAAAAGTATCGTACCTTTTTATTTTTTTCAAAAACTATATGGATTTGATTCATATGTTTTTACGTCAGCCAAGCATGAACCTTCGTGCGCATGCGTGAGTTTTTTCACACCTGTCGGTTGCGTCATTCGCCTGTGGGCAGGCTTTGAGTGAGCACTGGTCCACCCCTAACGTCGTTGTTTCATCGCGAGGAGATGGCGGAATGATTTGGGCTTTTTTTCCATCAGAATTTTTTCAGAAACCGTTAGAGACAGACAGCTGGAAACCATTCGAAAAATTGATCTGGCTTTCGGTGAAAATTTTACGGGCTTCACAGAGAATAAGGAGTGTTACTACAGCTTTAAGGACGGCCCACAATGGCGCACGGCGTGCCGCGCTCCTAGCCGCCATCGAGAGGCAGAAACCACCAGATCATTTCTAAATGGATGGCTGTGTGGAGCCGGGACCGTCGTGTGCAATTTCTCTGGTTATTACAAGAGCTGGACATCAGCCATTTTCCGGCAGATTTCACTTTTAACAAGAGATTTTGTCATGGAAAGCCGCGCGGAGGCTTCGCGCATCACGACTGATTCGCTGATGAAGCGAGACAAAGGAACACCTCCGTTTCGGAGTGTTAGAGGACAAGTTGGGACATGCCTATCTCAGCTTTCAGTACTTACCAGTCGAGTGAGTATAAGAGAAATTGTGGAGAGCTGGGCTTGTCCCAACTTGTCCTCTAACACTCCGAAACGGAGGTGTTCCTTTGTCTCGCTTCATCAGCGAATCCGTCGTGACGCACGAAGCCTCCGTGCAGCTTTCCATGACAAAATCTCTTGTTAAAAGTGAAATCTGCCGAAAAATGGCTGATGTCCAGCTCTTGTGATAACCAGAGAAATTGCACATGACGGTCCCAGCTCCACACAGCGATCCGTTTAGAAATGATGTGGTGTTTTCTGCCTCTCGATGGCGGCTCGGAGCGCGCCGCGCCGTGTGCCATTGTGGGCAGTCCTTAAAGCTGTAGTAACACTCCTTATTCTCTGTGAAGCCCGTAAAATTTTCACCGAAAGCCAGATACATTTTTCGAATGGTTTCCAGCTGCCTGTCTCTAACAGTTTCTGAAAAAAGTCTGATGGAAAAAAAGCCCAAATCATTCCGCCATTTCCTCGCAATGAAACGACGAGGGGTGGACCAGTGCTCACTCAAAGCCTGCCCACAGGCAAATGACGCAACCGACAGGCATGGAAAAACTCACGCTTGCGCACAAAGGTTCAAGCTTGGCTGACGTAAAAACATATTAATCAAATCCATATAGTTTTTGAAAAAAATAAAAAGGTACGATACTTTTCTTACAGACCTTGTATGACTTGCTTTCCATACCTGGGCAACTCTGTGTCATACTACTACGAATAATAATATTGGCCTTTATTGTCATTGTACATACATACCGTGGAATTTGTCCTCTGAATTTAACCCATCCTAATTACAGTTAGACACAATCCAACCACTGGGAGCAGTGGACAACCACAGTCCAGAACCCAAATCCACATGGAGAGATTCTGCTTTGGTTAGTGGCAGAGAAAACAGCAGACCCTCAATAATAATTTTTTTGATAGTGGGAGGCAACCCACACATACACAGGGAGAACATGTAAACTCCACACAGAAAGGCCCAGGCAGGAAGTGATCACATGACCTTCTTGCTGTGAGGCAACAGTACAAACCATTAAGCCACCATGACGCCACCCAATGCTGACACTGATAATAAGAACACCAGCTCGAGTGTGTAGGAACTGCCTTCAGCTGGCTTCCCATCCGTGTTTTCAACAACAGAGGCCTTTGTCACGACATCAAAGTCCTTGTATACAAAGCTGTCATCATGCCAACCCTGCTGTACGGATCTGAGACCTGGACCACCTATCACCACAACCTGAAGACCCTCGAGCGATTCCACCAGTGCTGCCTGGGGAGCATCAGCATCAGGTGGGAAGACTACTGTACCAACATCACTATCCTGGCTGAAGATGAGTTCCAGAGCATCGAGCGTTTCATCATCAAGAACCAGTTTCAGTGGGAGGGTCACGTCATTAAGATGGATGCCAGCTGACTTCCCGAGCAGATCTTCTACTCCCAGCTGATTGAAGGAAAACAGTCCAGAGGAGGGCAGAAGAAATACGACAAGGACCTCCTGATGCACAACCTGAAGAGCTGCTCCATAGACCGGAAGTCTAAGGGAACAAGCCAGCTGGCGAGCAGTGATCCACACGGGAGTGGAAGACTTCAAAAGAATGCAGCCGAACAACAAAGAGGAGAAGGGAAGAAAGAGGAAGGAGAGAGAGCAAGATCCTGCCTGGCAGAAGCTTTCCGCAGCAACCATGTGCTGCATCTGTCAGAAACAGTGTGTTTCAAGGTTGGGTATATTTAGTCATCTCTTCTGTCCACCATCACATCCAGGACTCAACAAAGAGACCATCTTCCATGCCACAGAAGGATTGTTATGATGACAATGGGCATATAGAGTTGGCAGCTGATCTGCGGCACAGCAAAATGACCAGTGTCAAATGAATGCTGTAAGTGTCTATATATTCCTCACTGACCCAGTGTGGACCCATATAAACACTAGAGGGGGCGGATCGATCCTAATATCGATACCAATGCTGGTATTGATATTGAATGATCCTTGTGTACAAAGATCGATACTCAAGCTTTTTTCTCTCCCGCACGCACTGACTGCTGCGCACGCACATTCATCAAAGTCTACTCTCTGTCTGTAAGAGCAGCACTGCGCTGTGTCACACAACACGAAGCAGCGCACCCTTGTATTCTGGATTGTCAGCCCTCTACCTCAGGAGATTTTAAGTTGTGTTGAGTGATATTTTTTTAAACAAAAATGTTGATTGTGATAATAAAGTATTTTGTTGTCACGTACAATGTTTGGTGAAATTCTGTCCTAGGTCTTTTGGATCCTTTGGATCGATGAAGCTTAAATATGAAAAAGTATCGGTATCAGTATCGATATCAGCGATACTGGGCCTGTATTTACTTGGTATCGGATCAATACCAAAATTCCCGGTATCGCCTACCTCTAATAGACACTGGCAGTGTTAATTTAACACTGGTGATTTTGCTGTGTGTATTTTGGTTATGTGTGCTTTTAAAATAACTCACTCATCTTCAACCATTTACTCCAATTAAGGGAGCCTATCACCAGCAGTCATAGGGTGTGAGGCAGAGTACACACTGGACAGGAGACCATCTGTCGCAGGGCCACATACAGACAAACAAACACATTCACACCTGCACAAACACTTTAAAGTTTCAAATCCACCTAACCTTCATGTCTTTAGATGTGGGAGGAAGCCAGAGCACCTGGAGGGAACCCACACAAATGGGGAGAACATGCAAACTCCACAAAGAAAGGCCACAGGCGGGAATCAAGCCCACGACCTTCTTGCTGTGAGGCAACAGAGCTGTGCTGCCCCGCTACCCAACACCTAAAATGTTCAAAAGAAAATTAGGTCATGTCTTCCATACCAACATATGACATGATAAATTAGATGCTGGCCCTCTTAGTTTAGGAGATACCTTGTCTGAAAGAATATGGATACACTCACTCACTCACTCACATTACCGGCATCCAAGCCGTGCTATAGTCACATAGAACAAGCAATATTTACAGGAACTTCTTTAAATAATTTGAGTAAATTTAATTCACTTGACTGTCACCAAAATAAGCAGTTTAATTAAGTTTTCTCTTTTTCAGTGTGTGGCTGCTGCACGGTGGTTTCTGAGATGCAAACAGTGGCTATATTTGTTGTTTCTGGGTGGCACCAAGGTAGACTTTGGGTTATGACAAATCAGTCTTATAGAGCCCGTAGAAGCCTGTACATTAGAGGCAATTTAACACTAAAGTAAGCTTACTGAACCACAGATTTAGAATATACGGCATAATGTGTACAGAAGCTCTGATGAACAGGTGTAAAATACAGCAATACTCATAACTTTTTTCCTTCAATTTGTGAAATAGGCAGGGCACATTCATTTGGTTTATGATAATGATTAGCATTATGTTGTGTGAAAGCATTGCATTATGGCATTTAATTAGTCATTATCTGAACTTGGCCTCAAATTACCATCATGGATTATTGCCTGTTACAAAGTTAAACTGCAGATCATCACATGATTTAGAGAAGTTGTTGTGAAAGTGGCGTGACACGGACCCACAACAGGGGGCGTTAATGAACGGACAATGGATAAGCCAAAAAGTAACAATTTAATGTTGTGAATCGCACAACAACGTACAGACAATAATATGGTGGACTGTCAATCATACACCAGGTGACGTGTGGGCAGGCTCGACGATAGAAGACGCCTGGAGAGAAAAGAGCCGGATTCCCACACAGCTTCCAACACCAACGGAGCTGAAGAACACCGGAGCCGCCAAGCCCTGCGCCCCAGGTGGCCGCTGTCTTCAGCAGTCAGACCCGGTACTGCTGGCAGAGAACAGAGACAGTCCAGATGAGTGTGAGTTCACACACTCAGTGGTCCACGATCTGTACACAGTTAGGAGGGAGAACCTCCACCTCCAAATTACACACTCGTACAGCTCCTGATTAACCACTTATCTGTTTGGAGTGTGAGGCGCAGTCGTCGCAGTCACACCAAACGCCAAAATCCCAGATAAGGGAACAACCACAGGACAACGGCTGCAAATGAGATTAGATTGTTACACAACGTGTCAGTCAGCAGAGAAATGACCTGAATGGTAGTTGATTTCTCGGCAAGGAGGTGGAGTTGCAGTCCGGTCTTTGTAGTGGTGGTGATGGGTGACAGCTTGTGTTGATTGATGACAGCTGTCACCTCCAGCAAAGCCAACGCCCTCTCGTGCTTGAAGGCCGCACTTCAAGCAGGGCGCCATCTTGTGGTGGTGGGCCAGCAGTACCTCCTCTTCAGCGGCCCACACAACAGAAGTCACAAATCTATATACGAGGTCTGTTAGAAAAGTATCCGACCTTTTTATTTTTTTCAAAAACCTGATGGATTTGAATCACGTATGCTTGCATGAGCCAACCTTGAACCTTCGTGCGCATGCGTGAGTTTTTCATGCCTGTTGATTGCGTCATTTGCTTGTAAGCAGCCTTTGTGTGAGGATGGGTGGAGTCTCTTGTCGTTTTTTCTTTGCAAGGAAATGGCGGAACAACTGGAGCAGCGCGACTGCATCAGATTTTGCCAGAAACTGGGCGACAGCCAGGTGGAAACCATTCTGATTATTCAGACGGCTTTCGGTGATGATCCCATGGGCATCACACAGATTAAGGAGCAGTACAACTGGTTTAAAGACGGCCGCACAACAGTGGAGAGCGTGCCACGCTCCGGTCGGCCATCAACATACTGAAATGACCAGATCATTTCCAAAGTGAACTCTGTGGTGATGTGGGACCGTCGTGTGACTATCCGAGAAATTGCGGAAGAGGTGGAGATCAGCACTTTTTCGGCACATTCCACTGTGACAAAAGATTTTGTCATGAAAAGAGTTGCAGCGAAATTCATGCCAATGGCTTTGGCACGAAGCTGATGGTGGAGCAAAAGCGCCACCGTGTTGAAGTCTCACAGGACATGTTGTGACATGCCCAGCTCTTCCACAATTTCTCGGATAGTCACACGACTGAAAAACCACCGAAAGCCATCTGAATCTTCCGAATGGTGGAAGGCTGCTTACAAGCAAATGACGCAATTGACAGGCGTGAAAAAACTCACGCATGCGCACGAAGGTTCAAGGTTGGCTCATGCAAGCACGCGTGATTCAAATCCATCAGGTTTTTGAAAAAATAAAAAGATTGGATACTTTTCTAACAGACCTCGTATTCAAGGGGTGGTGGCCAAGTGGTTAATGCACTTGGTTTCACTGCAGAAGGTTCCAGGTTCAAATCCCACCCCCGCCACATTTCTCCATGTAATGTGGAGTTGTGTCAGGAAGGGCATCCGGCGTAAAACCTGTGCCAATTCAACATGCAGATCCACCAGCTCTTGAGGTTGTGCGTCAGGAGGTCCTTATCGTATTTCTTCTGCCCTCCTCTGGACTGTTTTCCTTCACTCAGCTGGGAGTAGAAGATCTGCTTGGGAAGTCAGCTGGCATCCATCTTAATGACGTGACCCTCCCACTGAAACTGGTTCTTGATGATGAAACGCTCGATGCTCTGGAACTCATCTTCAGCCAGGATAGTGATGTTGGTACAGTAGTCTTCCCACCTGATGCTGATGCTCCTCAGGCAGCATTGGTGGAATCGCTCGAGGGTCTTCAGGTTGTGGTGATAGGTGGTCCAGGTCTCAGATCCGTACAGCAGGTTTGGCATGATGACAGCTTTGTATACAAGGACTTTGATGTCGTGACAAAGGCCTCTGTTGTTGAAAACACGGATGTGAAGCCAGCTTAAGGCAGTTCCTGCACACTCGAGCTGGTGTTCTTATCATCAGTGTCAGCATTGGGTGGCGTCATGGTGGCTTAATGGTTTGCACTGTTGCCTCACAGCAAGAAGGTCATGTGATCACTTCCTGCCTGGGCCTTTCTGTGTGGAGTTTGCATGTTCTCCCTGTGTATGTGTGCGTTGCCTCCCACTATCAAAAAAATTCTTATTGAGGGCCTGCTGTTTTCTCTGCCACTAACCAAGGCAGCATCTCTCCATGTGGATTTGGGTTCTGGACTGTGGTTGTCCACTGCTCCCAGTGGTTGGATTGTGTCTAACTGTAATTAGGATGGGTTAAATTCAGAGGACAAATTCCACGGTATGTATGTGCAATGACAATAAAGGCCAATATTATTATTCGTAGTAGTATGACACAGAGTTGCCCAGGTATGGAAGCAAGTCATATCTTCTGACACTTGTCTGTGCAGGTTCACAGCAGGAATCTTTGGATAGACCATGTTGAGTGGAGGTTGATAGACAATCTTTTTCTTCTTCAAGCTGATGTGAACAACAAGCATGCCCATATCACTTATGTGGAGAGATGTTGGCCAAGTGGTGGACTTGTGACCAGAGGAACCTCAGTTCAAATCCACCATCATACCAGAAATCTCTAACATGCCTTGGACAATGTACTTAACCCCCAAGCTGCTCCCACTGCACAGTTACCAGCAAGTAGATTGTATGGCAGCATGCTGACGTTGGTGTGTGCTGCTCTTTGATCATGAAAGCACTAAATATATATGTATAAATTCAGTCCATTTACCATTTTACTTAACAGCCCTGAATTACAATGAATGCAAAGGAAGTTACAATACTTGTTAAATTCATTTGAAACTACCTAATTAATTTACAAAGTGAAGCACATTAATGGGTTGGTCCAGCAGTTCTCTACTTGCAGTGCAATGAAAAGGGAAATAGTTATGTTGGAAATAAATTGACACCAATTAAAGATTATATAACCAGTGACAAAGATTATACAACCGGTCCAAAAGTCTGCATGAGAAGCTGAAGGTCAAGCACTGGAAACAAAACATGCCTGGTTGTTATTGTGGTTTTGTACGCCCCCCCCCAACACACACACACACACACACACACACACACACACACACACACACACACACACACACACACACACACACACACACACACACACACACACACACACACACACACACACACACACTTTTCTTTGTTAATTGACAAGGTCAAAGTTGTCAAACTTCAGCCACGACCACAGTCCATTCAAAATCTATAGCTCATACACTCTATGTGAAAAAGTACTCTGGTGACAAACTCTGGCCATACACAGTATCACAGTGTAGACTGAAAATGAAATATACGGTGCATCTGGAAAGGATTCACAGCGCTTCACTTTTGCCACATTTTGTTACGTTACAGCCTTATTCCAAAATGGATGAAATACATTTTTTTGTCAAAATTTTACACAAAATACCCCATAATTGTGAAAAAGGTTTTTTTTTTTTTTTTAGATTTTTTGCACATTTGTATCTATATCTATCTGTCTATCTATCTAGATAGATAGATAGATAGATAGGTAGGTGTGTGTAAAACGAAGAAATCAAATGTATATAAGTATTCACAGCCTTTGCCATGAAGCTCATAGTTGAGTGCATCCTGTTTCCACTAATCATCCTTAAGATGTTTCCACAGCTTAAATGGAGTCCACCTGGGGTACATTCCGTTGATTAGACATGATTTGGAGCGACACACACACCTGTCTACATAAAAGGTCCCACATTTGACAGTGCATGTCAGAGCACAAACCAAGCCTGAAGTCAAAGGAATTGTCTGTAGACCTCTGAGACAGGATTGCCTGGAGGTGCAAATCTGGAGAAGGGTACAGAAATGTTTCTGCTGCTTTAAATATCCCAGTGAGGACACTGGCCTCCACTATCTGTAAAAGGAAGTTCAAATCCACCAGGTGTCTGCCTTGAGCTGGCCGCCCATCTAAACTGAGCGGTCAGGGGAGAAGGACCTTAGTCAGAGAGGTGACCAAGAAACCAATGGTCACTCTGTCAGAGCTCCAGTATTCCTTTGTGGAGAAAGAAGAACTTTCCAGAAGGCCACCCTGCAGCAATCCACCAATCAGGCCTGTATGGTAGAGTGGCTAGACGGAAGCCACTCCTTAGTGAAAACCACATGGCAGACATCATATTCAAGAAGACTTGAGGCTGTAATTGCTGCCAAAGGTGCATCAACAAAATATTGAGCAAAGGGTGTGAATTTTTATGTACATATATATTCTTAGTTTTTTAAAGAAATTTACAATAATAATAATAATAAAAATCATATTGTCATTATGGGGTGTTGTGTGTAAAATTTGAACAAAGTGAAGTGCTGTGAATATAAAGTTTTGAGGGAAAAAAAAAAGTGCTGTGAATACTTCCTGGATGCACCGTATACCTGTCAGCCACCTTTTGGACTTGTAGGGATCTTATCATCGCATGAATAGAATGATGGAAATTAGGAGTTGGTTTGAAAGCTACATTTTCAAGCTTAACCCCCACCCCCTACCACCACCACCCCCAAATGCGTAGTTCAGAAGGGTGTACTATGATGTGAGCTCAACATACCCAGGTTTTCTTTGTATATGCTAGTTCAAGAATCCTAATGTGGAAATCAGTGAAAACTGGTACCACAAAGGTGATTAGCTTGTTTTGATAATGCTAGCATTCTGTTTAAGACTGTGTTTGTTGTCATGAAAGGGAGTGTGTACTTCGTTTGACACTTCTGCAAGACTGCATGGTTTGGAAAAGTGATGGTCAAGTGGTTTAAGTGGTGGGTTTTTAGAACTACATGATCCTTGGTTCAAATCCCTGTCAGAATGGAACAATTCCTCAGGTTCCTGTAGTCCAAGATGCTCTTGTTGTGTATTTGAGTCCCTTGCACAGCAGCATGCTAATATAGGTATGTGTGTGTGTGGATTAGAGCATGGATGCCCGACACAGGCTCGATTGGGCCCCTATAGGTCGGGTTCCAACAAATATTTTGAAATGATACTTCAGCTTGAGCTGGGCTCGGTTACATCTGCACAAAGACACTGAACATATGGAAATTTTCTGAAATGATGTCATAGCTCTGCCTCTATAAGCTCAGCCACTCATAACGAATGGCATGTTGGTGTGGTTAACTGTGTAATTTAACATACTTTTTTTGTTTTGGTGGATCATTAGTGGGATTTATTTTCATCGCTGGTACAATACTGAAGAGATGATTGGATGGCTTTGTTGAATGCTGATCATCACTAAATGAAGTGCTGTAATGCTAAGAAAAGAATTAGAGAAAGGACTTTCAGCTTTTAAAATAAGTGATTTTTTTTTTTTTCTTGTTGGTGGCGGGGCAAAGCAGTGATGGAATGAGAATCTGTCTGAAAGAACGCAACAGGTCAGACTAAAAAACTTTATTTACTCTGTGTGCTGGGGCCAACAGGTCTGCTTCACATGATGCAAATGTGCATTTTTGTTCATACAAAAATGAAAAAAGAAAATACAGGATCTAACTGCTTTCTTCCTGTTTGTGGGAGATTTGTTTAGGATGGAAATGGCAGAGACATTAACAGTGTCGGGTTCAAACAGAAACATTAAAATGCCTGTCATGTTTGGGTTGGGTTCGGTCACTACATTGTCGGATGCGAGTCGGGTTCAGAAAGAAATATGATGCCCGAACCGCAGCTGAGTTTGGATGTGATGCGTCACTGTAAAACACTTTGAACATGCAGTCCATGTATTTGTTAATTATTTGTTGTTATACATTGCTAAATGTGTAAATTGTATTATTCTATTTTATTATTATTATTAAACTTTAAGTCTAATGCGCAGTTTTAAAACTTATTCTTAAGCTCAATTCTTCTTTATCGCTGTCCCATAATGAACAATGAATGAAAATCACTTTCATTTGGCCTTTTGGCCAAATAATACACTTTATAGATTGAATATTATCATTGATAACAATAGACTCAATTTACTTCACTTTTTTTAACATCTAAACAAAATTTTATCTCACAATTAACCTTAACCCGCTTAACCGTGAGTAAACTTGCGAAACGTAATATGGTAGGGGAAGGTTCCGCCCTTTTCGCCTCTGATTGGCTAGAACGGGTCTACCATGATTGGCTCTTTGATTTGGTCGTAAAACATCATCTTATGTTCAGGAACTGCCATTGTCTTGTTTATCCATCGATCCATCTCGATCGTAACAATGTGATAAATGTGTGCCATTATATTTATATTCCAAGCTCACATATTCATAGCCTTTTTAGAGAGTGTTTAGATTAGTCTTAGCTTTTTGGGGTAGTTTTGTGATGAAAATGTGAACTTACATTGTCATGACAATGTTGGATTGTTGTTTACTCTGTTGGCTCTCAAGCACTGAATAGTATCTGATTAAAGCATATGCAGACTTGCGCAATGTCTGGGTCCAAATGTAGGCCTGTGCAGCAAAATATCTCCTCCAATTTTAACCCATTTCAACCCATCGGTCACAATTGTGACCGGAAACAAATGGACACTTTCAAAGCTTTAAAAATGTTACTGAATCAATCATCAGTACGTGTAGAGCAAAAATGGGGACATGGAAGGGTTTGAATGAACTATGTGCAATATCAAGTGCGTAGTGCAATTTGTCACATGACCAGAGCTGTTTACATTATAGTGGCACAGACAGAATGAAATTGTTACACCAATGCTCTCAAACAAAACCTTAGGAAGGTTTGTTAAAATAAACATATCACCAAGATTGGCAGATTTTCCAGAATTTACACTTTTCTCTGTGCAATCATCAAAATATGAACATATTTCACTCAGAAATATTCCTGTGACTTTGTCCCAGCTCAATTCAACACACTCAAATCAAAATCATAAACATACCTCCCCCCTCCCCAACCCTAGTGGGCCTAACATGTCATAATACCCCAATATTTACACACTTTACAGCATTCAACACCCTGCGATTTTGGAGGGGTCTGAAATTTTCATCTTAGGTGCATGTCCACTGTGAGAGACATAATCTAAAAAAAACAAAACAAAAAAAAACAAAAATCCGGAAATCACAATGTATGATTTTTTAATAATTTATTTGTATGTTACTGCTGCAAATAAGTATTTGAACACCTACCAATCAGCAGAAATTCTGGCCCTCAAAGACCTGTTATGCCGCCTCTAAAAAGTCCACCTCTACTCATTATTCCAAATCAGAAGCACCTATTTGAGAACGTTAGCTGCATAAAGACACCTGTCCACCCCACACAATCAGTAAGACTCCAACTACAAACATGGCAATGACCAAAGAGCTGTCCAAAGACACCAGAGACAAAATTGTAGACCTCCACAAGGCTGAAAAGGGCTACGGGGCAATTGCCAAGCAGCTTGGTGAAA
Organism: Thalassophryne amazonica; assembly: GCF_902500255.1. Classification (NCBI taxonomy): domain Eukaryota; kingdom Metazoa; phylum Chordata; class Actinopteri; order Batrachoidiformes; family Batrachoididae; genus Thalassophryne; species Thalassophryne amazonica. The sequence goes on from NC_047106.1 coordinate 112,871,257, forward strand.
AAAGATCAACTGTTGGAGCAATTATTAGAAAATGGAAGAAGCTAAACATGACTGTCAATCTCCCTCGGACTGGGGCTCCATGCAAGATCCCACCTCGTGGCGTATCAATATCCTAAGAACTGCACGGGAGGACACACCACTGTTTCCAAGGTTACTGTGGGTATTACACTAAGACGTCTTGGGTTAAAATCATGCACGGCACGGAAGGTTCCCCTCTTTAAATCAACACACGTCCAGGCCCGTCTTAAGTTTGCCCATGACCATTTGGATGATCCAGAGGAGTCATGGGAGAAAGTTATGTGGTCAGATGAGACCAGAATAGAAGTTTTTGGTCTTAATTCCACTCGCCGTGTTTGGAGGAAGAATGCTGAGTACCATCCCAAAAACACTGTCCCTACTGTGAAGCATGGGGGTGGAAGCATCATGCTTTGGGGTGTTTTTCTGCACATGGGACAGGACGACTGCACTGTATTAAGGAGAGGATGACCGGGGCCATGTATTGCGAGATTTTGGGGAACAACCTCCTTCCCTCAGTCAGAGCATTGAAGATGGGTCATGGATGGGTCTTCCAACATGATAAAGACCCGAAGCACACAGCCAGATAAACAAGGAGTGGCTCCCTAAGAAGCATATCAAGGTTCTGGAGTGGCCTAGCCAGTCTCCAGACCTAAACCCAATAGAAAATCTTTGGAGGGAGCTCAAACTCCGTGTTTGTCGGTGACAGCCCAGTAACCTGGTTGATCTAGAGAAGATCTGTCTGGAGGAATGGGCCAAAATCCCTGCTGCAGTGTGTGCAAACCTGGTGAAAAACTACTATAAACTAAAACTATAAACTATATTGCACACAGTCCCCACACACACCTCATCCACCATTCACCACCCCATTGTACCCACCCCAGTGGACCAAACATACTGTCATAGTACAATTCTAATATATTAGAATGTTTAATAGGTATGTTTAATATTTTGAAGTAAATATGTAGAACTGATCAAGGACAAACTATTCAAAACATCTCTGGCTGAAATATGTTAAAATGCTGAGGACCACACAGAGAAATGTGTCAATTGTACATGGAAAACCCTGATAATACATTATCCCACTGGCCACTATTGTGACCGACGACAAAAAAACACCTTTTCAGCTGGTTTTCCATGAAAATTTAAAAATAACAATTGATCATTTCAAAGGTATACTCATGGGACATGATTTACATTTTTTCATGTAAAAAGGTGAAAAGGGTGGAACCTTCTGGCCAATCAGAGGTAAAAAGGGTGGAACCTTCCTGGCCAGTCAGACGCGAAAAACCTTCCCCTTCCATACTACGTTTTTCACAAAGGCAAAGGCTATTCGCCATTGGGCAGATAAGTCGTACATTGAACATTACATGCCCAACCATTGGGCAGATAAATATAATGTTTTACCTTATTTGCCCAACCGTGATTGTGTATTTGACATGTTTTGTGTATCTAAACTACGTTTTTATACCACTTTTTAAAGGCTCTATTACGACGTGAAAGACAGCGTATGTTTGGCACATTTAACGGCACCGTCTTTAATTACTGGGAAAAAAAACACTGCATTGGATGAAAGCAGACAAACTTCATAAGCATTTTGAGCGGAAGTGTTAATGACAAGTTTTTATTAACAAAATGCTGCTTGTTGCCTGCAAGATGGTGTTAGTTTGACACAATTCCCTGGGTGTGATGAGCCAAACAGAACCGCTTTAGATCAAAACCCTCCTGCAGCCAGCGAGAAAATATCCCCCTTTTTTCCCCTGCGTTGAAACTGGAAGCGAACTTACAAGCGCGTTCATTGGTCGGATGTGGTTGGGCGTATATGCTCGCGTATTCACTTTATTGAACCAACAGTTGGGTGTACAGCCACTCCGTTTCGCAAATTCACTAACTGTGACAACTTTGCAATATGCCACACCAAAACACTGGTTAGTATGTGAAAACAGAAAAAAATTATCTATCTATCTATCTATCTATCTATCTATCTATCTATCTATCTATCTATCTATCTATCTATCTATCTATCTATCTATCTATCTATCTATCTATCTATCTATCTATATAGATAGATAGATAGATATAGATATATAGATAATTTTTTTCTCTCTCTCTCTCTCTATATATATATATATATATATATATAAAATTTATTATTTTGTGCCCCCCTTATCTTATAATTTGTAGTTATGACATCCTCAACAAGAGTTTGTATTTCTGTACACTGTTCTCTGTTGTTATTAAAAAATTATATATATATATATATATATATATATATATATATATATATATATATATATATATATATTACATACAAATTAATCCTACCCAACCTTGAATATACGCACACAATGCATACACGACAGACTACAGGTTGTATTTTCATGTAATCTTTAGAGGAAGAGTATCTCTTCACCATAAAATAAAACAAGCAGTCATAGATGTTTTTTTGTTGTTGTTGTTGTTGTTTTTAATTCCGTACGTGCGCCAACAACCTTTGGGTGACCCACGACCTCAACTGCAGATCCACGTGCTGCCCACAGAGCCTGTGACGTCACAGCCTGCTGCGTCACCTTAAAGTGACAGCGACCCGCGACTCGGCTCCGCTCTCAACAATAGGGCACCTTATGAATGGGTCGGGCTCCACACAAAGCCGCTGATTGGCTGTTATCTTCCGCTTCCAAAACTTGAAGCGTGTTCCACAGCACGTCACCTCGCTCGCTCAGACCGGCTCAGACAGCAGCAGCAGCAGTCGGCGCTCGATTTGTTGTGTCTGAAAAGCAATGGCAGACGAGACGGATACTATTCCAATTCCTGAGTTTAGCTCTCTCCTCCAAATGGACCCCTACTTAAAACCATTCGAAAAGGACTTCCAGAGGAGGTAAAAGTCCAACACGCTGCTGTTTGTTCTGTGTGCTGCAAAAACTCTAAAGCATATCAAAGAGCTGCTTTACGCACCTTCTTCTCCTCAGTAACAAAGGAGTGTTATTGTTAATATGTAAAATGAAGGAGGCGCTGCACCAGCTGTGTTTCTATGTGACAGCTTGGTGAAGGAGTGACGGTAACAGTGGAGCCACGTGTTTTTTTTCCACTCAGCTGACTTCACAGTGAGGCGCTGCTGAAGGTGAAACACTTGGACCTACATCACTGTGGAAGAACAGTCCTCATTTCTCCTGTTTGACAAATCCACACGGAGTTGGGGGAGGTGATGGTCTAGTGGTTAAGGCGTTGGGCTTGAGACCAAAAGATCCTCGGTTCAAATCCCAGCCTGGCTGGAAAATCGCTAAGGGCCCTTGGGCAAGGTTTTTAATCCCCAATTGGTCCCGGTGTGTACTGAGTGCCTTGTATGGCAGCACCCTGATATCGGGGTGAATGTGAGACATTATTTGTAAAACGCTTTGAGAGTCTGATGCAGATGGAAAAGCGCTATATACGAGGTCTGTTAGAAAAGTATTGGACCTTTTTATTTTTTGCAAAAACCTGATGGATTTGAATCACGTGTGCTTGCATGAGCCAACCTTGAACCTTCGTGCGCATGCGTGAACTTTTTCACGCCTGTCGATTACGTCATTTCCTGGTAAGCAGCCTTTGTATGGGACGTGTGCAGTGCGCTCGGCGGATTTTCATTTCAAGGAAAAAGACGGAACGACTGGAGCAGCACCGCATCAAATTTTGCCAGAAACTGGGCGACAGCCAGGTGGACGGCTTTTGGTGATGATGCTTTGGGCATCACACACATTAAGGAGCGGTACAACCGGTTTAAAGACATCCGCACAACGGTGGAGAGCGAGCCACCCTCCGGTCAGCCATCAACATGCTGAAATGACCAGATAATTTCCAAAGTGAACGCTGTGGTGATGCGGGACCGTTGTGTGACTATCCGAGAAATTGTGGAAGAGGTGGACATCAGCAGTTTTTCAGTACATTCCACTGTGACAAAAGATTTGGCCATGAAAAGAGTGGCGGCGAAATTTGTGCTGCTGCTGACGGCAGCGCAGAAGTGCCTCCGTGTTGGAAGTCTCACAGGGCATGCTGTGACATGCCCACCTCTTCCACAATTTTTCGGATAGTCACACAACTGAAAAGTCATGAAAGCCGTCTGAATCATCCGAATGGTTTCCACCTGGCTGTCGCCCAGTTTCTGACAAAATTTGATGTTGCGCTGCTCCAGTCGTTCCGTCTTTTTCCTTGAAATGAAAATCCACCGAGCGCACTGCACACGTCCCACACAAAGGCTGCTAACCAGAAAATGATGCAATCGACAGGCGTGAACAAGTTCACGCATGCGCACGAAGGTTCAACGTTGGCTCATGCAAGCACACGTGATTCAAATCCATCAGTTTTTTGCAAAAAATAAAAAGGTCCAATACTTTTCTAACAGATCTCATAAATGCAGTCTATTTACCATTTACAATACTACAGCAGACTTGCTTTGCAGGTTTTCTATGAAATGACCCCCAATCAACTCTAGGCAAGACTACATCAGTGAGACCTAGAGTCAGTGTTGTTTTTCCTATCCAGATTTATACATTGCTGACAAAGTGGAAAACAACATTGAATCTCTATGTCTCAGTGATGTGGTCTTGCCTCGAGCTGATTGGAGGCCATTTGATAGAAAACTGATTCCCATCTTATAAACCTATCTACTTGTGGATTCACAATGTTGGCTATACAAGCAAGATCCCCATTCTGAAGTGACTGACCCCTCTTTTGTATAATTTCTCTCAATTCTGATGTACAGTTTCTTCCCTGGTCACTCTACCTTTGTATGAAATGATTGGGGGGGGGGGGGTAAGATATGCTGACCTAGATATATATATCTAGGCACCCCTGATGATTTCTGTGGTTTTCCTTTTATAAATCATTGGTTGTTTGGATCAGCAATTTCAGTTAAATATTTCATATAGCAGACAAGCGCAGTGATATTTCAGAAGTGAAATGTTTCTAGGATTTACACAAAGTGTACAATAATTATTTAAACAAAATTGAGCAGGTGCATAAATTTGGGCACCCTTGTCATTTTATTTACTTGAATACATTTAGCACTAATTATTGGAACACAAAATTGGTTTGGTAAGCTCATTGACCCTTGACCTCCTTACACAGGTGAATCAAATCATGAGAAAGGATATTTAAGGTGACCATTTGCAGATTTTTCCCCAGTTTCCATCTCTTTTAAGTGGCAACATGGGAGCCTCTAAAACCTCTCAAATGACCTGAAAACAAAGATTGTTCAACATCATGGTTTAGGGGAAGGATACAAAAACCTATCTCAGAGATTTCAGCTGTCAGTTTCCACTGTGAGGAACATAGTGAGGAAATGGAAGACCACAAGCACAGTACTACTTAAGGCCCAAAGTGGCAGGTCAAGAGAAATCTCAGATAAGCTGAAGCGAAGGATGGCGAGAGCAGTCATAGTTAACCCACAGATCTCCTCTAAAGACCTCCAACATGATCTTGCTGCAGTTATGTCTCTGTGCATCGTTTTGTGCACATTTTACACAAGGAGATGCTGTAATGCAGAGGAAGCCTTTTCTGCATACACTCCACAAACAGAGTTGCTTGATTCTGGAATAAGGTGCTGTGGACTGATGAAGCTAAAATTGAGTTATTTGGACATAACAAGGGGCGTTATGCATAGCTGAAAAAGAACAGCATTCCAAGAAAAACACTTGCTACCTATAGTAAAATTTGGAGGTGGTTCCATCATGCTGTGTGGTCAGTGCAGGTACTGGGAATCTTGTTAAAGTTGAGGGTCACATGGATTCCAGTCAATATCAGCAGATTCTTGATAACAGTTTTCATGAATCAGTGACAAAGTTGAAGTTGCTCAGGGGCTGGATCTTTCAACACGACAACGACCCTGAACACTGCTCAAAATCTACTAAGGCATTCATATAGAGGAACAAGTACAACATTCTGGAATGGCCATCTCAGTCCCCAGACCTGAATATTGTTGAAAATCTATGGTGTGATTTTTAAGCGGGCTGTCCATGCTCGGAAACCAACAAACCTGAGATGTTTTGTCAAGAAGAATGGTCCAAAATACCTTCATCCAGAATCCAGACTCTCACTGGAAGCTTAGGAAGCATTTAAAGGCTGTTATTTCTGCAAAAGGAGGATCTACTAAATATTGATGTATTTTTTTACCTGCCTAATTTTGTTTAAAGAATTATTGCACACTTTCTGTAAATCCTATCCATTTCACTTCTCAGATATTGCTGTTTGTCTGCTATATGATATATTTAGCTGAAATTGCTGATCCAAACAACCAATGATTTATAAAGGAAAATCATGGAAATCATCAGGGGTGCCCAAACGTTTGCATACAACTGTATATATAGTTTGAAGGTTGCTTAGTTATTGTTTAATACTGCCAAGGTTTTGGTGGGTTGAATTTGGCAATGTCATACAGAATTCTTGATATTGCGGCAGTGGGCGCGGCTATCCAGGTCGCTATATTTTTCCCGCACCCATCATGGATGGGTGTTCTCAATAGAACGTGATGAGAGCTGGAATGAGATACTTTTCTCAGCAGGGTATGCTCAAATAAGGTTCATTTACACAGGGCTGGAGATTTTAGTTGATTGTTTAGTCAGCCTCTAGCACCAAGTTGATTAAAAACGGTGTCTACCAGTTAATTACCTCCTAGTAAGGCTAAAATAGACATCAGACTTTGGTAATCAGGAATATAGTTTGAAGGTTGCTTCATCATTGTTTAATACTGCCAAGGTTATGCTGAGCTGGATTTAGTGATATATTGTACAGAATTCTTGATGTTTGAGTGGGGGTCACAATGTCTTACCCCCACCCTATCATAGACAGAAGAAAACCTCAAGTTTAGCCATGGATCTCCCAGTCAGCAGTGATTTATTTATTTACTTACTTATTTTAGAAACAAATCCCCTGATATAGAGTGGTGCACAATGACCTAACTGTGCATAAGTCCATTTATTCAACTGAACTGGTATATTTTGCAACATACTGTATTTACATTAAAAAAAAAAGGCAAAATTTTCATTGTTCATCTGTGGTGTCTGTCATGTAGATAAACACATCACCATACAAACCCATCACCATATCAGGCCATACAGTTTGATCAGTCTTCCAAGTATTGGCTAGAAAGCAGACAGGGCATAGTTTTAGCCCATCTCGACAAGTTCCTGGTTAGCTCTTTCCCTTGTTGGGTTGGCACATCCACCATCGCTACATAATTGGACAATATTGTGATGCCACATCACAGTGTAAATTCTACAAATTATATCCAAAATTACAAGAAAAATACTCTTATGAACAATTTCATGAAATTGTCAAGCCTATTACAGCTTTCAATGGTCCTGCTGTGATCTAGTCAGAGATTTCTTATTCTCAGTAAAATGAAAAAATTATAGAAAAACCGTAATTCTGTGGGATGGCTAGATCACAGCAAGGTCATTGAAAGTGGCAATGGACGTGGCAGTCTCTTGGAATTTGCCTTATCCAGAAATGGCGCATACCTCATCGTTGCTTGGCCAGTGAGATACAGAGATACCTGGGAAGAGCTGAAGGAGTCATGAGGTCCCTGAAAAGAGGTGTTTGATGAAAGTGATATATTTGCGGTAGAACAAAAGTCCAAGTTTTTGGGTCTTGCTTCCTGTTTTATTGTGTGGTTTGGACTCTTCACCAGTGGCATAACATGATGACTGGATTTCTTTGGTAGTCAGGCTCTTCAGAGTATCCTTGGGTACTGGTGGAATAACTTTGCGTCAAACAAAGGGTTACTTAGGGAGACTTGGATGAGGAGTATCACTTAAGATTGCTTGGGAGCAGCCAATCTGCTCTGTGTATGCTTGATGCTGTCAGATGTCAGAAGCTAAGCAGGGTAGGTCCTGATTAGTACTTTGCTGGGAGACAGCTTATGACAAGGGCTGTGTGTGTTTTTCTCAAACTGGAGTTGCGGGAGGAAGGGCAGATCTGTACTGAATCCACTGTGGTGACCGTATACTAAACCAGGGGCAGCTGAAAGTTGAATATTTTAGCTATCACATTTTGTCCATGTTGTGTGTTTCTCTAAACATGGCCCAGCACCTAGGTGCCTCAGTGTTGAGGGCTCAGCAACTGGAGAAGGCCAAGGAGATGACAATCTTTTACCTAGCTAGCTAGATGGTTATTTTCTTGAGGTGGGGATGGTTGTGTGCCTGTGGAGGTGATCTGTTCATCTCCACATATTCATAGGCCGCATGAATCATTATCAGCAGTCCGTTGTTGGGGTAAACAACAAGATCTCAACAAGAAATTCAACAAATGGAGCTGCAACGATAAACCAATGAATCAACTACTAAATTAATTGCCATTTGTTTTAATAATTGATTTTTTTTTTTTTTTTTTTGAGTCACTTAAAGTACAATTATTCGGTTTTTTTAAATATTGTTTTTGTGGTTTTATTACTAGTTTCTTACCTTCTTTCTGACAATAACCTGAGTGTCTTTGAGTTGTGGACAAAACAACACATTTGAGGACATCATCTTGGGCTTTGGGAAACGCTTCTCACCTTTTTTCACCATTTTTAACATTTTATGGACCAAACAACTAATCGATTAATTATGAAAATAATCAAGAGATTAACTGAATATAACAATAGTCTGTAGTTCTTCTTCTTTGTCTTTCGGCTGTTCCCGTTAGGGGTCGCCACAGCAGATCAATCGTTTCCATCTCATCCTGTCCTCTGTCCGGTATGGGAATTCGATTCTGAGTCTGCATAGTTTGGTTGGCTTGTTTATGCCGGATGCCCTTCCTGACGCAACCCTCATTTATCCGGGCTTGGAACCGGCACTCAGAATGTACTGGCTGCACACCCCATGTGGCTGAGTTAACAATAGTCTGTAGTTGCAGCCCTAAAAATGAAACACTCCCAGTAAGCAGTTAGTGCGCTTGCTTCCCAGTAAGATGTTTGCCGTTTGAGGCCACATGCACCTCATTCTTCTTGTACATCTGTGCTTGTGCCAGGAAAGGCTCCATTGTAAAACTTATGCCAAATTCACATGTGGATTCAATCCAAAGAAACTTTCATTCAGGTGTGTCTGGATATACGAGGTCTGTATCCGACCTTTTTATTTTTTGCAAAAACCTTATGGATTTGATTCACGTGTGATTGCATCAGCCAAGCTTGAACCTTTGTGCGCATGCGTGACTTTTTTCACGCCTGTCGGTTGCGTCATTTGCCTGTGAGCACGCTTTGTGGGAGGAGTGGTCCAGCCCCCTCGGCGGATTTTTATTGTCAGGAAAATGGCTGAGCGACTGCTGCTTTGCTGCATCAAAATTTTTTTCAGAAACTGAGAGACAGCCAGGTGGAAACCATTCGGAAAATTCAGATCTTATGGGCATCACACAGATTAAGGAGCATTACAGCCGGATTAAAGATGGCCCACAGCAGCTGAGGGCGCGCAGCGCTTTGAGCGGCCATCGACAGGCTGAAACGACCAGATCATTTCCAAAGTGAAGGCTGTGTTGATCCAGGACGTCGTCTGACTACCACAGAAATGGCAAGAGAGGTGGACATAGCACTTTTTCGGCACATTACACTGTTACAGGAGATTTTGTAATGAAAGACGTGCGGCGGAATTCGCGCGTCAGGACGGAGCCGCTAATGGCGCAGAACAAAAAGCACCTCCGTGTTGGAAGTCTCACGGGACATGCCCAGCTCTTCCACCATTCGGAAGATTCAGATGGCTTTGGGTGGCTTTTCAGTCGAGTGAGTATCGGAGAAAGTGTCGAAGAGCTGAGCATGTCACAACATGTCCTGTGAGACCAATACGGAGGTGCTTTTGTTGCCTTTAGCGGCTCCGTGGCGAATTCCTCAGCTCCTGTTTTCATGACCAAATCTCCTTTAACAGTGGAATGTGCCAGAAAAGTGCTGATGTCCACCTTTTCTGCCATTTCTCTGGTAGTCAGACGACGTCCCGGATCAACACAGCATTCAGTTTGGAAATGATCTGGTCATTTCAGCCTGTTGATCGCCGCTTGGAGCGCGGCGCGCCATCCGCCATTGTGCGCCTTCTTTAAACCAGCTGTAACACTCCTTAATCTGTGTGATGCCCATAAAATCGTACCTGAAAGCCATCTGAATTTTCCAAATGGTGTCCAGCTGGCTGTCTCTCACAGTTTCTGGAAAAATTTGATGCAGCGCTGCTCCAGCCGTTCAGACATTTTCCTCACAATGAAAATCCGACGAGGGGGGAGGACCAGTGCTCACTCAAAGCATGCTCACAGGCGAATGACGCAACCGACAGGCATGAAAAAACTCACGCATGCGCACGAAGGTTCAAGCTTGGCTGATGCAATCACACGTGATTCAAATCCATAAGGTTTTTGCAAAAAATAAAAAGGTTGGATACTTTTCTAACAGGCCTCGTAGATGAAAAGTGGTCAAATGCAAAAGAGGCCAGCATCATTCTTGTGGTGCAGGCAACTAGTGGCACCACATTCTTCAACCCCAAATCAGAAAAAGCTGAGAGGGTGTTGAAAATGCAGATAAAAAAACATACAAGCAGAAGACTCCACAGTGAGTCTTACATTAACAGTATTTTGATGCATATTAATGAAATGAAAACGACCACACAAAATAGGAAATATCTTGTATTCATGCTGTCTACAATGCAGGGGGAGTCACAGACTGAACGGTTCGCCCCTACGAATTGGTCCGCCCTGCCTCCACTGCACATGCGTCATTTTGGAGCTCAGCAGCTTGTCTGAGACGGAGTTTCTTCATCAGTGTTGCCACAGTTACTTTGAAAAAGTAATCCAATTACTTAGTTACTTTACTGATTACTCAATTGTAAAAGTAACTAAGTTAGATTACTAGTTAATTTTTTAGTTGCTTTCCCCAGCTGCTGACAACCAACCCTCTGCCACCTCACATAACAATGATACCTTGTTTTTGCCAAAACTCACTTTATGGTCACCCTTTCTTGACTTCAATGAAAATAGTAAAGTAAGTCCCTTCGGCTGCTCCCTTGTTTGCACTCGGGTCGCCACAGCAAATCCAAGGTGGATCTGCATGTTGATTTGGCACAGGTTTTACCGCCGGATGCCCCTTCCTGACGCAACTCCACATTACATGGAGAAATGTGGCATGGGTGGGATTTGAACCCAGAACCTTCCGAACTGAAACCAAGCGCATTAACCACTTGGCCACCACCCCTGCTACTTCAATGAAAATAAATACTTGTTTTATAAAAAGTAAAATAAGGACCTCTTTCTTGACCTCATATTTAACTGTTGACAGCACTGTAACAGTAAAACTTGCAGTTTCTTGCAAGTTTGCAACCTGCTCAATTTTGTTGTGGGGGGGCACATCCTTGCCCCACACCCCCATTCCATCTGGATTCGCCCCTGCTTTGGCGTTAGAGGACAAAGAATGGGTAACATTTATTTATGCAGAAAACATGACCAGATTTACAGGTAAGAAAGTTTTATCGCGTTTTTCACATCATGTGGTCCTCAGAAAGAGAGTTTAGGTGCATTTGAGTGGAAAATAGTGTTAGTTGTTGACGCGTCGCAGAGGATCAGCTGTTTTTAGTGAGCAAATACGGAGCGGCTCAGCTCAGAATTCTAAATAAAGAGGAAAAAAGCATAAAAATGTCTTGTAAAGCTCATTGCAGTGTGCTGATCACCGCGCTTTAAGAGGTGAGGACTAGTTGAGCTGCTGTAAAAAAACCATGGATGAAAAGCTCACAGCTCGCTTAAAGTGGGCAGTTCAGTCGAACCCCGACCTCCTGCCCACGGACCAAGTTTAATGCTGCTATCGACCCACAATGAAAAAATAATAGTAATGGACAGTGACTTGGAGAAGTAATTTTAATCTGATTACTGATTTGGAAAGATTAACGCATTAGATTACTCGTTACTAAAAAAAAGTGGTTAGATAGAGTAACACGTTACTGGCATCACTGCTCTTCACCCAAAGCGATCAAATGCATTAATGAGATTATTAACCATCAGATGACAAGATAAAACCTCTTAAATCATTCTAACGTCAGTTTTAAGCAGAAACGAGGCGATACTCTGTCACTTTGAAATGAAGGACGGGCAGTGAACGTATCAGCTAGCAGCTTATGATCGCTTCCTTTGTCTTTTATGATGAAATAATGCTGAATTTATGTGGAAATGATTGTTGTACAGAAGCTTCAGATATGTCACTGAGATAGATGATGACGAGTGCAGTTTTTTAAAACCAGAAACAAGGTGATAATCGGTGAACCGCGACTAATGATGCATGCGCAGTGAAGGCAGGGCGGACAGATTTTTAGGGGGGGACAGTTCGGTCAGCGACGGGGAAGTCAAAGTAAATGTAACAGTCACTACTGTTTTTATTTTTAAATTTCTGTTTTCCATGTCGTCCCACTTTTTCTTACTTGGTGTTGTAAGTTTTTTTTGTTTTCATTCACTTCATGTAATTGTTTCTGCCAGAGAAGATATGATTGGTTGCTTTTGTAACAAAAATGACGCACTAACCAAGTTGTCAGAGAGTGTTTCAACTGTCAAGAGTGGAACAAGCTGCCACTGCCACTTGGAGGATCTGTCTTATTAGGAAGTAACACACAGCAGCTATTTTGCAACTCTTTCTCTTACCATTGGCACTAGCCATAACACTTACAGGTAGACATATTAGGATTTTTGTCTGTTGTCTCCTGAATTATTCCCCCCCCCCCCCCCCCCCCACCCACACACACACACACACACTCTTCAGGTTTCACTGACTAAAGATTGACAGATGGGTGGAATTCTTACAAGCCTGGTTCACACAGCAGGATTTTAAAATTGTCTGTAGTTTACAAAACCCAAGAGACCACACACGTGGAGATAAAACAGTTTGTGGTTTGCAGCCACACAGTAAGGACAACACCACACACGAACCTTCCCAGCTCAGACAGGAAATCTCGCAAAATCTCTCGAGATTAAACGTGACTTGAGAGTAAACAAACGGAGATACTTTGTGGACTATTTACAACAGAGGGAAAAAACAATACAAAAAGAAAGTGTTCTTTAAAGGAGTGGAGACAGCGTGACCACCGGACTTCTAGTAAGTCAGAACAGCTGTTTATGATTTCAGATTCGGCTCTGTGCGTCTGTCACCTCGCTTTCTGATTGGCTACACGTCACATTCAGCAGGCTGCATGCTCGTTTGTGGTCGGAGGACACCACACACGCTGTGATATTGGGCCAAGACAATCCAACATGTTGAATATCCCCGATTTGCAATCGGAGCGCCCCTGACGGCCTTCCGAGCAGATCAGAGCACTCTTAACACACCACACACGGCAGAAATATCTGATAAGATTATCTTTAGTGTCATCACGATTGTCGGGACGTCCTTAAGATTGTCGGGAGGGGAAGATCGAGTCCAATATCGGCCTAATTATCTTGCTGTGTGAACCATGTCTGCTCATGCAAACAAATGAAAATGGCCTCAAATCTGAAAACTTTCACATGTAAACTAGTGTGCTGACTACAGTCATGTGACAGTAAATACTGCTATTAAAAAGAGAAAGAGAACTAGTATTATCATGTTAAAGCCTCTTTATGTCCAATATTTTTTTTGTTACATTGTCTTTCACATAAAGGGTGTCAGCAGCTTTTTGTCAGGCACTTCTTGGACTTTCCTCTGCTTGGATACCTTTTCTCTTTTATCCTGCATTAGCTCTTCTTTTTCTTCACCTGTTTTTGAATGATGTGACTTTTTTCATCTTTTCCCTTTGCTTTGTCAGTTCCTCTTCCTTTTCTTCAGCTGATAACATTGAACTAATTTTTTTCTGTGATTTTACTCTTAATGTATATTTACTTGTCATTTTGAAGGTATGAAATTAAGCAATAAATAAATGAAATTTAAAAAATATTTAGAAGCACATGTAATGAATGCACAAAATGCATAAAAAACTTTTAGAATTGGTAGAAAAAAAAAATATATATCTTACCGGCTGAGCCCGGCCGGGACCCATGGGCTAAGGCCCAACCACCAGGCCTGGCTCCAGGGTGGGACCCCGGCTCCGCCATACCGGGCGACGTCATGGTCATATATATATATATATATATATATATATATATATATATATTATATATATATATATAAATAAATAAATAAATAAATAAATAAATTAAAATTTTCCCCAGTTAACATTGCACAGCAACAAGCATTCATTAAGCTAACCTCCAAATATGTTCTTTGTCGGAACAGTAGCAATGACAGGACAATTTTTTTTTTTCATTGTTTGTGACCGCATTGATGGTCAATTCCTCCATTGCTCACTTTCAAGGAATGCGTCATGGACTTTGCCTGCTTCTTCAACAGTTGTGTTTTTTGTGGGGTTTTTTTGTGTGTGTGTTTTTTTTTTTTTTTGTGAGAAACTGAGTTTTATGGAGAAAGTTTCTTTATTCTTCACTGTTCTGTTGGCAAAAAATCTCACATCGTATTGCAGTAGTGATCTAGTGTCAATACCTCAGATTTGACGTTGAGCACCACATTCGCCTTTAGAGCAACCTTAAAGTACAGGAAGACTGCAAAGATAGAGAGAAAGTTGAGCTGAAATGGGCGCTGAAAGTCACTGTGACTTTGACTGAAACATGTTGGTCGAGCTGACTCTTCTTTGTGTTGCTTATTTGCAGCGGCTTTGTCGTGGTGTAGCTTTGAAATGTTTTATTTATTTATTCCTTCCCCTGGAGTGAGAGTGGAGTACTGTTTTAGAGGCTCTGTCTGTCTGTGTTTCCGCACTTAACAATACTTGCAATAGAGTGTAACCGAGGAACTGATCGACAGATCTTCGTGACCGAATCACTAGCTCAATTGATATTTTCATAATCAAAATAAATATATATATATACATACACACTGTGGAACATAAGTATTTGATACACTATAGATTTTGCAAGTTTTCCCACCTACAAATAATGCAGAGGTTTATTTTTTTATTGTAGGTATGCTTCAGCTGTGAGAGACAAGATCTAAAAAAAGAATAAAAATACAGAAAATTGCATTGTTGTTTTTAAATAATTCATTTGCATTTTATTGCATGGGATAAGTATTTGATACAATAGAAAAACAGACCTTAATATTTGGTACAGAAACCTTTGTTTGCAATTACAGAGGTCAGACATTTCCTGTAGATCTTGACCAACTTTTCACACACTGCAGCAAGGATTTTGGTCCACTCCTCCTTACAGATTTCAGGTGTCAGGGCTGTCACTGGGCAATAATGAGTTTCAGCTTCTGCCAAAGATTTTCTATTGAGGTCAGGTCTGGAGACTGGCCAGGCCACTCCAGGACCCTGAAATGCTTCTTACGGTGACGCTACTTAGTTGCCCTGGCTTTGTGCTTTGGGTCATTGTCATGCTGGAAGACCCAGCCATGACCCATCTTCAATGCTCTTACTGAGGGAAGGAGGTTGTTTTCCAAAATCTTGAGATACATGACCCCATCCATCCTCCCTTCAATATGGTGCATTCGTCCTGCCCCTTTGCAGAAAAGCACCCCCAAAGTATGATGTTTCCACCCCCCATGCTTCACAGTTGGGATGGTGTTCTTGGGGTTGTTCTCATCCTTCTTTTTCCTCCAAACATGGCAAGTGGAGTTAATATTACAAAGCTCTATTTTGGTCTCATCTGACCACATGACCTTCTCCCATGCCTCCTCTGGATCATCCAGATGGTAACTGGTAAACTTCAAACAGACCTGGACATGTGCTGGTATGAGCAGGGGGACCTTGTGTGCCTTGCAGGATTTTAAACCATGACAGTTTAGTGTGTTACTAATGTAATCTTTGTGACTGTGGTCCCAGCTCTCTTCAGGTCATCGATCAGGTCCTCCCATGTAGTTCTGGGCTAATTCTTGACCTTTCTCAGAATCATCCTTACCCCACGAGGTGAGCTCTTGCATGGAGCCCCAGACCGAGGACGATTGACACGATGTTTCAGTCAAAGTCACAGTGACTATCAATCAGAATTCTTGCTGATTGATAGGTGGTCATATACTTATTTCATGCAATAAAATGCAAATCAGTTATTTAAAAATGTGTTTCTGGATTTTTTTTTAAATTCTGTCTCTCACAGTGGAAGTGTACCTACAATAAAAATTACAGAGCTCTCCATTCTTCATAGGTGGGGAAAACTTGCAAAATCAACAGTGTATCAACTACTTATTTGATACACAACAGGATTACTTATAACTGCAAGAGTTTCTTCATCTTTCCCCATGTGGTTATTGAATGTGCAAACTGTGAGTACAGGAAGAACTTGCTGATCTAAAGGCTCAATTACTATGTTCAACATTAAGTACACACTAGTGCGTTGCCCGTGGGGATCTATGGACTCTAGATTGGGTAGTGTTTATACAATATGTAGCTGACATTTTTCAACGGTGGTAATAAATAATGCAAAGTTTCTATAATGATTTTAACTGAAAGTGTAGGAAATTAAAATCAGAACATTTTGTGAATTATTGTATTTATTATTTGGCACATTTTGTTGATGTCATTTTACAGCTGGCAAGGTTGAGACATTTCCTTTAAAACATACATAACACATACATAATTTACTCAGCTGTCTGGGATGAGGCCCAGTGTTATGAAACTTGTCAAAATGATAATAAAACAATAAAAATAGCTTGTTTGAAAACTGCATTTAATGTCTTGATGCAAATGTGCTGCGCACAAACAGCGCCAATTTCCATCTTGGCGCATTATCAAGCAGATTGTTGGGTGCTATAAAAATGCAACATTCCATTCATTCTTCAGAAACATTCAAGTGCATTGCTCCTTTTGTTATGAAAAGAAAACACCAACTCAGTATTTTTCAGGCATTTTGAAATGGTAAAAGGGGTAAGCAGCGGACCTCACCTCTCAGACTTTGTCCCTGTGCTTGGAGGTCTCAGGGTCACAGCGGCTCTTTCAGCAGACACCTCCTGAAGTTATTGTAAACCAGAGGGGCCATCGGGCTTGGATCTGAAGGGCATCAGGTCCTCCTTGGCGTGCACTTCGGAGAGACACTCCTCATATATGTTTTGGAAGAATATGCACTCAGCGCATTGCTCTCCCTCCCACAGCAACAGCAGAGCTGGGATATCACACTTAAGGTACCTTGACACCAGAGCACCCGCCACAGAGCTCTCGATTTACTGATCGATCTACGTTCCGACCCTTACCTATGGTCATGAGATTTTGCTCATGACTGAAAGAACGAGATTGCGAGTACAAGAGGCCGAGATGAGTTTCCTCCGCAGGGTGGCTGGGCGCTGCCTTAGAGATAGAGTGAGGAGCTCGGTCACTCGGGAGGAGTTCGGAGTCGAGCCGCTGCTCCTCCACGTCGAAAGGAGCCAGCTGAGGTGGCTCGGGCATCTTTTCCGGATGCCCCCTGGACACCTTGCTGGAGAGGTGTTCCGGGCACGTCCCATTGGGAGGAGGCCCTGGGGAAGACCCAGGACACACTGGAGGGACTATGTCTCTTGGCTGGCTTGGGAACGCCTCGGGGTTCTGCCGGAGGAGCTGGGAGAGGTGTGTGTGGATCAGGAGGTCTGGGCAACTTTGCTGGAGCTGCTGCTCCCGTGACCCGACTCCGGATAAAGCAGAAGAAAATGGATGGATGGGTACCTTGACACTTGCACAAATTTGATCCCCGCTTGCCAGAGAGTAGTTTGCAAAGAAAATTTTGAAATGTTTACATTCTCTGGCATGCATTAATTTTGTGAACTACACGTGAACATTGCGCAGCCTGTTCAACAACACTATGTATCCGTGCGAGTCAATGCGTCAGTGCACCACAGCGCAGCTCATCTGAATTATTATGACGAGATGTTAAATGTATAATAAAATTTTCCAGATACTAAGAAAAAATGAAAATGCAACTGTTTCACCAAGCCATTACAATATAAATATTACAAATAATGACCTTTGAGACTATTCCAAATGCATTGTCCATGACATGAAGGGCACAAGAACAGCTGTAGAAAATTCCTCTGATTCTGGAGCGATTAGAGGTGGTTTTCTCAGCCAAGTTCTGAGAGCAAATGATTAATATGCTATGAAAAAAATATTTTATATAACGTGGGTCCAGTGGCACAAAGTGCAGCATCCAGCGTAACAAAGCCAGTCGCATTGGCACGACGAATTGCACGGCAGTGTGGGGGTTAAATGCTTGCAAGTGGCAAGGTGTTTTTAGTCATGTGACATTTACACACCACTAAGCATATTGTTTGGCTGAAATTTCACCCGTATGCATGTCCGAAAAGCTATTTCTAACATATGCTATCTTTTTTATAAGTACACAAAGCTAAATACAGCCTTTGTTGATTAGCAGAGGTAATTAGCCTTCGAAAGTCATATTCTTTAAAAATAAAAGTTGAGTGCCGTACTTTTACTTTTCAAAGTACTGATAATGATCTGCAGCTCACGTTGCCACAGTGTTAGATCATTCCCCGCCTGTGCTAGAATTTAGACCTTAAAGCCCTGCTTACAGGCTGAATGGTTTTCTCCATTTTCATGACTGTTCGAGTTTGTCTCTCATGGGGCAGGAAATGTATTTGAAGCAGGCGGGTCGGGCGCTCGCCTGGCTGAGAGATGAGCATGTCAGCTTCATCTCAGACACAGCTTGGCGTTGCTAGGCTTCACTGAGCCCTAGACGTGTCTCAAACACCTGTCTCGCTGATGAAAGTTGCACATAAATTATTTTACATGTAGGAGCGCTGCGGTGGGAAGGTTAATTCTTGATAAGCCCCTGGTGTTCTGAGTCCGAGTCCAAACACCATGTCATGAACACAGGCGGAGGAATCGAGAGCGTTCTTGGGCCTCTGTGTCACGCTGAGTGCGCTTGCTGAGCGGCACGGTTGCAAGAATTGAGCTGGCTTATCAGCGAGCCCTATGACCACACAAACTGAATCTTTAGATTTCATCACCGTGTCATGGATCAAGGTTGCCTACATCTCATGTTTGCTGAACTTTGGTTCACAGCAGATACAAGTAGCAGGTGCTGTACTTAATACTGTTCGAGCAGTTTTTTTTTTTTTTAGATTAATTGTTCTGTGCTAACTCTCTGCTTTTATTGTGATTCATCAGGATGGTGAGGTTACAGATGCAGAGCTCTGCTGGCTCACTTCATTATTTACCATTCCTGGTGGCCAATTTGCACCAACATTTTGTAGTTTATGGTGCAACAGATTTGCTGAATTGTAGTAAATAAAAGCAGGGGGATTTAAGACAGCTGTTTAATATGCAAAGGGCTTTTGTGTAGACTGGAAATGTATTATCAGTCATTTCAAAAGGGGTGGGGAGATGGAACAGTGTGGGCGTTCCATAAATTTTTGCTTTCAAATATCTGTCTTCAACTCAGTGGTTGGTCTGATGGATGCCACACAAAGTTAAATTTGGTTCCATCTCAAGCAAATCAAGAGCACCGCTGCATATGTTTCTCTTTCATTCTGTAGAGGACATCTGTAAAGGTACTGCACAGAGGAGTTTTTATCAGTATGCTGAGGTTATAGACACATTGAACAATCCTCTGCTGACACACTTCATTATTTACCCTTCCTGTTAAGCAACTTGCACCAGAATTTTGTAGTTTCTGATGCAATGGTTTCTCCCTTTTTTTTTTTTTTTTTTTTTTTTTTTTTTTTTTTTTTCTCCCCCCCACTCAGTTACTGCAGCAGTTCTGAGGTGGGTCTGCATGCTGGCTTGGCACATGTTTTATGCCGGATTCCCATTCTTACGCAACTCCATATGACATGAATATGGGCAGGGGTGGTCTTGAACCGGGAACCTTCTGCACTGGAAACAAGCGCACTCACTGCTTAGCCACCACTCCTCTAGTTTCTGGTGCAATACAGCTCCAAAATTGCAAATGAAAATGAGGAGTTCTAAGATGATGACTTAGTTAAGATTGATGCAACCCGTAACTCACAGGCATCCCCCCAGGATACAGGTTGACTATTGCATGAAGCGGGCAAGTTGGGTCAAAAAGTGACAAAGCAGAGTTCCTACTAAGTATTGAATGCTTAGAGATATAATACACACTCTCTAAATGGCTTACAACAGGCTAAGATGTCATTACTGTCATCTTTTTTCTCTCTCTCTCTCTCTCTCTCTCTCTCTCTCTCTCTCACACAGACAGACATGCGCTCGCGCCAGAGAGTGCGCTTTGCTTGATGTGACACAGTCCGGCTGTAGTCTGACGACTACTTACTTAGCCGACATGCGTTTGTTTTCAGTAAGCGGTCTATTGCATGTGTGTCACGTGTGCGGAGCTGATAGACCCCATTGAATAAATGCTTTCTTTTCCACTTGCACCACAGTGTGTTTGAGTTGCAGCAGAATGTGCCACTACACAACAAATAGGCCTCATGAATAGTAACAGTACAGCACACTTACCCATGGTAGATTTAAAAGAAAAACTAGGGCTGGTCAAGTTGACACGTTATCACATTAAGGCATTAATTAATTAAAGCCAACAATTTGTTTTTTTTTTATTGCACCTTAATGCAGTTTTTTTTTTTTTTTTTTTTGTGTGTGTTTTTTGTTTTTAATCACCGGTGTACTTCAAGTCTTAAATATCACCTAAATGCATCACACACAGCTGATACCAGCAAATCATTCAAGGAAACACAATGCGGCACAAGGCTTCGGCAGACTACGTTAGCTGCAGCGTGTGTAAGAACTATTAATAAACAAAGGCAAGAGAATCTCGCAAATGCGACAGCGAAATGGATTGCTACAGACTGGCGGACGATTATTGTTGTGGAAGACGTCGGTCTGAGAGACATTCTAAGAATTGCAACAAATCACGGCACATATGAGATTCCCTCACGATGCACCCTAAAGGAGAGGACTTCAAAAGCCACAACTTTACAACATGCACCCACTGTTGCTCTAACTGGGGACTACTGGACATCACTGGGTAATTTTACAGTGCAATTTAGCATATTTTGTTTTGTTTTTTCTTCTTAGTGGTGGGACAAAGCAGTGGTTAATGCGCTTGGTTTCAGTTCAGAAGGCTCCGGGTTCAAATCCCACCCCTGCCACATTTCTCCATGTAATGTGGAGTTGCGTCAGGAAGGGCATCCGGTGTAAAACCTGTGCCAATTCAACATGCAGATCCACCTTGGATTTGCTGTGGCGACCCCGAGTGCAAACAAGGGAGCAGCCGAAGGGACTTACAAGTGGTGGGACAAAACAGATTGAGAAACTCACCCAAAGCAGACAGACACTGAGGGACTTCTAAAAAACCCATAACAAATAACTTCCATTATAAAGAATTAACGCATTTCCAGACGTCATCTCCCAAAACAAGTGTCATGTTTTCAACTGTGATGATGAATCCTGGGAACAGGTCAGATTAAAAGACTTTATTTAATCTGTGAGCTGTCTTCTAAAGTTTTAGCTTCTGTTGTTGGCTCCACGTTGTCTTCTCCATTGTTTTGTAGAAGCGTTACAGTGCTACATACAAGCCTGGCATATGCACTACACATGGTTTCACTGGATCTGTGAGAACGGAGACATTTCTTGAATTTAACACTTTTTGAAAATGACAGAAAAAGATTGTATAGGAGAAGTTCAGTTTCAGTGTAGACAAGGCCTTAAAAACATGAGGTGAAATTAAATTAAAATAATAAATGAGGAATTATTTTCATGGGGGTGCAGTAGCTGTAGGAATGGTATGACAAATCCAGGAGGAGCTCTAGCGCCCCCCTGGCACGTCCATGCTTTGATCATATGGCAGAACATTTAAAATAAAATTGTGCTGTACACTACTTTTGAATTAATTTTTGGATTTTGCATATAACAATGCAGTTAATCGTGGAAATCATGTGTTTAATCACAATTAAAATTTTGGATCATTGCCCAGCTCTTAAAAAACAAAACAAAAAAAAACACAGGAAAAACGGCTGGGGTATGCATACCTTTTAAATATAATTCAACTAAAGCAGCTATCACACTGTAGAGTAAGAGTAATGGAAACTAAATTTAGGTTTGTGTCCGTTTTTGTCCTGTATAAATCCCTTTCCCATTTACTAAAATTTGTTCAGAGCTGATAATTTGAAGACATACAGATTAGGTAAATTGGAAACTTTATAATTGTCCAGGTCTTGCAAAAGAGGACTCAATCTTAATGGGACTAACCTGGTTAAATAAACTAATAAATGTCTGGCGAGTCTGTGCGAACTTTTTTTTTTTTCCCCCTGTCTGCATTTTTAGTAATGGTAAATGCCACACTGGCAGAACCATTTATGAACATTAATACGCATATATGCAATTTATTCTTGCAAAACAGAAGGTATGTAGTGCATGAGTGAATGTGGTGTGGGTGGGTGTGTGTGTGTGTGTGTGTGTGTGAGACCCCCATCCGCCCTTCCCGATCAGCCTACAACATCCTACTCAAAGCCAACCGACAGCTTCTATCAGGAAGGGCCGACCACCAAAACAACACAAAGACAGACAAGAACGAGAGACAAGTGGTGAAGACAATAAGTGTGACGTGAGACATAGAGGAGACGGGGCCCCAACCATACGACATACCATGACAAAGAACCACACATGAACAAACAGTGACAGCAACAGTCTGTTGTCTAATTAGTGAGCATCCATACCCTAATGTAGAACACCATAGTGTTAATCCCTTTAAGAGCACCCAAAAACCGAATTGTGGTGACGGCCACAAACACAAAACCATCCACACACAGAGACCCAGATCACAGCTAAATATCTGATCACTACTGTGGCTGGTGTGTTGGGCCAAGACAGAGTACAGAACCTTACCATATGACATGGACCACTCTGGCACACCAGAAGCCATGCGGCTGGCCGCGAGCGACAATGGAAGTGGGTCCAGGACGCAGGGCCCCGGGGGAGCCAGGAGAAAAGGGGCAGCGGAAGGGCAAGGGGCCGGGAAAGGCAGCCCCTGCAGCCACCAGAGAGCACAGCATGCGAACATTTTTGTGCATGCTCATAACTTTTGAGCTGGCATCAGACACAGAGCATCCCCGGAGGTTTGCACGTTTGTTTCCTGTTTTGTCCTGTACTTGTTCGTAGCTTGCCAGTGAACCTCAGACAGATGTTAGTTTTATCCATGTGTTAACTGTTCATCTTCTCTTCATGTTGGGAAGGGCTGTGCACCTGCATGGTTGGCCACTCATTCCATCAGAACTCCAAATCCGCAGAAGACTGTATTGCGTGGTTTTTGGCACTAGGCAAACAATTTAAATCTAATCTAAACAGTTTATTCAATCTGTCACAGTGTGACTACACCTTAATCCTTAACTCTCCATGGTGATGCAACAGACAAATGTTTCCCTGTGCCCAGTTTGTCCAATCACATCCACCCCTTTAGAGTTGTCATCACCGTGTCCCTCTGTCTGTAAATCTCATAAGCACAGCTCCTCCTTTGGCAGATTTAATTGAAATTTCACACAATGAGGGAAAATAAACCCAGTCTGCTGTCTTCAAGAAGAAATATTTACAGTTTTTTTTTAATGAATTAAATTTGTAATCAAGACCAGCTTGACCTTGTTCTCATCTATGTGACCTAGGCAAAGTAGCATTGGATTCACTAAGAGATCATTTGTTGTGAAGCTGTGAATGTGGACAGCAGCATTGAAACCCTGCAGTCAGGCTGTCTATACTGTACATGTGGATGAACAGTGAGTCAGAGGTTGTGGTTTCTTCCTCAAAAGTACCTGTTGTATTAAGTTTAGTAAGGCAGCTTTTGCAGCAGCATTTTTTTTTTCTTCCTCCATTCACCTTGCTTGAGGCTCAACAGAGAACTTTAACTTTCATCAATCAACTTATGTGCAAAAGTTCAGGCCTTTCTTCAGCCTCATTAATGTGCTTTCTCAAAGGAGGACATTATTAATAACATTATTTGAAAGTCACCTTGCCTCTGGGCCACAGAGAACCGCTTTAGGCGAGCTAACATCAGGAAGAGAAAGTCCTTTCCTCTTGTGTTTCTTCAGGCTCCATGGTACACCACCATGCTTCGGTTGTCACTTTCACTCATGTGCAACACAACAGGCTTGAAATGTTACTCTAAATTTAGATACCTGGTTCTCTGACAAGTGGTACATGAACACTTTGTCTGTCTGTTTAAATGTCGCCCTGTGATAGGCATCCTGTCCAGGGTGTACCCTGCCTCATGCCTTAAACAGTGGTATGTAAAGGTTTGGTCACCGCTGATGATTTCTACGATTTTTCTTTATAAATCATTGGTTGTTTGCATCAGCAATTTCAGTTAAATATATCATATAGCAGACAAACACAGTGATATTTGAGAAGTGAAATGAAGTTTATAGGTTTTACAGAAAGTGTGCAATAATTCTTTAAACAAAATTGGGCAGGTGCATAAATTTGGGCACCCCAACAGAAAAAAATACGTCAAAATTTAGAAGATCCTCCTTTTGCAGAAATAACAGCCTCTAACCACTTCCTATAGCTTCCCATGAGAGTCTGGATTCTGGTTGAAGATATTTTGGACCATTCTTCTTTACAAAACATCTCCCGTTCAGTCAGGGTTGTTGGTTTCCGAGCATGGACAACCCGCTTGAAATCACACCACATATTTTCATTAATATTCAGATCTGGGGACTTGTTCCTCTGCATGAATACCTTAGTAGATTTTGAGCAGTGTTTAGGGTCATTGCCTTGTAGGGATGGGTATCGATAAAATCTTATCGATACCCATCCCTACCCATTATTGATTCAGCTTATCGATCCGATTCCCTTAGCGATACCTCTTGTGAATTTTTTGCCTACTAAAAGTAGGCTTTACAGGTTTCTATGTCAGCGAGTCAAAGAGCTTTTTCTTATCGTGCACCCGCTCTGTGGAACGGTCTTCCTGCGACTGTGAGGCAGTTGGAGTCCGTGGACTCTTTAAATCAAGACTTAAAGCCTATTTTTATTCTCTTTCTTATGAATAGTTTTTTATTTTTTATCGGTTTTATGCTTTTACTTCTGTTTTTAATTATGTGTTTGAATTTTTTAATTTTATTTATTTATTTTAATTTTTTATGTTGAACTGTTCTATGTGAGACACCTTGACCCGGCTTTTGTTGTGATTTGGCGCTTTATAAGCCAATTAAATTGAATTGAAATTGAACAACATTTTATTGAGTCTTAAAGTAAATAAATATTAAATTGGTCACTGGAACCTTAACCTGGAACCTGGTCCTTAAACGTTGGACATAATAAACTCTACATGGTGAATCCTTGATCTTTGGGCATAAATAGAAATAAACAAAATCTGTAATTATTGTCAAAAGCATTTCCTTTTATTCATTATTGGAGGAAAAAATGTTTTAGTCAATTGTAGTTTCTTGTCTGTATTACAAAGTTTGTAAAAGGTGTGATTTTATTTAAAGCGGCAATTCATTTTGAAGTTATTAATTCCGACTGGACTCTGTCTCAGCAGAGAGCCGTGCAGCGTTTGGAGCTGTGCCAACGGAATGGACGACGATTCTCGTTTCTTTCTCGCAACAAGACATGAGTCCCAGTTAGTGACTTTAATCCACACAGAAGTGACTCACGGTATTTTAATGGCTTTGAGAGGGGTTAAGAAGCGGTCTTGCCATTTCTGAAGAGCAGCGAATCAAAGAACCAATGAGCTAGTGGATCGAAGCATTGTTTCATTGGTTCACGCTTCAAAGTGGTGTCGCGCTGCAGAAATGGTTGATTACAGAGCCGCTGCAGCCTGCTTAAAGGTACATCCAGGTTTTGGAGCAACACATGCTGCCATCTAAGCAACGTCTTTTTCAGGGACATCCCTGCTTATTTCAGCAAGACAATGCCAAGGCATATTCTGCACGTGTTACAACGGCGTGGCTTTGTAGTAAATGATTGCGGGTACTAGACTGGCCTGCTTGCAGTCCAGACCTGTCACCCATTGAAAATGTGTGGCGCATTATGAAGTGCAAAATACAACATGGAGACCCCGGACTGTTGAACAGCTGGTCGTACATCAAGCAAGAATGGGAAAGAATTCCACCTACAAAGCTTCAACAATTAATGTCCTCAGTTCCCAAACGCTTATTGAGTGTTGTTAGAAGGAAAGGTGATGTAACACAGTGGTAAACATACCACTGTCCCAGCTCTTTTGAAACGTGTCGCAGGCATCCATTTCAAAATGAAGAAATATTTGCACAAAACAATAAAGTTTATCAGTTTGAACATTAAATATCTTCTCTTTGTTGTGTATTCAATTGAATATAGGTTGCAAATCATTGTATTCTGTTTTTATTTACATTTTACACAACGTTCCAGCTTCATTGGAATTGGGGTTGTAGAATTATTGTCATATGCGTCATATTTTAATCCTTTAGCACCGACCCTCAAATGAGACTGTGCTGCCCAATTAGCTAACAGTGAATAATGGACATTGATAATTACATTATGAACTTGCACACCATTCCAGCAGGTGGCGGTAATTCATGTATGTATTAAAAGCGAAATGGCCTCTGTGTGTGTGTATACCTTCGCACACGGACAACCTGTGGAGAGCTGACATTTGCTGTTAGGTATGCTTATGTGTTTTGGGTCCATGATGAATGCCGCCAAAACAGAATGTTGATGGGACTCATGTTTTTGGAGAAATTATTTACATTACGTAACAAGAGTGAACAATGGACGTTGGTAATTACATTCGAGACTCGCATGCTATTCCAAATCATAGAAACTTTGCATAATTCATTACCACCCTTGAAAATGTCAGCTACCCATTTTATCAACACAACCCAATCTTGAGCCTGTGGATCCCCATGGGCAACACGCCAGTCATAATTTGTTTTCTGCGGATATTTACTTTAAAGAGTTTCTGCCAGAGCGTACAGAAGTGAAGGATGACCAAGAGTCAGTTTTTTTCCTGCATGAAGTGGCAGAGTTGCCCTGTGACTTAGACTCAAAGTAAGTAGTCTGTGCTTTGTGCATGGAGTAAAGTGAGTGCAACATCACCACGCGCGGACTAAATGTCCCATTTGACCAATTGAGGTTTGAAATCCTGCAAAATCGCATAGAGGTCGCCACTCTGCAAGATGTCAATAACTCTGAGAACTGCATAGAGAGGTTCAGATAATGCTGCAATTTAACCGCTGCACACGGACAATGGCATTAGGATTGCAAGGTAAAACTCTTTGTATATTGTGCCTAAAGCTCTCATGAATATATTATCTAGGTTTTCATACATTGTGATTGTGTTTTATGTCAACATGCGAGAATCTCAAGTTACGTACAGTGGGAATTGGCCTGAGCCGTGATCGCTTCATGTTCTTGTCATTGTGGTGGAAAGTGAAGTTTGTTTTTTAACGTCCTGCTTATTATCCTTTTCAACACTTTTTCTGCTGTTTGTTCCAGAGTAATATATATAAAATGTCTGAAGTTCGGTTTGCATTTATGAAGTTCCACGCAGGTTGAAGGTAGCAGACACGGAATATTTGGAACATTTGTTTTCGCAAGTGTTCAGAGGTCTCATCCATGCACTCTTATAAATGTTATGAAAGGCATAAAAATTGTCAGGCAGGTTGGTCAAATGCAAGGCTCGAACAAGCAGCTCTGATTAGTAAAAGGGTTTACTGTGGTGGATAGCAGAGGTCGGTACATGAGTAGGCAGTCCAAAAATCACATCAGGTTAAGGCGTGGTCGTTCAAACAAGCAGGAGGTCATAAACACAACGAGGCAGGCAGGACTATGGAACATGAAGAACAGAGCTGGAGAGAAGGCACAAGGCGCATCAATCTGGTGAGGAATTCCTGCGCCCAGTGAGTTTATATAACCCCAGGTGATGAGCTGCAAATTAGGAACAGGTGTGCGTGGAAAGCACCAGAACAAGGCTGTGGCCAGGGAGAGGGAAACAGCCACCACCAAGAACCCAGGGACAGACAAGAGAGATAGAGACAGACAGACCGAAGCACAAGATCTCAGCAAGAGAATGAACACACAGAAAAATAATGAAACAGCAAAACAGACCAAAAATAAAACAGAAAACCAGACAAAATATCAAACCCTGACAAAAATGTACATTTTGGTAGTGTAATGTTTATTTGCGATTGTCATGTGGTTTTGACTACAACGCCTTTCTGGCGCACAAGGGATTATGGGATATCTCAGTCGGGCAAATGGGGAGATATTGGAGAATTTTTATAACGTACAGAAACAAACAAAAAAAAAAAAAAATCAAAATTGAATTTTATCTATTTTTGAAGTTCAACATATCCTTGGAATGTAAAGTGCACAGATCATATTCATAAGTCTGTCCCACTATGATGGATTGAGGGAACATATGAGTAACGTATAGGAAATTTTGATGTCCATTCATGTCTGGTTTTGTTCTGTAAAGGTCCTTTTCTCATTAGTTAAATGTCTTTCCTGTCAACGGATGTATGGCAAGTCCGTCTGAAAGTTTTGTGCTAGATTCTCACCACATTTGCATTGTGACTTTGGCGAATCCTGCTCAAATCATGGCTCTCTCAGCACGCATATATGTCTTGAACCCCGGAAAATCATTCTGCTAAAATCAGCTGTTTGTGTTGCCAGTGGAAATGTGACATCATCCATCCATCAGAGCCTCAAATCTACCAGAGACCAACAGGTTCAGTGAAATCCATGATGTTACTCATCACTTTACTCACTAAATTATACTGTGACTACAGCAATACATAGAACATTCTGAGGATGGTACAGAAAGTAGCCTACACGTTATTTCCATTGTGGTCCATGTTTTGTATGGTCCGAGGTCCCAACCCTGAATAATCATCCATTGCCTTGTTTTAGTGTAGACATTGTGATTATTCATTGAATAAACCCAAATGAGGACACCTCCTGCACCTTGAATTTGTAAACTCATTTCAAAGAGTCGAGGGGGGTTGGAGTGTATTCCAGCAAATTAATGAATTTCAAAGAGGACAAAGACAGATTTATAAATATTCAACAAAGAGTTGATGATTTTAGTTGTGCACCACAGTGTGTTGGAGTTGAACGCATATGATGAATATGAGGTCAACATGCATACTTTCAGTTTTAATTTGACCATATTTACAACCGAATTGGATCGACTGAGTTACACCAGCTTTGTTGGGTCAAATGTAATCAGATCCCTCACCCCTTTGTGTAACGGTCCACATATTTCAAACACACCTTTGCATAAAATGATTATAATAATATGATTGATAGTCATATTAGTAACAGCAGTAGTAATAATATTAAGGATGAATATATTTTTAATATCTAAAATAGATTCACCAAGCTTTCATCGGTGTCATTCAATATTATTCTGTTTTAGTTTTACTACTACAATGCTGCACCAAGTGGACTTGATGAGCCATGTAAAAAACAAAAAAAAAATTGTTTATTTAATAAAATTACCGTATCAGCTACTCGGAGTCTCCTGGGAGTTCCGCACAAAATCCTGCCTAAAGAGGGGTTGAATGTAAACATTGGATTTGGAGGTGCATTCGCAGCTGCTAGCTGGGGAGCCTGTACTCCTTGTCCACCATCTTGTTATGTGTCGGACGCAGCCCGGAGAACTGACCAGCATTTGAAGGACCCAGTATGAAATAAGCAGAGCACGGTACAAAGGATAACTAAATTTAATTACATAACAGTGATGTGGAAAATATAACAAAAGAGTGCGCGGTCTGGCGTGGTGGTGAAACGGTGTGCTCCCAGCAGCACTAACGGTCCGGAGCCAGAAACTGTTCGGACCCAAGGACCCCGCCGACACCCCCCAGGTGGCCGCGACAAACCGAGTCTGTGAAAGAAGAAATCATCATGTGAGTCCACACTCCACACATAGAGAGACCGCTCAAAGGTGTTCACAAACAGCAAACACTTCCTGGCTTAATTACTAATCAGCTTCCCACCCTGCAGGCATGGAACACCCTGTTCACAAACTCAACTGCAGTGGAAGCTGATTAAACGACTAACATAACAGCCCAATACAATAAGGTGTGAGGGACACCACATTTACTGACTGTATAAATGTTAGTCACAAAACCTAACGTACCTCAGGAAGTGTGCTGACGAGCGTGAGACCTCACCCCCTCCTCTTTCACAGACCATGCATCAAACCTGGACGTTCTCTGCATCCACTGATGATGAGATGGCTCTCGAGATGACAATCTCACCCGTCTGGTCACAAGGTCGAGTCTCTGGCAAATACACACTGTGTACTCCAGACTTAAATGCCACCATGCTCCAATCCGTCTAGATGCACCACAGCTGTGAGTCCTGACGAGCTGCACTTGATCAGCCTCAGGTGATCAGGATGAGGTCCTGAAAACTCAGCCACACAGCCACTCAGTCCTAAACGCGTACCACCTGGAAGGAAAAACAAAAGACAGCACAGAAGACAGAAACGAAAGGCAGCCAGGCCCCCCAGCCACAACACATCTTGCTCGTTCACATATATCTAAACTTTTTTATAAACCTTAGTGCAGTTTTTTAGCCCTTGCAACAATACTGGAGCTTCTTAACCTTAATAAATATAGCCATTTTCCCCAAACACTTTCTGTTTTCTGCACATGCGTCTTTCAAAATAAGAGCACATTTCAACATGAACGTAGATTCCACCACAACTACTACCAGCGCCCACTGATAATGCCGTGACAACATAATTACAGCTAAGACACGGAAGCAATGAGGAAAAACATTGTGAAAAGTAATTATTTCTTGCATTTCACAATGTTTTCGGGTCACAAAATTAATTTATTGTAAGTGGGTATTTAATACATTTTTAATAAAAAATAATTTACCCCAATCTCAATTCTCTTTTGTACCCCTATGCCTACCCCTTTAAAACAAGGGGCATATAGCATCCGGGTTGTCCTTCCGTCAGTTCGTCTGCCCGGCTGCAGTTCTTTCGCCGCAACATAGCTCGGCACCTATTGCTCGTAGAAACTTCATACTTGGTGGGTACATGCCTTGAAGGAATACTTTGCATGGGTTCGAAGGCTGTTGACCTTGACCTCCGTTTCAAGGTCACCAGTCGTTGCATTTGTTTTGAAGGTTGGCGACCGTGACTGACTTTTTATGGTCACTGTTTGTCACATTTTTTCATTGTATATCCCAGTTTACATCAAACACATAAGGCTTCAACCAAATACCCACCCTATACAAGTACATATTACTGCACTTTGCATGGAAAATAATATTGCGCGGGGTATTTCGTGATGAATGTCTCTAGTTTTTTCTCAACGTAATGGGATGGAAAAATCACCTTAAATAGCTGAGGTTTGGGGGATGCTTAGGCTTCGCACTCTTCCCCTCCCGCCGAGCTTTTGCATTATGGACTTATAAAGGGCCTTCTTTGTTAGTCTAAATATACCAAAATTTGATGTCCAGACAGAAGAAGAGCACATCTCTACAATTCAAAATATGAGGAAAGTGTCTCAAAAAACTCCGCCAATTTGAGGTTGATGCTGCAGAGAAGAATGTCCTGAGGGTCCAGCTCACCTGTTGTCTCTGCAAACTCGCACCTGCTGCTACGCTCTAAATAAAACAAAGGCTCTTTAAACAGCAACTATTTTATTATTTCAAAAATCCTTTTCCTTATTTTACATCAAATGAATGAATCTACCAGACTTAAAAATGTACATGTTACTTATAAAATAAATGTCCAAGGTTCATTATCATGTTAATCAAGAAATCATCTCACCTGAAACAACAATAAATCACTTATGGTTTTAATTTACATACAACATACATACAACTATGGCTTTACTGCACAAAATTTGGCGCTCAAAATGCAGGCAATAGCATTTTAGGGGATAATAAATTTCAAAATATTCAGGTGGAAGCTGGTCACAGTCTCCCCTTTTCTGCAGCGCTTGGTGTTGGGCTCGCTGCACAAGAACTTGAGCGGCTGCATGAGAACTTTAGCAGCTGTACAAGAACTTTTCCCATAGCTGAGCAATGATCCACACCAGAGAACCTTTGTGCGCTGTCCCATGGAAAAGGCACGTTATGAGGAATGGGGTAGAAAAACGGCGGTGTGAAACGGCAGCCGATTCTCTTTTCTTGCCCGCAATAACAGACGATTGTCCGGTAGCGACTTCAATCAACAGTAAAGTGAATCTTTAAATGGCTTTGACTGAGGGTGATGAAAAGAATGATCATTTCTGTAGGTTGATTTCTGATTGGTAATCAGAAATGATCATTTTCTCGCTGCACACTCTTGGAAACAGCGTAACGCCCAACTGCAGTGCAAGTTTTTCAGGCAACAGCGTAATGGGCCATTACACTATTATTCTGCTGCACTATTATTCTGCCACTCAGAAGCATGGATGTAGTACAACCCCAATTCCATTGAAGTTGGGACATTGTGTAAAATGTAAATATAAACAGAATACAATGATTTGCAAATCGTCTTCAACCTATATTCATTTGAATACACCACAAAGACAAGATATTTAATGTTCAAACTGAGAAACTTTTTTGTTTTGTGCAAATATTTGCTCATTTTGAAATGGATGCTTGCAACACGTTTCAAAAAAGCTGGGACAGTGGTATGTTTACCACTGTGTTACATCACCTTTCCTTCTAGCAACACCTAATAAGTATTTGGGAACTGACGACACTAATTGTTGAAGCTTTGCAGGTGGAATTCTTTCCCATTCTTGCTTAATGTACGACTTCAGTTGTTCAACAGTCCGGGGTCTCCGTTGTCGTATTTTGCGCTTCATAATGCGCTACACATTTTTGTTTGAAATGTTTATTTCAGATATCAAGGCACAAAAATAAATGACAACAATAATAACATAAAAATATATAAAGAAAACCACAATCAATGGATATTCAAAAAGGAGTGAGAAGAAGTAAAACTTATTTACTCCCACCCCTTGTAATTAAGTAAATAACATAATTAACTTATACACATATGTGCATTAATACATATATACACACACCATATAAACATAATACACAGAAACACCACAAAAAAAGACTAGCAAAGCTAGCCAAAGCAAGTAAAGAAAATAATTGAGTAGAAATGACCAAAACAACAACAAAAAAATAAATAAGTAAAAAAAAAAAAAACAACAAAAAGTAAATAACTAGACATTTGCCCCTAAAACACTTAGTGGTTGTACGAAATCTTGGTTTCTTAAAGTTACATTTTCTCCTTAGATTGTAATCCCCTTCCTGATTTTTGAAGTTGTTGAATATTCCCTGGTAATAGACTATTTGTTGCTTTGAACATTTTTATGCTGTTTGGTATTTCACGTCAGTAAGCTTGAGTAATTTTGACTTTAGAAATAATTCCTTTGTGTGATCCTGATAACCAGCTCTGTGAATGATCTATATTGCTCTTTTGTGTAGGATATTTAATGAACTTAATGAGGTTTTGTAGTTGTTGCCCCAAACCTCAGCACAGTACTGCAAATAAGTAGAGACTAGTGATTTCTTGTGGTCTATAGCATTTGTGATTAGTTCTATTGCATCTGTTATTGCCAGTGTTGTTGATCTAGTTGAACTAAATCCATACTGATTCTCTGCAAGTATGTTGTGTTTTTCCTTTCCTTCCTCCTTCACGATTGTCGCACGTTAGATAAAGAGTCCATTGTCTCCTGAAAATGGCGGCTTCTGAGTTTTTCCAATATGAGACATACATGCGTGTCCTGGCGGTCTGTAAAAACAGCATGTGGAGACAGTCCACGTTCATCATGTTCACAGCAGTAGTAAACCAGCATCCTGTGGCACAAACAGTGCATCATGACACTTAAGTTCCAAAATCTGACAGTCTCTGAAAAAGTTGAGAGTTTCGGTGTGAGGTGCATCGTCTCCTCTGTAAACCTGAGCCATCACTTTCAAATCAAAGCTCCGAAGTTTTGTTATCAGACATAACTGTATCTGTTTCGCTCTGTCTGTTGGCCATTGGGATGTTTCTGTTTTCCTAATATGTACGACACACACCGAGAATTGCAGAGTAAGACATTTTCCGGAAATGCACCCATTAGCTCGCTCAGGGAGAGCAATAAAAACATTAGAGACCACTAATTACGAGCACGTGTGCGGAGAGACTTACAATCATGAATACTTTGATGTTGTGCTAACTGGGATGTTAAAAGTGTGCATGTCCTTTAACTTATAAATGTGCAAGCATGGCAAAATTACAGTGAAATTGCTGCAAAATCAGTCAAGAATTTTATAGGTTTGTGACGAAGAACAAGCAAGAGAGAAAACTGTGATTTTAAATAGGGCTGGGACCGATCGGATTCCAATATCAAGAGACATATTCCAATAGAGAGACAGAGAGGGAGAGACGAAGAGAGAGAGACAGAGAGAAAGGGAGAGAGAGTGAGTGCTGTCTTTTCTCTATAAAGTTTTCTCCATAAAGTCTATCCTTTTTTTTCCCCAGACCTTCCTTTTCTCTTTTCTCCCCTTTGAAAGAAATCCAACTTATGAACTAAAATCATGTAAACCAGGTTTTTCTGGTTATTGAATTACTGAAGTTCATGTAAATGCGAGAGAACAGATTATTACAGTTATGTGATCACTAACAGTTCTTTATTATGGTCATGTAAATGTGCTCCGCTATGGAGTCAACTCGACAGGGGAGCTCATCTCCCTTGATCTGGCTGTGGGAAAAAAATCAAGCGCATCCTGTTACAGAGTGCGCTCGATTACCCCCCCAATTGGGTACAATTGGGTACAAGTACATGTACTGTTTTGAGAATGGAGTGCATTTCCAAAATGCCAAAGAAAGCACCAAAAAAATAAATAAACATACTTAATTCTTCCACCAAAGTATCACATCTAGTCTTGCATTAGATGTACCTTCTGGCAAATTGTAGCTAAACTTTCAGGCCTTCTTTTTAAGAAAATCCTCCTCTATACCACTTCATCATCAAGCTATATACGATACAAAATATCCTCAGATAAAATCAACAATAATGATAATAATATTAAAGCAAACAGAGCTCTGGTACCGGAATAGTATCGTACAGGTAAATTCAGGTATCGGGATCGTATCGGAAGTGGAAAAAATGTGGATCGGTGCATCCTTAATTTTAAAATCCCTAACTTTAAACTGAAGTCCCAACATTGACATACCTTTTATTTGGAATTCTGAGCTTGTTCTTGAGGGGAAAAAATACTTGCCAGACGTAATTAAATGGTCACATTCTGAGGCTCTTTGCAACTCAATGACAGACTGAGTTACAGCTAATTGGCGATGTGGTTACTATGTGCAGCCCTCTATTGAATATTGTATTATACTAAACTGAAGAATTTTTATGTAATGGCGCCCATAGGCATAAGAGAGGAGCTCATTAAAGTATTTGTCTGTTTGAGTGGAGAGGGCAACAATGATGCTCACACAGGTTCTGTTGCAGTCATGGGGTGGGTAGTACATCGTGTCTGTCATTACAGATATTTTTTAAATGATGCCAATGAAAAATAATGCCAAATATCCATCAATTTGTAAATCAGTAACACTGGTCTACAGTCGAAATGCTTCTGAAATAAATGTAGTCAAACTTTACAAATTTTGAGCCACTGAGAATGAAACTGATGTTTGAAATGGTTGATTGGCTCTAGTTTTAAGATATGTTACTACTATGCAACTAAGGGTTACCTTTTGATGATGTTTAAAGTGTTACAAAAAAACAGGTGAAATTTTATTATATGAACAGTCAGAGAAACATGAAAAGACCGATGTTTAAGATTTACATCATGAAAACTACTACAACCCCTGGCAAAAATTATGGAATCACCGGCCTCGGAGGATGTTCATTCAGTTGTTTAATTTTGTAGAAAAAAAGCGGATCAGACATGACACAAAACTAAAGTCATTTCAAATGGCAACTTTCTGGCTTCAAGAAACACTATAAGAAATCAAGAAAAAAATTGTGGCAGTCAGTAACGGTTACTTTTTTAGACCAAGCAGAGGGAAAAAAATATGGACTCACTCAATTCTGAGGAATAAATTACGGAATCACCCTGTAAATTTTCATCCCCAAAACTAACACCTGCATCAAATCAGATGTGCTTGTTAGTCTGCATCTAAAAAGGAGTGATCACACCTTGGAGAGCTGTTGCACCAAGTGGACTGACATGAATCATGGCTCCAACACGAGAGATGGCAATTGAAACAAAGGAGAGGATTATCAAACTCTTAAAAGAGGGTAAATCATCACGCAATGTTGCAAAAGATGTTGGTTGTTCACAGTCAGCTGTGTCTAAACTCTGGACCAAATACAAACAACAAGGGAAGGTTGTTAAAGGCAAACATACTGGTACACCAAGGAAGACATCAAAGCGTCAAGACAGAAAACTTAAAGCAATATGTCTCAAAAATCGAAAATGCACAACAAAACAAATGAGGAACGAATGGGAGAAAACTGGAGTCAACGTCTGTGACCGAACTGTAAGAAACCGCCTAAAGGAAATGGGATTTACATACAGAAAAGCTAAACAAAAGCCATCATTAACACCTAAACAGAAAAAAACAAGGTTACAATGGGCTAAAGAAAAGCAATCGTGGACTGTGGATGACTGGATGAAAGTCATATTCAGTGATGAATCTCAAATCTGCATTGGGCAAGGTGATGATGCTGGAACTTTTGTTTGGTGCCGTTCCAATGAGATTTATGAAGATGACTGCCTGAAGAGAACATGTAAATTTCCACAGCCATTGATGATATGGGGCTGCATGTCAGGTAAAGGCACTGGGGAGATGGCTGTCATTACATCATCAATAAATGCACAAGTTTACGTTGATATTTTGGACACTTTTCTTATCCCATCAATTAAAAGGATGTTTGGGGATGATGAAATCATTTTCAAGATGATAATGCATCTTGCCATAGAGCAAAAACTGTGAAAACATTCCTTGCAAAAAGACACATAGGGTCAATGTCATGGCCTGCAAATAGTCCGGATCTTAATCCAATTGAAAATCTTTGGTGGAAGTTGAAGAAAATGGTCCATGACAAGGCTCCAACCTGCAAAGCTGATCTGGCAACAGTAATCAGAGAAAGTTGAAGCCAGATTGATGAAGAGTACTGTTTGTCACTCATTAAGTCCATGCCTCAGAGACTGCAAGCTGTTATAAAAGCCAGAGGTGGTGCAACAAAATACTAGTGATGTGTTGGAGCGTTCTTTTGTTTTTCATGATTCCATAATTTTTTCCTCAGAATTGAGTGATTCCATATTTTTTTCCCTCTGCTTGGTCTAAGAAAGTAACTGTTACTGACTGCCACAATTTTTTTTTTTTCCTGATTTCTTATAGTGTTTCTTAAAGCCAGAAAGTTGCCATTTGAAATGACTTTAGTTTTGTGTCATGTCTGCTTTTTTTCTACAAAATTAAACAACTGAATGAACATCCTCTGAGGCCGGTGATTCCATAATTTTTGCCAGGGGTTGTATCAACAGAATTATGTAGACATAAAATGTAAAACTTAAATATCTTAAAAACAGTAGCCAACCAGTCATTTTATTGTCATATTTGAATTCAGCATGCCAAAATCCATCGTAAAGAGCACATTATATTTCTGAAGCAGACAACTTCTTAAAATTTGTAGATCAGTGTAATTTCAGCTCATCTGCAGCTTGGATCAGCACTGTAGTAATGAGACCCCCTCCCCCCCCATCCTGCTGAGGTTCACATGTGACTCAAATCATCTGTTGAATACTTTTTTCTTGAAGATGTTGCTAGTTATAATGTCAGTTTTACATAAATACATAAATTAATATTTGTGCCATTATTGTTAAACACTGATTCTGTTGTGTGAACTAGCAGACTTTTGCATTGCCATGTCTTAATGAGCTTTAACTCTCTGGAGTCGATTGACACACTACCGCATAAAAAGTCACATGACCTAATTAAGTGTAGCACACAATCTGCTCCACCCTGAGTGTCTGTTTGAATGCAGGGCGATTCTATGGTAACGGAATTACAAGTGCAGCACATTTTTAATGGGGAGCTAAAATATGGCCAGATTTTCCCATCGTCATAATTCCATTACCACAGAATCACCCTGCATGTTGAACATGTGGAATTCAACCTCCACACCACTTTTTAATTTTTGTTAATAGGCCAGTTATGAATTATGATTAATAATGTATGTGAGTTTTTGGGGGGATAATATTCTCATATTCGCTGTGCGTTTTGCAGACCCCTGCAACAAAAATGACTAATTTCCTTATTCAGCTGGAGGAGTGAGAGGCTGGAATGAAATGCGACTCCCTCAACTGCAGCAGGAGAGAGTGTTAACCATTGGTGGAAAACTCAGGAGCTAACCAGTGAAAATCACCAATTCCACGTGGGTTTGATGACAACCCACTGACCCCTTGTGGGTGGGTGTACGTGTTTTGCGAACGGGACTTTTCTTCTGTGTCTCTCTGTCTGCGACGGCAAACAAGTAGAAAACAAAAATACACAAATTTGTCTTTATTACTGCTGTAAAATATATTACCAAATAAACAATGATCCCCAATCCAAGTAATTTGCTTGCTGAGAGAAGAAAAGTGTGGTTTCATGTGGAGCAAAAAGCAGACTGCAATCAGTTTTGAATGTTGTCTGATATTTGCTGTGCTTTCAGTGTGTTTTAGTGTGTGTGGTGGAGTGTTTTAGCGTGTGTGGTTAGTGTGTGGTGTAGTTATTTTATTTAGTGCGTCAAAATAATCAGGTGCCTGGAACAGCGCGTGAAATCTCTTTTTAACTGCATGAAGACGATCGAAGCGCAGCGCGTCATCAGAGTCTGAACGAGAGCGTGATCAGTCTGATGAAGTGGACTTTATTGTTCTGGTCGGGATGAACCAGAGCAGGTGGATCCACCGATCTGTGCGCAAACATCAGCCCAGTGGATCAGACCACGTGCTTCTTGTTCCATCTTCACCTTTTTTTCTTTTTTGGCCACGAACACAGTCAGGACAGTCTGTAGTAACACCAATAAAGTAGCCATGTAAATCGCCACAGGAAACGCCTGAAGCATTTCCTGCATTTTAATGTGAATTGTTGTATATAACTTTGTTTGTGCTAAATTTTTACATAGACTTTTGAAATTTACAATTTATATTTACATTTTAAGTTATAAAAAATGGTTCGTTAAACATATTTCTGGTTTTCACTGTAAAGAAACTAACTTTTTACTGATTCGAATTTTAGGTTTTGGGGTGAATGTAGGGTCGGTCACTGTTTTAATGCAGTATGTCACAATGAAAGAAAATTTTAAAGTCACACAGGTGAGTTTGTGCTGAAAAAAATGACACCAAACAAGACCGGCTAAACAGTTTTTCAAGACATATTATGAAGGTAAAACCAAAAGTAATCAAAAATGCCCCAAAATAACCAAGACTCCAGAGAGTTAATTAAACATAACCACATATTTGTTAAACATAAAACTGCAAAAAATCTTTGATTTGTGACATTTTTCATCCAGATTTTAACTTTGAAGTCAGATTTACAAATAAAAATAGTGAGTATTCAACACAGGTAATTTTTAAAGGTAATTTGATGCAAATGCAGTTTCACTCTACCTATTTACATTTGATGTGTTTGAGGTTAAATATGAGCTAATTTCAAAATCCCATGACATTTTCCTGCTATAAACATCATTTAGGCCTCACAGTTTGTTTGAGACCTCTGTGACAAGTAGCATAAATTTTCCCCAACATCTTTAATTTTCCCTCCAGATTATTATAGCACCCCCCCCCCCCCCCCCCCTTCCACCACATGCTCAGTGTTGATGATGCATCATACTGTTTCATGCCTCCCAACCAACAGTGGTCCCGTTTACATGCACACACACAAAAAAAAAAACGCTTGCCGTCTGATTATTGGCTGTTATCTGATTATACGAGTGAAGCAACATGCAGCGGCATGAAGTACACACATGGTACACTGAGTCCCAAACAGGAAGTGCCACATTTTGAGTCCACAGTGAAACAGGAAATGTCAAACACTTCCTGGATCGACACTTCCTGGATTGACAGCTGTCCTCCCCTTAAATGAGGCCTGCCCACTAGCATATACATTTAGTCGCGCCCCTCGTGATG
Organism: Thalassophryne amazonica; assembly: GCF_902500255.1. Lineage (NCBI taxonomy): Eukaryota > Metazoa > Chordata > Actinopteri > Batrachoidiformes > Batrachoididae > Thalassophryne > Thalassophryne amazonica. Next base: position 112,911,255 of record NC_047106.1, read on the forward strand.
CAAAGCAAGGCGGGGGTGTTGCTCTTATTTATAAATCTAGGTTTAGGTTATTAGCTGTTGGGGTCACAAATATAACTCGTTTGGGCATCTGATTCTCCGCTCTGTTCAGGATATTACGCATTGCCAAGGTCAGAAGAATAAAAATCAGCCATATTACTTTGTCACTGTATATAGGCCTCCTGGCCCATATTCTGAATTCTTAGATGAATTTGGTGCATCATCTCTGACTTGTCAACTAGTGCAGATAACATTCTGATCATTGGTGACTTTAACGTTCATATAAATAAGCCTTCTGATCCCCTCTGCACATCATTTATGGAAATTGTGGATGCATTAGGATTTCGGCAATGCATTCGGGACTCTACGCACATTGTGGAGATACCCTGGATTTAGTTCTCGCACGTGGTATTGCTGCACTTACGTGTAGAAAGTTGTCCAGATTCTCTGAATCTTCTGATCATATTATGGACTGCCGATGATAGAATCCCTAAATTCCTTGCAATTGAACATTGAGAAACATTGTTCTTAAACTGTTTGACTATTTTTTTTTTTTTTTTCACGCAGTTGTTCACAAAGTGGTGATCCTCACCCCATCTTTGCTTGTGAATGACTTAGCCTTTTAGGGATGTTCCTTTTATACCCAATCATGACACTCAGCTGTTTCCAATTAATCTGTTCACCTGTGGAATGTTCCAGACAGGTTTTCTTTGAGCATTCATCAATTTTCGCAGTCTTTCGTTGCCCCTGTCCCAGCTTTTTTGAAATGTGTTGCAGGCATCCATTTCAAAATGAGCAAATACTTGCACAAAAACAAAAAAGTCTATCAGTTTAAACATTAAATATCTTGTCTTTGTGGTGTATTCAACTGAATATAGGTTGAAGAGGATTTGCAAATCATTGTATTCTGTTTTTATTTACATTTCACACAACATCCCAACTTCATTGGAATTGGGGTTGTAAAAGCGAACGAGAAATAAACACTTCTGAGAACATTTTTGTAACCTAATACCTCCGGATTGATGTACAAGACATTTCAAGGGTGTCAGTGTGCACGTTAACTTCCGCTAACTCAAACCTAACTTCTGCTCTTGTCAAAAGCTCATGTATGCGCACACACACACTCCTGCAGATGCAGTTAAAATGTAAATAAAATACGGTTTATGTGTCAGGGTGGGCGGTTGCCCGACACCAGGAGCGGTTGGACCCGCGAAACAGACTCCCAGACTTGTTTTTGGCATGTGAGTAATCATGGTCTTTATTCCATGCTCAGGTTCAGCACACAGGTGATCAGTCAGCGGAGCAGAAGCACAATATGGATTTGGCAAGAACGCAGTCATATTCAGGCAGGATTCACTGGCACGAGCAAACACAGTTATCAAGGGTGAGGCAAAAAGGCGTGGTCCAGGAAAACAGAGCAAAACACGGTACACAGCAAAGCAAGAAATGAGGACAAAATACAGAGGCTGGGATGTGTGCATAAAGCGACAACAACCTGGCAGTGAGCTGTGAGACTGTGATGGTCTAAATAAGGAGCAAACAAATTAGGGTGATGTGAAGTAGGTGCATGGAAGTCTCTGGAAGGGGGTGTGACTGGGGGAGCCAAAGGTTGTGCAGAGTACAAGATAGTGAAGGAAGGAAAGCACAGAGTGGAGTGAAGTAACAGACAAAGACACGAGAGCTGGAGCCAAGAGCGTAAGTAAGTGAGAACACAAAGCAGACTGGAACAAAGTGTGAGAGCAGGGCACAAAGCTAGTGGAATGATGTGACAACACAGAGATGTGAGAGGGATGAGAACAGAGCAGAAGCAGGGCATGGAGTGAAACAGAGCTACAACTGAAGACAAAATACACCAAACTGGAACATGACAAACTGATCAGAAAACATGGAGCATAGATAGTAAAGCAAAACTAAACAAGTATTAATAGTAAAATAAACAAGTGATAACCTAATAAAAACTGAATGAGAAAATAGAGATAAATACAAAATTAAACCAAAACTGACTTAACAAGGCGGTAAGACAAACCATAAGAAAAAGCAGTGACTAAATAATAACAGAAAACAAATCCTGACATAACTGTACAACAAATATTACAAATGAGAGGAACTAGATAAAACAAGTGATAAATTAAACAATAAATAAAACACAACTGACTAAAGAACACTAGAACAAAATGATAAGCCAAAGAAACAAGTAAAGAAAAAGTGACAAATCAAAACAGAACAGAGAATAATCACATGATTAAAATTAAATAACTAGTAAATCAAGACCGGGGCATGAGAAGGGGAAAAAAGAAAGAGGGAAAACCCAAATCAAACCCCTGATCAGGCCGAAATCGTGACATTATGAGTGATTGATTAATTGATTGAGGAGCTTTATTGAACAGGTACAAATTGTATGCAAGACAATAGGATATTAATAATTCATGTAAATAATAATAAATGTATAATTATTATCTGACGCCATCAAATATGGCCATTGGGTATTGCAATGGCTTTGCATATGTCCGTCTGTTCATGCTTAGCTTAAGTCCAGACAAGGTCCTTTGGGCAAGGTCCTTAATCCCCTAGTTGCTCCTGGTGTAGTGGGCGCCTTGCATGACAGCAGCCTGACATCGGGGTGAATGTGAGGCATTGATGTGTAAAGTGCTTTGAGCGTTTGATGCAGATGGAAAAGTGCTATATAAATGCAGTCCATTTATTTTATCATTGTGTTATTTTTAAATCTCTCCTGAAAACACATCTTTTCTCCTTGGCCTTTGACACCTATTAAGATGTTGACTACATTCATTTATTTGATTTCATCTTATGGCTTTTTATCATATAGTTGTTATTTTTCCTCATGTTTGTTTTTTTTCTTGTATTTTGTTTTCAATTTTGTTTTATGTGAATTATGGCGGCTTTTATGATTTTCATTTTTTCTTCTGTGCAGCGTTTTGGTTCACTGTGGTTGTTTTAAAGGTTGGTTGGTAATTCATATAAGTCATCAATTTTTATCTTAAGTTGGTGGTATTTTCAGTCTAAACTGGAATGCGGTTTGACCTCATATGGGCAGTGATTCAACAAGAAATGCAGGATTGGTACACTTTTGCTTTTCGGTTCATATTTTGGAGGAAAAAGGTAAATGATCCAACTTTATTTTTTTCTTCTAAGTTTCAGCTTGGAATAACCCGTTTGCTCCTTTCAATTGGCTGGCTCATTGTTCCGAGTATTCAGCACACACACAGCAGGCTGAGGGGTGTGGCCACGCCTCCTGCACTCAGGCAGAAGACCACGCCTCTTCCTGCTCAGATCAGGAAACTAGAGTGACACAGTCTGTGGACATGAGATGACATGTCGGTAACTTATGGAAACAAATGTGTGTATAATCATACTGTGCAATCGTACCATGTGTTCTGTGCAATGAACCATCACGTGCGGTTCAGTACAAATACATGTATTGTGACACCCCTAAATGCATAAATAAGTCGGTGTTTTGATTTAGTGTAGAGCCTCAAGTCTGTGGATGACTTTCTGACATGAAATGTCTTTATAGACCGTTTTAATCTGATTGTGATGTATGGTCTGCTCTCACGTCCTCCCTGTGTGCTCGCATTGGGCTAGAAGAGAGAGAGTGTGTGTGTGAGAGAATAGAGCGTTTCGCCAAGGTATTCCCTGTGGCCCAACTTTGTGCAGCTCATTTGTTATAATCATAGTCATGACTTTCATGCCTATTAATACTGTGGCAGTGAAGCTGTGCCCTTATTTGAGTCCTCGCTTTGTCCTTCTTTTCAACTCCTTCTTGAAACAGTGACAAAAGAGGCATGTGGCAGCATTGGTTGGACTTGAAAGGTTTGCATTTGGCAAACGCCGTCTGCAGCCACCGTGCTCAACACAGGGAGCAGCTGCTGAGAAATGGCACTGTTACTTCAGCACATCATCAGTAGCTCCAGGGCATTCACAGGCCAGTCTGAGCTTGGCTTCAGGGCTATAGGAGAGCACGTGCACTTAACTCAGCTGGCTGAAAGAGGCTCCCTGTACCGAGGGAATCTGATATGGACACCAGCTGGCTGGAGCAACTTAAGTGAGATAAATTGTGATGTAGTTAGTTTATCCTTCTCAGTTGAAGGCAACAAACAGAGGTTTATCTCTTTCAGTATGCCTGTAGTCACACATTCTTGAGGGAATGAGGCAGTTTTGCATCCTGGGGTGCACGCTCAAAGAAATAAAGTTAGTACCTGTGTGGCTGCACCGCTTGACCTGCAGCAACTGGCAAAAGATAAATAAATGCATGCAGTATTGACACAGCCCTACACAGACAGGAAACACCTTTTGTTGTAGCATCATACTAATTTCATAAATGTTTGTTTATGTGTTTTAGGGCTGCAGCTATCGATTATTTTACTAATCGAGTAATCTAGCGATTATTCTGGCGATTAATGGAGTAATCGGATAAAAAGTCGGACCCGGCGCCATGAGGGGGCGACGCCCCCTCACGTCATCAACCCCACCCCCTCGGATGTGAGCGTTACCAAAAAAGTAAAAAAGAAAAAGAAATACTGGAAAATATAGCAAAATATTAGTTATTCAATATTATTATCACTTTACCGGGGCGTTGCTGGGCCGGTATCGTAGATTTACGCCGACAGTACCAGTACTCATCGCCCCCTTAATATTTTTTTTCTGGCGCCAGGTCTGTAAAAAGTACTTTTGCATTTTGAAACAACATCAATAGTCCAGGGCTCTCCCTAAGCAATGGCACAATGCCGTTGCGCCACCACGCAGATTGTCAGATTTAGTCTATCCCTTTCTGTTTCCTGGGTAATTATTTATTTTTTCCCATCTTTACAAGTTTTGGGATCTTTCCCGGTGTGAGGAGCTCAGCTCAGCACTCACCTGACACTGTAAGCGCAGGTGGTCGATGTAATCCTCAGTCATTCAGGCTGCACCTGAACGTGAACACAGCCTGTGAAAAACTGGACTCTGGGAGAGGTGCGATGATTTATCCAAACTGACTCCAACAATTTACCCAAACTGACTCCAAATGACTAAATGAAGTACTTTTATTTATTGTCGGAAATGTTCTGTTCTCAAAATAGTACATGAAGCGCTCTCCCTTGCTCTCTCCCTCCCTTTGTCTCGCTGTCTCTTTAGAATGCTGAAACAATAAAGAAGGGATGTTTAAGTACTTTTGTGAGTACTGCCAATTTTTTTTTTGGGGGGGGGGGGCATACAGCGGACTCTGAACTTGAAGATCTGATGTTACGAGCCCTGGCGAGGCAGTAGTGCGTCCCGCTGTACGTCTGCAAAGGCGAGCGCCGTTTGCTCTTCATGTACAATTTTGAGAACAGAGTGCATTTCTGAAAATAAAATTACTTTATTTACTTGTATTTGGAGTCAGTTTCACTTTAAAGTCTATTTCAGATGATCAGCATGGACCCTCTTTCTCTAAAAAGGCTTTACTTTACTCTTTGTGTCATGTTGGAAAGCTGTAGCTTTTGGTGCTACAGATTAGCTCTTACACGGTTTATGCATATGCTCTTCTGTTTTTTCTTGGGACCTTACAGCACCACACACAGGCCTGGAATATGTACTATAATGTTAAATGGAGCTTTGAGGCACAGAATTTGCCTGAAACATTTTTTGTAATCGAATTATTGGAGTTACTCAACTAATCATTGTTGTTTGTTCAACTAATATGTATGTTTGTTCCAGCACTCCTCTCAAGCCCTGTTTCCACCAATCTAGATATGTGGATGATGATCAATCCCTGGGTTACCCTGAAAGGGTTTTTTGTCAAGGTCATTGGCATCAAAGGTCAAAATTATGATTGTCACTTCAATGTCCAGTGTATTTGGCATACATATGTAGGTGGGTTCTCGAATTGTGGAGGCAACATCAGAGCCACCCCTAGTTATATGGATTCCAGAGTTTCCATAGCACAGTCAGCCAGAGGTCAGTGTTTTAGGCAACAGTTAAAGTCTGTGGGTTTGGATGTCAGATTGCCATAGCTGTTGCTGTCTTTATGATGACGGGTACTATTACCTAGTAAAATTAAAGAAGAGAATTTCCAAATAAATTGAGGTACCTAAGTGGAGCTGTAAGTGAGATTATTAAAGACTGGAGCCTTGATAAGGTCCACCCTTTAATGATATTGCTTGCAGTACTGGAGAAATTAAGGAAATAAATTTAACTCTCTCTCTTTCTTTCTTTTCTCCCCCTGCCCCCGGAGCCTTGTGTGCACATCGCACATGGCATTATTCTTTCACTCTTGCTGCCACGGGTACATATGTGTGTTTGCTTGATTGTGTGAACTTGCATGATTGCCTCTGAACCAGCTCGCTCGGCTCTCTGTCCGTCACCGGGAGTGTGCGTCTGTTTGTCTGTAACAGTGGAGACATAATGCCAAGTGTTTGACTGAGCATTTGAGCGTGATCCCTCAGTGAGCGTGTTGTGCACTGTAGTGTTAATCCTGCTCTGTTCCAGTGCCCTGTACTGATTTTCAATCATTGCCATGTAAATAAAATGTATCGGCAACAAATCATCTGCATTTTGCCTATCGCCTACTGTTCTGCACTGATCGCTGTACACCAAGACAGCCGTGAGACATCGAGCTGACAACAGGTGTGCTGACTTGTAGATTTTCATGTGGGTACAAACTCAATTAATACACATTCTGAAGCTAGCCAGTTACTGAAAAGGATTGATGTCCTTGATCTCCTTGAGCTAAATACTTTTCAGTATAAGCCACAGGACATTGAAATGACTTTGATCCAGATAATGACTTATTTTTGAATATCAATGATTGCCACTATTACACTGAAGATCAGTATAATAGTACATTCAAATCTGCAAATAAAATTTCAATAATCCACTTCCAATGGCAGAAGCACATATGCCAAATTTCAGAACGTCAAGGAATACTTGAAGTCAGTTTTCACAATCTTTCAACATAATTGCTATACTTAAAACTTGGATTAATAGTGAAAGGGGCATGGACTTTGAACATGAAGGATATGAACTGATTTGTATGAATAGAAAAAAACAAAAATGGTGGTGGTGTGACTGTATGTGCATATGAATTATAACCATAAGGTGGTTTAAAAAATATGAGTGGTGGTTGAGAATGTACTTGAATGACTGACAACAGAAATATGTAGGGGAAAAAAGAAAAATGCTATTGTGAGTTGTATATACAGAACACCAGGGTCTAACATAACCCAAAATACATAAGCCTACCAAATGGCAAATACCAGCTCTCCCCGGTTTTTGCGTGATAGAAGCCACACACACACACAGAGGCCACTTGGATGTTATAGACTACGACAGTAAATTAACATTAAAAAATGACGTTATTGACAGGAAATGAAAGGGTTGAGTTCTTCTTCTAAAACCTGTTGAGGTCTAAGGTAAAAACATTCTGGACTCACACCCCATTCCAACTCATTATAGAAACTTTGTACAACCCCAATTCCAATGAAGTTGGAACGTTGTGTAAAAATGTAAATAAAAACACAATACAATGATTTGCAAATCCTATATTCAATTGAATACACCACAAAGACAAGATATTTAATGTTCACACTGATAAACCTTATTGTTTTTGTGCAAATATTTGCTCATTTTGAAATGGATGCCTGCAAAAAAGCTGGGACTGTGTTACATCACCTTTCCTCTTAACACTCAATAAGCATTTGGGAACTGAGGACACTCATGATTGCGTATCAAAGGAGCATCCCCAAAAGGCTCAGCCGTTCACAAGCAAAGATGGGGTGAGGATCACCACTTTGTGAACAACTACATGAAAAAATAGTCCAACAGTTTAAGAACAATATTTCTCAAAGTTCAGTTTCAAGGAATTTGGGGATTCCATCATCTACAGTCCATAATATAATAAAAAAAAATTCAGAGAATCTGGAGAACTTTCTACATGTAAGCGGCAAGGCTGAAAACTAACATTGAGTGCCTGTGACCTTTGATCCCTCAGGCAGCACTGCATTAAAAAAACGACATTATTGTGTAAAGGATCTTACTGCGTGGGCTCAGGAACACTTCAGAAAACCATTGTTAGTTAACACAGTTCTTCGCTACATCTACAAGTGCAAGTTAAAACTCGACCATGCAAAGTGAAAGCCACACATCAACAACATCCAGAAATGCCGCCACCTTCTCTGGGCCCAAGATCTTTTGAAATGGTCAGACGCAAAGTGGAAAAGTGTGCTGTGGTCTGATGAGTCCACATTTCAAATTGTTTTTGGAAATCATTGACGTTGTGTCCTCCAGACAAAAGAGGAAAAAGACCATCAAGATTGTTACCAGCGCAAAGTTCAAAAGCCAGCATCTGTGATGGTATGGGGGTGTGTTAGTGGCCATGGCATGGGCAACTTACACATCTGTGATGGCACTATCAATGCTGAAAGGTACATCCAGGTTTTGGAGCAACACATGCTGCCATCCAAGCAATGTCAGGCTTCAACATTAACGCTTGTCCGATTGTCCGGGACAAGTGTACAGCAATATGCTCTAATCGTTGTCCAACTGGACAAGTGGCAGTTTTTTGGTTTAAAACATTCAAATTCTTTATTTTCATCGCTCGGAACCAAAATACCTGACCGCTGCCTTTTTGTTTTCTTATTTACATCACATCTTGTCTCGCACCTCACGCGAAAGCGTCTTTGGTTTTTCCCGCCACTCTCCATGCAGTGGACAATCGGAAAACATGATATCAATGTGTGCGCGAGACCACTGTATGAAGTGTGTGTTCATAGTAGAGGTTGACATTTTTTTCGGGAATCCCACGGGATGGGAGTCAACTTTGCTATTTATCACGTGATTGGGACGATACGGGATTAAAAATTCACAGGAGCAGACGGGAGCGGGAACCAAGGTTTTAGGGTTAGGGTTAGCGTCCTGCTGTCATTTGAGCGGTCACTTTTTGAAAAAGATGCTGAAAAAATAGCGGGCGACTTTGCTTCAAGCCGTCTAAAATTAAGACTGGGACCGATCGCTGCAGCCGTGTGTGTGTGTGTGTGTGTGTGTGTGCGCGCGCACGCGTGAGTCGGCTGGCTGCGAGGGGGGGCTAAACTGTGGCGCTGCCTTTATTTCTGTCTGGACTGTTCTGACGGTACGTCCTGTTCACACCGTGTGCACGTGTCAGTGACAGTTATACTGAATTTATGAGATTAAATAAATTGGTCAAAATTCCTTAAAATGAGAATATATGAATGAACAGAATAAAAATCACACATGTGTTTTAAAAAAAACCTGATGTGGAGAAACTCTGCAGTGATGTTCAGAAGCAGAAATCACATAAAGCAGCTGAGAACTCTGCACTTCAACAGGCTGTTATTTTCCAAAGATATTTATTTTAGATGACTTAATGCAGTTGTTTAGATAGATAGATACTTTATTGATCCCAGAGGGAAATTCAAGGCATCCAGCAGCTTGCACATTAGACAAGACACACACATTACACCAGACACACAAATAAGATTAAATAAATAAAAGAAAATAGACCACTCAATAAAAACCACTAACTAAAAATAAAATTTGTCAGCATCCAGTCTCACAGAATATAACGGAGGAGTAAATAGTGTAATAATGCAGTAATAAGGAGGTAGTGCAAATGTAAACAGTACACAATATAAACAGTGTAAGTTGTGCAAAGAAGTAAACAGTGTAAACATTGCTGGTAGTGCAAAAAAAAAAAGCAATAAAAGGTCTAAGATGTATCACAGGATTATTTTTTGCTGTGTTGGGAAGAGTCAAACAGTCTGATGGCCTGAGGGACAAAAGACTTCCTAAATCTGTCCGTGTGGTTGGACTGGGACAGCAGTCTGCCACTAAATGAGCTCCTCTGCCTGATGATGGCGCTGTACAAAGGGTGCTCAACATTGTCCATGATGGCCAGCAGTTTACTGAGGGTCCTTCTCTCTGCCACTGATGTTAGTGTCTCCAGCTCTGTTCCCAACACTAAACCAGCTTTCCTCACCAGCCTGTCCAGTCGCCCGGCGTCCCTCCTCTTCATGCTGCTCCCCCAGCAGACCACCACAGAGAAGAGGAAAATGGCTACCACAGACTGGTAGAACATTGGCAGGAGTTTATGGCAGATCCTGAAGGACCGTAACCTCCTCTGGAAGTACAGTCTGCTCTGTCCCTTCCTGTAGAGGGTGTCAGTATTGGCTGACCCGTCCAATCTATCGTCCATAAGTGTCCCCAGATATTTGTAAGACCGGACCATCTCCACATCGACCCCTCAATGGAGACTGGCTGCAGAGTGGGCCTGGACCTTCTAAAGTCCACTACCATCTCCTTTGTTTTGGTAATGTTCAGCTGCAGGTGGTTTGATTTGCACCACTCCACAAAGTCCTGTATCAGGTCCCTGTACTCTCTTTCCTGTCCCTCTCGCACACATCCCACAATAGCAGTGTCGTCCGAAAACTTCTGCATGTGGCACGACTCCGAGTTGTAATTGAAGTCTGATGTGTACAGAGTGAACAGAACTGGAGAGAGCACGGTTCCTTGTGGCGCTCCAGTGCTGCTGATCACTGTGTCCGAGGTGCAGTTACTGAATCTAACGTATTGTGGTCTTCCAGTTAGATAATCAGTGATCCAGGTGACCAGATGAGTGTCCACCTCCATCTCCATGAGCTTGTCTCTCAATAGCAGGGGCTGGATGGTATTGAAGGCACTGGAAAAGTCAAAAAACATGACCCTCACAGCGCTGTTACACCTGTCCAAATGAGAGTGGGCCCTGTGAAGGAGGTTGTTAGATATGTTAGATAAATTATACTGTTTATCTAACAAAGGTAGAGGATGGCATCCTCCACTCCCACCTTCTCCCTATATGCAAACTGCAGTGAGTCCTCAGCATGTCTAACCTGAGGTCTGAGGATGCTCAGCAGCAGTCGCTCCATGGTCTTCATCACGTGGGATGTCAAAGCGACCGGCCTGTAGTCATTCAGCTCCTTCGGGTGTGCCTTCTTAGGAACTGGAATGACACAGGATGTCTTCCACGTGACTGGGACCTTTCCGAGACGCAGGCTCAGGTTGAAAACATGCTGGAGGGGCTCCCCCAGTTGGTTGGTGCAGGCCTTAAGCATTCTGGGACACACTTTATCCGGGCCTGCTGCCTTCCTGGGGTGGAGTCTCCTTAGCTCTCTCCTGACCTGGTCTACCGTGAAGGAGGGAGGGCGGTGAGAGTGGGTGTTTGTTCCGGCTGACTGTGATGACGATGGTGGTGAGGATGGTGAGGGTGAGGGCGAGAGCTGATCTACTATGGGTTTTGATGCTGACGGTGATGATGATGATGGTGAGGTTGAGGGCTGATCTGCTGGGGGTTTTGATGGTGATGAAGTGATAACTGCTGCGGGAAGGGTTGATGGGGGATTTGCAGAGGTAGAACAATCAAACCTGTTAAAGAAGTCGTTAAACTGGTTTGCTCTGTCCACACCCCCATCTGCTGGGCTGCAGCTGCTGTTTTTGCAGCCTGTGATGGTTTTCATTGCATCCCAGACCTCCTTCATGTTGTCTTGCAGCTTTCTCTCCGCCTTCTTCCTGTAGGACTCCTTGGCCTCTTTAAGGCGAGCCTTTAGTTCCCGCTGTACACGCCTAAGCTCTGACCCATCTCCGTCTCTGAACGCCCTCTTCTTTTGGTTTAGAAGATTCTTGACATCGCTGGTGATCCAGGGCTTGTTGTTTGGAAAGCAACGTACAGTTTTTATGGGAATAGCAACGTCCCTACAGAAATTCAGGTAGCCCATAATGCAGTGTGTCACCCCATCAATGTCCTCACCATGTGTGTCCTGCAGCACGCTCCAGTCTGTAGTCTCGAAGCAGTCCCTGAGGGCTTCTCCTGCCTTAGGAGACCAGACTCTGAATGAGCGTGTAATAATGGGCTGCCTCAGTACCAGTGGTTTGTACTGAGGCTGTAGAAAAACCAGATTGTGACCTGATTTTCCCAGTGGTGGTAATGGAGTAGCTGTGTATGCTTCCCTCACGTTGGCATACAACAGATCAATAGACCTGTTCTTTCTGGTGGGACAGTCCACAAACTGATGAAAAGCAGGGAGAGTGGAGTTCAGTGTAACATGATTAAAATCACCAGAGATCGCGAAGAAAGCCTCAGGGTGTTGTGTCTGCAGTGCTGCGATGGTGGAGTGGATGACTTCACACGCCACCTGCGCGTCAGCCCGTGGAGGAATGTAAACACACGTAAAGATGGTGTGTGTGAACTCCCTCGGCATGTAATACGGTCGAAGACTCACCGCCATCAGTTCAGTGTCCCGACAACAGACAGTCTCCTTTATGTTTACATGACTAGGGTTGCACCATCTGTTGTTAATAAACAGTGCGAGTCCCCCGCCTTTACGCTTGCCGCTTCGCGTCGCGTCCCTGTCCACTCTCAGCATGGTGAATCCAGGTAGCTCCATGTTAGCATCCGGAGTATCGCTAGTGAGCCACGTCTCCGTGAAACACAGTAGACTACACTCCCTGTAGATCCTCTGATTCTTCACCAGTCCCGCCAGCTCATTGGATTTGTTGGTCAGCGAGTTAACATTCCCCATGACCACCGACGGAACCGAGGGTTTATATCGCCGCTTCGCCGTGTTCTTAGCCTTTAGCCTGGCCTTTAGCTTAGCGCCGGCTTTGCGGCCCCGATACTTCCGCCTCAGCTCCTCCGGGATTGTGTGGACAATGCCCTCGCATCCCTTCAGACGTAGGGCCAGCAGTTCTTCCCGAGAATAAACACAATATTCTTCACTGGCCCGCGTGTATGAAGTGCACATATCCATCGGATATAATAATATATTCACACCAGACGTGTGTACTAACTTACAAGGAGGAAAAAACTTAAGAAAAGACACACTTCAGACGGAGCTACTAGATGACTTTTAGATGACGTTTAATGTCCAAGCATAAAATGTGACTGAGGAGGAGAAAAAAGAGGAAATGAACTCTAGTCTGAATAAAAATACAAGCTGCTGATTTTTATTTTTCAGTTATTAGCCTGCAGCTCTGCGTTTCATTTATTTCAAAGTAAGTCACCGCTTATTTTCAAAAATCACGAGTCAAATCAGTCTACATTGTTCAGTTTTTCCTGCACGTTTATGTATTTTTTTCCTTCTTTATAAGAGTTTGGTTTTTGTGTTTGCTGTACTAAAAAGTAAAAAAACAAAAACAATAAAATGTTAACACTTTTCCTTATAGCAGTTCTTTAGTTTTAGAAATGAAACAGAAACAACCATAAATGAAAAAAAAAGAAGGGACTGTATGTAAAATAAAGATGAAAATAAAAATGTTGTTATATTCCCAGTTTCTCCACTCACACCCACAGAGGGCAAACATTCTTCCAAAGTTGTGTCTTGGTAGCTTCCCTCACTTGTCTTCTTCCAGCATGGACATTTAGTTTTTGAGAACTGCCTACTTGACACAGATTTACCATAAAGTACCACACTGTTTGTATTTCTGAATGATTAATGGAAATAAAGTCTAAAAAATATTCAGCGAGTTGGAAATGTTCATGTATTCATCCTCTGACATTTCCCAAGAAAAAAAAAATTAATTCTTCCATTAACAATAAACTGCCCTGTCCCAACCTTTTTTCTTGGAAAATGCTGCAGGCCTCAATTGTAGGAATGGATATATATTAACAAGAACATAAATAAAAATAAAGCTGATTTCACAAAACATGAAATATGTTGGTTTCATACAGTCTGCAGTTACAGAAATAGAAGACAAAGTAAATGTCAGGATCATTATGTGTATATCACCACCACATTTTGAAAAACTATGAGACCACAGGCCATGTATTATTTATGTTTTGTGTCTTTAGGTGACTTTATTTTTATTTTTTAATTTGGATTAAGGCAATAAGTGCCTCCCTGTATTACCACAGATGAACTGTTTCTGTTTCCACATCTTCTGAAATAAATAGCAAAATTTTACCACCACACAGGAGAGTGACAGTATTAACTTTTTTTCATGAAGTGAATGTCACACCAAAGTAGATGTGATAAATATTTAATCTGAATCTCAGTCCCAGAAAATGTTGAAATGTAATGATTTTTCTATTTCAGCTGCAATTCCTATGTTGGAATATTAAAGTTAAAGTACTTACAAACAAAAGAAGTATGACAGGTTTTTATTAAGTAAGAAGTCAGAGCAAAGTAGATGTGATAAATATTTAATTTGAATCTCACTCACGGGTTGTCCGGACAACCAGCTTTTCCTATAGGACAAGTAAACTGCCAGGGTTACTTATCCTATGGACAAGAACACTAAAAAGCTTAATGTCAATACGTGAACGTCTTTTTCAGCAATGTCCCTGCTTATTTCAGCAAGACAATACTATGCCACATTCTGCACGTGTTACAACAGCGTGGCTTTGTAGTAAAAGAGTGCGGGTGCTAGACTGGCCTGTCTGCAGTCCAGACCTGTCGCCCATTGAAAATGTGTGGCTCATTATGAAGCGCAAAATACGACAACGGAGACCCCAGACTGTTGAACAACTGAAGTCGTACATCAAGCAAGAATGGGAAAGAATTCCACATACAAAGCTTCAACAATTAGTGCCCTCAGTTCCCAAACGCTTGTTGAGTGTTGTTAGAAGGAAAGGTGATGTAACACAGTGGTAAACATACCACTGTCCCAGCTTTTTTGAAACGTGTTGCAGACATCCATTTCAATATGAGCAAATATTTGCACAAAAACAATAAAGTTTATCAGTTTGAACATTAAATATCTTGTCTTTGTGGTGTATTCAATTGAATATAGGTTGTAGAGGATTTGCAAATCATTGCATTCTGTTTTTATTTACATTTTACACAACGTCCCAACTTCATTGGAATTGGGGTTGTATAATACGAGGTCGGTTAGAAAAGTATCGGACCTTTTTATTTTTTGCAATAACCTTATGGATTTGAATCACGTGATTGCATCAGCCAAGCTTGAACCTTCGTACACATGCGTGAGTTTTTTCACGCCTGTCGGTTGCATCATTCGCCTGTGAGCACTCTTTGCGGCGGATTTTCATTGTCAGGAAAATGGCCGAGCGACTGCCGCTTTGCTGCATCAAAATTTTTTCAGAAACTGAGAGACAGGCAGGTGGAAACCATTCGGAAACTTCAGATGGCTTTCGTTGAAGATCTTATGGGCATCACACAGATTAAGGAGCATTACAACCGGATTAAAGACGGCCCACAGCGGCTGAGGGTGCGCCGCGCTTCGAGCGGCCATTGACAAGCTGAAACGACCAGATAATTTCCAAAGTGAAGGCTGTGTTGATCCGGGACGTCGTCTGACTACCAGAGAAATGGCAAGAGAGGTGGACATAGCACTTTTTCGGCACATTACACTGTTACAGGAGATTTTGTAATGAAAGACGTGCGGCGGAATTCGCGCGTCACGTCGGAGCCGCTAATGGCGCAGAACAAAAAGCACCTCCGTGTTGGAAGTCTCACGGGACATGCCCAGCTCTTCCACCATTCGGAAGATTCAGACGGCTTTGGGTGGCTTTTCAGTCGAGTGAGTATCAGAGAAATTGTCGAAGAGCTGAGCATGTCACAACATGTCCTGTGAGACCAATACAGAGGTGCTTTTGTTGCCTTTAGCGGCTCTGTGGCGAATTCCTCCGCTCCTGTTTTCGTGACAAAATCTCCTTTTAACAGTGGAATGTGCCGGGAAAGTGCTATGTCCACCTTTTCTGCCATTTCTCTGGTAGTCAGACGACGTCCCGGATCAACACAGCATTTGGTTTGGAAATGATCTGGTCGTTTCAGTCTGTCGATCACTGCTTGGAGTGCGGTGCGCCCTCCGCCATTGTGCGCCGTCTTTAAACCGGCTGTACCACTCCTTAATCTGTGTGATGCCCATAAAATCGTCCCTGAAAGCCATCTGAATTTTCAGAATGGTGCCCACCTGGCTGTCTCTCACAGTTTCTGGAAAAATTTGATGCAGCGCTGCTCCAGCCGTTCAGACATTTTCCTCATAATGAAAATCCGACGAGGGGGTCGGACCAGTGCTTACTCAAATCGTGCTCACAGGCGAAAGACGCAACTGACAGGTGTGAAAAAACTCACGCATGCGCACGAAGGTTCAAGCTTGGCTGATGCAATCACACGTGATTCAAATCCATAAGGTTATTGCAAAAAATAAAAAGGTCCGATACTTTTCTAACAGACCTCGTATATTACCACCCTTGAAAAATGTCAGCTACCTATATTATAAACACAACCCAATCTAGAGCCCGTGAATCCCCACAGGCAATGCGTGAGTGTGTACTTAACGCTGAGTATAGTACTAAATGAGCCTTTAGATCACTGTTTGCGCATTTAACAACCACATCTTATCTTTATTTTTTCTCACCACGTTGATGGAACACACAGACTTGAATGCAATTTCTGTTTGTCACAAGCGCTATCAAGTGAAGTGCACACAGGGGGCAGGATGGTGCAAGAAGCATACACTACAAATGACTTATTTCCTTCATTTCTATTTTTCCCTGTGGCTTGAAGGTATCAGCTGCTGCAAAAGCAGCTTTTCCTGCTGGAGGCTGCAGAAGGAGGCTTTGAGCAGTTCACACGCAGCTACAACACCTTTGGCGTGCACCGGCAGCCTGACAACAGCCTGTTCTTTAAAGAGTGGGCTCCAGCTGCAGAGGCTCTCTTCCTCACTGGCGACTTCAGTAAGTAGTCTGGTCACAGCCTGCGGAGGTTGTCTGCATCTAAGCAACATGTCAACTATGTAATGTCAAGTTGTTTCTCCAGAGCCTTCTGAGCCTTATTGTTGCTCATTTATAATCTATGGTTTCATGTTCTGATCCACAGCTCCTATATATTTGACCCTGTATGGATATAAAAATGTAAATTATGGATAGAAAATATGTTTGATGCTGTACCTGATAGTTTTTTTTTTTTTTTTTGCAATTCTATCAGTTATCAAAATGAATTACGTCCACCAAGGACATAATAAATTCATCGGCATTTATTTGTCTGTCTGTTAGCAGGATTACGTCAAAACTATTTCACAGATTTTCACCAAATTTTCACCATGGATACATATTAGACCATAGAAGACTCCATTACATTTTGGAGGTTATCCAGATCTGAATTCAGATTCTGGATCAAGATTCACTTTATATAGGCTTTGAAGGATCACATCAACAGTACTTCACAGATTCTCACCACATTTGCACCACAGATAGATATTAGGGCATGGAAGACTCCACTGAATATTAGAGGCAAACCAGATCTAGCATGGCGGACTAAATTATATATGAATTATACATATATGAAATTAAATTACATTTTTATACATTTTGGAATTAAAAGATTTTTTTTTTTTTACTGTGTCCCAGACATGACCTAATAATTGATTTGCATTTTATTGCATGAAATAAGTATATGATCACCTATCAACCAGCAAGAATTCTGGCTCACACAGACCTGTTAATTTTTCTTTAAGAAGCCATCTTATTCTGCACTCTTTACCTGTATTAATTGCACCTGTTTGAACTTGTTACCTGTATAAAAGACACCTGTTCACACACTCAGTCAATCACACTCCAACCTGTCCACTATAGCTAAGACCAAAGAGCTGTCTAAGGACACCAGGGACAAAACTGTAGACCTGCACAAGGCTGGGATGGACTACAGGACAACAGGCAAGCAGCTTGGTAGAAGACAACAACTGTTATGATTATTTATTAGAAAGTGGAAGAAACACAAGATGACTGTCAATCTCCCTCGGTCTGGGATTCCATGCAAGATCTCACTTTGTGGGGTAAGGATGATTCTGAGAAAGCTCAGAACTACACAGGAGGACCTGGTCAATGACCTGAAGAGAGCTGGGACCACAGTCACAAAGATTACATTAGTAACACATGATGCTGTCATGATTTAAAATCCTGCAGGACAGCAAGGTCCCCCTGCTCAAGCCAGCACATGTCCAGGCCCGTTTGAAGTTCACCAGTGGCCATCTGGATGATCCAGAGGAGGCATGGGAGAAGGTCATGTGGTCAGATGAGACCAGAATAGAGCTTTTTGGAATAAACTCCACTTACCATGTTTAGAGGATGAGAACAACCCCAAGAAAATGATCCCAACCGTGAAGCATGGGGGGTGTAAACATCATACTCTGGGGGTGCTTTTCTACAAAGGGGACAGGATGACTGCAATGTATTGAAGGGAGGATGGATGGGGTCATGTATTGTGAAATTTTGGCAAACAACCTCCTTCCCTCAGTAAGAGCATTGAAGATGGGTCATGGTTGGGTCTTCCAGCATGACAATGACCCCAAACACACAGCCAGAGCAACTAAGGAGGCGCTCCGTAAGAAGCATTTCAAGGTCCTGGAGTGGCCTGGCCAGTCTCCAGACCTGAACTCAATAGAAAATCTTTGGAGGGAGCTGAAACCCCGAACCTGAAAGATTTGGAGAAGATCTGTATGGAGGAGTGGACCAAAATCCCTGCTGCAGTGTGTGCAAACCTGGTGAAAAACTACAGGAAATGTTTGACCTCTGTAATTGCAAACAAAGGCTACTGTACCAAATATTAACATTGATTTTCACAGGTGTTGAAATACTTATTTGCAGCAGTAACATACAAATAAATTATTAAAAAAATCATACATTGTGATTTCCGGATTTTTTTTTTATTTTTTATTATGTCTCTCACAGTGGACATGCACCTAAGATGAAATTTTCAGACCCCTCCTAAGTGGGAGAACTTGCAAAATCGCAGGGTGTTCAAATACTTATTTTTCTCACTGTATACCATATTGAATTTTCATGATTTGGCACTATATAAATAAAATAAATTGAATTATCATTAAAATTCAGCTGTTTCAAATTATGATAGAAAGTCATAATTATTCTGTTCTGGCTTTTCCTTTGTGAAATATTTAAGCAGGTTCAGATTAAATCAAGCCATCCATCCATCCATCTATTTTTCCTACCCACTTACTCCAGTCAAAGGTCACTGGGGGAGCTGGAGCCTTTCCCAGCCTATCCCATAGGGTGAGAGGAAGGGTACACCATGGACAGGATGGCAGTCTATCGCAGGGCCACGTATGGACATGCAAACACCTTCACACCTGCATGCATGCGTACAGTCGAGTTTCCAATTCACCTAAGATGCATATTTTTGGATGTGGGACGATGTCAGAGCACCTGGAGGAGAGACACGGGGAGAACATGCAAGCTCCACACAGAAAGGCCCCACATGGGAAGCAATCCCACGACCTTCCTGCTTTGAGGCAACAGGTGCTAACCACTAAGCCACTAAGCGTACCATAACTGCACTTTTGATATTTCATCAGTGCTGGTTTGCATCACAGTTGTTGAACGTATTTTAAAATTAAATTAAAATTTAATTTTAAAAGTATGCATTAACAGCAGCTGCAGTGTGTTGTCACTCAATGCATTTATTCATTTATTTTGTCACCCTACTGCACCCTACTGCTGTGACCACTGTGCAAAATGTTTTTTCTAGGCTCCACCTCACCCACAAGCACCTTGAGGTCCGTTTCAGAAAAGTTGTTCTTGCACTTCCTTATGGCTGCCATGATAAGTTAATGTTCATCTGGCTTGATTTTCCACCTTAAATATTCATTAGCTATTTTGCATTGATCATTTGTAGTTGAAAGTGGATGTATAGAGGGTGGAATATGAGATGATCCACATGCACACAATTACAGGTAGTGTCATTTATAAGGAGAATGTACTTTGCAGGTGTACATGTACACACGGTTTAATAAATCTGACTGTTTTGCGCACATTCTCAGCTTTTGTGTTAATGTAACCTTTGTTGTAGTATAGTGAATTATAATTATTAGGCACATATGTATGTGAACCACAAATTAATTGCTGAGTTTACATAAGTGTGCTTTTCTGTCATGGTGACTTATTTTAAAGTGATATTTCCATTCATTTCGATGCAGCCACAGTAAAATCAGTCCAAGTAGAGCAGCTGTGCATGCATGTCGTGAATGCAGCTTGTTAAAAACAGCTTCATGCTCTGCTTCGTACATACTCATCTTACTTCTGGATCAAAAAATGACAAACTCTCAAAATAAAGAGTTGAGGACAAAGTGTCCGGTGTCTTTTCCCTTTGTGGCTATTAACCACTGAATGTTTGTGTTGTTTGTGCACAACTGAGCTTGCCGAAACTCCATATTTTCGGAATATGACAAGTATTCCCAACTTTCTGTGTGTATCTGCTCTGTGTAGGACTAATGAATTAAGCCTGAAATAGTTCTCAATAAAATTATTCACCATCTCACCACACAATGAAGACATTCTCATCTCTTGTTTAAAAAAAAAAGAAATTAGATCAGCTGTGCTTGTTTACTTTTCATTTTTTTTCACTGATAAAGTTCATATTGCAATTTAATACAACAATGAAGTATTTTATTTGAAAATAGTGGAGACTTTTTCATTTTTCATTGAGCACTAGGCAAAAGTTCTTTTTCATTGCTAACCTAGGTTTTTTTAAGCAAAGTAGTATTTGTCTTTTGTTTTTTTAGCCAATCTGAAAATGATGCGATCCATGGCTTTAGAAAAAACTGAACCATGGGTTTCATGAGTCATGACACCTAGAATACTTTTAGTATAAATCCTACGCACTGTTTTGTGAATGATATCCCAGATGTCTAAAAAGGAAAAGATGCATTAGATTTGTCATCACTACTGGGACTAAAACAAGATTTCACTGCAAACATCAAGGTTGCATGTTGTCACGTCTCATTACATTCCCCCGCTTTTGACATTTATGCTTGCTCGAAGACAAACTGAGAGGAAAAAAAAATGTGAAAAGCAGCATGACATGGGGTGCAGGGGTATCGTTTGATCATCTGACCTGGGAGTAGGAAATGTGGGGAAAATAATGATTACGCAGGGTAAAATCGCACACTAAGGATGGGGGTCTTTGAATATAGACTGTTAATGTTTCAACAGGCTATTTCATCATCACTTGAATAGTAGTTGAGAGAGTGCAACCTCCCTGTTTGCAGTGAAATCTTTATTCCCTCTAGTTCCTACTTTGAATGTAATTTCAGGTTAATAGTTTTTTGAGTTATTTTCAGTGAATGTGGGCTGCGAGAATGCCATGAAACCATCATTAACGTGATTAAATGAGACTTGTGCTCATCTGTCACACAGATACAGAAACTACAGGAGCAGCCATTATCATCCTTTTTTTTGTGTGTGTGTGTGTGTGTGCGCGCATAACAGCTGTGATGTATTGCATAAAATAAAAAAAAATATGTCAAGTCTAATAATAGAAAAAAGAAATGCAAGGAAAGATTGTGAAATATCCACATCTGTGCACATAACTTAGATAGTGCTTGCTGTGCCACAGCACAAACAGCTTGTCTGAAGTGAAAGCCTACAGGTCACTAAATGAATCAAAATGCTAATAATAACATCCTTATGGTGACAGTGTGTGCCAAATCAAAGATTTGTCAATTCATTTTTTGTCCCGTTACGTTTTTGTTCTGGTTACTTCTATGCTTGCTGCCATTCCCTCTTTCCTTATTCCTCTGTTCCTTTTCCTTTTTTAATTATCTTCCCAGGACCTTGGGCAGTAGCTCATTCTTACCATTCATTTCTGTGAGAGATTACATTCTGACACAACTCAGTCACATTATTTGATTTCAATTTCATAGTAAATGTGGAAACAGCCCAGTAGCCCTAGTCATGCGTATTGTGACTGTCGAATGTATAATACGCTTTTTTTTTTTTTTTCCTGAGGAGTTTAAGTAAAGAGAGATAAATTGTTTGGGGGGGGTTGCAGCAACTCATCTGTGAAGAGTGTTAGTGTGTTGCGCGGCCACTTCTGGAACATCTCCCGTGTTTAAATTCCTTTCCAGCTGCAGTTTTTGCTCATGAATAGCAAACGTATTCGGATTACTGAATAAAAACATCCTAAATTGACATGCCAAAGTAGTTCTTTTGGAAGAAATATTTTGTATCCCAATTCACTCCTGTCAGTCAAAGACATTGGGAGCGTGTTATCAGTGTGTTACGCATGCAGTGCCAGAATATTGTTCCATCTCTAAGATGTCTAATGACGAGTGACATGGATGCATGTGTGTAAGATCCATATGTATTTGGGCACTTGCCAGTCACCATAGCATTTATTTTGGTATGTTTGAGTAGACTGCCGGTATGGAAGAGCAACCACACAGTGCTTTACATATTAGGGTCAGAATCCAGTGGCTTTGGGTCCAAGACAACTGGGGACCCTTTTCTGATGCAGCTTTCATCCACCTTCCCAATTGTTGTGATACTCCTCTACTCAATGATCATCTCCTGCTTGTTCAAGGCTGACTCAACAGGCAGGCTATCCATAGCTCAGCCAGTGGTTAACGAATGTCGGGACATATCCACACTCCGGTGGGCCTGCACGCGTGCCTTCAGGGCCCACTGCTGCACCAAGATCCCCCACAGTTTAGCTTGGGACCACAAGGTACCTACAGTAGCGTTCAGAATAATACAACCCCTGGCAAAAATTATGGAATCACCGGCCTCGGAGGATGTTCATTCAGTTGTTTAATTTTGTAGAAAAAAAGCAGATCACAGACATGATACAAAACTAAAGTAATTTCAAATGGCAACTTTCTGGCTTTAAGAAACACTATAAGAAATCAAGAAAAAAAGATTGTGGTAGTCAGTAACGGTTACTTTTTTAGACCAAGCAGGGGAAAAAATATGGACTCACTCAATTCTGAGGAATAAATTATGGAATCACCCTGTAAATTTTCATCCCCAAAACTAACACCTGCATCAAAGCACATCTACTTGTTAGTCTGCATCTAAAAAGGAGTGATCACACCTTGGAGAGCTGTTGCACCAAGTGGACTGACATGAATCATGGCTCCAACACGAGAGATGTCAGTTGAAACAAAGGAGAGGATTATCAAACTCTTAAGAGGGTAAATCATCACGCAATGTTGCAAAAGATGTTGGTTGTTCAGTCAGCTGTGTCTAAACTCTGAACCAAATACAAACAACATGGGAAGGTTGTTAAAGGCAAACATACTGGTAGACCAAGGAAGATATCAAAGCGTCAAGACAGAAAACTTAAAGCAATATGTCTCAAAAATCGAAAATGCACAACAAAACAAATGAGGAACGAATGGGAGGAAACTGGAGTCAACGTCTGTGACCGAACTGTAAGAAACCGCCTAAAGGAAATGGGATTTACATACAGAAAAGCTAAACAAAAGCCATCATTAACACCTAAACAGAAAAAAAACAAGGTTACAATGGGCTAAAGAAAAGCAATCGTGGACTGTGGATGACTGGATGAAAGTCATATTCAGTGATGAATCTCGAATCTGCATTGGGCAAGGTGATGATGCTGTAACTTTTGTTTGGTGCCGTTCCAATGAGATTTATAAAGATGACTGCCTGAAGACGACATGTAAATTTCCACAGTCATTGATGATATGGGGCTGCATGTCATGTAAAGGCACTGGGGAGATGGCTGTCATTACATCATCAATAAATGCACAAGTTTACGTTGATATTTTGGACACTTTTCTGATGTTTAAGGATGATGAAATCATTTTTCAAGAAGATAATACATCTTGCCATAGACCAAAAACTGTGAAAACATTCCTTGCAAAAAGACACATAAGGTCAATTTCATGACATAGGGTTAATGTCAATGAGCAGATGTGATTTGATGGAAATTTACAGGGTGATTCCATAATTTATTCCTCAGAATTGAGTGAGTCCATATTTTTTTCCTCTGCTTGGTCTAAAAAAGTAACCGTTACTGACTGCCACAATCTTTTTTTCTTGATTTCTTATAGTGTTTCTTAAAGCCAGAAAGTTGCCATTTGAAATGACTTTAGTTTTGTGTCATGTCTGTGACCTGCTTTTTTTCTACAAAATTAAACAACTGAATGAACATCCTCCGAGGTCGGTGATTCCATAATTTTTGCCAGGGGTTGTAGTAGTGCTATGTGACTAAAAGATTAATCCAGGTTTTGAGTATATTTCTTATTGTTACATGGGAAACAAGGTACCAGTAGATTCAGTAGATTCTCACAAATCCAACAAGACTAAGCATTCATGATATGCACACTCTTAAGGCTATGAAATTGGGCTATTAGTAAAAAAAAAAAAGTAGAAAAGGGGGTGTTCACAATAATAGTAGTGTGCCATTCAGTCAGTGAGTTCGTCAATTTTGTAGAACAAACAGGTGTGAATCAGGTGTCCCTGATGTAAGGACGAAGCCAGCACCTGTTGAACATGCTTTTCTCTTTGAAAGTCTGAGGAAAATGGGATGTTCAAGACATTGTTCAGAAGAACAGCGTAGTTTGATTAAAAAGTTGAATGGAGAGGGGAAAACTTATACACAGGTGCAAAAAATTATAGGCTGTTCATGTACAATGATCTCCAATGCTTTAAAATGGACAAAAAAAAAAAAAAAACAGACGCGTGGAAGAAAATGGAAAACAACCATCAAAATGGATAGAATAACCAGAATGGCAAAGGCTCACCCATTGATCAGCTCCAGGATGATCAAAGACAGTCTGGAGTTACTTGTAAGTGCTGTGACAGTTAGAAGACGCCTGTGTGAAGCTAATTTATTTGCAAGAATCCCCCGCAAAGTCCCTCTGTTAAATAAGACGTGCAGAAGAGGTTACAATTTGCCAAAGAACACATCAACTGGCCTAAAGAGAAATGGAGGAATATTTTGTGGACTGATGAGAGTAAAATTGTTCTTTTTGGGTCCAAGGGCTGCAGAAAGTTTGTGATACGACCCCCAAACTCTGAATTCAAGCCACAGTTCACAGTGAAGACAGTGAAGCATGGTGGTGCAAGCATCATGATATGGGCATGTTTCTCCTACATGCCCATATCAGTGTTGGGCAGTGTTGTAGTGTTGGGCCTATATAATCACATACCAGCTATCATGGATCAGTTTGGATATGTCAAAATACTTGAAGAGGTCATGTTGCCTTATGCTGAAGAGGACATGCCCTTGAAATGGGTGTTTCAACAAGACAATGAACCCAAACACATTAGTAAAAAAGCAAAATCTTGATTCCAAACCAACAAAATTGCCTCGCAGATGTGAAGAAATCATGAAAAACTGTGGTTATACAACTAAATACTAGTTTAGTGATTCACAGGATTGCTAAAAAAGCAGTTTGAACATAATAGTTTTGAGTTTGTAGTGTCAGCAGCAGATGCTACTATTATTGTGAACACCCCCTTTTCTACTTTTTTTTACTAATAGCCCAATTTCATAGCCTTAAGAGTGTGCATATCATGAATGCTTGGTTTTGTTGGATTTGTGAGAATCTACTGAATCTACTGGTACCTTGTTTCCCATGTAACAATAAGAAATATATTCAAAACCTGGATTAATCTTTTTAGTCACATAGCACTACTATTATTCTGAACACTACTGTAGTTAATGTGTGTGACCACAATAAAGGCATTGCAGGAGTCTTGGCGGTCAAGAGGCTGTGTACCATTCGGAGGAGACTTGCCTCCTCTTTTCACACCCATGAAAAGGACTAACCAGTGGCAGAAGTTGAGCGCAGAAACTAGTAAGCAGAAACCACATGCAACATTCACTAACTGCAAGCCCTGCAACACCAGTGTGACTACACTGGTACATCAGACACTCACTATGCAAACTACACCCGCACAAAATAACTGTGTCATCTGTCAAACATGGTGTTTATGGCAATGTTAGCACGGGCATGTATAGCTGCCAGTGGAACTGGGTCACTGGTGTTTAATGATGTGAAAGCTGATGGAAGCAGCACAATGAATTCCGAAGTATACAGGGATATACAGTACTTTGTGCTCACTTTCAGCAAAATGCTGCCAAACTAATAGGAGGAAACTTCAGAGTGCATATGGTAAATTCCACCAAAGCAACCAAAGAACTTCTCAAAGCAAAGAACTGGGATAGTCGTCAATGGGCAAGTCATTCGCCCGTCCTCATGCCAGTAGACCATGTTTTTCACTTGCTGACCTACAAATGAACAGAAACTGAAGGAGGCTGCAGTCGAGCCTTGGCAAAGCACCTCAAGGGATGATGTCCATTGTTCAGACTTCAGTCATTGATAGCAAATGATTTTCTTCCAAGTATCCGTAATAATACTTTATAATTGTTACTTTGTCCAATTACCTATGGCCACTAAAATTGGAGGGACAGTATATAACAATGGGTGCAAAATGTGAATGGGTAACACAAAATAAAGCTGAAAGTCTCCATTACAAGCACATCTTGTTTATGTAATTTCATGTCCTGTCCACAATGTGGCACCTGGTTAATGGATCAAATGGTGGTTTTCCTGTTGGGGGGAAATATGGTGAAGACTTTCCCCCAATCTCAATTCTCTTTTGTTCCCCTTCCCCTTGACCCTACCCCTACGCCTATCCCTTTAAACAAGGGGTAAGGTGAAGGGGTATGCCTCTAGCCCTATGAATTGAGACACCCCTCCGCCTTAGGAGGAAAAATAAAACTGCCTGTGTCAAACTGCCGTCTTCACTGTTTAACATGGCAACTAAAATGCAACTTGTTGCAGTAACTCTTTTTATTTTCTCGCCTTTCTGTGTAAATGCAAAGAAATAGAAGTCGCAGATTTCTTTGACGCATCGCAATCATGTCATGTTAATGTAATTAATTTGTAATTTATAATATTAATAGTATTAATAATTAATCAATAATAGTAATAATTAATATTGTTTGAATCAGCAATTGTTTGATAATTAATTAATTAATTAGTAATTAAAATAAATAAACACTTGAATAAATTAACACTTGAAATATATCAGTCTGTGTGCAATGAATGTATACGAGGTCTATTAGAAAAGTATCCGACCTTATTTTTTTCAAAAACCGTATGGATTTGAATCACGTGTGATTACATCAGACATGCTTGAACCCTCGTGGGCATGCGAGAGTTTCTGTTACGTCATTCGCCTGTGGGCAGTCTTTGAGTGAGGAATTGCCCACCCTCTCATCGTTTTTTTCATTGTTTAGGAATGGCTCAGAGACTGCTGCTTTGATTGATCAAACTTTTTTCAAAACTGTAAGGCACAACCATTCGATAAATTCAGCTGGTTTTCGGTAAAAATTTTAACGGCTGATGAGAGATTTTGGTCTGGTAGTGTCGCCGTAAGGACGGCCCACGGCGCCTGACGGCGATCTGCGCTTCGAGGCGGCAGCGTCTCGCCGTTTCAAGTTGAAAATTTCCACATTTCAGGCTCTGTTGACCCAGGAAGTCGTCAGAGAACAGAGAACTTTCAGAAGAAGTCGGCATGAGGAGTTTATTCAGACATTCCATTGTTAACGGACATTTTGTAATGAAAGAACGTGCAGGCAGAGTTGCATGTCGGGCCGGACCCGACCGCGGGGGGTCGCGACAGGAAAAAGACCTCCATTGGAAACCTTAACGGGCAATTTGGAACATGCCCAAGCTGTTAAACAATTTCTCAGTTACTCACTTGTTGAAAACCATCAAAAGCCGCCTGAATTTTACAAATGGTTTTCAACACGGAGATGTTTTTCCTGTCGCGGCGCACACAGATTCGCCGAGTCGTTTCCGTGACGACTCGGCAAATTTGCGCGCACGTCTTTCATTAAAAAATGTCCTTAAACAGTGGAATGTCCGCATAAAGTCCTCATGCCGGCCTCTTCTGAATCTTCTCTGTTCTCTCACGACGTCCTGGGTGAATTAAGCCTTAAATTAGGATGTTTTTAGGTAAAAAACAGGCCGACGACGGTGCCTGGAAGCGCTGCAGGACGTCCCGCTCTGTGGGAAGTCCTTACACCGACAGAAACACCCCATAATCTCTCATCAGCCGTTAAACCTTTCACCGAAAACCAGCTTAATTTCTCGAATAGTATCCACTCGGATATTCCTCACAGGTCCAGAAAAAATTTTGATAAAGCAACGCACGCCATCTGGAGCAGCGTGTGAAACAAAGTATTTCAGCCGAGAGGGCGGGACCACATCTCACTCAAGGCCTGCCTACAGGGAAATGACGTCACCGACGCGTGAAAAAACTCACGCATGCGCACGAGGGTTCAAGCATGATTGGTGGAATCGCATGTCATTCAAATCCATATAGTTAAAAAAATAAATAAATAAAAGGGTCGGTTTATTGTCTAATAGACCTCGTATGTATATGTATCGTACAAGTTTCACTTTTTGAATGGAATGACTGAAATAAATCAACTTTTTCATGATATTCTAATTATATGACCAGCACCTGTATGTATGTTTTGGGCTGCATCTAGTTCTGTTAACCTTATATTTCTTTTACAAATTCTCCCATTTTTTCCAACCAACACTATTTCCTTTAGAAGTTTCCTTGACAAATAATAGCAGTCTATTAGGACGTCAGGTTATGTGCTACATCGACGCCATGTTTGTTTTTTTGGAGACAGCAGTAAGCTCCTCCTACCCCTCCAAATGGAGTCTGCATCCAGATTCACTCCAAACGGAGGGGTTTGTAGCCCTTTGCCTACTCCTCCGCCTCGTTCCAAAAGAGAATTGAGGCACCCCTCCATCTTTTGTGCCCGCGCAAAACGGGGGGGAAGGGGTAAGGGGAAGGGCCAATGGGTAGAATTGAGATTCGGCCCTTGTGTGCCTACAGTAACCATGAAGGCCCTACACTACAGGAACCATGAACATGAGATGGCTAATGGGGCTCTGATGAAACTAGAAGTCCTGAACTTTGGATCAGGCGGCGAAGGTGATGGCTTGCCACCCAATAGCTGTGAAAGCCGATGAAGGCTGCAGCAGGTACTCAGACCCTGATCGTCTGGGATTTCCCACACCATAGGATCAGGCTAAAGATCTGTCAAGGACCATGTGTTTGTCAATGTGCAACAGTATTCCTGCGTTAAACAAGCCCATGCACGGGCATCTCGAGATTGACCCTTCATGAAGATTTTCTATGCTGCACTGCACATCCACACGTCTCTCAGCAATTGGCAAAGAGTGATGGGGGCAGTATTGTGAATCTGGAAGAGGCAGATGTGTCATTCAGTTGTCACACCCTTGGAGGAAGTTTCGGTAGCTGCATCTGCAACTGAGAAACCCTATTTAGCATCCTCTCTGCTTACCCTGAACAGGGACAGGGCTAGAAAAGGTGCCCTAAACATAGTCTTAACCTGTCTGGATACCATGTCCAGAGGATCACCAGCTCTGCTGCCAAAAAACAAAAGTGATGAAATTTGGTACATGGAGGATTGTACACCGGCCATGAAGAGAATGTTCTACATCAAGCTGGATACCAGCCTTTCTACTATCCCAGCTTTCTACTATCTGACAAAATGATCCTCCCGTGCGACTTCAACACCCAGGTCGGAAAGGACTACTTTCTCTGCAACAGAACCATCGGAAGAAACTGAGTGGGCAAATGCTATGTCACTGAGAGCCTACAACTCGTGAATTAGGCAAAAGCAAAAGTTCAGAGTCTCCTGGTAACACCCACACTCTAAGCATTGGCACGCAAGATGGTCTTAACAGCAGCCTGCCAAGAAATACTTTGACCCCAGAAGAGGTTTGATGAGAATGACCAGGTCCTCCAACGATTGTCGAACAAAAGCGAAAAGCTTTCCTTGACCTCCAGAAAGATGTGACCTTACAAGAGAAAAAGTCTTGACTCAAGCAAAGCAATTCTACAAACTGAAACTCGCACACTGAAAAATCAGTGGTGTACCAACAAGGCTGTTGAAATCCAAGCTCTTGACCACAGAAATGACAGCAGAGGCTTTTTAATACCACAAAAGCAATCTATGGCCCCTCCACCCAAGGAGAAGTACCTCTTCAAAACAAGGATGTCCTGGTCTACTGAAGACCAAAGATGACATCTGTGCTTGATGGAAATGACACTTTGAAGACCTGTTTCACACTAATCCAGTTGTTGAGGTGGAGGAAGTGCTCAGCCATTTGCCAAGATAAAATATTGTTGAAGAACTCAGCCAAACCCCAAATCTCTTGATGAAACTCTCCTTGCCTTTAAAGGAATGAAAAACAACAAAGTACACAAAGTACCTGAGGAAGACAATGTTCATGTTAAGGTCTTTAAAGAAGGTCCTTTACATTCATGTTAAGGTCTTTAAAGAAGGAGGTCCTCTTCTCCCATATCAACTGCACACAAATAATCATTAATATCTGGACTCGAGACAAAATTCCAGCAGTCCTGAAAGAGCCAATGATTGTCACCATCTGCAAGCACAAAGGAGAAAAGTTTTAACAGTGGAAACCATTGTGGAATCTCCTTACTGTTGACTGCAGGAAACGTTCTTGCACAGGTTGCTAGCAACCATCTGAGACCACTTGCAGGAAACCTCTTTCCTAAAACCCAGAGTGGCTTCTGACCATTTTCACTGTCCACCATTTCCAAGAAAAGTTGAGGGCAACATATTATTGTACCTCATCTTCATTGATTTGAAAAAAGCATTAGACAGTGTCATGCCCACTTCTGTGGCGCATCCTGCAAAAAAAAAAAGAGCAGTTTAGAGAAGTTTGGTTGTGTGTTTGGGATTATTATCTTGCTAAAATGTCCAACTTCATTTCATCCTGGTAGATGGCAGCAGATTATCATCAAGATTGCCTCTGTACATTTTTCCATTCATTCACCCTTCTTTAATTGTATGAAGCTTGCCGGTGTCATATGCTGAAAAACAGCCCCACACCATGATGGTCTCACCTTCAAACTTCACTGTTGGCATGATGTTTTTGGGTTGATGTGCAGTGCCTTTTGACCTCCAGACAATTATGGCATCCGAAGACTTTAATTTTGGTCTCATCTGACTAGACTATATTCTCCCAGTACGTCACAGGCTTGTGTAAATGTTGTGCAGCAAACTTTAAACAAGCTTCAACATGCTTTTTCTTCAGCAGTGGTGTGTCTTCTGCAGTGAGCGTGTATACATGCCATGGCGGTTGAGTGCATTACCTATTGTTTTCTTTGAAACAATCATTCACTTGCTCTGTAAGTGGTCATTTGCACTTCGACCAACTCTTCTAGTAATTCTTTTCACTCCTCTGTCACAAATCCTGTGAGGAGCACCTGGTCACAGCTGGTTTATAGTGGAATGATGTGAACATTCAGAGGATTAGAAATCCTTCGCTAACCAGTACCATCAGTATGTTTGGCAGTAATAAGGTTTCAAAGATCTTGAAAGAGCTCTTTGCTTTTTACTCATCATGATATGTTTCTTGTGTAACACCTTGGTAATGAGACACTTTTTAAAGGCCATCAGTTGGGACTGAACCAGTTGATATTAATTTCCACTGACAAGGGGCAGGATTGCTTTTTAATTAATAGATTTTAGCTAGTGTCTTGGCTTTCCATGCGTTTTTGCACCTTCCTCTCTTCAATACGTTTTCCTGTGTCATTTGACATTATTACATATAATATAAATTCTTTATTTTTGTTTTGGTTTCTTTATATGTGTGGATTACTTGGGTTGTTACTGAGATCTAGTGAACATTTCATGTCATTTGCACCTTTAGAAATACATTTCCTGAGAAAAAATGGTGAAGTTTTAAATACTTATTTTACCCGCTGTAAGTGATCACATCACTGGTCACCTGTGGTTTTTTCCCTTCTCAACAGTGTTTATTAAAGAAAAAGAAAAAAAACTGTTTTGAGTGGGAAGTTGTTGACACTGGGTTAGCATGTATTTATGAGTAAGAAGTGTATTTGAGTCTTTATTTCTGTCTATGTATTTTCTGTATTAAAATATTTCTTAATTTGACATTTAATTTTGTATTAACAGCAAAAACAAACAAAAAGATTATTTAACGTAGTCAGTCTTTGTTGTTGTTGTTCATTCGGCTGTTCCCGGTTTTTGTTTGGGGTCGCCACAGCGGATATAGCCAGATCCGCATTGGTAATTGGCACAAGTTTTACGCCGGATGCCCTTCCTGACACAACTCCAGTTTCACCTGGAAACACACACAGCCGCTGGTGTTCCAAAGAAGTCTCCCATCCAAGTACTAACCAGATCCTGCCCTGCTTAGCTTCTGAGATCTGACGGGATCAGTCTGACACAGAGCAGACCGGCTGCCGTAGTCAGTCTTTGTATTGTATTTTATTTGAGTATCAATTCAGACACCAGCATTGTAACTACCTGTTTAGTAGACAGCGACTCCTAACATTTTATCAAACACTTGTGACAAAGAAGTTGATGCTTAATGTTTGAGTTTAAACAACTTCATTATAAAGAAGTGTAAATATAAGCAACAACCAATCAGTGTTTATCATGCTGTCATCAAACTACCTTTATTTGGATTGACAGTCACCGTGTGTCATTGCTCAGCATTTGCATAAAACTGACTTCTTGTCTATTTTACTTGGCAGCATAGCAAGAATTTGTCTCTTGTCATGGTAATGCACTGATTTTAAAAGTGAGTGGCAGCTGGTCACTTTGCCTCTGTCTCCTGTGGCTTATGTGACCAAGGGATGATTGGGGTCCCAGCCATGCTTGACAGCATTGTAGATAATCAAGGATTTAGGCTCAAGTTAACACCAGGAATGAATTAATTTTTGTTCCAAAGGTCCATCAGTACCCCAGGATCACAATTAGGCCATTGATGAAGTATTTCATACAAATGTGACATAATCAGATTTTAAGTACTCCATCAGTAGGGATAAGAATTGCTAAGAATTTTTAACAATAATAACTTTGTTGATTCTCATTATTGGTCCAATTCTTAATTTCCTCATTAATTCCTGGTCAATTTTCTGTGTGGCATAATGATCTACACAGGGTTTCGGCATCAATGCAGATATTGGCTTGATGCAAGATCCAGAGTTTGACATCACGATGTCACATCACATGTCATAATGCACGAGTTTTTGCAAGAACAAACTGTCAGGCAAACATAGCAGCATTGATGAGGAACTGATAATATCTGGGCAAATAATTCCAATGAATTGAAAGATTTGCAACAAGTTCTCAATTCCCATCCCTGTCGTCATGATAACCTAAAAGACTATTGCCAAAGGAGGAAGTCATTTATTCAAAATTTCCATCAAGAAACCAGTTTCTTGCTTTCTAAGTGATTAGTCATATGGCTATGATGACATGCATAGATACAATGATTACAGCCTGCGAAGCCTTGGCAGGACATTAGTTAGCTCAAGTGTCTCATTTAAGTCTTGTCTTGTTCACTTATAGATGGCTGGAACAAATTCTCTCACCCTTACACCAACAAAGAGTTTGGAAAGTGGGAGCTGATTCTACCACCTAAGGCTGACAAGTCTCCAGCTGTGGATCACAACACAAAATTGAAGGTACAGCCTGTCGTTGTGCCTGTTTTCACACCCAGCAGGGATCATACAGCTGTAGTGTGGGAACTTGTCACTGTAATGTGCCACAGACATTCCATGTCATACTGTAAGCGCCGTCTTGTGAGCCAAATAAAAACATGGCATGTCACCATCAATAAGGTTATCATGCTTGAAGTGCACAGAAAGGAGCCTACTGTATGTACACAGTCTGCACAGTGGAGGGTAGATGCACCTGAGGAGCCCTCCTGATGGTTTTTATTGTAACTCAAATCCACACAAGTTGCCCCTCGGGATATTGCTTGTAGTCTGTTCCATACAAAACATGGCTCACAGTGGGTGTAGAAGATTGGTTTGTAGCTCTAGTAAATAATTCATCCGGGTTAAATACAAAAGGAACACCTTTCATTATACGTTGTCTCCCAAGCAAACGCTGCTCATGAGAAATGATCCCAAAATGAGGTGCCAAATATGGAATGGATGGCATGGCTCGCGTTCAGACCAGGTCATCACTAGCTCACTCCTGGACGGGCTGCCCAGCTCCCATTGTCAGCGGAGGTGAGTTTAAGGACGATAAGAAGCAGATGGAGACGCTGGCACCTGGCCTCTCCTCGTGCACCCCTGCTGCCTGTGAATGGTTGTCTTGCTGTGAGCTCCACTTTAGATTTAGTTCCACAGCACTCCCACGTGGAAACACAAGACCAGCTCCAATCACTCTTATGTAGAGCAGTGTGCCACTCCATCCTCTTTGTCCAAGGGTCCAGTTTGTCTTTCTAAACAAGCACTGTCCATTTTCAGATAGAATATTTACCATTTGCTCTCTTAAATTCTGATTTAAGCTATTAAACTGAACTTGCCCCCCCCCCCCCCCCCCCTTGTTATTGTATGTTTCTTTTGATTGCTTATTATTTTTATTTTTATTCCCCTCTTCACACAGCCCTATAACCTGCCAAGTAGTCACCGCCCCCCAAGCCCTCTTAATGTACCTAACGCTGGCCAATTTGTCTGAAGGACCACTGCTCTGTCAGGCTTTAGGCCAGTCCATTTATCCAACTATCTTTTCTTAATCCTATAAACTGTGAAGCATGTCATAAGGAGAGCTAGGCAGCTCACCCCCCAGGTGGCCTGGCCATAATAAAAAGCCCCAGAGGGGGGTCTGGCTGGCGGCTCACAGGCAGGTGGTTTTGGAGCAGTCATTACTTCACAACAGTAGCCAGAGTTAGTTGGGTTTTCTTGCCTGTTTCTGCAGGGGACAAAACAAGGTGAACACATACTGTGGGTAACGCCACAGGATCGATTTCCTGATGGATTTTTTTTGTTTGTTTGTTTCTTTTAACTCTCATGTTGCTTTTTTCCTTTCTTATTTGACTGAATGAGGCGACATTACTTTTGTTAGATTTCTGAACTTTGCTCATTTAACCATCCTTCCACTCCTAAATTGCAGACAGATAAAGAAAGTGTCATTTTTCTAAATTGTGCCATGGTTTAAAATCTCCCCTCTGAATGAGTGAGCAAGTGTTTTTAATATAAAGAGAGTGGGGAAGAAACCCTGTTGGACATCACACAGAAGTGACAGAAAAAGGAAAGTGAAAAGAAAAGCAGCATTTGTGACCACCAAATTGAAATTAGGGGCAAAACTTTACACTTATTTACACTCACCATAACTTCACAACTATTCTAATTTATATTTTGTTCAGGATCACCATCACAATTGAGCCTTATTGCCTGTGATGTGAATGTACGGTGGCATCTAAGACCAGCAGACTGTAATATTGTTGGTGTGAGCTTTGTATTGCAGAGAATGGAGTTGCTTTAGGGAAGAGGAGTGGTTTTGCTGTTGACACTGAAAAATGTTTGGTTTATTGGTTGAACAATCTGCATCATCTTTTCAATATAATGGATGGGGAGCAAGAGCACACTGTTTGATGATGTAAGAATTTCATCTTTGGGAAATGGATACAATACTGTATCCATACTGACCAAAATTTAACACGTCAAGGCTCTGAAACCTTCAGAAGAAGAAGAGCCTTTATTATCATTTTGCATCTATACATACATACATACAACAAAATTTGTCCTCTGCATTGAACTCATCCTAATTATAGTTAGACACAATCCAACCACTAGAAGCAGTGGGCAGCCACAGTCTGGTGCATGGGGACCAACTCCAGATGTAGAGACTCTGCCTTGGTCAGGGGCAGAGAAAGGAGCAGAGCCTAAATAAGCACGTTTTGATTGTGGGAGGAAAGCGGAGTACCCGGAGAAAACCCACACAGACACAGGGAGAACACACAAACTCTACACAGAAAGGGTGGGAAGCAGTCCCATGACCTTCTTGCTGTGAGCCACCAGTGATGACCACTGCTGCAGAAGTCATGAAGGTATTCTATTGTAAATAAGTCCCTTCAGGTGCTCCCTTGTTTTAACTGGGGGTCACCACAGCAAATTCAAGGTGGATCTGCATGGTGAATTGTCAGCTCTCCCCAGTTTCTCCCTGATTTGAAGTTATGCGCATGCACATGGAGCTTTTTGTCTTCTCTGCATTCTGCTGCAAGCAGGTGCTTTTATTTTTACACACCTACAAACGGAGACAGTGGTGGACCCATCAAACGGAGTACAGTTTTCACTCATGGTAATGGCAACATGACACTTAACTAAACTGACTAAACAAATTGAACTCCAAAAACACAATAAATGAATAACTTACTAGCATGAACCACAATAACATTTCAAACCCCAAAACCCATACCCCTATGGTGCATTGCAGCACAATGTCCATTTTTCACTGTTGTTAGCTAATATTGCAGATTTTTCCAAAAATATTAGCCCTATCAACTTTCTGTTCATCCTTGACCCAAAATACATAAGTATACCAAACGGCAAGTGTCAGCTCTTACCTGTTTCCCTGCAATTGAAGCCATACACATGCATGCACAGAGAGGCCACTTGGCTATTATAATATAAATACATATGAATATCATGTCTACAAAGGTCATATCAGTCTGTTTTGCTCAATATTGTCCATCCATCCATTTTCTAAACCAGCTTATTCTAGTTAAGGGTCACTGGAGGCTGTAACCTATCCCGTTAGAAAATGTGCGAAAGGTGGGGTAATCCCTGGACAGGATGCAAATCGATAGCAGGGCTGATGAACAGAGATTACTCTAGAGTCACAAAGTCATCTAATCTGCATGTCTCTGGAAGTAGGAGGAAAGTGAAGCACCTGGAGGGAACCCACACACATGCTGGGGGAACATGCAGACACCATGCAGAAAGAACCAGTTCATACACAAACCTGGGACCTTCCCTCTGTGAGACAGCAGTGCTAGTCACTAAGCTACCATGCTACATGCTGAATATCATTGTCTTTAATTGTATCTTTGTTTTGATTCTACCGCAAGACGTACATACGCATGTTCCTTTGTGAGTATCTGCTGTATTGTGTTGAATGGTTGAAAGGTCTCTGTGTCATTTCTTTATTTGCCCTTGTTGTTTTTAACACTACTCATTTGTTTTATTTTCCCAGATAGTCGTTCATACCAAAGAAGGCGAGCGACTGTACCGGATCTCACCCTGGGCGAAATATGTGACCAAAGAAAACAAGGCTGTCATCTATGATTGGATTCACTGGGATCCCCCTCATCCTTACACTGTATGTTTGATTTGTTTTTCTTGTTTTTTTGGGGGGGGGGATTCCCAAAATGACCCAACATATTTTTAAAAACATACTGTACTTGGTGACTTGGTAAAATAATAGGCAGTCTCCTTGCTGCAGGAAGCACATTAGCTTTTATGTTAAATAGGATTTAGACCATGTGATTATTTTTAAAAATCAGTCATATTTGTGTGGAAAACACAGAGGTTCACGGCCAACTCCAGAGCAGTAAACTGCAGGTTTTTGTCTTTGAGTCGGACTCCGGCAATCTCAAATCTCCATGATTCAACTAAGATCTTCTAATTCACCACCACCAAATTCCACACGGTGGAAAACAAAAAAGTCTTATTTGGCCAAATCTTTTCTGTTATGTCGCAGACAATACCAAGATTTTTCAAAGCTCTAGGTTTCAAATGTGTCTGTGTGAAATGCGTGTTTCGAGCTCTTACAGACAACATTGTCTGACTTGAAATGTACAGTGCTCTCCAAAAGTAACACTTGGTATTTCACACATTTTAGTTGGTTTATGCCATTTCAAATACAAATAAATACAAAAAAATAAACTTTCCAAAAATATCAAAGAGCAAACACTGCACTATGTTTTAGTCACCTTTCTTTCATGTAAATATTTTTTCTTTACTGCTACAGTGAAGCAAATAAGTATTTGATCGACTGTCGATTTCGCAAGTTTTCCCACCTACAAAGAATGGAGAGGTCTGTAATGTTTATCATAGGTACACTTCAACTGTGAGAGACAGAATCTAAAAAAAAATAATAATCCGGAAATCACATTGTATGATTGTTAAATAATTAATTTGCATTTTATTGCATGAAATAAGTACTTGATTACCTAGCAACAAGCAAGACTTCTGGCTCTCACAGACCTGTTAGCTTTTCTTCAAGAAGCCCCCCTATTCTGCACTCTTTACCTGAATTAATTGCACCTGTTTGAACTCATGACCTGTATAAAAGACACCTGTCCACACACTCAGTCAATCACACTTCAACCTATCCACCATGGCCAATACCAAAGAGCTGTCTAAGGACACTGGGGACAAAACTGTAGACTTGCACAAGGCTGGGATGGGCTACAGGACAACAGGCAAGCAGCTTGGTGAGAAGGCAACAACTGTTGGTGCAGTTCTTAGAAAATAGAAGAAACACATGATGACTGTCAAGCTTCCTCAGTCTGCGGCTCCATGCAAGATCTCACCTCATGGGATAAGGATGATTCTGAGAAAGCCCAGAACTACACGGGAGGACCTGGTCAGTGACCTAAAGAGAGCTGGGCCCACAGTCACAAAGATTACATTAGTAACACACGACGCCGTCATGGTTTAAAATCCTGCAAGGTCCCCCTGCTCACGCCAGCACATGTCCAGGCCTGTCTGAAGTTCACCAATGACCATCTGGATGATCCAGAGGAGGCATGGGAAAAGGACATGTAGTCAGATGAGACCAGAATAGAGCTTTTTGGTATCAACTGCACTCATCGTGTTTGGAGGATGAGAACAATCCTAAGAACACTGTCCCAACCGTGAAGCATGGGGGTGGAAACATCATTTTTGGAGGTGCTTTTCTGCAAAGGGAACACAACGACTGCACCATATTGAAGGGAGAATGGATGGGGTCATGTGTCACAAGATTTTGGAAAACAACCTCCTTCCCTCAGTAAGAGCACTGAAGATGGGTCATGGCAGGGTCTTCCAGCATGACAATGACCCCAAACACACAGCAAGGGCAACTAAGGAGGGGCTCCGTAAGAAACATTTTAAGGTCGTGGAGTGGCCTAGCCAGTGTCCAGACCTGAACTCAATAGAAAATCTTTGGAGGGAGCTGAAACCCGAAACCTGAAATATCTGGAGAAGATCTGTATGGAGGAGAGGACCTCAATCCTTGCTACAGTGTTTGCAGACTTGGTCAAAAACTATCGGAAACGTCTGACCTTTGTAATTGCAAACAAAGGTTTCTGTACCAAATATTAAGGTCTGTTTTTCCATTGTATCAAATACTTATTTCATGCAATAAAATGCAAATTAATTATTTAAAAATCACAATTGTCAGGATTTGGATTTTTGTCTTAGTTATGTATGCTCTGTCTTAGTTGATTTCTTTTATTGTTTTCCTCTGGTGTTAATTCTCTTGCTGGGTTTTTCTGCTTGGGGTTTTCTGTCGCTATCTCCAGTGTCTGTCTCTTGGTACTTCATATGTCTCTTGGTAATACTGTCTGGCCACACCCTTGTTCTGTTGCGTTCCACGCACACCTCTTTCTAATCTGCAGCTCATCACCTGGGTGTATTTAAGGTTCACTTGGTGCTTTAGTCCCTCGCCAGATCGATGCGCCTTGTGTCTTCTTTCCAGCTCTGTACCTTATGTTCACATAGTCCCGCCTGCCTCATAGTGTTTTTGACCTCCTGCCTGTATTCTCAACCACGCCTTAGCCTGATGATTTTTGTATTGCTGTATTCTTTGGGCTGCCTACTCGTGTACCGACCTCTGCAACCCACACCAGTAAACTATTATTAAAAACCCAGACCTGTTTGTCCAAGCCTTGCATTTGTGTCCAGCCATTCCAAACCACCCAGCCAGATAAGTCATTTTCTGATTTTTTTTTTTTTTTTTTTTTTTTTTTTTTTTATTCTGTTTGTCACAGTTGAAGTCTTGCAGTGATAAAATTACAATCTTCTCCATTCTGTGTACGTGGGAAAACTTGCAAAATTCACAGTGGATCAAATACTTATTTGCCTCACTGTACAGTTGTATGCAAAAGTTTGGGCACCTCTGATAATTTCAATGATTTCCCTTTATAAATTATTGGTTGTTTGGATCAGAAATTTCAGTTAAATATATCATATAGCAGATGAACACACTGATATTTGAGAAGTGAAATGAAGTTTCTAGTATTTTTGTCATTTTATTGATTTGAATACATTTAACAGTAATTATTGGAACACAGAATTGGTTTGGTAAGCTCATTGAAGAGCACTGAAGCTCACTTGAGCTCCTTACACAGGTGAATCCAATCATGAGAAAGGGTATTTAAGGTGGCCATTTGCAAATGTTTCCCTTCTTTGCATCTCTTCTAATGAATGGCAACATGGGAGCCTCAAAACAACTCTCAAATGACCTAAAAACAAAGATTGTTCAACATCATGGTTTAGGGGAACGATTAAAAAAAAGCTCTCTCAGAGATTTCAGCTGTCATTTTCCACTGTGAGGAACATAGTGAGGAAATGGAAGACCGCAGG
Organism: Thalassophryne amazonica; assembly: GCF_902500255.1. Classification (NCBI taxonomy): domain Eukaryota; kingdom Metazoa; phylum Chordata; class Actinopteri; order Batrachoidiformes; family Batrachoididae; genus Thalassophryne; species Thalassophryne amazonica. The sequence goes on from NC_047106.1 coordinate 112,951,423, forward strand.
CACAGTACTGGCTAAGACCCAAAGTAACAGGCCAAGAAAAATCTCAGATAAGCTGAAGGGAAGGATGGTGACAACAGTCATAGTTAACCAACAGATCTGCTCCAAAGACCTACAACATGATTTTGCTGCAGATAGTGTCTGTGCATCATTCAACTATATAGCGCACTTTGCACAAAGAGATGCTGTATGATGCTATAATGCAGAGGAAGCCTTTTCTGCATACACACCACAAACAGTCACTTGAGGTATGCTAAAACACATTTGGACAAGCCAGCTTCATTTTAGAATAAGGTGCCGTGGACTGATGAAACGAATGAGTTATTTGGACGTAACAAGGGGCATGGCTGAAAAAGAACACAGCATTCCAAGAAAAACACTCGCTACCTCCAGTAAAATTTGGAGGTCGTTCCATCATGCTGTGGGGCTGTGTGGCCAGTGCAGGTACTGGGAATCTTGTTAAAGCTGAGTGTCACATGGATTCCAGTCAATATCGGCAGATTCTTGAGAACAATGTTCAAGACTCAGTGACAGAGTTGGAGTTGCTCTCTCAACTATCACTGTGTCTGTCCGCTATATGATATATTTAACTGAAATTGCTGATCCAAACCACCAATGATTTATAAAGGAAAATCATGGAAATCATCAGGGGTACCTAAACTTTTACATAAAACTGTATATGACTTTTGCTGCTGCAACAAGTGATTTTCCCTGTTGTGGGATCAATAAAATGTACCTTATGTTATTAAGGTTCTTTAAGGACCCTAAGTAATTTTTCTGGTCTGACATGGATTTGAACCAAGGATCCTCTAATCTGAAGTCCACTGCTTTAACGACTACACCAGCGGTTCAGTCTTTTTATTATGAGTACCACCTTAGAAAATATTTGGCTTTCCAAGTACCACATTACAACTACAATTAAAAGCTTCACAGTGCTCCATTTATTCACAATTAGCGTTGACCACAGCCAACCATCGTCTCTTCAGCACTCTGCTCACGACTAAAATCCCACCAATGATCCACCGAGACAAAAAACAAAACTTAAATTATACTGTTAACAACATGTCATTCATTACCAGTGGCTGAGGTTGGAGAGGCAGGGCTGTAACATCCATCCATCCATCCATCCATCCATTTTCTTCCGCTTATCTGAGGTCGGGTCGCGGGGCAGCAGCTCAAGCAGGCTGTGACGTCATTTCAGAAAAATTCTTTCAATTCAGTTGGGTATGAGTATACACTAGAAGGCATCATGAGGCACAGGAGGGCACCAAAAAGCTGTCTATGTATATGTGTCTGAATGCAGGGTCGGTGTTAAAAGCTTGGGAATGCTAATTACTTTACGTGAGCCTACATGTATTGACATTGACATGCTCTTGTATGTGTAACATAATCATCGCAGCCACTCAGCACTGCAGAGTTGATGAGATTGTTGTGGCTGATGCAAAATGGCTGATTTCCACATTAGTGAATATTTGACGTTATTTTTCATTAGTTTGTCTGTTAATTTTCATTGATAACATTAAAAAAGAGTGGTGTTGTTGTTGGCCTGCCTATACAACTATGGGGGAAAGCTGATGTCGCTCTGTGTTGATAGTATTGAGGAATCCATGCTGTTGCACACTAATCACACTGGTGATAACTATGACATTGGTGTACTACCCGTCTCAATGTGCACACACTCATGTTCATAAGTTTGTTGAAAAACCTTTTAATACAGGTGATGTTTTGGTTCAGAATTCTGTTTGCATCACTGTGGTTGTTGCAGGCATTGCACGTCATTGCCTCATTGCTGTAATTTAAAAGGATAAACACAGCGTTGTTGTGTACGGAGTTGCAGTGACAAAGATAACACATAGTTAATGTTTGTACCATTGCTGTAACATTTTAAGTTATTCCTGCATCTCATGAAGTGTTGCTGAGGGTGTTCTTTAGGTTGGTGCTTGATGCTGCTGCTGCTGCTGATTTTAAAGTGCAGAACACACCTCCGAGTGACTCAACATCCTAAACACGTGTGCACAAGTCAACTAAATAAGAGGCTGTTGTTCTTTATCACCTGTCATGGGGGCACCACTTTAATGTGAGTACTCCCTCTGACTGGCAGTGCACTCATTTTATTCAGAAGTAATTCAGTCATGCACATCACATGAACTGAGGGTTCACAAAACCTTCTTTGGAGCCATCAAGAAATTTTTTGGATGTATAACGCAACCCTTGTTTTCGATGTGTTTGAATCATGTTGCTTTTCATTTATAGCGCATAGTACTCTCCAGGGTGCGATATCTGTAGAGAGAGATCTATAAAGTTCACATTTTTCCTTTGACCTTATAGTTCATAATTTTTCACCATGTGTACTTTTTAGCAATTTATGCAAATAATGATGATAATAAAGCTGAAGTCATGATCTTTTTTTTCCAATTTGCATTTTGTTCTTCAGCACATCCACCCTCGCCCAAAGAAGCCCACCAGCCTGAGAATATACGAGTCTCATGTTGGGATTGCATCACCAGAGGGAAAAGTTGCCTCATACACCAACTTCAGAACCAATGTGCTGCCGCGTATAAAGTACCTGGGTAAGACCCGAAATGGCACAGCCTCCGTGTTATTTTGTTGTCTATTCAGCTCTGCCAAAAATGCACAGCAGTCATGCTGTTGCGACTCTCGTCGACTAAGCGATGGTTTCAGTCAGAGCCTGTGTCGAATCAGCTTGAGAACATTTTGTATTTTCTCAAGAAGAGTGCAGAAAGGAAGTCGAGCATTAAGACAATGTCCATCAAATCTTATCCAGCTGTGAGGCTGGGAAGTTTGAGGTTTGACAGGGCTGAAAAGCCCCTTTTATTTATTTTTTTGCCTTCCTCTGGCCTCTGCCTTCTCTGCCAACATTGGTCCGTAACCTAGCAGACATGCCATAGTGCTTTGAGTGCGGCTGTTTCCACTGTTTTTAAGTGTCAGATGTGTCACCTTCGCTCTGCACACATGAGCAAGGCAACATTGTGTTTCCTGACATGGCCTGAAGTCACTCACTGCTGGACAGCGGTGCTTTTTATTTATTTATTTATTGTTTTGAATGGTCCCTACAAACACGACCGATGGAACACAAATGTACAAGAACAGAACTGAGTTTTCATTATGCCATTCCATGCAGGTAGGGGGCGCAGAATGACATAGAGCACTGGACGCAGTGCTCTATGTCGAAAGTCTGTGGAAAAATTAAACGTTTAATTTTTTTGCGTCCATTTCGAGGACCGTTAGTGTATTGCTATGTAGGGCTGCATAAGATCAGCATAGTTGGTATGCTGCATTACGCAACTCTAAGTTGGCTCGGTGTGAAAGGGGCTTAAGTGTAGCACTTTTATTGAACACCAATAATTCAAGTTGTATTAATCATTGCGGAACCAAACCTAGCGAGTACCTTTAAGTGTTCTGGAGTCATTAAAATAATGTTGTGGAGGGTTTCCGCCTTGACTATGTTGACTGTAAAGGTGCACCTTTACAAACTGCACATACTTGCATGCACATTGTCATGATGATCCCACCCGCTGTGATCCCAGCTGGATGCCGTGTTTTGTTCCACCACCTGCCACGTGCTCTCTGCTGGATGCTGTGTATATAAAATAATTATTTTGTAGTGGATTAATCATGTTCTCTGCAAGTTGTGTGTTGAAAACGGCTCTAATTGCTTCCTGAATCATAGAGGTTCGCTCCAGTGGTGACATTCATGTGCGTAGTGAATGAGCTGGAGAAAGCATTTGGAGCTGTCTAAAAAGGTAATTATTTGTCATGCTTACATTGTCATGGCTTGGTAAAACAGTTGTATGTTCTTTCCTTCTTGTCTGCAACTGTTTATGTATGTTTATGATAGATTTAACATCTCTTATAATCCTTCAGATGAGCTGCGCTGTGATGGGATTCTCGGACACAACCACTCACTCTGTTCACTTTTTCTTTACTCCATTTGACAAGCTGCATGTCATGTTTGCGAGCAGATCGCGCCACGTAGCATGACATTTATGCGTGAAGGATTTTTTTTTTTTGTTGAACATTTCAAAATTCTCTTTGAACAATTGCACATGCCGGTGCCCCTCTCACTTTCAGTATGCACCTGTTAAAGACGAGTTTACTCTCCTGCGTGACACAGGTCGGGCAAGTGCGTGAATCAGTGTCAGTGCACCTTAAGGCTTGGTGAGTCCTGTTGATGTCTTGCTGACCTTAGGCACCATGCTGTGACTCACTTTGATGTGTCATCATGACCTGGGAGGAGACACCACAACAGCTTTTGAAATGTTCACATATTGTCCACCATGTTGGTATTTTGTGATGATGGGGAGGTGATGGTCTAGTGGTTAAGCGTTGGGCTTGAGACCAGAGGCTCTTCGGTTCAAATTCCAGCCTGACCGGGAAATCACTAAGGGCCCTTGGGCAAGGTCCTTAATCCCCTAGTTGCTCCTGGTTTGAAGTACCTTGTATGGCAGCAGCCTCACATCGGGGTGAATTTGAGTTTAGTTGTAAAGAGCTTTGAGTGTCTGATGCAGATGGAAAAGCGCTATATAAATGCAGTCCATTTATGATGTTTTTAGCCATTTTTGTGAATGCATCTGGCTGAACAGCAATACATCAGGGAATAAGTGACCACAGCTCACCAACAAGCTGTCATAAACACAACACAAACTCACCAGACACCGCCCAGAAACTAACTAGACTCACGGCATGAAGCGACAGCAGACATTCTTCAGCCTGCAGTAATATCAGTCGTTCTTATCTTGTCTGTATTTCATAATAATTAAGATACATCATGTGCACTGTATTTATATATAAAAAAGAAAACAAAAGAAAATGATTTTTGTTGCAGATTCCCTCAAGCCACGCAGGCTGTGGCAGGTTCCTGGTGACATCTTGTCAGCATGTCCACACTTTGCAGCTTGTCATACATGCATAATAATGTATTTATGACATTTCATATTGGGATGGTGACAGTTTGTGGTGATTCTTGTTGACATTTTGTAAGTTATAAATGTGATACTGGTAATATTTAGTGGCACAGCTGCCCTGTTGATATTGGCGTTGCAGCAGTGTCATGAAAACATGGGTGGGTCATTTTTCTGAGCCACATGGACACAGGCTGTCACCAGCTGTACAGAAAGACTTGTTTAGTAATGCAAAAGCCACATTTAACTGGTCCTGTTATTTAGATAACAAACTAAAGACACTGAGAAGTGTTTATTACAGCAGTACTGGCTTATATTGTGGTAAGAAATTATATTCAAAGACATCTAAAAATGTATTAATTTGTTGAACAAGCTATTAGTTTGTTCTGATTTTCTTATACTCTTTGCTTTCAGGAATTAATTAATTCTGTATTTGCTTGACATCCATGTGGTTAGTTAATTTACTTTCAAAACAGAAGGTTCAAGACCACCCGTGCCCATTCTGTATGTAATATGGACTTGGGTCAGGAAGGGCATCTGGCTGTGCCAAATCAACATGTAGATCCATATCTCATCTGCTGTGGCAACCCTGAGTAAGAAAAAGGAGAAATCTAAAGAACCGACTTACTGCTGTATGTGCATTTATCACTGCCAGTGCCCATTTAATTCCTTTGGTTTGTTGAAATGTGACTGGCTGGTGCTTGGCGCTGCCATTACTGTGTTGTCAGTATGGAGTTAATCATGCATAACCATGTAACTTTATGTATTTGAATTTTTAAATTTTTATTTATTTATTTTAGTTTTTTATGTTGAACTGTTCTTTGTGAGGCTCCTTGAGACAGCTTTTGTTGTGATTTGGCACTTTGTAAGCTGATTAAATTGAAATTGAATTGAAATTGAACAACATTTTATTGAGTAACATATAAACAATACAACGTGTAATGTTCCACTGTTCCGTTTGATGATCTGTTATGTACAGCACTTTGTAAATTTTGTGCCTGAAATATAAATAAATTATTAATCAAAAAAATATATATATAGTATTTCTTGAAAGAAACTATTGAGTAATTGTGAACAAACCTAATTCTTGAATTAAAAAAAAATAGATATGAACCAAAATAAAGTAGTTATTTCTCAACGTAGATAAAAGCCAAGGCTTGTACTGGTTTAACATAAAATGCTGTCATCTTAAAACTTAACAAATTAAAATATGTAATGTTGGATCTACAAGTGGGGCTGAGTGCACAGCAACCGTAACACGAGACTGGTTTTTAATGGGCTGCGTTCACGACTGCACGTCACACACACGCAGCTGCTTTAACCTTTACTCGGAATGTGATTTTTACCATTATTGTATAGAAATTAATGCAGTTACCACTTTAAAAACAAGCCATCGTAATGCAAAGTTACACTTATGTAAATGTCAGTTAATCCGTGGTTCACATGCACACCAAACCGTGGGGAGCAGTTTGTACAGATCAGCTGGGATGGGTTATATCACATCAAATCATTTGATGTAATTAGGCTTATAGTTTGTTATTTAGTATGTATAAAACTCTCACAACGTGATCTAAAATACATAAAAATATAAATGGCATAATAATGGATCATAAAAAGAGAAATGGTTTAACATAACAAACTAAATCACAACTATTCTAACTATGGTTATCAAAATAATGCATTTATTTATAGGAATGAATTATTTTAGATTATTAGATTATTAATATTTAGATAAATTAATAGTCTTAAAAGCAAATTGATTTTGGACAGACATATTATTTGCTGCGGTGTACACACACTATGTTTAATCTGAACAGCAGAGAGCTGTGTCAGAGACGTTTAAAGGGACTTTCACACTGAGCTTGCAGATGCGCTGTGCATCACTCTAAAACCCATTATTTACAATGAGAAGCATTGAATCTCTCATGCAACGCAAAAAACCAAGCTTGCGCAACACTCCATTGTCAGCACACACCGCCACTTGACGTCAAACTCACCTCGGTCAAAATTAAACTCGATCCATCTTTCACCGCTGCGCTCTGCGACATAGCTTCGCACGTCCAATAGAAACGACGCATCAGGCCAAAATATGGAAGACAGCAGAGTGCAGAAATGTCAGACACACATCAGAAGTGCTCATTTATACACAGCAGTTGTCTAAAGAAAATCCTTACAAATGTTTTTTGACCTCAAGTTTCATTTCTGATTGCTGTACATTTTGAAGAAGTTAAACATTTCTTCCATTAGACGACTTGTAATTAATATAGATTGAAGTAAAATAAGTTTTTTTTAAGAAGTCTTTAATGTTCATCTGCAAATTAAAACCATAACTTATCTGTTGTTGTTTCAGATGAGATTATTTCTTAATTAACATAAGGAGCCTTGAACATTTATTTTTAGACAAATAAAATGGCATGAAAAGTAATCTGCACATTTTTAAGTTGGTAGATTCATTCATTCATATCTCCATTTCAACAAGGAAAAAAGACCGGAATACAAGTATTTATTATAAACACCACAGGAGATGATGGAACAAAAACTGCAATGTGTCTACAATCCCTGGCAATAATTAAGGAATCACCAGCCTCGGAGGATGTTCATTCAGTTGTTTAATTTTGTAGAAAAAAAGCAGATCACAGACATGACACAAAATTAAAGTCATTTCAAATGGCAACTTTCTGGCTTTAAGAAACACTATAAGAAATCAGGAAAAAAAAATTGTAGCAGTCAGTAACAGTTACTTTTTTAGACCAAGCAGAGGGAAAAAAATATGGACTCACTCAATTGAGGAATAAATTATGGAATCACCCTGTAAATTTTCATCCCCAAAACTAACACCTGCATCAAATCAGATCTGCTCGTTAGTCTGCATCTAAAAAGGAGTGATCACACCTTGGAGAGCTGTTGCACCAAGTGGACTGACATGAATCATGCCTCCAACACGAGAGATGTCTATTGAAACAAAGGAGAGGATTATCAAACTCTTAAGAGGGTAAATCATCACGCAATGTTGCAAAAGATGTTGGTTGTTCACAGTCAGCTGTGTCTAAACTCTGGACCAAATACAAACAACATGGGAAGGTTGTTAAAGGCAAACATACTGGTACACCAAGGAAGACATCAAAGCGTCAAGACAGAAAACTTAAAGCAATATGTCTCAAAAATCAAAAATGCACAACAAAACAAATGAGGAACGAATGGGAGGAAACTGGAGTCAACGTCTGTGACCGAACTGTAAGAAACCGCCTAAAGGAAATGGGATTTACATACAGAAAAGCTAAACGAAAGCCATCATTAACACCTAAACAGAAAAAAACAAGGTTACAATGGGCTAAGGAAAAGCAATCGTGGACTGTGGATGACTGGATGAAAGTCATATTCAGTGATGAATCTCGAATCTGCATTGGCCGAGGTGATGATGCTGGAACTTTTGTTTGGTGCCGTTCCAATGAGATTTATAAAGATGACTGCCTGAAGAGAACATGTAAATTTCCACAGCCATTGATGATATGGGGCTGCATGTCAGGTAAAGGCACTGGTGAGATGGCTGTCATTACATCATCAATAAATGCACAAGTTTACATTGATATTTTGGACACTTATCCCATCAATTGAAAGGATGTTTGGGGATGATGAAATCATTTTTCAAGATGATAATGCATCTTGCCATAGAGCAAAAACTGTGAAAACATTCCTTGCAAAAAGACACATAGGGTCAATGTCATGGCCTGCAAATAGTCCGGATCTTAATCCAATTGAAAATCTTTGGTGGGAGTTGAAGAAAATGGTCCATGACAAGGCTCCAACCTGCAAAGTTGATCTGGCAACAGTAGTCAGAGAAAGTTGGAGCCAGATTGATGAAGAGTACTGTTTGTCACTCATTAAATCCATGCCTCAGAGACTGCAAGCTATTATAAAAGCCAGAGGTGGTGCAACAAAATACTAGTGATGTGTTAGAGCGTTCTTTTGTTTTTCATGATTCAATAATTTTTTCCTCAGAATTGAGTGATTCCATATTTTTTTCCCTCTGCTTGGTCTAAACAGTAAACGTTACTGACTGCCACAATTTTTTTTTTCCTGATTTCTTAGTTTTTCTTAAAGCCAGAAAGTTGCCATTTGAAATGACTTTAGTTTTGTGTCATGTCTGTGATCTGCTTTTTTCTACAAAATTAAACAACTGAATGAACATCCTCCGAGGCCAGTGATTCCATAATTTTTGCCAGGGGTTGTATTAAAGATTAATGTATGTTTTCTACAGTCACATTTCATTTACTTTTGATGGCTATTTGTCAGCACATGTAGTGCTAATATGTGTAATGTAATAAGTGGCGTATTCTTAAATGTGTAGTGATTAAATGCAAATGTGGTTCAATACGCTTTGGCTTTTAGGTTCCTAGTTTATGAGAAAAAATATAAGGTAACCAATTCCATTCATTCTTCCAAACTTTCTGTATAGAGGGGTGCAGGTTGGTGTCCACTCTAGTGGCCTTTACCGACCGACCGATCGACCTACCTATCTATCTAATCTATCTATCTATCTATCTATCAGCAAGTTGACCACTTCTCCTCCTGGAGAGAGGACAGAGAAGAATAGACGCAGCGACTCGGTGACGGCAACGAGGAGGAATCGGACAAAACTGAGACATTAAATTGAATATGATTTTTGAATGTGCTGGACATCCCATACATTTCACATTTCGCGTCACTCCCGGGAAATGCATTCCCAGTGTTACATTTTATATATTGCATCCAACCTTGTTGATTTTGTGTCAGGACAGCAGAAGCGCTAACCATGAATTATTATCATTATCAATCCTGACTAGTCTCCAGGTTCCTGCTGCTGAAAACCATCCCCACAGTATGGTGCCTGGTTTCCTCCAAAATTGACACCTGACATTCACGCCAAAGGGTTCAATCTATGTCTCATCAGACCAGAGAATTTTGTTTTTCATGGTCTGAGAATCCAACCCCTGTCAAGGAGAGTGGTTCCGGAGCCGAGGCTGTGCGTGGAGGCAAGGCTCGCCAGATCTAACTGGTGTTGCTCCACCTCACGCACCAGCTCTGGCTCCTTCCCCCACAGCATGGTGACATTCCACACCCCCAGAGCCAGCCCCTGCCACCTGGGTCTGGTCCGTCGAGGCCCTCAACTTTCACTGCCACCCATGGGACAGCGCACCCGACACCAGCGGTTCCCCCTGCGGGTGGTGAGCCCTGGGTGCCTCCCTAGGGAGGTGTTCCAGGCACGTTCTTCTGGGAGGAGACCCCAGGGAAGACCCAGGATGAGGTGGAGGGATTATATCTCCATACTGGCCTGGGAACGCCTCGGGATCCCCCAGTCAGAAGTGGTCAATGTGGCACAGGAAAGGGACGTCTGGGGTCCTCGGCTGGAGCTGTTGCCCCCACGACCTGAACCGGAAAAGCGGCTGAAAATGAGGTGAGTGAGTGGTCTAATAGTCCTTCAGGTGCCTTTTGGCTAACTCCAGACAGGCTGCCATGTGCCTTTTACTAATGAGTGGCTTTCGTCTGGCCACTCTACCATACAGGCCTGATTGGTGGATTTCTGTTGAGATTGTTGCCCTTCTGGAAGGTTCTCCTCTCTCCACAGAGGAATGCTAGAGCTCTGACAGAGTCAACATCTGGTTCTTGATCACCTCCCTGACTAAGGCCCTTCTCACACAGTCGCTCAGTTTAGATGGGTGGTCAGCTCCAGGAAGAGTCCTGGTGGATCCCAACTTCTTTCATTGTACTCTTTCCTAGATTTGTGCCTTCAGACAATCCTGTCTTGGAGGTCCACAGACAATTCCTTTGACATCATGCTTGGTTTGTGCTCTAATATGCGCTGTCAACTATGGGACCTTATATGTAGACAGGTCTATGCCTTTCCATATCATGTCCACTTAACTGAATTTGCCCCAGGTGGACTCCAGTTAAGCTGTAGAAACATCTCAAGGATGATCAGTAGAAACAGGATGCACCTGAGCTCACTTTTGAGCTTCATGACAAAGGCTGTGAATACTATATGTACATGTGATTTCCTAGGTGTTTTTTTTTTCTTTCATTTTTAATAAATTTGAAAAAAATGTAAAAAAGAAAAAAAAATGTTTTCATTGTCATTACGGGTGTTGTGTTTCGAATTTTGAGGGATAAAATGAATTTCATCAAATTTCAAATAAGGCTGTAACATAACAAAATGTGTATAAAGTGAAGTGCTGTGCACTGTCCATAAACCTCTTGAAGTTTCTCTGGCCACAATTATGTCTGCAGGCTGCTTATTCAATCTCATTGACTGTCCATATACTTTTTCTTGATGGAAATCTGTTGACACTCGGCCACTCTTAAATTTTAAAGCGTTTATCCTCACTAAATGGCCTTTTCACTTGGTAAGTTACAAGATGATAGCACTTATTGTTTTTGAGTTTTCATGTTAACAGTCTGGAGCAGATGGACTCATTTATCCATTATCTGTTTATTACTCACTGAATTTCATAGGGTGCTTGCCTAGGCTTTCCAAAGCCTGAGAAAAATGTAGGGCAAAAACATGCTGTTCTAGATTGCTGTTCTAGATTGTTCTCATGGCCCTGTGGAGTTGTTCGATGTTCTCACTGTGAGGACAGCACATGAACAGTGAGGAAATATGACGTCATGCTTTTAGACCATGGCGAACCCGCTCAAATCCAGCTTACTGCAGCACACATATATGTCTATAAACTGGGAAAATCCTTCTGATAAATGCACATCTGTGTTACTTGTAGAACTGTGATATCGTTTGTCCACCTGAGCCCTAAATTGAAGGGAGACTGACAATTTGCCAAAAGACTAAATATTTAAATATGTAACGAATCCTTTTGCTCTGTCAGTCATGGTGTGACACAGCCATAACACAAGATAAAGTCCTAGCTCAAACATGCTGTCCATCACATTTAGTAAGCTGATTAGTCTATACTTTATTGATTCTTTATCACTGTCTTTGCAATCTCTACTTATATGTGATTTAATTTTGGAACATTGGATAGTTCTTATCCGCTTAAGTGAAAGTACACAGAAGCCCAACGTTGCCTTTGTCTTTCGTGTGTCTGACTAGGTATGAAAATTTCCATTTTGCACACGATATAAGGCAAGGTGGAGGAATAGCTTTAATTTTACAAAGTGTCTGTAGCTTAGTGTTTTATGGCAATGCCAAATTTAACTAATTTGAACTCTAATTCTCTTCATCCCTCATGTTGACTTCAGCAGTTCTAGCCAAATTAATGAAATTTCATAATGTCATCTGGTTGTATTGTACAAGCCCACTGGCTCACAGTCTACATTTTTAGATGATTTGGTGACATTATTTCAGGGGTGGTGATCAAGTGTTTAGTGCACTTGGTTTCAGGTTCAAACCCCACCCCTGCCACATTTCTCCATGTAATGTGGAGTTGTGTCAGGAAGGGCATCAGACATAAAACCTCTGCCAGTTCAACATGCAGATCCACTTCGCATTTGCTGTGGTGACCGAGTGCAAACAAGGGAGCAGCCGAACAGACTTTTTTTCCAGTGACTTTATTGCAGAGTCGTTGGTTAGGGCTTTAACATCTTGTTCATTAAGATCTCTGAATCCCACAGCAAAGCATTTTTGGGTGTTTTGTAATGTTTCAATTTTCTCAATTTTTGCACAGACTCTCCTGCTGCAGTGCCATTATGTCAGTTATCACGTTAGTTCCTCTCCTGTGACTGAAATATGTGTTGGATTATCACAGGTTATGGGATTGGTCTCTGAACAGGTTTGCTTAGTGGACAATGTCATGCATATCCTAAATGCACCTCTCTCCAGCCTGTTGGACTTGATACTGTAAAAATCATATTGCCCTAGATTACAGTCATCCTGGTTTACTGAACATTTTAAAAAGCTTATAAAAGCATAAATGGTGTAACTCTAAGATGGAGGTCTTTCACCTTGCCTGGCATGATTGCATATTAAATTATAAATGTGCTGTATCGGCTGCTCAAAGAGCTTGCTGTGTTTGATGCTGTGGCAACACTTTTGGGCAATCGTCCACAAGTTATTCACCGTTCACAGCTCAAAATATCTGGAATTATTTTGAGAAAAAATGAAAGACAAGTATAACAGTCTAAGGTCAAGCACATAAATCTGTTAGCGTGGCAGAGTTGCCTGTGAGGGATTAATCAGAGGCAGTTCCAGAAAACAGTCCCGTGGTCAAAAACTCAGAAGATCAGTCACTGTGGTGACAGTGTCCATGAAGGGCTCACCACAGGCAGTTTCCTAAAGGCAGGCATATAGATCTACTCAGTTTAGGCAGTCAGACTGGGTAAAGTAATCCAAAGAGGTTAGTGACAGAAACAAGGTTAAACAGGAACAGTCACTTTGAGATACGTAAGGTGGTAGACGACAATGAAACATGAGAGGTACTGGCACTGGGGAACACGAGAGATCAGTGTAAATACCTGAGGAGATCATTTCTGAAGAGCTAAAGTGATCAAAAAACAAACTGATTAAAACTGAAGTCGGATGCGGAAACAAAAAGGAAAGCAAAAACAGATGGTACATATCCCTGGCAAGTGGAAACAGTGCATCTGATAATTCAGGTGTGACTTAGAGGGGAAGACTATTTATCCATATCAGTATGACTTATAAGGATTTTATATCCTTATAAGGACTTATAAGGATTTGAACATGGCTTTGAACACGCCAGTGCAGATACATTTTGACTTCATTGGAAATCGGGCTCCACAGAAACTTTTCTGGGATGTGATGCTGTTCTGCATTCACACACAGCCTGCCACACTGACATTATTAAAAGGTGCAGATATGACTGACACAGCAGACCAGGCCCAATCTGATAAATGCTGTTTGCTTGGTTGTGCCATTTTGTTTAGTTGGAAAGGATGTTGCCAGTGTAAATGCTGTCAAAGACGGCACCTGCACCAGCTGAGGGAATGTGCACAATAGGACCTTCCAGGAGGCTAACCTTCGTCTCTGGTGACTGCTGCCTTTGCTGCCATTTCATTTCCTTGACTGAGGCAAGACAGCGTATATATATTTATAAAAGAGAAACTTCCTGTCACCCCAGTGCTTTGTGACACTCCTTCAGAAGCTGATGTTATTTTTCTCTCTCTATCCTGAAAAGAAGCTTTGATATAAATAAATAAATCTGCTCCATACAACAGTGAAAAACTGCAGGGCATCCCTCTTGAGTGCTCAGTGACAGTTTAAAAATTTATTGTTGTCTTATTCATAGAGGCAGCTTTTCTAAGTCTATTTGAAACATTGTCCATGGCCCCCTGACTCAGATGGCTGATTCCATGTAGCCTCAGCTTGTCTATAGAATCTAAACACTTGATTCAAAAAGAAAACGCCTGGAGCACATGTATACAGTGTGGCTGTCAAGGGTCGAGTAGGATTTTGTGATTAACTGTAAAGATGTGTGATGTACCAACCTGGACACAAGCTAGGGCTGGACAATATGGACCAAAAACCATATGCAATATATGTTAGTATTTTAGATCAAATGGGCTAAATATTCACTTTTAACTCAATGCTGAGATATGAAACCATATCTTTAGTGATGTGCAAGGCAACAGCTCTTCTTTTGATATGAGAGATAGTTTCTAACTGCTGCGCTCTGTGTCTCGTCACTTTTTTTTTTTCCTCACTTTTTGACTGATATTTCTACCTACAGCAGTGAAGTGGTCTTGAATGAATCTATATCAACAGACTTTTCATGCCGTTCATTCCACATTCCCAGGATGCTTCGTGTATCTGCAGTTTTTATCTTTGTTGCGTTTTTTTTTAACTGTTAAATCGAACCCTACCATGTTGCTGGAAAGTTGCTTTAATGTGCATTTTCTTTAGTCTCACCCACAGAAATCTACAATTTATTCAGTTGTGATGGTGTCTTGGTGGCTTCCCTTGTTTGCTTTCTCCTTCTGAAATCACTCACTTCTTGAGAACTATCTCCTCCAGTCATATTTACATTTTCCATGAATTGGGAAATGGTCATGCACCCATTCACTGACTTATCTAAAGAAAACTGACTGTAAAAGTGGTATGAACAATAATGATTATATTTAGTTTGTCTAATTACTTATGAGCTCTGAAAATGGGGAAACTATAAGAATGGCTGCCATTCCTAAATGCTTGACACAGTATTTTTTGCTAAACCTCTCAAATTAAAGATAAGTGTACACAAGCACATATTAAAAGCACATGTTAATGTTCATTTCAACCCCACTGTAGTTGTGTAAAGAGGAAAAAAATGTAGCTGTCCATATACTTACCTGACTATACAACTGCCCAAAGTAGTCAGCTCAGTGTCCCAGTTCAAGAGTCATCTTTCAAGACTATGCCACATGTTTATACAGATATACATGTACTATTTTTGTGCAGTACATGACAAAATAACTGCACTTGTGTGGTGCAGCTCTAACATGCAGATTATTTTATCTGTTATGTATGTATTCAGAGTTTGAGGGTGTCTTCACACATGAAAGTCTGGAACAAGGTCTGAACCAAAGTTCACATGTGTATATGTTTGGTTTGGTAGCTTTGGTTTCACATTGCAATGTTGAAGTTGAATGAAAGAACCTTTCATGATGTACTCATCGACACTGCTCAAGCCAATTAAGGCACCACCATGTTTTGTTTTTTTTAGGTTATCTGATCAAATATTGGTCTAATTTATATTTTTATCTTTTGGCATGCAGTGTGTTTTACCTGATCTGGTAATACACACTACTGAGAATCTGTTTTTACCCATGATTCAATAAAAATGATATGCAAAGTAAATGTTAAAAACACCTTGATTCTGCTTCAAACTGCACTCAAGTAATCATCTGTGTCGGCGACAGATATCTGAAGCTTTTGTACAACAATCATTTCCACATAAATTCAGCATTATTTCATCATAAAAGGCGGTGGAAGCGATCAGAGCGCCGTGGCTAAATGAGCACGTTGGTCATTTCAGAGAGTCACGGAATTTTGCCAAGATTCTGCTTAATGACCTAGTTTCTACTTAAAACTGACTTTAGAATGATTTAAGAGGTTTTACCTTCATCATCTGATGGTTAGTAATCCCATTAATCCATTTGATTGCTTTGGGTGAAGAGACGCCGTCTCAGATGTGCTGCTGTTGTCCGAAATGATGCATGTGCAGATGCAAAAGGCGGACCGATTTTTTAGGGGCGGACCATTCAGCCTGCGACACCAGCTACTTCTCCCTATAGGTTTGTAGATGTCCATGTCTCTTGATGTCAGTTTGGTGTATATTTACATTTAAATGGATACAAAAAAAACCTTCCATTTCAATAGAGAAAAATTAATGAATGCATTATGTGGATCATTTTTTCCAATCTGTTTTGGTTGGACCAAATTTTTTATTTACCGGATCATGATACAAGGCACCTTTCACATCGGCAATATTGGTGCAGACCAAACTGAAAAATTTGAATGCATGAACATAAGATATGGGTGAAAGTATCCTTAGAGTTCAGACCTTCCCAAAAGTATTATGATCCCCTTACAGTTGTACAACTTTGCAATGGCTTTGATGTACATTAAAAAGGGGTCATATTTACTTTTCCAGTTAATTTAGCACAATAAGAGTATGTGAATAGGCACATTGAAATGCTCCTTTTAAAGAAAAATACATCAGAATGTCACATGGTACCGCAATGCCATACAAGTCAAACATGTTTTATGATGATGTGTAATTAAATTTAATGTACCTTTACCTATTTGTGAATGGGCCTCCTATTAATTCATCAAGATTCATGCTAAATAATTCACGGTCTAGCACCTCCCGACATAGCTGACCTAATTAAACCCTACGTACCGGCCCGTGCTCTGCGTTCTCAGAGCACAGGATTCCTTTGTCTCCCTTGGGTGATTAAAAAGTCTGTGGGCCACAGAGCCTTCTCTTATTGTGCACCTGTTTTGTGAAATGATCTCCCTGTGGAGATAAAACAGTCAGATTCTGTAGAGACGTTCAAGTCCAGACATAAGACGCTTATATTTTCCCTTTCATATGGCTAGCATACTGGCATAGTATGGAACTATGCTTCCTATCCTTTTAAATTCATTTTATCTGTAATGGAACAGGGCTTGGCCTCAACTTTATCTAAATTCTGGGTCTGTTAGTGAAGCTTAGGGTTAGCGGCCCACAATCACTTTAGTATTTTCTCTGCTTTCCTGACGATTTAATGCTGATGAATTGTACCTTAGGTGTGTTTTTTTCTGGCCGACTGATTCTGCTCTTTTTCTCTCTGTCCAAGGTGCGGAGCGCAATGCGTGGGAGTGACATCTGTGGACAATGGGATGGTGAACTGACCGCAAGATGCCATGCCTGAAGCTGATGCAGGAGATGTTGTTTTGATTTACTGTTTTCTGTTTCTTCAGCGTTGTTAAACTTTGTAAAAACCTTGTAACTGTGAGAATGGCCTAAGTAGTGGGTCGCCCCTTTGAGTCTGGTCTGCTTGAGGTTTCTTCCTCAATATCATCAGAGGGAGTTTTTCTTAACCACTGTGGCCTGTGTGCTTGCTCTTGGGGTTGGTAAGGTTAGACCTTACTTATGTGAGGTGGCTTGAGGCAACTTTGTTGTGATTTGGCGCTATATAAAATATAATAAATTTAAATTCAATCAGGATGAGTGAGTTTGGTTTGTAAAAACCTGAAGGAAAAAAAAATCAACCAGAGGTGCGTCAAAAAAAATTATATTTTCTGTTTGTTCTTTTGTATCCAGGTTACAACTGTATTCAGCTGATGGCAGTCATGGAGCATGCCTATTATGCAAGTTTTGGATATCAAGTTACCAGTTTCTTTGCAGCTTCCAGGTAAATGTCTCGCATTTTCAGAGCATCATTTCAACATTTTTTCTTTTTTTTTTTTTTTTTTACCATATATATGACTACCGTATTTTCTGCATTATAAGGCGCGCCCTCAATTAGCGGGTACTTAACCCTTACAAAAGGCGCACGCTAAAACATATAGTCTACAAAAAAAAAAAAAAAGGTCACGGAAGCAAAACGATGAGTTTATTTGAACTTTTTAACAACTTTGAACTACCGGTATTTAACAATATGGTACTCACATTATTTTTTATTATGGTTCTGTCACAAATCCATCGAAGTCTTCATCTTCTGTGTCTGAATTGAACAGGTGGTCTTCTAGCTGTGGCCACCTCGCTTTGTTTCTGCGGAAACTCCGTTTGGTCTTTTTAACTCGGCGCAGTTCATTTTCTTCTTTCCTCTCGCAGCTGCTCTATTCCCATGAACAACCGCGTAACTGATAGCCTGCAGTTTGAATTGTGCCTCATAAGCATGTCTCCATTTTCGGGGGTCCTTAGACAAACAAATGTTGTTTTGCAGGATACCTGTAGTATATGGTAACTACCGGAGGAATGGCGGAGGTAAGTGTACGTACCACGGACTCACGGATTCTTCTCTGATTGGTTTATCGCTGGCAGCTTACGTACTCTACGCTACCAGCGTACGTACTTTACGTATTACGTAATGTTTTCTGATTGGTTTATCGCTGCCAGGGTACGTACTCTACGCTGCTAGCGTACGTACTTTATGTATTACGTCCTTGTGTCAGCGGGAAATGGTCCGATATTCCGATGGTCAAAGACGGCGTCGGTCGTTTTTACAGATTTTGGAATTCAGTGTGCACATAAGGCGCACCGGATTATAGGGCACACGGCCGATTTTTGTGAAAATTTAAGGCTTTTAGATGCGCCTTGTGCTGAAAATACAGTACATAAATACTGAATACAACTTTTTTTTTACTCATTTGGCTTAAGTCTATAGGGAAATACAGTCCAATGCAAAAATCTTAGACATGATATTAAAAAAATCCATGAGGCAAAGATGCTGTATTTATTTATTTATTTATTTTAAATATTGTGGCTACAGGCAAGACTTTCTTATCCCAACTGGTCATGACTATATGTACAAGCCATTTCTGTGCTTACCCAGTGATAGTACTTGGGTCTTTAGGCCTGGGTTAGTTGGGCTGGTACTTAGCCAGGACATGCTATGGTGGCTCAATATTTATACAGTGTAGTAAATATCTCTCTTATCTCTGTCTCACTCCTTTTCACGCCTGCACCTGCACTGAAGAGAAATGTACTTAAGTCACAGAACGATTAGCAAAACATCATGCCTGGAATGTGTTTTGTGTCAAAGCAGACCAATAGATCAGGCATTTTATAGCATTTGTAAGAAACTATACATGTCAAGACTTGGCCTGCTCAGTAATCCCTGTATCCACTAACCCATCCTGGAATAGACTAAGGGGGTCACGGGGGGCTGAAGCTTATCACACCAGTCAAAGGGGGGGAAGCACCTTGGACAGGACCAGGGTTCTAGCTAGGACTAGTGCCGTGTAAATTATGTGAGCGTGACTCATAGCTTCCAGGGGCCCGCGGCCCCCAGAGCTATAGGGTTTCATACCAGTAATACACTCTTGGCAAGCCTTATTTAACTAATTTTGGGTGGTTTTAGATGCACTGAGCGCAAGAATAATAAACAAAAATTATATTTATCTTGTAATATTTGTAAGATCAAAGTTCTTTTTTGCGTGTTTCTGTCAAAGTCTAAGTTAATAAATTAAATAACATTGAAAATGTTAAAAACACAATATTTAGTGGACCTAGCAGTTGCTCTCTTTTTCAAAAATTACACACAATAGTTTTTAATCCATTGAAGCAGGCAGTTTTTCTGTCATCCTGACAATTGTTTTTGTTGTTGTTTTCAGCAATTTGAGTGGGATTGCATTACTTTTTCTTTTTAAACAATATAACACCTTATTATCAAACCTGATGTTTTAAATGAAAAACGTTGAGTCAGTTTTTCTCTTTCCTCTTTCATTGATTCTGTGCCCCTCCCTCCTCTCCACTCTTCCTTTCTCTCTCTCTCTCACGCACACACACGCGTCTGCTGTTTTCAAACACTGAGCTTTTTGGAAACACCAAGCCTTTCAACTGTAAAATAAGCTACATTTCTGAATGTATCTTCAGATACGGATAGAGAAAGGCCTCTGAAGGACTTTCATGGCAGGGTTAATTTTCTTTTTTCTTCAGCTCAGAGCAGAGACGCTGTTTCCAGTTACTCCCGTTCACAGCTCTGTGGTCATAGAACGCGCTGACTCCCTGATCTCTGCTGTTTGCAATTTGATACAAAGAAAATTACAAATATTTGTTATTACTTTATTTGTTTAAAATTGCAAAACTATGATGCTATAAGCGTGAAATACGATCTAATTGGTACATTTTCAGCAACATTTCAGTTCATTTTTCAGAAATAGTGTGCTGAGCGACACAGCCAATTTGAATCCGAGAGCCAGGCGAAAATTTGCAGTACCGGGTGGGGCTGCCTGGCACTGCCCAACATGGCTAGAACCCTGGACAGGATGTCAGTCTGTTTATATGTGTGTGTTTATATATTTATATATAAATATATATATTAGCGTGCTCCTCTACAGTATGCCAAAAAATAAAAGTCACTTTCTTTCAGTGCTTCCTGATAAAATAGTTCATCTTGATGAGAAAATGTTTTGTGCAAAACTTTTATTGCAATATGACTATTCTAACCACTACCGGACGCATGGTGGAAATTACAGTGGTTGAGCATTTTAGTGCAAACCAGCAATAGTAATGTACCTGTTTAGAAGCACCTTGAAAAAGTTGAAATTTGTTTTTAAATACATAAAAAGAGTGAGACAGTTGTGGCATTTTAGAGTCACAGAAGGTGCAGCACATATTTTGAGCATGTCCAGGATACACTCTAAAACTGATACTTGGCCTATGACACATTGCCAACTCCTTTTTTTTCTTTTGACAAATAAGCAAATGTGCCGTCACACCTGCAACATTTTGTCTTAACCTGTGGCAAGGTGGCCATAACCCCCGTTGTGACTGGAACTTTAGAGATTTGACTATAACATTTCCCAGCATAAGTCACATAGGTTACAATGTGCGGTACTCTAAATTTGCGCATCACGTGATTTACACTCTCAGTGACAATAGACAATTTGTGACTTTACTTCAAACCTACATAATAAAACACTTAAAATCTGCTTTCTAATTTGGAATATGAAGGAGTTACATTAAAGAAATTACTGTTCATTGTTCCCGGGAAACCTGAAAAATGATGACTCAGGCTGGTTACATTGATGCTTGTGATAATTAATTACTGAGCAGTGGGCAGTTGGCTTCCTAGAATGACATCAGTGTTCAACCATTGTGCACCTCACTTTCAGTGGACGATGCAATCGTGTAGTTGTCTTTGGCCAGTACCCATTTACAACTAAGTGTACTCAGGCAATGTAGATGTAGTGTCTTGTCACAGGAGACAAACAGCTAGCCTCAAGCTGATGTAAATGAAATCCCCTAGAATTGAAAATATTAGTTCAGGACTTATCTCACACAACAATCTGCTCCAATAAAAAAAAAAAAATCAATAATAATAATAATTAAAATAATAATGATGACTTTTTGAAAATTGTTTCATGGATTCTTTTGTTTTGTCCAGTTTTGGATTCTCTGGTATCAATATCTGCAACTAAAATTATGATATTGTAACATCCTTAAAGGACATGTCGCACCAAAATCATAACAATTTAGATTTAGGCTCTTAGTGGCCATCCAATGATCCACCAAGATTACGTTGTACACTGCTGTGACCGGTTTCAAAGTATATGGCATTCACAAAAAAAAAAAAAAACAGCCACGGAGACATCTGAAACAAAGTATTCTTGAATACCCATGTGTTTCCGACAAGTGACATAGCTAATACAAGTGTCCCAGCATGTGCTTCAGTGGAATGTAGCTGCTAACAATAAGAACTGTGGCACAGATTAATTCCAAAGTTGACATAAGTGTGATGTTGTGTTATGATGACTCATTTTTAAGTGAAAACTGTTCATTTTAATGCAGTCATGGTAAAAGCTGCAGCACTGAGAAGGTTTAGTGCACCTGCAACCATAAGACATAAACACAGCCTGTCGATAACGATCTCTGCTTGAGGATCAGTATTGTGCACAATTAATTATTAGTGTTATTATCAATAAAATCTAAAAAAAAAAAATAAACATCTGGTGCCACAAGTCTGTAGAAACAGCGTCATGCAGATGTCCACAGCTTCAGTAAACTAGCATCCTGCCACACAAACAGCACGTCACCACACTTTAGGTTCCAAAATCCGACACTGAAAAAGTTAAGAGTCTGGGGGTGAAATGTGTCGTCTCCTGTCTGTAAATTCTCTGTAAAGCCAAGCCATCACTTTCGAATGACAGCTCAGAAGCTTCTTTTTTGGACTGATCAAGTTTGTTTCCCTCTGTGTGTCAGTCATCGGGATGTGTCTGCTCATTCTAAAATGTACATCACACACTGAAAAATGCTGAGTGAGATGTTTTCCAGAAATGCACCTACTAATGCTCAGAGTAAGAGGAATAAAATACATCAGCAATCACTAATTATTAGCACATGTGTGCAGAGAGACTTACAGTAATGAGTACTTTTATGTTGTCTTGCTAAGTGGGACATTAAAACACATGGGACATGTCCTTTAATATACAATGAAGTCAAATAACCATTGAAGACTAAACAAATGAAGTATCTTGGATGACAATGAGGTAAAGTCACACATTGCCACATTGATGCGACATTGATGATACAATAGAACAGGGGTGGCCAAGTTCGGTCCTCGAGAGCCACATTCCTGACACTCTTAGTTGTCTCCCTGCTCCAACACACCTGAATCCAATGAAAGGCTTGTTAGCAGACTTTTAATGAGCCTTTCATTGGATTCAGGTATGTTGGAGCAGGAAGACAGCTAAGAGTGTCAGGAATGTGGCTCTCGAGGACCGAACTTGGCCACCCCTGCAATAGAACCATCTTAGGTCTTATCTTGCATCCACCCAGGCAGTCGACCCATCTCCTTATCAAAATTAGGTCTAACCACACAATGAGATGTGACCATTTCCAGGTCGGTGGATTTCAGAGAGAATGCTCATTGCAATGAGAGTGCAGAGTTTTCAAAGCTCTCTGTCGTAGTCAATGATGATTGTGAGTTTAAATGCCCAAAACTTACAACCTCAATTCCAATGGAGTTGGGACATTGTGTGAAATGTAAATAAAAACAGAATACAATGATTTACAGATCCTCTTCAACCTGTATTCAGTTGAATACACCACAAAGACAAGATATTTAATGTTCTGATAGACATTTTTATTTTTGTGCAAATATTTGCTCATTTTGAAATGGATGCCTACAACACATTTCAGAAAGGCTGGGACAGTGGCAACTAAAGCCTGGGAAAGTTGATGAATGCTCAAAGAACACCTAATAATTGGTGTGTCATGATTGGATATAAAAGGAGCATCCCCAAAAGGCTCAGACATTCACAAGCAAAGATGGGGTGAGGATCACCACTTTGTAAAGAACTACGTGAAAAAATAGTCCAACAATTTAAGAACAATGTTCACAAGCCAGCATCTCTGATGGTATGGGGGTTTGTTAGTGCCCATGTCATGGGCAACTTACACATCTGTGATGGCACTATCAGTGCTGAAAGGTACATCCAGGTTTTGGAGCATCACATGCTGCCATCCAAGCATGTCTTATTCAGGGACGTCCCTGCTTATTTCAGCAAGACAATGCCAAGCCACATTCTGCACGTGTTACAACAGCGTGGCTTCGTAGTAAAAGAGTGCGGGTACTAGACTGGCCTGCCTGCAGTCCAGACCTGTCGCCCATTGAAAATGAGTGGCGCATTATGAAGCTCTAAATACGACAATGGAGACCCCGTTGAACAACTGAAGTCGTACGTCAAGCAGGAATGGGAAAGAATTCCACCTACAAAGCTTCAACAATTGGTGTCCTCAGTTCCCAAATGCTTGAGTGTTGTTAGAAGGAAAGGTGGTGTTGCACAGTGGTAAACATACCACTGTCCCAGCTTTTTTGAAATGTGTTGCAGGCATCCATTTCAAAATGAGCAAATATTTGCACAAAAACAATAAAGTTTATCAGTTTGAACGTTAAATATCTTGACTTTGTGGTGTATTCAACTGAATATACGAGGTCTGTTAGAAAACTATCCGACATTTTTATTTTTTGCAAAAACTATATGGATTTGAATCATGTGCGCTTGCATCAGCCAAGCTTGAACCTTCGTGCGCATGCGTGAGTTTTTCACGCTTGTCGGTTGCGTCATTCGCCTGTGAGCACGCTTTGAGTGAGCAGTGGTCCAGCTCCCTCGTCGGATTTTTATTGTGAGGAAAATGTCTGAACGATTTGGAGCTTTGCTGCATCAAATTTTTCCAGAAACTGAGAGACAGAGCCAGGTGGAAACCATTTGGAAGATTAAGGTTAAGATTAAGGAGTGTTACAACCGGTTTAAAGACGGCGTGCGCCGCGCTCTGAGCGGCGATCAACAGGCTGAAATCACCAGATCATTTCCAAACTGAACGCTGTGTTGATCCGGGACGTCGTCTGACTACTACAGAAATGGCAGAAGAGGTGGACATACCACTTTTTCGGCACATTCCACTGTTACAGGAGTTTTTGTTATGGAAAGAGGAGCGTAGGAATTCGCCGCGGGACAAAAGCACCTCCGTGTTGGTCTCACAGGACATGTTGTAACATGCCCAGCTCTTGCACCATTCGGAAGATTCAGACCGCTTTCGGTGGCTTTTCAGTCGTGTGACTATCCGAGAAATTGTGGAAGAGCTGGACATGCCACAACATGTCCTGTGAGGCTTCATCACGGCGTTGCTTTTTGTCCCGCGCCATTAGCGGCTCCGTCCCGACGCGCGAATTCCTCCGCACGTCTTTTCATGACAGAAACTCCCGTAACAGTGGAATGTGCCGAAAAAGTGGTATGTCCACCTCTTCTGCCATTTCTGTAGTAGTCAGATGACGTCCCGGATCAACACAGCGTTCAGTTTGGAAATGATCTGGTCGTTTCAGCCTGTCGATCGCCGCTCGGAGCGCAGCGTGCCCTCCACCATTGTGCGCCGTGTTTAAACCGGTTGTAACACACGTTAATCTGTGTGATCCCCATAGAATCGTCCCTGAAAGCCGTCTGAATCTTCCGAATGGTTTCCACCTGGCTGTCTCTCACAGTTTCTGGAAAAATTTGATGCAGCAAAGCTCCAAATCATTCAGACATTTTCCTCACAATAAAAATCCGACGAGGGGGCTGGACCACTGCTCACTCAAAGCATGCTCACAGGTGAATGACGCAACCGACAGGCGTGAAAAAACTCACGCATGCGCACGAAGGTTCAAGCTTGGCTGATGCAAGCACACATGATTCAAATCCATATAGTTTTGCAAAAAATAAAAAGGTTGGATAGTTTTCTAACAGACCTCGTAGATTGAAGAGGATCTGCAGTTCAATGTATTGTTTTTATTTACATTTTACACAACATCCCAACTTCATTGGAATTGAGGTTGTATCATTATTGAAATAACTTTTATCATGATACATTGTTGTGATATGCTTATCATCCAGCCCTAATTACCTGTATAGAGGCTGTCCAATGAATCATTTCAGGTATTTCATCACAAAAGATTTGCTCCCATTGATATATAATACATGTAAACAAATAGTATGTATGAGTGGGGGAAATCATTTTGTCTGCTTCCTCACAGATCGTTAATTTGATATTGCGGCAAAACCTGCCTGGAGCCATCATTCTGCAAGCTGTTAAAATATTTCAGCAGATCTTTTTATGAATTTCCTTCATAATAAAAGAATATTGGAAGCCCCAAGGTCCTCCAGCCATTTTAGGAAACATTTTACTGTTCTAAAATATAAATAAATAATTAGTCTCAACAGTTTCTGTCTGAGTTTGACATTACTTCAGAAAACAAAATTGGAATCAGGGCCAAAAGTGCTACATTTCGGCTTGAGCTGTTGTCAGCTCAGTTTGTTAAAGATGTGTTTAACATGCGGCCCCTCTATGCTGAATATTGGGACCTTATCTCTTGCAGCAGGAATTATTCCTGCTAGTTTTAAAACTACATGGTAAAACCTCTTATAAAGAAGCTTAGTCTTGACTCAGTGATGCTGTAGACCTAATATATTGTCCTTTTGTTTGTTTTTTAAGTTCTCACAAAGGTGGTCACGACACCATTTATTTTATACAGGGTGAACACAAAAACACTCCTTGGTTTCAAATATTTATAATATCAAAAGTGACATGAAATAATTTTACAATTTTGGTATCTACAGTTGCAGAAATTCATCAAGTTCTTCTGTTTTGTTTTTGCAGATTCTTCTTCAAAATTGTAAAATTATTCATGTCACTTTTGATATTATAAATATTTGAAACCAAGGAGTGTTTTGTGTTCACCCTGTATTTGTCAGAAAATTATCTCTTGGAGCCTTTGCAGTCAGCATTTAGGTGCATCATTCCTCAAGAATGTACTCATTAAAATAATGTATGATGTATGAATGGATTCAATACAGATCACACATCTGTGTTGTTGTTACTGGATCTTAGGCCTGCCTTTGGCATGGTTGTTGTTTTGTTGGCAAAACTAGCAATCACTCACTCATCACTCATCTTCAACTGCTTATCCGTGATCAGGTCACGGGGGCAACAGCTCCAGTAGGCAACCCAAAACTTCCCTTTCCTGGGACACATTAAACACCTCTGACTTGGGGATCCCGTGGAGGTACCAGGCCACTGTGGAGATACAATCTCTTCACCTAGTCCTGCGTCTTCCCTGTGGTCTCCTCCCAGCTGGACGTGCCTAGAACACCTCCCTAGGGAGATGCCCAGGAGGCATCCTTACTCAATGCCCGAACCAAATCAGCTTGCTCCTTCTCACCCTATTTCTATGGGAGACCCCAGGCACCCTCCTGAGGAAACTCATTTTGTCCGCTTGTACCCATGACCTAGTTCTTTCGGTCATGACCAATCTCATGTTGTGAAAGTGTAGTGACACGGACCCACAACAGGGGGCGCAAATGAACGGCCAATAGATGAGCCAAAAAGTAACAATTTAATGTTGTGAAATGTGCACAACGAACATACAGACAATCTCAGAATATAATTACAGTCAATCCACAAAGGTGACGTGTGGGCAGGCTCGAGGATAGAAGACGTCTGTCCTGAGAAGAGCCGGAACCACACGATTTCCGCCGCCACAGAACCTGGTGAATACTGGAGCCGCCAAGTCCCGAATTCCCAGGTGATCACCGTCCCCGACTGTCGGATCTGGTACTGCTGGCGAAGAACAAAGACAGTCAAGTGTGGGTGTGTGTACACTCAGTAACAACAACGGTGGGAATGCCACCTCCACCTCTCACTCAGAATGCTGATGTATTTACAGTAATCCCTCAGAGGAAAAGAGTGCCGTCCTGCACTCACTCAGCCTCCACAGGAAGAGGGACCGGTACTCCTGCAAACACTCACAATATACAGCTTATAAGGAAACGCAAATGGCTGAGGATATTACCTCCAATGAAGTACGATATCTCGGCGATGAGGTGGAGATGACGTCTGGGTTTTATGGAGTGCGATGATGAAGAATGTGTGACAGCTGTCAGGAATTAATGAGTGACAGCTGTCACTCCCGGCTGTGTCCGTGGCGGCAGCGCCCTCTCGTGCCTGAAGCCCGCACTTCAGGCAGGGCACCCTTTGGTGGTGGGCCAGCAGTACCTCCTCTTCTGGCGGCCCACACAACATCTCATGCTCCATTGTCCCATCACTCGTGAACAAGACCCCGAGGTACTTGAACTCCTCCACTTGGGGCAGGACCTCATTCTTTACCCAGAATAGGCAGTCCATCGGTTTACTGCTGAGAACCATGGCCTCAGATTTAGAGGTGCTGATTTTCATCCCAGTCACTCCACACTCGGCCGCGAACTGACCCAGTGAATGCTGGAGGTCACAGGCTGATGATGCCAACAGGACAATATTATTTGCTAAAAGCAATGATAAGACCCTCAGCCCACCAAACTGTAGACTGTCCTCCCTGACTATGCCTTAATATCCTGTCAATGAATATAACAAACAGGATTGGTGACAAGGTGCAGCCCTGGTGGAGGCCAACCTCCTACAGAAAAGAGTCCGACTTACTGCAGAAGACCCGAACACAGCTCTTGCTTTGTAAGTACAGAGATTGGATGGTCCTGAGAAGAGACCCCTCACTCCATACTCCCACAGTATCTCCCAGGATACCTGATCGTACGGCTTCTCCAAGTCCACAAAACACATGTAGACTGGATGGGCATATTCCCAGGCACCCTCCAGGATATTTGTGAGAGTGAAGAGTTGGTTGGTTGTTCCACAACTAGGACAGAATCTGCATTGTTCCTCTTCAATCATAGGTTTGACTATTAGTTGAACCCTCCTTTCCAGCACCCTGGAGTAGACTTTACTGGAGAGGCTGAGTAGTGTTATGCCCTTGTAGTTGACACACACTTGCTGGTCCACTTTTTTTTAAATATGGGGACCACCACCCCAGTTTGTCACTTCTTTGGCACTGTCCCAGACCTCCATGCAACGTTGAAGAGACATCTCATCCAAGACAGTCTCTCCACACTCAGAGCCTTCAGTATTTTTGGACAGATCTCATCAACCCCCGGGGCCTTGCCCCTGTGGAGTTGTTTGACTACCTCAGTGACTTCCACCAAGGAAATTGATGATGATCCTCCATCTGCTTCCAGCTCTGCCTCTACTGCAGAGGGCACTCCAGTCTGATGCAGGAGTTCCTCAAAATGCTCCTTCCAGTGACCGATTACCTCCGCAGTTGAGGTCAACAGAGTCCCATTCTTACTGTATACAGCTTTGATGGTTGCCCATTTCCCTCTCCTGAGGTGCCGGACGGTCCTCCAGAAGCACCTTTGTGCCAACTGAAAGCACGTCTCCATGGTTGCTTCGAACTCCTCCCACACCTGCTGCTTTGCCTCCCCCACATCAGAGGCTTTCGCCCTTTGGGACTGTCTGTATCTTGCAACTGCCTCTGGAGCCCTCCACGATAACATCCTAGAAAGACTCCTCCTTCAGTCTGACAGCTTCCTTGACCACTGGTGTCCACCATGGTGTTAAATGATTATTGTCCCTTGAGGCACCTAAGACCTTGAGTCCACAGCTCCCTGCTGCAGCTTCAGCAGTGAATGCTTTGAATATTGCCCATACTGGTTCCATGCTCCTAACCTCCACAGGGATGCCAGAAATGCTCAGCTGGAGGTGTGAGTTGAAGATGTCTTGGAAAGAGGGATCCTACAGATGTTGCCAGTTCACCTGCCCTATCCATTTGGGCTTACCAGGTCTGTCCAAAGACCTCCCCCATCCTCTTATCAGTTCACCAACAGATGATCAGTTGACAGCTCTGCCCCTCTCTTCACCTGAGTGTTCAGAATATGTGGCCTCAGATGAGATGATACAACCACAAAATCAATCATCGTCCTTTGGCATAGAGTGCTCTGGTACCATGTACACTTATGAGCATCCTTATGTTCGAACATGTTTGTTATGGACAGTCCATGACTACCACAAAAGTCTAGTAACAAACTACCACTCGGGAATAGATCAGGGAGGCCGTTCCTCCCAATCACGCCTCTCCAAGTGTCTGTCATTGTCCACGTGTGTGTTGAAGTCCCCCAGCAGAACAGTGGATTCTCCCACTGGAACCCCATGCAGGACTCCAAGAAGGCAGAATACTCCAAACTACCATTTGCTACATACGCACAAACAACAGTCAGTTCTCCCTCTTGCAACCCAAAGGTCGCATGGAGGCAACCCTTTCATCTACTGGGGTACACACAAACGCAGTGGCACTCAGCTGGCTGGCTTATGACTATCCCCACACCCACCCGGTGCCTCTCACCCTGTCAACTAAAGAGAAGAATAATGTCCAGCCCCTATTAAGGAGAGTGGTTCCAGAGCTGAGGCAGTGCATGGAGGCGAGGCCCACCAGGTGGACTCACCACCTCTGGGAGTGAGTTTTATCTCCCACTGGGGGGAGATGGAACGTCCACATTGCCTTTTCGGGCTGGGCTCGGCTGGACTTGGGGGCGAGCCCGGCCAGCAGGTGCTCACTGATGGGCTTTCCGTCCAGGCCTGGCTTCAGACAGGTGCCATGGGCTTTCTTTTTTTTTTACTTTTTTTTTTTAAAGAAGTTTTATGGCATACATAAACAAACGTGGGCAGGCACAGGAGTACAAACAAGAAGAAGATATTTTTTTACAGTTCGTCAACATTGTCAGTGTCCATGGATTGTACAAAACAGTCCCATCTTTTCCAGTACTTTTCTTTGTGTTGTTGTAGGTGGAGGCAGAATGTTATAAGTTCCATTGTTCTTATGTGTGTCACAATTTGTATTAGGAGAGACATTGAAGGAATGTCTTTTTTGAGCCAACACTTAGTGATGGGTTTCTTTGCCAGCAACAAGAATAATCCTTAGTAGGTACAAGTCCATTCGACCTAATCCTTTTGGAGAGACACAGAGGAACACTGAGCAAAATGACAGGTCCAAATGAATACCCAGTACTGAGTGAATCATACTTATTACCTCCTTCCAAAAACGAACCCCCCCATTAAGGACAGTGGTTTCAGAGCTGAGGCAGTGCATGGAGGTGAGGCCCAACAGGTGGACTCACCACCTCTGGGGGTGAGTTTTATCTCCCACTGGGGGGAGATGGAACGTCCACATTGCCTTTTTGGGCTGGGCTCGGCTGGACTTGGGGGCTAGCCCGGCCAGCAGGTGCTCGCTGATGGGCTTTCCGTCCAGGCCTGGCTTCAGACAGGTGCCATGGGCTTTCTGATCCATTCTTAGTCTGACCCCTCATCTGAGATCAATTTGCCATGGGAGACCCTACCAGGAGCATTAAGGCTCCAGACAACACAGCTCTCAGGTTCATAGGGATGCAGAGAGAAGAAGTACAAATTTGTTTTGGAATTTCTGATTGTGCACTTTCATGGCTGAGATCCTGTGTCAGGCCAATTGCAATGTGTTTTTATATGTGGGCTTCACGTGCTGTGAAGAAGTTCAACATGACTCTACAGATCTAATGCAGGGTACCATAATGAGCATCTGTATACTATGGGGTCCCATCTCTAATTTTGCATACAAAGTGTTAGTTCCCATGTGCTTGAAGAGAACAGCTACAGCAAGCTGACATTTGACCAGAATGACTTTGACATTCACTCAAATGGTTGACCTTTGGTTGACTTTGCCAGGACAGTTTTGTAATCCACGTAAGTGTGTGCCACATTTGGTCTAAATTGGGTTGCAGATCTAATTTTTTCATGCTAATTTCAAGGCCAACCTTAACATTGGTTTTGACATGCCAAGTTTGGTCATATAAATAAATAACTAAATAAATAAAACAGCAAATGGACCTGGATGTAGTAGGCCAACAAATTGACAGGCAGACATGACCTCGACCCCAACGATTATACCTCATCTGAGCAATTCCAGAATACACAGACATAAGCGTACCATGTTTGGTGCAAAGTGGACACCATGCTCAAAGGGGTGACAAGCTGCTTTGGCCATAACAGCAATAACAGAGATCAAATAAATAAAACCGGCCAGATTATTTGTCGGAACAATAAATTGACTGGAAATGTCTCAGATGAGATGTTACGTCTTTGTCCCAAACATCTGGGACTGAAAAATAAATGTCATGCATAATCCCATTTTTTTGACAGCCACAGATCATAAGGATTGAAATGTGGTTCTGCAGTGGAAAGACTAAAGTGTGACACTTCCATCAAGAATAAAATCAAGTAGGACTGGTTAGAAGAGAAGGGCCAAAACAGCTTTTTTTTTTTTTTAATTTAATGATCTTGTATATGAAAAACTACCACCTTCAGTAAATAATTACATCATATTGTGTATGGTACAAGCAGCAATATTCTCCATGACTTTGTCATTTGACATGATACAAGTTGTTTCGCGCAAATCTCTCAAAATCTATCGCTGGGATGACTTTACTTCAAGCTGTCTATCTAGCATGCAAAATATGCATCTTATGTCTTCTTCTGTTACATGGATATGACATATTCATGTTGGAAAAAAATCTGATAAACATTTAACAAGCTTGTCGACACTTGTATGTGTCATTTTGCAGTACATGTAAATTGTAAGTAGCCCAGAAATTTTTACATCACCACTGGGCAGAAAATTTTGTGTTATTACATTTCCCATTTATATAAGTGGGAAAGAATAAAACCAAATCAATATTGTTGAGAACTAAAAGTCATATTGGTGACTATTAACGAATGGTAGGTAGAGCATTAGTTATGTCAGATTTTATTTTTATTCATGTGAAGACACTACAGTATCAGTTGTTACAAAAGCGCAACTTACTGAAGTCAAGTATTTGGGTAAGTGTAGAGATAGAACACTAAGTACAAATATGTGGTTTTATGAAATAGTAATAACACTGCATTCTAATCTATGTGACAGACTATGTATTATAGGCCCATCATCTTGCCAATATGGGAAAATATACTTTTTATGACTAAAATGAGCAAGAAAATGAGACTGAGAAATACCTGTATTTTGGCTTACGAATTGCACCAAATTGCATGTAATATTTTAAAATTTTATGGGTGAAGCCCCCTGGATCCCTGCTAAGCACTGCAAACTCATAAACACAGTTTTGAGGTGTTTGTTTTTATTTGTTTATTTTTTTCAAGGGCCACTCATCACTCGGAGTGCTAATGTGATTGCCGGCAGCTGGTGCTTTGCTGCACTTGCAGTCTCAGATTTTAGATTTGATGAGATGGCATACTGCTCCCTTATTAGTAATACAATTTAAGATGTAGGGGACAAGTAGTTCAGTATCGATCAATCAATCAATCAATTTTTTTATATAGCGCCAAATCACAACAAACAGTTGCCCCAAGGCGCTTTATATTGTAAGGCAAGGCCATACAATAATTATGTAAAACCCCAACGGTCAAAACGACCCCCTGTGAGCAAGCACTTGGCTACAGTGGGAAGGAAAAACTCCCTTTTAACAGGAAGAAACCTCCAGCAGAACCAGGCTCAGGGAGGGGCAGTCTTCTGCTGGGACTGGTTGGGGCTGAGGGAGAGAACCAGGAAAAAGACATGCTGTGGAGGGGAGCAGAGATCGATCACTAATGATTAAATGCAGAGTGGTGCATACAGAGCAAAAAGAGAAAGAAACAGTGCATCATGGGAACCCCCCAGCAGTCTACGTCTATAGCAGCATAACTAAGGGATGGTTCAGGGTCACCTGATCCAGCCCTAACTATAAGCTTTAGCAAAAAGGAAAGTTTTAAGCCTAATCTTAAAAGTAGAGAGGGTGTCTGTCTCCCTGATCTGAATTGGGAGCTGGTTCCACAGGAGAGGAGCCTGAAAGCTGAAGGCTCTGCCTCCCATTCTACTCTTACAAACCCTAGGAACTACAAGTAAGCCTGCAGTCTGAGAGCGAAGCGCTCTATTGGGGTGATATGGTACTACGAGGTCCCTAAGATAAGATGGGACCTGATTATTCAAAACCTTATAAGTAAGAAGAAGAATTTTAAATTCTATTCTAGAATTAACAGGAAGCCAATGAAGAGAGGCCAATATGGGTGAGATATGCTCTCTCCTAGTCCCCGTCAGTACTCTAGCTGCAGCATTTTGAATTAACTGAAGGCTTTTTAGGGGACTTTTAGGACAACCTGATAATAATGAATTACAATAGTCCAGCCTAGAGGAAATAAATGCATGAATTAGTTTTTCAGCATCACTCTGAGACAAGACCTTTCTGATTTTAGAGATATTGCGTAAATGCAAAAAAGCAGTCCTACATATTTGTTTAATATGCGCTTTGAATGACATATCCTGATCAAAAATGACTCCAAGATTTCTCACAGTATTACTAGAGGTCAGGGTAATGCCATCCAGAGTAAGGATCTGGTTAGACACCATGTTTCTAAGATTTGTGGGGCCAAGTACAATAACTTCAGTTTTATCTGAGTTTAAAAGCAGGAAATTAGAGGTCATCCATGTCTTTATGTCTGTAAGACAATCCTGCAGTTTAGCTAATTGGTGTGTGTCCTCTGGCTTCATGGATAGATAAAGCTGGGTATCATCTGCGTAACAATGAAAATTTAAGCAATACCGTCTAATAATACTGCCTAAGGGAAGCATGTATAAAGTGAATAAAATTGGTCCTAGCACAGAACCTTGTGGAACTCCATAATTAACTTTAGTCTGTGAAGAAGATTCCCCATTTACATGAACAAATTGTAATCTATTAGACAAATATGATTCAAACAACCGCAGCGCAGTGCCTTTAATACCTATGGCATGCTCTAATCTCTGTAATAAAATTTTATGGTCAACAGTATCAAAAGCAGCACTGAGGTCTAACAGAACAAGCACAGAGATGAGTCCACTGTCCGAGGCCATAAGAAGATCATTTGTAACCTTCACTAATGCTGTTTCTGTACTATGATGAATTCTAAAACCTGACTGAAACTCTTCAAATAGACCATTCCTCTGCAGATGATCAGTTAGCTGTTTTACAACTACCCTTTCAAGAATTTTTGAGAGAAAAGGAAGGTTGGAGATTGGCCTATAATTAGCTAAGATAGCTGGGTCAAGTGATGGCTTTTTAAGTAATGGTTTAATTACTGCCACCTTAAAAGCCTGTGGTACATAGCCAACTAACAAAGATAGATTGATCATATTTAAGATCGAAGCATTAAATAATGGTAGGGCTTCCTTGAGCAGCCTGGTAGGAATGGGGTCTAATAAACATGTTGATGGTTTGGATGAAGTAACTAATGAAAATAACTCAGACAGAACAATCGGAGAGAAAGAGTCTAACCAAATACCGGCATCACTGAAAGCAGCCAAAGATAACGATACGTCTTTGGGATGGTTATGAGTAATTTTTTCTCTAATAGTTAAAATTTTGTTAGCAAAGAAAGTCATGAAGTCATTACTAGTTAAAGTTAATGGAATACTCAGCTCAATAGAGCTCTGACTCTTTGTCAGCCTGGCTACAGTGCTGAAAAGAAACCTGGGGTTGTTCTTATTTTCTTCAATTAGTGATGAGTAGAAAGATGTCCTAGCTTTACGGAGGGCTTTTTTATAGAGCAACAGACTCTTTTTCCAGGCTAAGTGAAGATCTTCTAAATTAGTGAGACGCCATTTCCTCTCCAACTTACGGGTTATCTGCTTTAAGCTACGAGTTTGTGAGTTATACCACGGAGTCAGACACTTCTGATTTAAAGCTCTCTTTTTCAGAGGAGCTACAGCATCCAAAGTTGTCTTCAATGAGGATGTAAAACTACTGACGAGATACTCTATATCCCTTACAGAGTTTAGGTAGCTACTCTGCACTGTGTTGGTATATGGCATTAGAGAACATAAAGAAGGAATCATATCCTTAAACCTAGTTACAGCGCTTTCTGAAAGACTTCTAGTGTAATGAAACTTATTCCCCACTGCTGGGTAGTCCATCAGAGTAAATGTAAATGTTATTAAGAAATGATCAGACAGAAGGGAGTTTTCAGGGAATACTGTTAAGTCTTCTATTTCCATACCATAAGTCAAGATCTGACTTATGGTACTCCAAGATCTGATTGCAAGATCACCTTATAAAGTGCGAATAGGAGAGGTCCTAATATGAACCCCTGTAGTACCCCATATTTCACTGGAACATGATTTGAAGTAATTTTGTTATCCAAGACATAGTGACTAGATACAGTAGTGTTCAGAATAATAGTAGTGCTATGACAGTAAAAAGATTAATCCAGGTTTTGAACATATTTCTTATTGTTACTTGGGAAACAAGGTACCAGTAGATTCAATAGATTCTCACAAATCCAACAAGACCAAGCATTCATGATATGCACACTCTTAAGGCTATGAAATTAGGCTGTTAGTAAAAAAGTAGAAAAGAGGGTGTTCACAATAATAGTAGCATCTGCTGTTGACGCTACAAACTCAAAACTATTATGTTCAAACTGCTTTTTTAGCAATCCTGTGATTATAACCACAGTTTTTCATGATTTCTTCACATCTGCGAGGCATTAATTTTGTTGGTTTGGAACCAAGATTTTGCTTGTTTACTAGTGTGCTTGGGGTCATTGTCTTGTTGAAACACCCATTTCAAGGGCATGTCCTCTTTTGCATAAGGCAACATGACCTCTTCAAGTATTTTGACATATCCAAACTGATCCATGATACCTGGTATGCGATATATAGGCCCAACACCGTAGTAGGAGAAACATGCCCATATCATGATGCTTGCACCACCATGCTTCACTGTCTTCACTATGAACTGTGGCTCGAATTCAGAGTTTGGGGGTTGTCTCACAAACTGTCTGTGGCCCTTGGACCCAAAAAGAACAGTTTTACTGTCATCAGTCCACAAAATATTCCTCCATTTCTTTTAGGCCAGTTGATGTTTTCTTTGGCAAATTGTAACCTCTTCTGCACGTCTTTTATTTAAGAGAGGGACTTTAAGGGGGATTGTTGCAAATAAATTAGCTTCACACAGGCGTCTTCTAACTGTCACAGCACTTACAGGTAACTCCAGACTGTCTTTGGTCATCCTGGAGCTGATCAATGGGCGAGCCTTTGCCATTCTGGTTATTCTTCTATCCATTTTGATGGTTGTTTTCCGTTTTCTTCCACGTGTCTCTGGTTTTTTTTTTTTGTTTTTTTTTTTGTCCATTTTAAAGCATTGGAGATCATTGTAGATGAACAGCCTATAATTTTTTGCACCTGCGTTTAAGTTTTCCCCTCTCCAATCAACTTTTTAATCAAACTACGCTGTTCTTCTGAACAATGTCTTGAACGTCCCATTTTCCTCAGGCTTTCAAAGAGAAAAGCATGTTCAACAGGTGCTGGCTTCATCCTTAAATAGGGGACATCTGATTCACACCTGTTTGTTCCACAAACTTGACAAACTCACTGACTGAATGCCACACTACTATTATTATGAACACCCCCTTTTCTACTTTTTTTTTTTTTTTTTTTACTAATAGCCCAATTTCATAGCCTTAACAGTGTGCATATCATGAATGCTTGGTCTTGTTGGATTTGTGAGAATCTACTGAATCTACTGGTACCTTGGTTCCCATGTAACAATAAGAAATGTACTCAAAACCTGGATTAATCTTTTTAGTCACATAGCACTGCTATTATTCTGAACACTACTGTAAGTAAGATGTCAACCATGCGAGAACATGGCCAGTAATACCAAAAATAGCTCTCAAGCCTGTCCAATTATATATGAACATCGATTGTGTCAAACAAATCACTAAGATCTAACAACTGCAGCATTGTGTTGGCATCTGAATGTATCACCAGCAGAAGTTCATTCACTGCTATTGTAAATGCTGTCTCCATGCCGACTGCAGCAGCTCAAAGATGCCATTTACAGCAAGATAATCCGCATGCTGCTGTTAAACCCATTTTTTGAGAATTTTAGAGCAGAGGGATGGATTCAATATTAGTCTTTAATGTTTCAATGAACCTGAATCTAGGTTTGGTTTCTTAAAGTGCATATCTCACTCCAGCCAATGCTATCTTTTAAATAATTATCGATTGCCAGATTATAAGTAATTTCTTCCAAGCCTTTTACTTGTGTGGTCACTGATGAAATTGAGAAAAGTAAATCTGTTTTGTTTCCAGCTGTGATTTGTCTGTTTACAGTCATTGATACAATAAGCAGGTAACGCCATTAAACGGCTGGGGGACAGGTCCAGTGTCCACGGCACATCGCTCACATTAAGATTACAAAAGCAGTCACTTTATTGCAGTCTTCGTGTTCCCACCTTTAAACACACAGATAAGTCTTCTTTCTCCACAACTCTGACTCCAAGGAGTTTTTGAAGCACATTTCTCACACTGTGCTGACTGTACTTCTCCACTCCACAGAGGCATGTACAAAACACTTCCAATTCTCTCTCCAAAATTCTATCTTTGGGGAAACTGCACAACGAATAAACACCACGACTAGTTATGATGTACCCCCCCAAAACACATGTTTTCGCCATCAAGGTCTACAAAAAACACAGATTTTAAGCTGCAAAAAAAAAAAAAAAATTGTATTTTCCCATTTGTTTCAATAATGGGTCTGAAACATTAAGTCACCAAAGCTGCCTTTTCTCAGAGGCAAACATTTCGGAGCATTTATCAGCAAAATCAAACTGATTTCCTCATGTTTGTGACTTAATTTCTCAGGGCATATGGAACCAAAAATTAAAGCACAATAAGTTTTCTTAATTCATTATTAACATAGTCAGCTCATTTGACGTTTCATTTACCAGAAATATGCACTTTAAGAATAGGTTTGATCACCACAGTGTCAAAGAAGAAGTTTGAATTATGCTTGTTTTTTAATTAAATCAGAGTACTTGGCCCTCTGTAGCTAGTAACGTATACATGTATTCCAGAATAGCATAGCACCATGCAAAGTGGAAGACTTGGAGAAACACCATTTTCGGCATTGACTCTTAAACTTATGCTTGCATGTACATACTTGTTGAACCAAGGTGTTTGCATTTTAGGGCAGCATGATTTCATATTAGGTGGACTAATCGACTCTATTAGAGCCATGACCACTGAATTTAAGATATCCATTAGGCTATCTGCTGATTGATCATGCCCAGAAAGTGCGCTAGAATATCGGGGAGTCTGACGCCAACTTCAGTTATGGTCAAGGAGCTAATGTGATGCCATGATGATGTACAGGTATCAAGTCTGAGTGAACAGGATAATGATACTGTAAATTTAATGAGTGATCTGAAAATACAATATCTGAGACTGTAATACCGCAAACAAGGGTGAAATCAACAGTGTTACCATTATTGTGGGTTGGTTCCTGAATGTACTGAAGAAATCCCACTATTTTTCCATAAATGCTTTGCTAAAGGGATGAGAAGGATTATTCTCTGCCACTAACCGAATTTTGTGAAATGTAGTACAAATCCTCGTTATAGATTGGTAATACGTATATTATCAGATTGTTCAAGTTGGTCCCATTTTACCAAAGTTATGGCCCTTGATTAACACATCTGGACTATTTCAGTTTCATGAGTGGATGCCTTCATTCTGAAATCAACTGCTCACATTTTTTTGGAGAAAGGTCTGAAACTTGGTACAAATCCTTGTTATAGTTTGGTTATATGCATATTATCATATCGTTCAAATTGGGGTCATTTTACCAGAGTCATGTCCCTTGATTAACAAATCTAGTCACCGTCAGTTTCATCAGCGGGTGCCAGCATTCTGAAATCAATTCCTTTCACATTCTTAGTATGAATTTTGGGGAACTTGGTACAATTTATTGTTATAGGTTGGTAATACGCTTAATGTAATGCTGTACAACATTGACACGTTATGGCCCTTGATTAACAAACCTAGACACTGCCAGTTTCATGACTTGGTGTCTGCATTCAGAAATCAACTATCGCATACCTTGAAGTGTTACCAAAGCAGTATTTGCCAGCGGGGCATTGTGCTCTTTATTTAATTTAACCTCTATTTCACCAGGTTAGTCCTGTTAAGATCAAGATCTCTTTTGCAAGACAGACTTGGACAATTATTAAGTTTCCATTTCACCTAACCTGCATGTCTTTAAATGCTGGAGGAAACCGGAGCACTGGGAGGAAACCCACACAAACACGGGGAGAACATGCAAACTCCACTCAGAAAGGCCACAGTTTGGAATCAATCCCATGACCTTCCTTCTGTGAGGCAGCAGTGCTAACCACTAAGCCAGTGTGCTGCCTACATAGATACTGTTTATGTAGACATTGAAGTCACCAGTAATCAAGATATTATCAGCACAAGTCTCCAGATCAGAAATAAACGTACAAAATTAATCTAATAGTGGAGCAGACATGCGCAATATTCGAGGTGAATCGTGACTTCGACGATAAAAGCATGAAATTCGGCACACAGTTAGAGCATACCAACCAGATCATTTTTGGCCATAGGGGCATTGCAGAGGTGGCCATTTTCCAAGATGGCTGCCACGGGTTGTTGTTTTATCAGTTGCTCAGGCTCTTGATTTCGGTGGGTAATCCATCATATTTAAGGATGAGGAATGCAGTAGTACTATTTACAACATGCTTGCACCTACATAACAACATATGGCTAGCATTCAGGTCATTAAATAACTGTTAAACCATTAAAATATGTAATATTGGTAATATTATACATATTATTGAACTGTGACAAATGAGAGTCCAACACAGTACCCTACTTCTCACTTTCATTAATTGTTGTTTGCAAGAATGATCCAGTAGAACGAGCTCTAAAAATAGTCTGACCTGCAGCAGCTTTTGGTCATCCACTATTCTCTGCAGTAAGACTTGTTGGCACAGATTTGATTGCTGCAGGAAATGTATGAGCAATTTTTTTTCTCAATACTCAACAATGAACATGTGAAAGTTTTTAATTAAATGCATTTATACGAGCACTATGTTTATTAATCCTCATTATTATGTTATGTGTCGGACGCAGCTCGGAGAACCGACCAGCGTTTGAAGGACCCGGTATGAACTGGCTGCATCTTTGCCCTTGTTTCTGACAGTCTCGTAGCACAGGTGTGGCCAGGAGTTCCTACACCTGTGCCGTCAGCCTTTATCCAAACATGTGTAATTAGTCATAAAACAAAACACAAACAACCAAAACACCCTCCCCCCCTCCCCAGGGGACCGTCCCATCAAACCCCAGGGAAGGGGAGAAAGGAAAAACAACCCAAACCCAAGCCTACAAACAAAAATGCCAAAATCCACGGCACACCCGGCTGGAGTCAGAGGAGAAGAGAGGGCATAACAAAAAACAAAAAGAGAAAAAAAAACTCAAGTACCACCCCATCACCCCCCAGGGGACCGTTCCATCTAACCCTGGGGAAGTAAAACAAAAAAAAATAAAAGGAAAAACAAACAGACCAACACACAGTTGTTTGGGTCCCCTTTTTTTTTTTTTTTTTTGTCTTGTTTTGTTCGTTTTCAGACAGGCTGCAGGGTCACAACCCCAGACAAATAGTGGAAAACAAAAAATAAAATCCCACACAAAAACCAACTCAAACAACACCCACACAAAATGAACTAACACAAAACAAATCAGTGAGTTATACCGTCAAGCTCAACCAAATGGAACACACCTGTTCCTACTCAAGAGCTTGACGGTAACGTGATTCAGTCACCACAAGGGGGAGCCAGAGTGCAAAAAATGAAAAAACCCCTTTGGCGACAGAAAAAACAAACGAGCTGCTCTTATGTGCGCAGCTGTGTGCAACACACAACCAAAATGTGCTCAACTAAATAACGCCGGAGCTGATACAACAGACGCAGTAGTTACCTTTGTCCGGAGAAACGGGGCTACGACTGTAACACAGGAAGCCCAGCGACCCGTGCTAACAGAGCTCCGCCGTGCGCGTGAACCCATTACAAACGCACTCTTGCAGCTCCCGTTTAACCCTCTTATCCGGTCGGAGTGTGACGCGAAGCCGTCGCCAGTCACACTCCACCACGACCCACGGATAAGGCACAACACAGGAACACGGCTGCAAGAGAGCACAAATCAGTATCCAGTAATGGGTTCTCAAACACGCACCTTCCGGGCGGAGAGCCCCGCAACTGATCCGGATAACCACTGAACGTCTGCTGCCGCCTTCCCGGCGCGTTACCGTCTCTGCTACCGCTGGGTCCATGATGTTTGGCCAGACACTACTGTTATGTGTCGGACGCAGCTCGGAGAACCGACCAGCGTTTGAAGGACCCGGTATGAAATAAGCAGAGCACGGTACAAAGGCTAACTGAATTTAATACATAACAGTGATAATATAATAACAAAAAGGTGCGGCCTGGCGTGGTGCGCTCCCAGCAGTGCTAACGGTCCGGAGCCAGAAGCTGTTTCGGACCCAAGGACCCCGCCGACACCCCCCAGGTGGCCGCAACAACCGAGTCTGTGAAAGAAGGAACCATTATGTGAGTCCACACTCTACACACAGAACACTTAAAGGTGTACAAACAGCAAACACTTCCTGGCTTGATTACTGATCAGCTTCCCAACCTGCAGGCATGGAACATCCAGTTCACAAAACTCCACTGCAGTGGAAGCTGATACATGACTAACAAACAGCTCAATACAATAAGGTGTGAGGGACACCACATTTACTGACTGTATAACTGTTAGTCACAAAATCTAACGTACCTCAGGAAGTGTGCTGACGAGCGTGAAACCTCACCCCCTCCTCTTTCACAGACTGTGCATCAAACCTGGACGTTCTCAGCATCCGCTGCTGATGAGATGGCTCCCGAGACAACGATCTCACCTGTCTGGTCACAAGGTCGAGTCTCTGGCAAATACACACTGTGCACTCCAGTCTTAAATGCCAACATGTTCCAATCCATCCAGATGCACCACAGCTGTGAGTCCTGACGAGTCGCAGGTGATCAGGGTGAGGTCCTGACAGCCTCAGCAACACAGCCACTCAGTCCCAAATGCACGCCACCTGGGAGGAAAACCAAAAGACAGAAACAAACCGGCAGCCAGGCCCCCCCAGCCATATAACATATTAAGCAAGCTAGCTAGCTAATATATTTGGCTAATATCAGCAA
Organism: Thalassophryne amazonica; assembly: GCF_902500255.1. Classification (NCBI taxonomy): domain Eukaryota; kingdom Metazoa; phylum Chordata; class Actinopteri; order Batrachoidiformes; family Batrachoididae; genus Thalassophryne; species Thalassophryne amazonica. Next base: position 112,993,910 of record NC_047106.1, read on the forward strand.
TCTAGCTGAGTAGCAAGCATTTATGAAGGGGTTCTGAGTACATACACAACATATTTCAAATTGATTTTAAAATGTTAATTCATTGGCCAAAACATCAGTATTTAGTTGGTTTGGGTCTGATGCCGATCTCAGTTTTTGGAACTACTAATCTGTATGTACATTTGTATGCTTTCAGGTGACCTTGACTGGCCTCTTGCAGCTAAAGGTGCCCTGACACTTGCACGCACTTTGTTATGATGATCCCACCCGCTGTGTTCCCCGCTGGATGCTGTGCTTTAGTGCGCTGGATGCTGCTTATATAAAATAATTATTTTGTGGCGGATTAATCATTTTCTGTCAGAGCTGGGTGTTGAAAATACCTCTAATTGATTCCGGAATCACAGAGGACTGTTGCAGCTGGACCTTTTTTTCTCTCTCACTCTTGTCTGCTCCATGAGGTGGAGAACATATTGGAACCATCTAAAAGGTATTTGTAAATTTATATTTTAATGGCTTGGTAAAACAGTTGCATGTTCTTTCCTTCTTGTGAGTAGCTGTAAAATGATGTTTATGATAGATGTAACATCTCGTTGTAATCGTTCAGATGAGCTGCGCTCTGATGCGGTGCACTGAAGCAAACACTCACACGCAGAGTTTTCTAATTGTTTGCGCAATGTTCACGTGAAGTTCACATTATTAATGCGTGATGGAGATTCTGAACATTTCAAAATTTTCTTTGTGTACTTGTAGGAAGTCGCGCATATTTTCCAACGGTTTACGAGTTTGAGACGAGTTTACTCTCCTGCACAGCAGAGTGCATGCAAGTGCGCGGATCAGAGTCGTGCAAGTGTCAGGGGGCCTTAACTGTTAATTGTACTCTTCCATGTGAGTGTGCTGGCAGCTGACATACCTTCCTGGTGGTTTCAGCTGATGCTGGATTGGTGGTGCTAGAGCTAGTACATACTGCTCTGTAAGTAGCATAGTGAATTGTGAGACAATGGCCAAACTATTCAAGTTAGTGGACCCTACTGAGCGTGGAATGTCAGATACACAGTGTCTGACCACAGACTGGAATAAATGTGTTCTGTGTCAAGAAGGCAAAGATGAGATACTGAAATGTCCAGCTAATTCAACACATGGCAGAGATGGAGAAGGATACAAGACCATAGCTGAAATTCTTCTATCACCAAAATCTGCAAGAAAGGGATCCAGTGGAAAGTGCAAATGTTTCAAGGCAGAGCTTAAGTGCACTGTGTTTTTTCCACTGTGGTGGCTTGTGTTTTCAGAATTATTGTTGCATTTAGCTATAACTGTGACCTCTTTTTTGTTGTCACTGTGCCACTGAAGTTGCGTTTTCAGAGCAAGTGTTGCATTTCAGCATTCATTGTAACTATGTGACCTCTTTTTTTGTTGTCATTACAAACAAACAAACCAAAAATCCATTAGATTTCATTGATTTAGATGAAAGCTTTTAAAGATACACTAATCCTAATTCAAACATTGAATCTAATGGTGGCGCTAGAGGGAAGGTCCTGGGATCACCAAAATCAATAGACTTCATCCTCAGAGGGCCATGAATGATAGATAATTTGAGAAGAATTGGGTGAAAGCTCTTGAAGTTAACGCGCTAATGTGAAAACTGCAGTGGCGAACATGGTGGTGAAGATCCCTCCCTGACTCATTGTTTGGGGATATAAATAGTACCACTACATTGCTCATCCTTAAAAATATAGGATTAGCCACCATGATCAAGACCTGTGGTAGTCGAGAGCTCATCAGCTCAGCTCATCTTCAAGTGCTTATCCAAGATTGGGTCGCGGGGGCAACAGCTCTAGCAGGGGACCCCAGACTTCCCTCTTCCATGCCATATTGACCACCTCTGACTGGGGGATCCCAAGGCGTTCCCAGGCCAGTTTGGTGATATAATCTGTCCCACTAGTCCTGGGTCTTTCCCGGGGTCTCCTCCCAGGTGTACGTGCCTGGAACACCTCCCGAGGAAGGCGCCCAGGAGGCATCCTTACCAGATGCCCGAACTGCCTCAGCTGGCTCGCTCCTTTCAGTGCGAAGGAGCAGCAGCTCTACTCCGAGCTCCCCACAGATGAACAAACTTCTCATCCTATCTCTAAGGGAGACACCAGCCACCCTCTTAAGGAAACCCATTTCAGCCGCTTGTACCCCCGATCTAGTTCTTGTGGTCATGACCCAACCCTCATGACCATAGGTGAGAGTAGGAACTAAGATTGACCAGTAGATCGAGAGCTGAGCTCCCTTTTCACCACAGCAGTACAGTAGAGCGAATGCAACACTGCCCCTGCTGTGCTGATTCTCTGGCCAATCTCACGCCAGTCTCATGCTTCATTGTCCCCTCACATGTGAACAAGACCCCGAGGTACTTGAACTCCTTCACTTGGGGCAAGACCATATTCCCTACCTGTAGTAGGCAATCCATCGGTTTCCTGCTAAAGCCATGGCCTCAGATTTAGAGGTGCTGATCCTCATCCCAGCCGCTTCACACTCTTCTGTGAACCGATCCAGTAAGTGTTGAAGGTCACCGGGCGAAGAAGTCAACAGGACTGCATCTTCTGCAAAAGCAGTGATGAGTGCGGCATGAAGGCTCACTGCGTATTTGATTTGGTGTATGAGTGCGGCATGAAGGCTCACTGCGTATTTGATTTGGTGTCTTTCTCCTTTTTTTCTTTTTGGCTGATATCTTCAGCTCTCGTCTACTTACCTTTTTGCTGTACCTTTCATTTTGATTTTTCAATGCTCTATAAAATCTGGGTTTGGAAAAATTCCATCAGCTTGTGGTGTCCATCGCTGAAGGAATTGGCAAATGCAAATCAGCATGGGATGGACTCGTACTACATCATGTCTGAATGGGATTGTGCTGCATTGAATATGTAAAGTCTGCATTGGATCTGGAACGTGAGACTTTGCTTACAGGTTGTTTGAACATCTTGTGGAGAGGTTGAAGATGCATCAGGGTTGGGGTGAGAACTGGTCTAATGTCCTATTTTAATGACTGATCTGGCATCACGTCAGTCACTAATTTACATATGTATCACCATTTGGATATCTGATCCTCACCTCCTGGTTGTCTTTTCAACCATGTCATTTTAAACATCAGACTGTAATGTTGCTTAGCTGTAATTCTCACTGCCTTTGTGCCTTTTTGGTGTATCTTGTTAGTATGCACATAGCAGATGGGCACTCCTCTGAGTTTGGTTTGTTTGAGATTTCTTCCTGTAATTTTTCTTTACCGGTGTCACCAGTGTGCTTTCTCATGGGGTGGCTCTGGTCTTAACCTGCTTATGTCATACATTGAAATAGCCTGTATTGTCATTTGGCACTGTTTATAAATTACTTTGATTTGCATTGTTTTCTAACACTACGTCTGAATTTCTCACACGAAAGTGTGGGTAATGTAAGGGTTCTTTTCTTGGTCTACCTCTGTTCTCCATTGATGTACCACCTGTTTCAGATTTTACATAGGTGTAGGTGATTGACTTTTACTGTACATGCAGGCACCAAATGTCTCTCATATTGCAAAGTTGTATGCCTAGCTGAAGTGTTGGACATCTTATAATTTTGTACTTTTGAACTCTGAGAAGACTGATATGATTAGTAGCTCAGTTAGACAGAGACATCTTTGTGATCGTCACTGGTTGGCTGTGATTGAGCATCGTGAAAGAGTTAAAAATCTTGTGATATTTAGTCTCTCATTATGTTTTGACCTGCATATTTAAATATTGGCAAAATCTTACCTTTTTCATTTGTGTAGAATTGCAATGATAAGACCCATCCTATCTAAGGCTGTTTTATGCCTTTATGTCTTCCAGAGTCAACTTAACATTAAAGCATACATGATGTTTTCACATCAGTTAGAATATAGTTCTGAGAGTTTCAAATAGGACAAGAGCAATCAGAGATTTCTGACGTAAGGATCACCTCCAAAATTCAATGGAGTCTTATTGCCCGAATATCTATCTGTGGTGCAAATTAGGTGAGAATCTGTGAAGTAGGTTTGATGTAAATCCTTCAAAGCCTATATAAAGTGAAATCTTGATCCATAATCTGGATCCGGATCCGAATCACCTCAAAACGTAATGGCATCTTCCATGGCGTATTATGTATCTGTGGTGCAAATTTGGTGAGAATTTGTGAAGTAGTTTTGACGTAATACTTCTAACAGACAGACAGACAGACAAATAAATAAATAAATGCTGATGATTTATTATGTCCTTGACAGACGTAAAGAGGAGATTTGGTCATGCCACACCTGAATTAGCCTCCCTGCAAAACTTTGTAACATCTATTCTTACTCAGGGAACCCCATAAAGCAACTCCCCCAAGGCTGTAGGGTATTAGCTGCTCCGCACAGAATTTATCAAGAACGTGTTTTCTGTGTTGGAGGATTGAGTGAGTAACTTCACACACGCTGAAAACAAATTTGAGTGAGCAACTTCCCACCCCATAAAACCAGTCACCCGAAATCAAGGTTAGGAAGTCTGACACCAGCAGTAATCTCTCTGAAAATACATTCGCTGTTAATCCAGAAAGGAGATGCAGTCGTAGATAAAGTTGACTGTTTATCTTTGTCCCTTCTTCCAGAGATCCACCTTTCGTATTTAGAGTAGAGCATAAACCCAAAGTGTAATGCAGCTCGTGTAATTTCACCCATGATTGATCTCTCGGTGTCATATAAAACCTGAGCTGTTGAATACGGGAAGCTGGGTAATGCTGTCACTGTGTGTCCTGTTTTGCAAGGCAGCTGATATGGCGATAGCTGGAAGGACGAACGGGACGTCATTGCACATTACGAGGAGTGTGTGCAAAGGCATATTTGTGCGTGCCAGCATGCACATAGGCGTATCTCTGTTGTCTTTATGACCCTTTGAATTCAAGGAACTGCAATAGATTAGAATGCCTCACAAAATTTCTGAATGGAAAAATTCTCAGTAGCATTCTGTACTGCTTTGTCTTAATGGATGATTTTTTAAGTGCAAAGTTTTTCTTTCATAGTGCCATCATGCATATAACTTTATATGTACACCTAGAAGATAGCATGTCAACAGGTGGAGAGATAGAGAAGGTTTCGGAAGAACTAGAGCATCCATATTAGAATAGCCCATATTAAAATGCATTTTCCTAGGTCCACTGTTGTCATGTCAGTTAAACATAGTGGCATAAAGAAATAGTTGATCTCTACGGACCATCCTACACAGTCCAGTATATATAGGAACCGTGGATTATTTGCAAAGTTTACATATTTTTATGACAAGTCACATCAATTCTGCAGGTCACATTTGGCATCGCCTACTGCTGCAGAAGTATGACATAAAACCTTGAATAGTAAGTAAGTACCAGTGGCTGCTCACTTGTTTTTCACTTTCTGTTGCCACAACATATCCAAGGTGGATCTGCATGTTGATTTGGCACAAATTTTATGCCAGATGTCCTCCCTGACGCAACTCCATATTACATGAAGAATGGGCAGGGTGGGCTTTGAACCGGGAACCTTTCGCATGCGAAACAGGCGCACTTAAGAAAGGTTGACCTGGACCTGTATTCACCAAGATTCTGAGTCCTCTCAAAGAGCTCCCAACTTAGCCTCAAGATTCTTCGCAAGGAATCTTAGCCTAAGAGTGATCCAGGAGGTTTCTGAGAGCAACTCTGAGCGAGGAGTGGTTGACCCTGTTGCTAGTTATGATGCAGTCTTCTAAAAGCTGTGATTGGTTGTCACAAAAAGGGAAAGAGGAAAAAAAACAAAAAACAAATGCGCTCCTTGTTATGAATATACAGTAAAATCAACCAATCATATAACCTGAACTGTATTAAGAAATGTGTGATTTAGAAAATAATTTTATGTCGTGATGATGAAACTCGGCAGAATTAAGTGAATTGTTACTCAGCTTCAAAACGTTTGAACATACCTCATTCACATGATGATTATTATATTGATCAGCTTATTATGTTTACTTTCCATGCTGGAAATTTTACTGCTTAATGTATTTGATATTAAAGGTGGACGCAGACTCAGCTGTCAGCAATTCCTGTGATTGCTGGCATCCTAATAAAAACAGGTTTGATTTGGCTGAATGACCAAAACAACAGACAAAATGGATTTTAAAAAAAGAGCTAGAAAGCCCAACTGGACAGAAGCGCAGTGGCTGCTTTTGGCACAGCTCGTGGAAGAAAATAAAAGCATTTTAAGAGGGAAATTGGGTCCCAGGATCATGGCACAAGAGAAGAGGCAGACTTGTGAATGCATTGCCCAGCAAATCAATGCATTGCTTGTGTGCACAAGCGATGACTGTGAGAAGTGCTGGTACATGCTGCAATCCAAAGCGAGAGCGGAGATTACAGTACGCAAGCGAAGTCTTTCTCAAACAGGTGAATGTTATAGGCTGCTATGGCTGCTGACATCCCTTACTTTGATATTAATAATTGTATGAATGCTATAGAATTCACGCGCATTTTACATTTTTCCTGTAGCCAGGTATCGCAGTGTTGTGATGATCTTCATCTCGGGTCATTACATTAACACTCTGGCTGGGTAAAGTCAGCTCATTCCTAATGACGTCAACCACAAACATTATTCCTGCACCATCAAGCTGGTAGCATGTTATTGAATCACTGCCATGACAGCATGGTAGTTAGCACTGCCTCACAGCAAGAAGGTCATAGGTTCAGTTCCCACCTGTGGAGTTTCCATGTTCTCCCCGTGTTTGCGTGGGTTTCTTCCGGGTGCTCCACTTTCCTCCCATTTTTAGAGACATGCAGGTTGGGTAAATTGGAAACTTCATAACTGTCCAGGTCTCCCTTGCAAAAGAGGTCTCAATCTCTTAACAATTTGTCACCTTAGGAGCTCTCTTAAGGCCTAAGATGTTTTGTGAATAACTTTTATCTTACCAAGGGAAAATTCTAAGAATTTGAGAGCTAATTTTAGCCTGAGGATGCTTCGTGGGTAAAGGTCCAGGTCTTGAAGATCTTGAATATAAAATGCAATTTTTTTTATGTATTTCCAAGAAAACAATCCCCACTGTCTATACACTACCCAAACCACACCAAAAACCATGCCACCTTCAAAGGCATTTAGTTTGTGCTCAGTTTAGAGACCCTGATCTTGTGCATGAATGTAGCCCACTCGTTAAATATTGAACATTGGCTGATGAAGCGTTCAACATCAACATTTTTCAATATTTGTTTTTCTTTATAAATAAAATGTGAAATTATAGTTAAGATAAAACAACAAAACATTCATTTAGATCATATAAATCTTACTTAAAAATAGTTGACTGCTGAGCCATTGGAAAAACAAAATGTATAGGCTTCATCACTTGTTTTTTTTTTTCTTGCAGCACTAATGGAGCTACCTCTTCACTTTGTACTGTAAGAAAAAAAACCTGTGCTCTACAGCTTTTATAAAAGGTGTAGCTTGATGTTTTGTGATAAAATCAAAATATATGGCCCCTTCACACATAGGGCAAAGTTTGGACGGTGTTTGGCCAAAAATGGTGAAACAGCGTGAAACATTGTCGACAGACAGGCATGCACGAACCCAGTGCAAGAGTTCATGCATGCACCGGTGTCTTTCAGGCAGGAACACACAGTGCCAGCTGTGGCACATTGTGCCACTTATGTGGAGGAAATATAAAAAACAGGCGGTACGCGTGGGACCACATCGCGTCGCTTCCTCTGAAAATGACCCATGGTCACAGACATACAGTCATGAAATGACATGAATGAGAAGCAGTTTGCTCGTCTCATTCATGTCCACATCTGCTGGCGCATCTCCAATCGGCCTCGCACACGTCTTGTGGACGACGCGCCACAGGACACCGCGTCATGTGGAACAGAGCTCACATGGGTGATGTGACAGTGAGATCACCTGCTGCGTGTTCTGATCTGATGGTCCATTTCAACCTGTGAGCAGCCTGTCCATGTGTGCACCGTGTGCGCGTTCGCTCAGGGCAGCACATCGCTACAGTGATATATGTTTTTATTTATGTCCACTTGATAACAGCAAACAGACACACGCGTGTCACAGTGGGCAGTTGTTTGTCCATGTCCGTCCAAACACAGTACGTGATGTCCAGCTGGGATGTCCAGATCCACAGATTTCCACAGCCGCTTCAGTGGGAGGACACACCTCATGTCATCTCAGCCACACTCGTGTGAGACTTAGACAAATTTCTCTGCGAGTATGAAAGTGATTGCCTACAGTCTGTTATTGTGCCAAGAGTATGACTGGCCACATATTTTCTAAGTGCCATGCGAGCGGTGTTAGATGTTCGTGTGTGTCACCTGGAATTTGGCCGGCACCTGCCGCAAGAGGGTGCAATGGGTTTGCACAGAGCACACTTTATCTTTCAGGCGCTTGTGTGCGCAAGTAGTTGTAGCAACAGGTGTACAAGGCATTGGAGGCAGGGACGACATTACACGGTTTGCACACAATTCCTGCGTCATGCGTACTAAGTGTGCACTTCCTCCAAACTCCGCACTATGTGTGAAGGGGCCCTAAGAAACATCGTTCTCTGTTGCCATCTTCCTCTGTACATGCAGCGCAGGTCTGCCTTTATTGTTATGATTTAAACACTTCAGTTCCAGTGTTGAGCAGAACACTGACATTTAGATGCAACATTAAACTGCAGCAATCCTGAAGAGACACGGTGCAGAGTAGTTAAGTTGAAATAGGTGTTAAAAGTGCATATGTGAGGCTGTCTGCTCACTCACTATCAGGGCTGCACTGCAGCATTGGGACTGCTTTTGAAGGAATTCCTGCATCAGTGCAGCATGGCGTGGAAGTGCACTGCTGAGGTGTTCTGGACTTCCATGTTGCTTTGATAGCTGCCTTCAGGTTGTCTGGATTGTTGGTTCTCTTATGTCTCTTATGTTCCTCTTAACAATACCCTTAAAGAAGGGTATTCATCCTGCCATGTGTTTGAGCATAGATCTGTCAAGGCCACCAGAGTTACATTTTTCATACAAACTACGAACCTAAAAGCCAAAACATTTGTGTTTAATAACTGTGTTTAAGAAGACAACAGCACTAATTACATTACATGTCATGTGAATTGTCAAAAAAAGAAGTAAATAATACAAGTGCTATAGAATTAATCCATCAGACGCAAAAGACAAACATGTAACAAAAATAATAGTTTACATTTACACTCTGTCTCATGGTGTTAAATTGTCTGATCAGCTCTCTGACGCTTAGATTACGGTGCATCCGGAAAGTATTCCCAGCCCTTCACTTTTTTCACTCATTCTATTCTACTCACAGCATCCCATAATGACAACAAAAAAAATTTTTTTTTTATTTTTTGCAAATTTATAAAAAATCAAAAAACCTCCAGAGAAATCACATGTACATAAGTATTCATTTTCAGGGCTCGAAATAGTACATGCATGTGCTAGTTTGTGCACGTATTATTCGAGTGGTGCACATAATTTTATACTCCACTAGCACTGATGCAAGTAACTTTATCCAAGTGTATCAACTATCAAGCACCAGTAGAATGAACCAATAAAGGAACAAATAAGGGGAAAAAAAAAACAATTTCTCAGTGTTTGTCTTCGTCTTCCTGCGTTTTGACTCTCACACACAGAGTGAGTTGCTGTGACGATTCGTTCGGCTCATGCACGTGAAAAAAACTGTCTGGCTGCAGGCTGTTCTCCCTCAAATTGCTCTCATCACTGTGTTAAACAGGACATAATCCTGCTCACAGACTGATTACCAGAGACAGGACATGTCCACATGAAGTATAACTCCAGACATCTCCACATTTACTCACGGACGGTTCGTTTCACGCACACGCGCGCCGTCACTGGAGGAAAGATAACTACAACAGAACTCAGAGCGCAGACCTGCAGCTCAGCACAAGAACAAATATAAACAAGAGGAGAAATCAGAGTGCACAGTCTCGCTGCAGCCAAACTGTGCACTCTGATTTCTCTGTGCTGAGAACCTGCAGGCTGCGTTCTCACCTCCTCTCTGCCCCCCTGCTGCGCGCACCTGATGCAGAAATTCCTGCGTTGTCATGACGCCACAGGAAGAAGCAACTCGAAGTGAGCCCGGTGTGAAAGTGACTAAAGTGACTTTTGGGTGTGCAAGTAACTTTTTTTTTTTTTTTTTTTTTTTTTTTTTGTGGTGCAAGTAATTTTTTTGTTAGTAGCACCAGTGCAAGTAGGTTAAAAATGTATTTCGACCCCTGATTTTGTTGATACACCTTTGGCAGCAATTACAGCCTGACGTCTTCTTGAATACGATGGTACTAGCCTGGCACACCTATTTTTGAGCAGTTTTGCTCATTCCTCTTTGCAGCACCTCTCAAACTCCATCAGGTTGGATGGTGAGTATCGGAGCACATTTTCAGATCTCTCCAGAGATGTTCAGTCTGATTCAGGTCTGGGCTCTGGCTGGGCCACTCAAGGACGTTCAGAGAGTTGTCCTCAAGCCACTCCTTTGATATCTTGGCTGTGTGTTTGGGGTCATTGTCCTGCTCAAAGATGAACTGTCGCCCCTGTCTGAGGGTCAACAGCACGCTGGAGCAGGTTTTCATATCCAGGTTGTCTCTGTACATTGCTTGCATTCATCTTTCCCTTAATCCTGACTAGTCTCCCAGTTCCTGCCATTGAAAAACATCCCACAGCATGATGCTGCCACCACCATGCTTCACTTTAGGTATTGTGCCAGGTTTCCTCCAAACATGACACCTGGCATTCAGGCCAAAGACTTCATCTTGTCTGATCAGGACCAGAGAATTTTGTTTCTCATGGTCTGAGAGTCCATCAGGTGCCTTTTGGCAAACTCCAGGAGCACTGCTGTGTGCCTGTTACTGAGGAGTGGCTTCAGTCTGGCCACTCTACTGTACAAGCCTGATTGGTGGATTGCTGCAATGATGGTTGTCCTTCTGGAAGGTTCTCCTCATTCCACAGAGGAATGCTGGAGCTCTGACAGAGGGACCATCAGGTTCTTGGTCACCTCCCGGACTAAAGCCCTTCTCCCCCAATCGCTCAGTTTAGACGGGTGGCCAGCTCTAGGAAGAGTCCTGGTGGATCTGAACTTCTTCCATTTACAGATGATGGAGGCCACTGTGCTCATTGGGACCTTTAAAGCAGCAGAAATCTTTTTGTACCCTTTCCCAGATTTGTGCCTCGAGATAATCCTGTCTTTGGAGGTCTACAGACAATTCCTTTGACTTCATGCTTGGTTTGTGCTCTGACATACACTGTCAACTGTGGAACCTTATATTTAGACGGGTGTGTGCCTTTCCAAATCATGTTCACTGAATTTATGTCCATTCAATTAAATTTACCCCAGGTGGACTCCAGTTAAGCTGTAGAAACATGTCAAGGATGATGAGTGGAAAAGGGATGCACTTGAGTTCAATTTTTAGCTTCATGACAAAAGCTGTGAATACTTAAGTACATGTGATTTCTTGGTTTATTATTGAAGTGCTGTGAATACTTTCCAGATGCACTGTAAAGCTACTGTGTATACATTTTTTGAACACAGCTACAAACTCTGTATCATCCAGTATCACTTTGTTTTTAACGTTATGACTAATATATAACAAATGACATAAATATCACAAAATATTGAAATATTAAGTGTGCATCATATTTAAATTAAATTGGCTCAAGTTGTAGCTCTTACAACAATTAACAACATTGCAAGGGTTGATTATTTTTTACTGTATTTTGCTTTACTTTAACAAATTTCCAGCCAATTCTGAATGTGCAGATAGAATAACTAGATCCAACAAATGTTTAATTTCCAAAGACCTGCGCGCCTACAGTATTGTGGATTTACAAGAAAAAACAAACAAACAAACAAAACTGTCTAGTTGTTTCTGACAGGAAGCCTTGCAGATTTAAAATAATGGGGAAAAACACCACAAACCTTCAATAATTCAACAAGTGAATTTTTTTGGTCAAACATTCAACAATAACTTTGTTATTTGGGATGTGTGAAACACTGTACTGACTGAAATGGTTATCAGAAATAATCAAGTGTTTTGTTTTTTTTTTTAGTCAGAAAATAAAAATGGTATGTGAATGGCTAAATATGACAAACTAAAAAGGATATTTCACCCATGACTAAGACTAAATAAAAAAACAGGTGATAAAATTAACACTAAGCTGTAGGCCATAATTATTCAAATTCAAATGAATTAAACATTTTAGTTTCTGTATGTACTGAAACTAGAATATGGAAAATTTTCATTATCTGAAATATCTGACAAAAAACAAACATTATTTTTCAATTTTTTTAGATGCATCTGTAGATGCATGAAGTGTATGCTTCATCCTTACAAAGAATGAACTGAGGTGCATGTTAATTATTATGTAGATGATTGCTTGACATAGAGGGAGTATGTATAGACCAAAGTGGCAATGTATGGATGACTGTTTTCTTAGAGGATATGTGTGTGTCTGTGTTTCCACAGTCGCTACGGTACCCCAGATGAGCTGAAGCAGCTGATTGATGTAGCTCATTCAATGGGCATCTTGGTACTGCTGGATGTTGTCCATAGCCACGCCTCCAAGAACACAGAGGATGGCCTCAACAAATTTGATGGCTCTGACTCATGTTATTTCCACTCTCCTCCCAGAGGGGAACACACCCTGTGGGACAGCCGCCTCTTCAACTATTCCAGGTACCGCCTGTCTGGTTTCTGTGTCTCATCTTCATATTTGAATAGATACATCACCATGATCAGTTAATCCTGTAGGGAGCCCTGAGGCAAAAAAAAAAAAAAGCAGGGTGGAATCTGTAGCTCCCTTTTGTTTCAGATCCTGTCTTATAGTGCCAATGGGAAAATGTACATGATGATACCTTTATTGCAGTTAGCCCAAATGCCAAAGAACTCACTCATGACTTTACACTGGGCACCAACTGTACATCATTTGATTGAACAAGGAGATGGAAGAACTGTCTCAAGGCAAAAACCATTTCCTGCAGCTGAAGTCTAGGAACTGTGTTTGGCCCTTTAACTCTCTGTGTATGACCTGTAGTTTTTATTTTCAAACAATTTCCTCCAATTACCAGACAGTTAACCTGGTACCATATGTGCGAAGCATCTCAAAATCCTCTGAAAGAAGTCATAACTTAGCCTAAAATTTCCTGGCAAGGAATCTTGGCCTAAGAGTGAGCCAGCAAGTGTCTGAGAGCGAGTCTGAGCAAGAAGGAGACTGAAACTCCTATCTTAGTGAGGAGCGGGGTTGACCCTGTTGCTAGGTATGACGTGGTCCTGTAAGAGCTGTGATTGGTTGTCACGGAAAGGGAAGGGGAAATAAAAATAAATAAATGCACTCTGCGCTCCTGCATATGAAGAACAGTAAAATCAGCTGATCATATAACTGCATTAAGAAATGAGTAATCATGAAAATAATTAATGTCATAATGATGATACTCAGCAAAATTAATTTGGAGCGATCCCCGGGCCAGTCGCTAAACCTGTAAATCTTGTGCTGCAGTGCATTATGGGAGTTCTGGGTTTTGTGGTTTTAAATGTTGCCATTGTGGTTCATGTTAGTTTAAAAATGTTGTTAGGTTTCTGATTTATTGTGTTTTTGTAGTTCAACTGGTTTAATGAGTTAAGTGTCACCATGTTGTCACCATAAGTGAAAAGTGTATCGTGTTTGATGCCGTCCCTGTGTTTTATCTAAAAAAAATAAGACTGCCTCCTTGTGGCAGAGTGCCAGAAAGACAAAAGCTCTCGCTTGTCTTTCATTATTCCACACAGTTCACAACAAAATGAATTGTTACACAGCTTGAAGATGTTTGAACATATCTATTCACATGCCAAGAATTAATAATTGTATCCAATTAATAATTGTAAAGACATTAAAATTGCATGCATGGCACAAGAAAGTGAAAACACTTATTTCCATTGTTGTCCATTTAAAAATCAAATGACAAAATAGAAGTAATAATAAAATAAATATCAATAATACTGATAAGAAAAATAATAATATTAATGTGTGATATGATAACAACAAACTAAACAATTTATAAGTACATTCGGACAGAAAATTAACATAAAATAATTACGTAGCTCAAGCTGGTAGTGTGTTACTGACTCACTGTCGTCCTACATATGGAGATCTCTGCTTCCTCTCTTCTTTTCCACCATCTTGTCTACTTAAGCCACTCTTAGACTTCTTAAAAGGTCTCCTCCCTCCTCTTACCAGTTTGGCACCTTAGGATCTCTAAGGCCTAAGGTGCTTTGGGTTTCATCTTACCAAGGCAAAATTCTAAGAAATGTTTAACAATTCGAGAAATTCTTGTCAGGCGGGCGGCTGCCAGCCCCCTGAAGTGGCTGGACCTGCAATGCAGACTCCCATATCAGGTTTACGTGTAAAAGCAGTTGTCATCTTTATTTCAGGCTGAGATACGGTACACAGGTGATCAGTCAGTGGAGCGGAGGTACAAGCAGGGTCAGGCAAAAAACGGAGTCATATTCAAGCAGGGTTCAGAAGCACGAGCAAACAGGAACATCAGGTGAGGCGAAAAGTGTAGTCAAAAAACAGAGCAGATTTCAAAACACACGGCTAGGCAAAACAGGACTGGATACGAGAGCTAGGATGTGTACTAATGACGACAAACTGGCAGTGAGCTGTGAGACTGTGATGGTTTAAATAAGGAGCAAACAATTAGGGTGATGTGAAGCAGATGCGTGGAAGTCTCTGGAAGGGGGCGTGACCGGGGGAGCCAAAGGTTGTACAGAGCACAAGATAGTGAAGGAAGGAAAGCACAGAGTGGAGTGAAGTAACAGACAAAGACACGTGAGCTGGAGCAAGAGTGAGTGAATGAAAACACAAAGCAGACGGAAACAAATTGAGAAACAAAGACAATAGCAGGTGCAGGGCTGTGGGAGTGGGAACGTACTTGGAGGGGCGTGACGACAGAATAACATAACTAAGAAGTAAACATGAGAACTGAATAGAACAAATATTTAAGCACAACAAAACTAGGAAAACAAGGTGGTAAATGAGGTATAAGAACAAACCTGACAAAAAGCATAACTGATAACACAAATGAGAAAAGCAAAATAACAAGTGATAACAATGATCAATAATACAAACACACTGGCAGAACAAAACTGGAACGGAACTGGACATAGCTCGAGTGTGAAAAGTAACAAAACAAAGTAACAAAGCAAAACTAGAACAGAAATAACCACATGATGAAAAAAAAAAACTAATACATCAAAGCTGGGGCGGAGGTGAGCCAAAAGGGGATCCAAAATAAGGACTAAGACCTAGACCCACGCTGGGCATGACAATTCTAAGATTTTTCTTACAACCCCAATTCCAATGAAGTTGGGACGTTGTTAAAATGTATAAAAACAGAATATAATGATTGCAAATCCTCTTCAACTATATTCAGTTGAATACACCACAAAGACAAAATCTTTCCACGTGGACTCAGGAACACTTAAGAAAACCATTGTCAGTTAACACAGTTCGTCGCTACATCTACAAGTGCAAGTTAAAACTCTACCATGCATAGTGAAAACATAATCAACAACATCCAGAACGCTGCTGCCTTCTCTGGACCCGACACGTGAAGTTCACATTATTAATGCGTGATGGAGATTCTGAACATTTCAAAATTTCTTTGTGTACTTGTAGGAAGTCGCGCATATTTTCCAACGGTTTACGAGTTTGAGACGAGTTTACTCTCCTGCACAGCAGAGTGCATGCAAGTGCGCGGATCAGAGTCGTGCAAGTGTCAGGGGGCCTTAACTGTTAATTGTACTCTTCCATGTGAGTGTGCTGGCAGCTGACATACCTTCCTGGTGGTTTCAGCTGATGCTGGATTGGTGGTGCTAGAGCTAGTACATACTGCTCTGTAAGTAGCATAGTGAATTGTGAGACAATGGCCAAACTATTCAAGTTAGTGGACCCTACTGAGCGTGGAATGTCAGATACACAGTGTCTGACCACAGACTGGAATAAATGTGTTCTGTGTCAAGAAGGCAAAGATGAGATACTGAAATGTCCAGCTAATTCAACACATGGCAGAGATGGAGAAGGATACAAGACCATAGCTGAAATTCTTCTATCACCAAAATCTGCAAGAAAGGGATCCAGTGGAAAGTGCAAATGTTTCAAGGCAGAGCTTAAGTGCACTGTGTTTTTCCACTGTGGTGGCTTGTGTTTTCAGAATTATTGTTGCATTTAGCTATAACTGTGACCTCTTTTTTGTTGTCACTGTGCCACTGAAGTTGCGTTTTCAGAGCAAGTGTTGCATTTCAGCATTCATTGTAACTATGTGACCTCTTTTTTTGTTGTCATTACAAACAAACAAACCAAAAAATCCATTAGATTTCATTGATTTAGATGAAAGCTTTTAAAGATACACTAATCCTAATTCAAACATTGAATCTAATGGTGGCGCTAGAGGGAAGGTCCTGGGATCACCAAAATCAATAGACTTCATCCTCAGAGGGCCATGAATGATAGATAATTTGAGAAGAATTGGGTGAAAGCTCTTGAAGTTAACGCGCTAATGTGAAAACTGCAGTGGCGAACATGGTGGTGAAGATCCCTCCCTGACTCATTGTTTGGGGATATAAATAGTACCACTACATTGCTCATCCTTAAAAATATAGGATTAGCCACCATGATCAAGACCTGTGGTAGTCGAGAGCTCATCAGCTCAGCTCATCTTCAAGTGCTTATCCAAGATTGGGTCGCGGGGGCAACAGCTCTAGCAGGGGACCCCAGACTTCCCTCTTCCATGCCATATTGACCACCTCTGACTGGGGGATCCCAAGGCGTTCCCAGGCCAGTTTGGTGATATAATCTGTCCCACTAGTCCTGGGTCTTTCCCGGGGTCTCCTCCCAGGTGTACGTGCCTGGAACACCTCCCGAGGAAGGCGCCCAGGAGGCATCCTTACCAGATGCCCGAACTGCCTCAGCTGGCTCGCTCCTTTCAGTGCGAAGGAGCAGCAGCTCTACTCCGAGCTCCCCACAGATGAACAAACTTCTCATCCTATCTCTAAGGGAGACACCAGCCACCCTCTTAAGGAAACCCATTTCAGCCGCTTGTACCCCCGATCTAGTTCTTGTGGTCATGACCCAACCCTCATGACCATAGGTGAGAGTAGGAACTAAGATTGACCAGTAGATCGAGAGCTGAGCTCCCTTTTCACCACAGCAGTACAGTAGAGCGAATGCAACACTGCCCCTGCTGTGCTGATTCTCTGGCCAATCTCACGCCAGTCTCATGCTTCATTGTCCCCTCACATGTGAACAAGACCCCGAGGTACTTGAACTCCTTCACTTGGGGCAAGACCATATTCCCTACCTGTAGTAGGCAATCCATCGGTTTCCTGCTAAAAGCCATGGCCTCAGATTTAGAGGTGCTGATCCTCATCCCAGCCGCTTCACACTCTTCTGTGAACCGATCCAGTAAGTGTTGAAGGTCACCGGGCGAAGAAGTCAACAGGACTGCATCTTCTGCAAAAAGCAGTGATGAGTGCGGCATGAAGGCTCACTGCGTATTTGATTTGGTGTATGAGTGCGGCATGAAGGCTCACTGCGTATTTGATTTGGTGTCTTTCTCCTTTTTTTCTTTTTGGCTGATATCTTCAGCTCTTGTCTACTTACCTTTTGCTGTACCTTTCATTTTGATTTTTCAATGCTCTATAAAATCTGGGTTTGGAAAAATTCCATCAGCTTGTGGTGTCCATCGCTGAAGGAATTGGCAAATGCAAATCAGCATGGGATGGACTCGTACTACATCATGTCTGAATGGGATTGTGCTGCATTGAATATGTAAAGTCTGCATTGGATCTGGAACGTGAGACTTTGCTTACAGGTTGTTTGAACATCTTGTGGGAGGTTGAAGATGCATCAGGGTTGGGGTGAGAACTGGTCTAATGTCCTATTTTAATGACTGATCTGGCATCACGTCAGTCACTAATTTACATATGTATCACCATTTGGATATCTGATCCTCACCTCCTGGTTGTCTTTTCAACCATGTCATTTTAAACATCAGACTGTAATGTTGCTTAGCTGTAATTTCTCACTGCCTTTGTGCCTTTTTGGTGTATCTTGTTAGTATGCACATAGCAGATGGGCACTCCTCTGAGTTTGGTTTGTTTGAGATTTCTTCCTGTAATTTTTCTTTACCGGTGTCACCAGTGTGCTTTCTCATGGGGTGGCTCTGGTCTTAACCTGCTTATGTCATACATTGAAATAGCCTGTATTGTCATTTGGCACTGTTTATAAATTACTTTGATTTGCATTGTTTCTAACACTACGTCTGAATTTCTCACACGAAAGTGTGGGTAATGTAAGGGTTCTTTTCTTGGTCTACCTCTGTTCTCCATTGATGTACCACCTGTTTCAGATTTTACATAGGTGTAGGTGATTGACTTTTACTGTTACATGCAGGCACCAAATGTCTCTCATATTGCAAAGTTGTATGCCTAGCTGAAGTGTTGGACATCTTATAATTTTGTACTTTTGAACTCTGAGAAGACTGATATGATTAGTAGCTCAGTTAGACAGAGACATCTTTGTGATCGTCACTGGTTGGCTGTGATTGAGCATCGTGAAAGAGTTAAAAATCTTGTGATATTTAGTCTCTCATTATGTTTTGACCTGCATATTTAAATATTTGGCAAAATCTTACCTTTTTCATTTGTGTAGAATTGCAATGATAAGACCCATCCTATCTAAGGCTGTTTTATGCCTTTATGTCTTCCAGAGTCAACTTAACATTAAAGCATACATGATGTTTTCACATCAGTTAGAATATAGTTCTGAGAGTTTCAAATAGGACAAGAGCAATCAGAGATTTCTGACGTAAGGATCACCTCCAAAATTCAATGGAGTCTTATTGCCCGAATATCTATCTGTGGTGCAAATTAGGTGAGAATCTGTGAAGTAGGTTTGATGTAAATCCTTCAAAGCCTATATAAAGTGAAATCTTGAT
This sequence comes from Thalassophryne amazonica, assembly GCF_902500255.1. Taxonomy (NCBI): domain Eukaryota; kingdom Metazoa; phylum Chordata; class Actinopteri; order Batrachoidiformes; family Batrachoididae; genus Thalassophryne; species Thalassophryne amazonica. The sequence goes on from NC_047106.1 coordinate 113,012,853, forward strand.
CCATAATCTGGATCCGGATCCGAATCACCTCAAAACGTAATGGCATCTTCCATGGCGTATTATGTATCTGTGGTGCAAATTTGGTGAGAATTTGTGAAGTAGTTTTGACGTAATACTTCTAACAGACAGACAGACAGACAAATAAATAAATAAATGCTGATGATTTTATTATGTCCTTGACAGACGTAAAGAGGAGATTTGGTCATGCCACACCTGAATTAGCCTCCCTGCAAAACTTTGTAACATCTATTTCTTACTCAGGGAACCCCCATAAAGCAACTCCCCCAAGGCTGTAGGGTATTAGCTGCTCCGCACAGAATTTATCAAGAAAGTGTTTCTGTGTTGGAGGATTGAGTGAGTAACTTCACACACGCTGAAAACAAATTTGAGTGAGCAACTTCCCACCCCATAAAACCAGTCACCCGAAATCAAGGTTAGGAAGTCTGACACCAGCAGTAATCTCTCTGAAAATACATTCGCTGTTAATCCAGAAAGGAGATGCAGTCGTAGATAAAGTTGACTGTTTATCTTTGTCCCTTCTTTCAGAGATCCACCTTTCGTATTTAGAGTAGAGCATAAACCCAAAGTGTAATGCAGCTCGTGTAATTTCACCCATGATTGATCTCTCGGTGTCATATAAAACCTGAGCTGTTGAATAACGGGAAGCTGGGTAATGCTGTCACTGTGTGTCCTGTTTTGCAAGGCAGCTGATATGGCGATAGCTGGAAGGACGAACGGGACGTCATTGCACATTACGAGGAGTGTGTGCAAAGGCATATTTGTGCGTGCCAGCATGCACATAGGCAGTATCTCTGTTGTCTTTATGACCCTTTGAATTCAAGGAACTGCAATAGATTAGAATGCCTCACAAAATTTCTGAATGGAAAAATTCTCAGTAGCATTCTGTACTGCTTTGTCTTAATGGATGATTTTTTAAGTGCAAAGTTTTCTTTCATAGTGCCATCATGCATATAACTTTTATATGTACACCTAGAAGATAGCATGTCAACAGGTGGAGAGATAGAGAAGGTTCTCGGAAGAACTAGAGCATCCATATTAGAATAGCCCATATTAAAATGCATTTTCCTAGGTCCACTGTTGTCATGTCAGTTAAACATAGTGGCATAAAGAAATAGTTGATCTCTACGGACCATCCTACACAGTCCAGTATATATAGGAACCGTGGATTATTTGCAAAGTTTACATATTTTTATGACAAGTCACATCAATTCTGCAGGTCACATTTGGCATCGCCTACTGCTGCAGAAGTATGACATAAAACCTTGAATAGTAAGTAAGTACCAGTGGCTGCTCACTTGTTTTTCACTTTCTGTTGCCACAACATATCCAAGGTGGATCTGCATGTTGATTTGGCACAAATTTTATGCCAGATGTCCTCCCTGACGCAACTCCATATTACATGAAGAATGGGCAGGGTGGGCTTTGAACCGGGAACCTTTCGCATGCGAAACAGGCGCACTTAAGAAAGGTTGACCTGGACCTGTATTCACCAAGATTCGAGTCCTCTCAAAGAGCTCCCAACTTAGCCTCAGATTCTTCGCAAGGAATCTTAGCCTAAGAGTGATCCAGGAGGTTTCGGAGAGCAACTCTGAGCGAGGAGTGGTTGAAACCCCTGTTGCTAGTTATGATGCAGTCTTCTAAAAGCTGGTGATTGGTTTGTCACAAAAAGGGAAAGAGGAAAAAAAACAAAAAACAAATGCGCTCCTTGTTATGAATATACAGTAAATCAACCAATCATACTAAACCTGAACTGTATTAAGAATGTGTGATTTAGAAAATAATTTTATGTCCGTGATGATGAAACTCGGCAGAATTAAGTGAATTGTTACTCAGCTTCAAACGTTTGAACATACCTCATTCACATGATGATTATTATATTGGATCAGCTTATTATGTTTACTTTCCATGCTGGAAATTTTACTGCTTATGTATTGATATTAAAGGTGGACGCAGACCTCAGCTGTCGCAATTCCTGTGATTGCTGGCATCCTAATAAAACAGGTTTGATTTGGCTGAATGACCAAAACAACAGACAAAATGGATTTTAAAAAAGAGCTAGAAAGCCCAACTGGACAGAAGCGCAGTGGCTGCTTTTGGCACCAGCTCGTGGAAGAAATAAAAGCATTTTAAGAGGGAAAATTGGGTCCCAGGATCATGGCACAAGAGAAGAGCAGACTTGTGAATGCATTGCCCAGCAAATCAATGCATTGCTTGTGTGCACAAGCGATGACTGTGAGAAGTGCTGGTACTGCTGCAATCCAAAGCGAGAGCGGAGATTACAGTACGCAAGCGAAGTCTTTCTCAAACAGGTGATTTTATAGGCTGCTATGGCTGCTGACATCCCTTACTTTGATATTAATAATTGTATGAATGCTATAGAATTCACGCGCATTTTACATTTTTCTTTTCCTGTAGCCAGGTATCGCAGTGTTGTGATGATCTTCATCTCGGGTCATTACATTAACACTCTGGCTGGGTAAAGTCAGCTCATTCCTAATGACGTCAACCACAAACTTATTCCTGCACCATCAAGCTGGTAGCATGTTATTGAATCACTTGCATGCCATGACAGCAGGGTAGTGTAGCACTGCCTCACAGCAAGAAGGTCATAGGTTCAGTTCCCACCTGTGGAGTTTCCATGTTCTCCCCGTGTTTGCGTGGGTTTCTTCCGGGTGCTCCACTTTCCTCCCATTTTTAGAGACATGCAGGTTGGGTAAATTGGAACATTCATAACTGTTCAGGTCTCCCTTGCAAAAGAGGTCTCAATCTCTTACAATTTGTCACCTTAGGAGCTCTCTTAAGGCCTAAGATGTTTGTGAATAACTTTTATCTTACCAAGGGAAAATTCTAAGAATTTGAGAGCTAATTTTAGCCTGAGGAGCTTCGTGGGTAAAGGGTCCAGGTCTTGAAGATCTTGAATATAAAATGCAATTTTTTTATGTATTCCAAGAAAACAATCCCCACTGTCTATACACTACCCAAACCACACCAAAAACCATGCCACCGTCAAAGGCATTTAGTTTGTGCTCAGTTTAGAGACCCTGATCTTGTGCATGAATGTAGCCCACTCGTTAAATATTGAACATTGGCTGATGAAGCGTTCAACATCAACATTTTCAATATTGGTTTTTCTTTATAAATAAATGTGAAATGATAGTTAGATAAAACAAACAAAACATTCATTTAGATCATATAAATCTTACTTAAAAATAGTTGACTGCTGAGCCATTGGAAAAACAAAATGTATAGGCTTCATCACTTGTTTTTTTTTTCTTGCAGCACTAATGGAGCTACCTCTTCACTTTGTACTGTAAGAAAAAAAAACCTGTGGCTCTACAGCTTTTATAAAGGTGTAGCTTGATGTTTTGTGATAAATCAAAATATATGGCCCCTTCACACATAGGGCAAGTTTGACGGTGTTTGGCCAAAGATGTGAAACAGCGTGAAACATTGTCGACAGACAGGCATGCACGAACCCAGTGCAAGAGTTCATGCATGCACCGGTGTCTTTCAGGCAGGAACACACAGTGCCAGCTGTGGCACATTGGCCACTTATGTGGAGGAAATATAAAAAAAAACAGGCGTAACGCGTGGGACCACATCGCGTCGCTTCCTCTGAAAATGACCCATGGTCACAGACATACAGTCATGAAATGACATGAATGAGATCAGTTTGCTGCGTCTCATTCATGTCCACATCTGCTGGCGCATCTCACAATCGCCATCGACACGTCTTGTGGACGACGCGCCACAGGACACCGCGTCATGTGGAACAGAGCTCACATGGGTGATGTACAGTGAGATCACCCTGCTGCGTGTTTCTGATCTGAATGGTCCATTTCAACCTGTGAGCAAGCCTGTCATGTGTGCACCGTGTTCGCGTTCGCTCAGGGCAGCACAGTCGCTACAGTGATATATGTTTTATTTATGTCCACTTGATAACAGCAAACAGACACACGCGTGTCACAGTGGGCAGTTGTTTGTCCATGTCCGTCCAAACACAGTACGTGATGTCCAGCTGGATGTCAGATCCACAGATTTCCACAGCCGCTTCAGTGGGAGGACACACCTCATGTCATCTCAGCCACACTCGTGTGAGACTTAGACAAATTTCTCTGCGAGTATGAAGTGATTGCCTACAGTCTGTTATGTGTGCCAGAGTATGACTGGCCACATATTTTCTAAGTGCCATGCGAGCGGTGTTAGATGTTCGTGTGTGTCACCTGGAATTTGGCCGGCAACCTGCCGCAAGGGTGCAATGGGTTGCACAGAGCACACTTTATCTTCAGGCGCTTGTGTGCGCAAGTATTGTAGCAACAGGTGTACAAGGCATTGGAGGCAAGGGAACGACATTACACGGTTTGCACACAATTCCTGCGTCATGCGTACTAAGTGTGCCTTCCTCCAAACTCCGCACTAGTGTGAAGGGGCCCTAAGAAACATCGTTCTCTGTTGCCATCTTCCTCTGTACATGCAGCGCAGGTCTGCCTTTATTGTTATGATTTAAACACTTCAGTTCCAGTGTTGAGCAGAACACTGACATTTAGATGCAACATTAAACTGCAGCAAATCCTGAAGAGACACGGTGCAGAGTAGTTAAGTGAAATAGGTGTTAAAAAGTGCATATGTGAGGCTGTCTGCTCACTCACTATCAGGGCTGCACTGCAGCATTGGGACTGCTTTTGAAGGAATTCCTGCATCAGTGCAGCATGGCGTGGAAGTGCACTGCTGAGGTGTTCTGGACTTCCATGTTGCTTTGATAGCTGCCTTCAGGTTGTCTGGATTGTTGGTTCTCTTATGTCTCTTATGTTCCTCTTAACAATACCCTTAAAGAAGGGTATTCATCCTGCCATGTGTTTGAGCATAGATCTGTCAAGGCCACCAGAGTTACATTTTTCATACAAACTACGAACCTAAAAGCCAAAACATTTGTGTTTAATAACTGTGTTTAAGAAGACAACAGCACTAATTACATTACATGTCATGTGAATTGTCAAAAAAAAGAAGTAAATAATACAAGTGCTATAGAATTAATCCATCAGACGCAAAAGACAAACATGTAACAAAAATAATAGTTTACATTACACTCTGTCTCATGGTGTTAAATTGTCTGATCAGCTCTCTGACGCTTAGAGTACGGTGCATCCGGAAAGTATTCCCAGCCCTTCACTTTTTCACTCATTCTATTCTACTCACAGCATCCCATAATGACAACAAAAAAAATTTTTTTTTTATTTTTTGCAAATTTATAAAAAATCAAAAAACCTCCAGAGAAATCACATGTACATAAGTATTCATTTTCAGGGCTCGAAATAGTACATGCATGTGCTAGTTTGTGCACGTATTATTCGAGTGGTGCACATAATTTTATACTCCACTAGCACTGATGCAAGTAACTTTATCCAAGTTTTATCAACTATAAGCACCAGTAGAATGAACCAATAAAGGAACAAATAAGGGGAAAAAAAACAATTTCCAGTGTGTTGTCTTCGTCTTCCCTGCGTTTTGACTCTCACACACAGAGTGAGTTGCTGTGACGATTCGTTCGCAGCATGCACGTGAAAAAAAAACTGTCTGGCTGCAGCTGTTCTCCTCAAATGCTCTCATCACTGTGTTAAACAGGACATAAATCCTGCTCACAGACTGATTACCAGAGACAGGACATGTCCACATGAAGTATAACTCCAGACATCTCCACATTTACTCACGGACGGTTCGTTCACGCACACGCGCGCCGTCACTGGAGGAAAGATAAACTACAACAGAACTCAGAGCGCAGACCTGCAGCTCAGCACAAGAACAAATATAAACAAGAGGAGAAATCAGAGTGCACAGTCTCGCTGCAGCCAAACTGTGCACTCTGATTTCTCTGTGCTGAGAACCTGCAGGCTGCGTTCTCACCCTCCTCTCTGCCCCCCTGCTGCGGCGCACCTGATGCAGAAATTCCTGCGTTGTCATGACGCCACAGGAAGAAGCAACTCGAAGTGAGCCCGGTGTGAAAGTGACTAAAGTGACTTTTGGGTGTGCAAGTAACTTTTTTTTTTTTTTTTTTTTTTTTTTTTTTTTTTGGTGCAAGTAATTTTTTTGTTAGTAGCACCAGTGCAAGTAGGTTAAAAATGTATTTCGACCCCTGATTTTGTTGATACACCTTTGGCAGCAATTACAGCCTGACGTCTTCTTGAATACGATGGTACTAGCCTGGCACACCTATTTTTGAGCAGTTTTGCTCATTCCTCTTTGCAGCACTCTCAAACTCCAATCAGGTTGGATGGTGAATTATCGGAGCACATTTTCAGATCTCTCCAGAGATGTTCAGTCTGATTCAGGTCTGGGCTCTGGCTGGGCCACTCAAGGACGTTCAGAGAGTTGTCCTCAAGCCACTCCTTTGATATCTTGGCTGTGTGTTTGGGGTCATTGTCCTGCTCAAAGATGAACTGTCGCCCCTGTCTGAGGTCAACAGCACTCTGGAGCAGGTTTTCATCCAGGTTGTCTCTGTACATTGCTGCATTCATCTTTCCCTTAATCCTGACTAGTCTCCCAGTTCCTGCCATTGAAAAAACATCCCCACAGCATGATGCTGCCACCACCATGCTTCACTTTAGGTATTGTGCCAGGTTTCCTCCAAACATGACACCTGGCATTCAGGCCAAAGACTTCAATCTTTGTCTGATCAGACCAGAGAATTTTGTTTCTCATGGTCTGAGAGTCCATCAGGTGCCTTTTGGCAAACTCCAGGAGCACTGCTGTGTGCCTGTTACTGAGGAGTGGCTTCAGTCTGGCCACTCTACTGTACAAGCCTGATTGGTGGATTGCTGCAATGATGGTTGTCCTTCTGGAAGGTTCTCCTCATTCCACAGAGGAATGCTGGAGCTCTGACAGAGGGACCATCAGGTTCTTGGTCACCTCCCGGACTAAAGCCCTTCTCCCCCAATCGCTCAGTTAGAACGGGTGGCCAGCTCTAGGAAGAGTCCTGGTGGATCTGAACTTCTTCCATTTACAGATGATGGAGGCCACTGTGCTCATTGGGACCTTTAAAGCAGCAGAAATCTTTTTGTACCCTTTCCCAGATTTGTGCCTCGAGATAATCCTGTCTTTGGAGGTCTACAGACAATTCCTTTGACTTCATGCTTGGTTTGTGCTCTGACATACACTGTCAACTGTGGAACCTTATATTTAGACGGGTGTGTGCCTTTCCAAATCATGTTCACTGAATTTATGTCCATTCAATTAAATTTACCCCAGGTGGACTCCAGTTAAGCTGTAGAAACATGTCAAGGATGATGAGTGGAAAAGGGATGCACTTGAGTTCAATTTTTAGCTTCATGACAAAAGCTGTGAATACTTAGTACATGTGATTTCTTGGTTATTATTGAAGTGCTGTGAATACTTTCCAGATGCACTGAAAGCTACTGTGTATACATTTTTTGAACACAGCTACAAACTCTGTATCATCCAGTATCACTTTGTTTTTAACATTATGACTAATATATAACAAATGACATAAATATCACAAAATATTGAAATATTAAGTGTGCATCATATTTAAATTAAATTGGCTCAAGTTGTAGCTCTTACAACAATTAACAACATTGCAAGGGTTGAATTATTTATTTTACTGTATTTTGCTTTACTTTAACAAATTTCCAGCCAATTCTGAATGTGCAGATAGAATAACTAGATCCAACAAATGTTTAATTTCCAAAGACCTGCGCGCCTACAGTATTGTGGATTTACAAGAAAAAAAACAAACAAACAACAAAAACTGTCTAGTTGTTCTGACAGGAAGCCTTGCAGATTTAAAATAATGGGGAAAAACACCACAAACCTTCAATAATTCAACAAGTGAAGTTTTTTGGTCAAACATTCACATAACTTTGTTATTTGGGATGTGTGAAACACTGTACTGACTGAAATGGTTATCAGAAATAATCAAGTGTTTTGTTTTTTTTTAGTCAGAAAATAAAATGGTATGTGATGGCTAAATATGACAAACTAAAAAAGGATATTTCACCCATGACTAAGACTAAATAAAAAAACAGGTGATAAAATTAACACTAAGCTGTAGGCCATAATTATTCAAATTCAAATGAATTAAACATTTAGTTTCTGTATGTACTGAACTAGAATATGGAAAATTTCATTATCTGAAATATCTGACAAAAAACAAAACATTAGTTTTCAATTTTTTTAGATGCATCTGTAAGATGCATGAAGTGTATGCTTCATCCTTACAAAGAATGAACTGAGGTGCATGTTAATTATTATGTAGATGATTGCTTGACATAGAGGGAGTATGTATAGACCAAAGTGCAATGTATGGATGACTGTTTTCTTAGAGGATATGTGTGTGTCTGTGTTTCCACAGTCGCTACGGTACCCCAGATGAGCTGAAGCAGCTGATTGATGTAGCTCATTCAATGGGCATCTTGGTACTGCTGGATGTTGTCCATAGCCACGCCTCAAGAACACAGAGGATGGCCTCAACAAATTTGATGGCTCTGACTCATGTTATTTCCACTCTCCTCCCAGAGGGGAACACACCCTGTGGGACAGCCGCCTCTTCAACTATTCCAGGTACCGCCTGTCTGGTTTCTGTGTCTCATCTTCATATTTGAATAGATACATCACCATGATCAGTTAATCCTGTAGGGAGCCCTGAGGCAAAAAAAAAAAAAAAAGCAGGGTGGAATCTGTAGCTCCCTTTTGTTTCAGATCCTGTCTTATAGTGCCAATGGGAAAATGTACATGATGATACCTTTATTGCAGTTAGCCCAAATGCCAAAGAACTCACTCATGACTTTACACTGGGCACCAACTGTACATCATTTGATTGAACAAGGAGATGGAAGAACTGTCTCAAGGCAAAAACCATTTCCTGCAGCTGAAGTCTAGGAACTGTTGTTTGGCCCTTTAACTCTCTGTGTATGACCTGTAGTTTTTATTTTCAAACAATTTCCTCCAATTACCAGACAGTTAACCTGGTACCATATGTGCGAAGCATCTCAAAATCCTCTGAAAGAAGTCCTAACTTAGCCTAAAATTTCCTGGCAAGGAATCTTGGCCTAAGAGTGAGCCAGCAAGTGTCTGAGAGCGAGTCTGAGCAAGAAGGAGACTGAAACTCCTATCTTAGTGAGGAGGCGGGGTTGACCCTGTTGCTAGGTATGACGTGGTCCTGTAAGAGCTGTGATTGGTTGTCACGGAAAGGGAAGGGGAAATAAAAAATAAATAAATGCACTCTGCGCTCCTGCATATGAATGAACAGTAAAATCAGCTGATCATATAACTGCATTAAGAAATGAGTAATCATGAAAATAATTTAATGTCATAATGATGATACTCAGCAAAATTAATTTGGAGCGATCCCCGGGCCAGTCGCTAAACCTGTAAAGTCTTGTGCTGCAGTGCATTATGGGAGTTCTGGGTTTTGTGGTTTTAAATGTTGCCATTGTGGTTCATGTTAGTTTAAAAATGTTGTTAGTGTTTCTGATTTATTGTGTTTTTGTAGTTCAACTGGTTTAGTGAGTTAAGTGTCACCATGTTGTCACCATAAGTGAAAAGTGTATCGTGTTTGATGCCGTCCCTGTGTTTTATCTAAAAAAAATAAGACTGCCTCCTTGTGGCAGAGTGCCAGAAAGACAAAAGCTCTCGCTTGTCTTTCATTATTCCACACAGTTCACAACAAAATGAATTGTTACACAGCTTGAAGATGTTTGAACATATCTCATTCACATGCCAATGAATTAATAATTGTATCCAATTAATAATTGTAAAGACATTAAAATTGCATGCATGGCACAAGAAAGTGAAAACACTTATTTCCATTGTTGTCCATTTAAAAATCAAATGACAAAATAGAAGTAATAATAAAATAAAATATCAATAATACTGATAATAAGAAAAATAATAATAATATTAATGTGTGTATATGATAACAACAAACTAAACAATTTATAAGTACATTCGGACAGAAAATTAACATAAAATAATTACGTAGCTCAAGCTGGTAGTGTGTTACTGACTCACTGTCGTCCTACATATGGAGAATATCTCTGCTTCCTCTCTGTCTTTTCCACCATCTTGTCTACTTAAGCCACTCTTAGACTTCTTAAAAGGTCTCCTCCCTCCTCTTACCAGTTTGGCACCTTAGGAGCTCTCTTAAGGCCTAAGGTGCTTTGGGTTTTCATCTTACCAAGGCAAAATTCTAAGAAATGTTTAACAATTCGAGAAATTCTTGTCAGGGCGGGCGGCTGCCAGCCCCCTGAAGTGGCTGGACCTGCAATGCAGACTCCCATATCAGGTTTACGTGTAAAAGCAGTTGTCATCTTTATTTCAGGCTGAGATACGGTACACAGGTGATCAGTCAGTGGAGCGGAGGTACAAGCAGGGTCAGGCAAAAACGGAGTCATATTCAAGCAGGGTTCAGAAGCACGAGCAAACAGGAACATCAGGGATGAGGCGAAAAGTGTAGTCAAAAAAACAGAGCAGATTTCAAAACACACGGCTAGGCAAAACAGGACTGGATACGAGAGCTAGGATGTGTACTAATGACGACAAACTGGCAGTGAGCTGTGAGACTGTGATGGTTTAAATAAGGAGCAAACAATTAGGGTGATGTGAAGCAGATGCGTGGAAGTCTCTGGAAGGGGGCGTGACCGGGGGAGCCAAAGGTTGTACAGAGCACAAGATAGTGAAGGAAGGAAAGCACAGAGTGGAGTGAAGTAACAGACAAAGACACGTGAGCTGGAGCAAGAGTGAGTGAATGAAAACACAAAGCAGACGGAAACAAATTGAGAAACAAAGACAATAGCAGGTGCAGGGCTGTGGAGTGGGAACGTACTTGGAGGGGCGTGACGACAGAATAACATAACTAAGAAGTAAACATGAGAACTGAAAATAGAACAAATATTTAAGCACAACAAAACTAGGAAAACAAGGTGGTAAATGAGGTATAAGAACAAACCTGACAAAAAGCATAACTGATAACACAAATGAGAAAAGCAAAATAAACAAGTGATAAACAATGATCAATAATACAAACACAATCTGGCAGAACAAAACTGGAACGGAACTGGACAATAGCTCGAGTGTGAAAAGTAACAAAGCAAAACTAGAACAGAAATAACCACATGATGAAAAAAAAAAACTAATACATCAAAGCTGGGGCCGGAGGTGAGCCAAAAGGGGATCCAAAATAAGGACTAAGACCTAGACCCACGCTGGGCATGACAATTCTAAGATTTTTCTTACAACCCCAATTCCAATGAAGTTGGGACGTTGTGTAAAATGTAATAAAAACAGAATATAATGATTTGCAAATCCTCTTCAACCTATATTCAGTTGAATACACCACAAAGACAAGAATCTTTCCACGTGGACTCAGGAACACTTAAGAAAACCATTGTCAGTTAACACAGTTCGTCGCTACATCTACAAGTGCAAGTTAAAACTCTACCATGCATAGTGAAAACCATAATCAACAACATCCAGAAACGCTGCTGCCTTCTCTGGACCCGAGCTCATTTGAAATGGACAGACACAAAGTGGAAAAGTGTGTTGTGGTCTGAAGAGTCCACATTTCAAATTGTTTTTGGAAATCATGGACGTTGTGTCCTCTGGACAAAAGAGGAAAAAGACCATCCAGATTGTTACCAGCGCAAAGTTCAAAAGCCAGCATCTGTGATGGTATGGGGGTGTGTTAGTGCCCATTGCATGGGCAACTTACACATCTGTGATGACACCAACAATTCTGAAAGGTACATCCAGGTTTTGGAGCAACACATGCTGCCATCCAAGCAACGTCTTTTTCAGGGACGTCCTTGCTTATTTCAGCAAGACAATGCTAAGCCACATTCTGCATGTGTTACAACAGCGTGGCTTCATAGTAAAAGAGTGCGGGTACTAGACTGGCCTGCCTGCAGTCCAGACCTGTTGCCCATTGAAAATGTGTGGCGCATTATGAAGTGCAAAATATGACAACGGAGACGCCAGACTGTGGAACAACTGAAGTCGTACATCAAGCAAGATTGGGAAAGAATTCCTCCTACAAAACTTCAACAATTAGTGTCCTCAGTTTCTAAACACTTAGTGAGTGTTGTTAGAAGGACAGGTGATCTAACACAGTGGTAAACATACCACTGTCCCAGCGTTTCTGAAACGTGTTGCAGTCATTCATTTCAAAATGAGCAAATATTTGCAAAAAAAATAAAATTTATCAGTTTGAACATTAAAAATCTTGTCTTTGTGGCACATTCAATTAAATATAGGTTGAAGAGGATTTGCAAATCATTGTATTCTGTTTTATTTGCATTTTTCACAACGTCCCAAATTCATTGGAATTGGGGTTGTAGAATAACGTCACTAGGAGCTATTTTTAGCCTTAGGATGCTTTGTGCATACGGGCCCTGGAGTATTTGTGCCTGTGAGGATTTGGATCAGTATATCAGTATACAGACTGATTAAAACTTATTTCAAAAGTCATTAAGGGTATATATTGTAAAGAAAACACATGGACCTCGCGGATACATCAAGCCAATCACACGGTGGATCCCTTTTGCTTCTGAAACAGCCTGCCTTAATTCTTTGGGGCATAAATTGAAGGTCTTGGAAGCATTCCTCAGACAATCTGCTGTATATTGACAGTTGCCACGTCATTACACTGTCACTAAACTGACTTGCTGATACATAGCAGAATGGATTCCTGTTCTCATGTTGTTTGTGCCAAATTCTGATCCTATCATCCATCAGAATGTTTTCTCTTTGACCACCAACAAGGCATTTTTTTCCTCCAGATATCAACTGTTTACTGAATGTTTCTTCTTTATCAGTCTGTTCTGTGCACATCCAAGAGTTGGTTGTGTGTGAAAACCCCAGTGTATCAGCAGTTTCACTCAAACCCATCCATCTGTCACCAACAATCACATCATGTGCAAATTCACTTAAAGGACATATCACATTCTAATCAACACTTTAAAAAATTATACACCAGATTGTGAATCATTACGTCCAAATTTTTAATTTGTGTGAGTCCTGATGTAGCTGATAAAATTATCCATACTGTATCTGAAGAATGCAGACAGATTCAGAGCTATTTTTAGCCATAGAAAATTACTTAACCTAAGGTGCTAAGGATTCAGTCCACCTGTGTTCTACAGTCATGACTTCCTCCAGTACACACAGTCAAGCTAGGTTGTCTCCAAATGTAAAATGCCTTTAATATGGTTATAATTTGGTTTTCAAATCAAATTCTTGTATTTTGCCGTCAACATATGTCAGTCTCCGCCTCTTTGTAAACCCACGGTGTATACAGGAAAAAAATAAACGTTGAATACGTCTCAGTAACACTGAATAATAATGATCACATACCTTGAAAGTGGTGTCTGAGTTCACTCCTGTTGTGTTCACACACAGAGCCTTGTAGAACCCCACTGCGTGGCTCTGTGTTTTCTCCACAGAAAAATGGTGTACATCTACACCCTTCTTCTCCTGGTAGCTTTGCTTAGCTTAGCCATCAGTTTAGCTCATCTTAGCCAGTAACAAAAAACGTCTGTAAGCTGATCCATGTCACAGATCTCCTGTTAAGAGTGATTTCTTGTTGTACGACTGTCCAACTCGTGATCACAGAAGCAGGTTTCTCAGGGAGACTCGTCGGCCTCCTGCAATGTAGCATTTTAACTTTAACACGATGCCTTGGCACAAACCACAAACACGGCCATTTTTGGGGGGGGGGGGGGGGGGGGGCATGCTTTGTTAGACTTCACAAAAGGACAGGATAAACTCTGTGGTTTGAACCATGTTTTGAAGACCGTTCTCACACTGCGCTGTGCTTCACCTCTGCTGTGAGAGTTGCCAGCTGCTGGAAAATTATTGTAAAAATTGGATAACACGCACTCTCATTTCTTTGTAAATCTCAGATGTTCACCAAAAAATTACCATCTAAAACAGTTGTGAATTTTTAAAGGTGAAAATGGTCACATCATATTCTTACATTCTTACATTTCTGACATATGAAGACAGATGCCTGTTGTAGATGCGAGTGATTGTGCGGTCAGTGCTGACTTTCCTTCTGGCCCTTGTTTCATCGTTACGGTTTCAGATCAGACTCTGTCCATTTCTGAGTCCTTGTGATATTTGTTCCTGAATCTTTTTTGTTTGTTTTTCCTGTTTGTAAGTGATCGTTATCTGATCTCACAGTAGTCATATCACCAGTGGGTGATATGACTTTGCCAAATCCCCACACAGTGATATGGTAACCGCTTTGCAGCGCAGATGATTTTTTTTTATTTTTTGAGTGCATGCTCACGTCTACCATGCTTGGCCTACCAAACAAAAGGGCCTCCTCTCGATGAAAACTCAAGCCAAGCCATGATTAGCTGTTCCGACCTGTGCCGTATCGACCCAGTCCCCTGGGTGTAAACAAGGCCTTAGTCTCCCTCTACTTGCATTGTCTGTGTAAGTGTAGACTCATTTAGGATTTACTGCATTTTGGATAGCTACCAGTAAAGGGTTTGTACTTTTGTCAGGATAATTACAAGAGGATTTCTGTTGTGATCATGCAGAAACGTTGTTGCACTGCTGATTTGTCGACACTTAAAACTGCAAAAAACATGGCAATGGCATCTATTTTCATCTTGTGCGCACATATTTTGTTTTAATTGCACTTTGGGTGCTGTGGAATGAACTGTACACGCACGTGTGCTCCAACATGGTTTGCCACAGTGCATATTAAAATGAAAGCAGTAGTAGAGATGATTTTAGGTGATGGCAGATAATCTATTTGGATTCTTTCTTAGCATTTTATGAAACCGAATATCAGTCTGCTTTCATCACAGCCTTCGACATGCTTACGGAGGGAGAAGATTAAAAGTGGCGATTTTCTTTGGGGCAACAAGCACAGCATCATGTAACTTTGTTTTTTAGGTTTTGAAGTAAAAACTGTGTTCAGATGTAGGCTGAACTTGCAGTTAGATCCTTCGTTATTGTGATGTGTGGGACCTTTTCTCATAGTCCAAAAAGAGGTGATTTTTATGTTTATCAACCAATACAGCTCAGAATTTGTAGCAGCACTTCATGGTCTCTCTGCCAGATTAAGGAACAGAGTTACCATAATGAAGCGTTATGGCAAATTACTTCAGTAAAAGGGAAATGACTGGCTCAGAAAATGGCAGAAGTGTCGAACTGCAAGTTACATAAGGAACTTGAAAAGTGCTTGTTAATGGTGGCCAGCAACTGTGTTCCACCTCATGCGATGATTAATATTCATAAAACAGATTTTTTTTTTTATTTATTTTTTGTGTATCAGTTCGGAATCCAGTGCCCGCATCGCAATGCATCCATATACTGTATAATATATTCTAGGCAAACCCTGCATGACGTCACCTATAGGTTTTCTGTTGAGACCCAGAACAGCAAATATAAAGCCCATATCTGGGCATTGCCATGTTGGCAACAGTGGTAGTGCTGATTGTGGCTGCGTCATGACGAACCCATAAATGGATAAAGAGGTGGCGCATGGGTGGTTTCATTGTGTGATGAACACGGCCCTATCTTTGAGTCTAAACCACCTAAATTAACAGACTAACCTCTGTGAATAACAGAGGTAGTGACTCATATTGAAGGGAGGATGGATGGGGTCATGTCTCGCAAGATTTTGACAAGCACCCTCGTTCCCTCAGTAAGAGCATTGAAGATGGGTCCTGGCTGGGTCTTCCAGCATGACAATGACCTGAAACATGCAGTGGCTTCATAAGAAGCATTTCAAGGTCCTGGAGTGCCCTAGCTAGTCTCCAGATCTGAATTCAGTAGAAATGTACAACCTTTTTTTGTTTGTTTTTGTTTTTTTTTAGATTCTGTCTCTCATATTTGAATTGTACCTACTATAATTATTAGAGCTAGCTCTCTACATTCGTTGTAGGTGGGAAAATGTGCAAAATCAACAGTGGATCAAATACTTATTTGCCTCACTGTAGGAAGGGCTTGCTGAGTAAAGTGAGGCTGTCCATTAGGTATAATAACTGACAGGTTCTCTTTGAATAACAGAGGTAACTCATATTTTTGGGGTGGTTGTCATAATACTTTGCTTTGGTGTGGACATTAAAAGTTATGAGCCACTTATTTTCTCAGTAATTGTGCATGTGAACCTAACAGACAAAGCTATCAGCAGCTGCTAAAATTGCTTATTCCATTAGCTTACAACATTAGATAAGACAAGAATTTTACTCAGCATGAATATTGCAGCAGGGATGTGATCCTTTAGCGCGTTTCACAGCACATCAAGTCATATTCAGTTATTTGTAATAAAATGAAATGCTAAAAATGACAAATGCAGCCCTCCACACAGCTAGCAGCTGCTGCCAGCGGACAGTGAGTTACAGACGTTATGAGAGGGAAAGATGCTGGGCTCAGCAGTCACTCAAAGCGACCACACCCCTGATCATGCAGAACTTAAGGCTTAAAACGTCTTAAACTAAGGAGCTAGAAAAACATCCCCCCAGCCCTGTAGAATTTTAATGGAGAGAGAAACTGCCTATAGAAACTCGAATTGTTTTTTTGGACCAGGCTGTAGTCATGTTTATTTCTGAATGGAATGAATGGGAACTTAGGCAGCACAGTGGATTAGTGGTTAGCACTGTTGCCTCACAACAAGAAGGTCATGGGATTGATTCCCACCTCTGGCCTTTCTGTGTGGAGTTTGCATGTTCTCCCCGTGTTTTTGTGGGTTCCCCCCGGGTGCTCTGGCTTCCTCCCACATCCAGAGACATGTAGGTTAGGTGAACTGGGAACTTTAAATTGTCCATAGGTATGCGTGCGGGTGTGAATGTGTTTGTCTATATGTGGCCATGCGACAGACTGGCGTTCTGTCTAGGGTGTACCGGGTCTCACACCTTATGGCTGCTGGGATAGGCTCCAGGCCCCTGTGACCCTTAATTGTAAGTGGTTGAAGATGAGTGAATGAGTGAGTGAGTGATGAATGGGAACCTGCTTGCTTTTGGAACCAGCCTCAAATGGCTAGTCAAGGAACTGCAAATATTTCTTCTTCGGGGTGGGCTCAGTCTGAGGCCATCGAAGCTTACGGCTTTAATGCATCTAACAATCGCTTCCCCCCCTCCCCTGTTAAATCAGTTTTCTTCCTCACTGTGATGTTTGATTTGACCTTCAGAAGATCCTCATGACCATGTCTCCATACATCCACTAAACTGAAGTGAGTTTGTGCCATGTGATTTCCAAAGTAGACATTTGACTTAATGAGTAGTCGATTGGATGGACTGAAGGAAGTGATTGTGTATAGTTGTGTACCATAATTGCTAATCATTTTTCTGCTTTTGATATGTCTCCCATAGTTATTTGATTTTACAGATTTTAGCATTTCCACCTATCTCAACACAAGAAGAACTGCATAATCGAAACAAGCCATTTCTTTTTAACATATAATGAATTCAGTTTATTAACATGAAAAATGTTTTACTAACAGTGAGATGTGAACTTCTGAAAGCTAAAAGTGCATATCCATCTTAAAAGTAGCTTTGGGTAATTAAATAAGCATGCAGTGAATGGACATCCGCTACGTGTTTTATTAAGAGAAAAGTGTTCACTCAGTGCTACTTTTAAGCAGCACTGAGTGAATCCTTTGCTTTTTCTCTTTGACTTTATAGTGGTATGATTTTGAAGTAATTAAATCCCACATTCTGTTTTCCTGATACTTTTAGCACAGTCTTTGAAATAAAAACAAAGAACAGAGCACTCATTACTGCAATTCTAAGTGGACTCTGTACACTCTAATTTTGTAGCTGCAGAGATAAGATTCAGGATTTTAATGTTGCATATGGCAACTGAGCACCTACTAACATTAAGAATCTGCCATGGCAGCATCTGATATATAAATGTTTACCACTCAAAACAAGGTTGATAAATGAGCGTAGTGGTTTTATGGTTTCTGTGCTGAAAACAAATTGTACAAGCAACATGAAAACAGATTGATAAATGGCAGCTCACATACCACTCTTCATCGTTTGAGACTATCTGAAGGTCAGAAGGAAGACATGATTGTAAAATGACAGATTATATCTCAAAGTAAAATGGGTATACTGACGTGTTCAGTGTTAATCTGATATTCCCAAGGTGTGCAGTGTTCTACTAATGCTGAATTAAATTTCTTCTAATGCACTTGAGTTTTTACCACTGTGCAGATTGGGCCAGTCAAGTGTACAACATAAGTAATAATGCAATATTCTAGTGTTCTGGTGATATTTTCAGCCAATTAGAAAACTGTGGGGAAGAATATTGCAGGATGTAAGCCAGAAGGATGTTTTATGTGTCTGCTGTTCACCAAAACTATTGATTGGCATTGCTCTTGCAGGCCCAATTAATTAAGTGTGTCTGCTCTGACCGCTGTACCACAAAAATGATCCCAGCACATATTAAAAAAGGAAAATGAACCAACTGAATAAAACTCGAGCCAGTGCCTTTTCTGAACTTGCTGTTAATAAGTATGCATTGGTGAGCAACAGTTTCCAATACATTATACAATGCTTAGTGTCAGGCATGGGGAGCTATAATAAGAGAACAAGGACCTTGTTTCATTAGTTATTGAACTGTGCTCATATCTGAAGCACTCATTAGACACGGTGTAAACATATGCCGCAATTGAGCGGCATATGAAGAGTCATTTGTAAAGGCCCAAAGGAGCTCTGCAATGTCATTGCCAGTTCATTTGTCTTTTCAGGCTCTCACAGGTTGTTTGGATGTGTTGGTTATGTCAAGCTTTTCTGTTACTCCCTTTGGAAGAAAAAGAACCAGAGGGCAGCCACCAAGTGTGAAATCCAACCTGTTTTTAATCAAGCAGCCCTGCTATCTGCCATCAGAGTCTGACCATGATGTTCCTATTAGGCTGACAGAAGCTGACTGATACAAGCTATCAGAGGAGAGATCTATTTTCCTTGTTGCTTCCTTTTCAGCTCCTATTTGGCCAGCTCTATCATGTTTTTTTTAAGAGCTTCACACTAATTTTTCCTCTTAAAATATGCAACTTCAATACTTCTGCTTTTGCGTACTCAAACACATCTGCATTTGGTGTTGAAGACATACACTCACCGACCATGTTATTAGTGTTGGGAAAGTGTAGGTACACGGACCCACAACAGGGGGCGCAAATGAACGGACAATGGATGAGGTCAAATAACAACACTTTACTATTGTGAATGGGCACAACAAATACAATCAGATTACAACAATCACAAAGCCAAATCACAAAAGGTGTCGTGTGAAGCCCGCACTTCAGGCAGGGCGCCCTCTGGTGGTGGGCCAGCAGTACCTCCTCTTCTGGCGGCCCACACAACAGGACCCCCCCCTCAACGGGTGCCTCCTGGCGCCCGACCAGGCTTGTCCGGGTGGCGGCGGTAGAAATCGGCCAGGAGGGCCGGGTCCAGGATGAAGCTCCTCTTCACCCAGGAGCGTTCTTCGGGGCCGTACCCCTCCCAGTCCACCAAATACTGGAAGCCCCGGCCCATCCTACGGACATCCAAAAGCCGGCGTACAGTCCAAGCCGGCTCGCCATCGATGATCCGGGCAGGAGGCGGTGCCGGACCCGGAGTACAGAGGGGTGAGGTGTGATGTGGTTTTATTCGGGACACATGAAACACAGGATGGATCCGCAGTGAGGCCAGAAGCTGAAGCCTCACCGCGGCTGGACTGATGACCTTAAGGATCTTAAATGGGCCGATGTAACGGTCCTGTAGCTTGGGGGAGTCCACCTTGAGGGGAATGTCCTTTGTGGATAACCACACCTCCTGCCCTGGCCGATACGCAGGGGCCGGGGCCCGCCGACGGTCTGCATGGGCTTTTGCCCTCGTCCGGGCCTTTCCTTTAGCAAAGCAGAACGGGTGGCACGCCACACCCGACGGCACTTCCGTAGGTGGGCCTGGACCGAGGGCACACCGACCTCTCACTCAACCACCGGAAACAACGGGGGCTGATACCCCAGACATACCTCAAAAGGGGAGAGGCCGGTGGCTGAAGACACCTGGCTGTTATGAGCATACTCGATCCAGGCCAAATGGGTACTCCAGGCCGCCGGGTGCGCGGCAGTCACGCAGCGCAAAGCCTGTTCCACCTCCTGGTTTACCCGTTCTGCTTGCCCGTTGGTCTGAGGGTGGTACCTGGACGAGAGACTCACCGTGGCCCCCAGTTCCCGGCAGAAGCTCCTCCAGACTTGCGAGGAGAACTGGGGACCGCGATCGGAGACGATGTCTGTTGGAATCCCATGCAGCCGGACGACGTGGTGGACCAGGAGGTCCGCTGTCTCCTGGGATGTTGGGAGCTTCAGGAGGGCCACGAAGTGGGCCGCCTTGGAGAATCGGTCCACTATCGTGAGGATGGTAGTGTTACCCTGGGACGGCGGGAGGCCCGTGACAAAATCCAGGCCGATGTGGGACCAGGGGCGATGAGGCACGGGCAGCAGCTGGAGTAGTCCTGATGCCCTGCGATGGTCAGCCTTGCCCCTGGCGCAGGTGGTGCAGGCCTGGATATAATCCCGGATGTCGGCCTCTAGGGACGCCCACCAGAAGCGCTGCCGGACAACTGCCATGGTTCTTCACACCCCTGGATGACAGGAGAGCTTGGAGCCGTGACAGAAGTCCAGGACTGCAGCCCTAGCTTCTGGTGGGACGTATAGTTTGTTCTTCGGCCCAGTTCCGGGGTCCGGGCTTCGTGCCAGGGCCTCCCGGACGGTTCTCTCTACGTCCCAGGTGAGGGTGGCCACGATAGTGGACTCCGGGATGATGGGTTCCGGTGGATCCGACAACTCCGCTTTGACTTCATCTTCATGTACCCGGGACAAGGCATCCGATCTCTGGTTTTTGGTCCCGGGACGGTAGGTGATACGGAAGTCAAAACGGCCGAAGAACAGTGACCAGCGGGCTTGCCTGGGGTTCAGCCGCTTGGCGGTCCTGATATACTCCAGGTTCCGGTGGTCAGTGAAAACCGTGAATGGCACGGACGTTCCCTCCAACAGATGTCTCCACTCTTCAAGAGCCTCTTTCACAGCAAGGAGTTCTCGATTGCCGACGTCATAGTTCCGTTGGGCCGGGGTCAACCTGCGGGAAAAATAGGCACACGGGTGAAGGACCTTATCGGTCTTCCCGCTCTGGGAAAGCACAGCTCCTATCCCTGAGTCCGAGGCGTCCACTTCAACCACTAACTGGCGACTAGGATCGGGCTGCACCAGAACGGGTGCAGACGAGAAGCGCCGTTTCAACTCCTTGAACGCGGCATCGCAACGATCCGACCAGGTGAAGGGGACTTTTGGTGAGGTCAGGGCTGTCAGGGGGCTAACTACCTGACTGTAGCCCTTAATGAACCTCCTGTAGAAATTTGCAAAGCCGAGGAACTGTTGCAGCTTCCTACGGCTAGTGGGTTGGGGCCAGTCTCTCACCGCCGCAACCTTGGCCGGATCAGGAGCGACGGAGTTGGGGGAGATGATAAACCCCAGGAAGGACAAAGATGTGCTGTGAAACTCACACTTCTCGCCCTTCACAAACAGCCGGTTCTCCAACAACCGCTGCAGGACCTGATGTACATGCCGGACATGAGTCTCAGGATCCGGAGAAAAGATGAGTATATCGTCTAGATATACGAAGACGAATCGGTGCAGGAAATCCCACAAGACATCATTAACTAATGCTTGGAACGTCGCGGGGGCGTTTGTGAGGCCGAACGGCATGACCAGGTACTCAAAGTGACCTAATGGGGTGTTGAATGCCATCTTCCATTCGTCTCCCTTCCGGATCCGAACCAGCAGATTCCCTTCTGACCCCGTGTCCACCAGTGCTCGGGCTTGAAGGGTTAAATCCCCGCTCAGGATTGTGACTGGGAGTCGTGTGGCAATTTGTGTGTGTCTCACTTGAATGTCTTGACCCCCCCTTAGCCCAGTCTCTAAGGGCGAGTGTTGACGTCTTGGCCGTTTGGGGCAGTCTCTCTGTGTGTGCTCTGTTGAGCTGCAGAGAAAACACTCTCCACGGATCAGCCTCCCCATTTTGGCCCTGTGCGTTTCCCTAACAACGTCAACAGGGGGAGCTGTTGCCCCACAAAGCGCTGCGGCTGTGGAGCGTGGGGAGGGCGGCCCCTTTTCGAACCCGGAAGGGAGAGGGGCGGCGCGTATCCGGTCACGTCCTTTGCCTCGCTCCCGACGGCGTTCCTCTAACCGATTGTCTAATCGTATAACGAGATCAATAAGCCCGTCCAAATCCCGCGGTTCGTCCTTAGCCACCAGGTGCTCCTTCAGGACCAACGATAGTCCGTTTACGAAGGCGGCGCGGAGGGCAGTGCTATTCCAGCCGGACCTCGCAGCCGCAATGCGGAAGTCGACTGCATAAGCAGCTGCGCTCCGGCGCCCCTGTCTCATTGACAGCAGCACGGCTGAAGCGGTCTCTCCTCTATTTGGGTGATCGAACACTGTTCTGAACTCCCTCACAAACCCATCATACATCAGAAGGAGCCGTGAATTTTGCTCCCAGAGCGCTGTAGCCCAAGCGCGTGCCTTGCCGCGAAGCAGATTAATCACATAAGCTATCTTACTATCATCAGTCACGTACATGACGGGACGTTGTGCGAAGACGAGCGAACACTGCATAAGAAAGTCCGCGCATGTCTCCACACAACCCCCGTACGGTTCTGGAGGGCTTATGTATGCTTCAGGGGAAGGTGGGAGGGGTCGTTGAACGACCTGTGGAACGTCACTATTGCGCACAGGATCGACAGGAGGGAGAGCCACAGCAGCGTCCTGAGGGCGCGCTTCCACCTGCGCGGCGAGAGCCTCCACCCTGCGGTTAAGGAGGACGTTCTGCTCGGTCATCAGATCCAGCCGAGCCGTAAAAGCGGTGAGGATTCGCTGCAACTCACCGATCATTCCTCCTGCAGACGCCTGTGCGCCCTGCTCTTCCATTGGCCGTTCAACGGCCGGTCGACGCCCCTCGGGGTCCATGACGTTGGCCGAGATATCCTGTTGGGAAAGTGTAGGTACACGGACCCACAACAGGGGGCGCAAATGAGCGGACAATGGATGAGGTCAAATAACAACACTTTACTATTGTGAATGGGCACAACAAATACAATCAGATTACAACAATAGACAAAGCCAAATCACAAAAGGTGTCGTGTGGGCAGGCTCGAAGATAGGAGACGTCTGTCCAAAGCAGAACCGGAACCACACGATTTCCTCCGCCACCAGACCCCGGGAATACTGGAGCCGCCAAGTCCCGAACTCCCAGCTGGCCACTGCCTTCGCGTGTCGGACCTGGTACTGCTGGCGAGGAACAAAAGAACAATTAAATGTGGGTGCGTCTGCACCCAGGAATCCGCACGGCAGGAAAACTACCTCCACCACTCGTTGGAAAAGGAGTCAGCTGAACAACTCTCAAAAGTCACAAAAGATCACTGTTAACCAGTCAGCTGAGCACGTTACCTTCCAGGTAGAACGATATCTCGGCAAAGAGGTGGAGGCGTCGTCCTGCTGATATTCCCCTGCTGATCAGATGATGGGTAACAGCTGTTGCAGGTGATGCGTGACAGCTGTCACCCTGGCTGCTCCTGTGAGGCGACTGCGCCCTCTCATGCCTGAAGCCCGCACTTCAGGCAGGGCGCCCTCTGGTGGTGGGCCAGCAGTACCTCCTCTTCTGGCGGCCCACACAGCAATTAGGATGGGACTGCATTTAAATAGCACTGTTCCGTGTGAATCAGCAGCTCAAAATGCTTTACATTGATGCCTCACATTCACTCTTTCTCACACACACACATACGTCATTTTGCTGCCATGCAAGGCACTCACTACAACACGGTACACCTTGCTAGTACTGGGTTGGACCCCCTTTTGTCTTCAGAACTGCCTTAATTCTTCATGGCATTGATTTGACAAGGTGTTGGAAACATTCCTCAGAGATGTTAGTGCATATTGGTATGATAGCATCACACAGTCGCCCATTCAACCATTCTACCAATTTTCCTCTGATCTTTGACGTCAGCATGCCATTTTTGTCCACACAACTGCCACTCACTAGATAACTTCTCTTTTTCAGACCTTTCTCTGTAAACCCTAGAGATGGTTGTGATCCCAGTAGATCAGCAGTTCCTGAAATGCTCAGACCAGCCCGTCTGACACCAACAATCATGCCACGTTCAAAGTCACTTAAATCCCCTTCCCCATTCTTATCCTCTGTTTGAACTTCAGAGCGTTGTCTTCATCACGTCTAGATGCCTAAATGCATTGAGTTGCTGCCATGTGATTGGCTGATGAACTAATGGTTTTAATAAGCAGTTGAACAGGTGTACCTAGTAAAATGGCCAGTGAGTGTATGGCTTGTTAAGCATTGGTTCAAGGCTCTAGAAATTGTTGGTTATTTTGCACTACCTAAATACCAACTTGGCATCATGAAGTCGGCAACAAGTATTTTATAAGGGATATTTGCTTTTTCTGAACTATGGTTGGTTCATGACATCTTTTAATTTATAATTTTGCTCCCCGAAATGTTGACAAAATGAGTGGTAAATGGACTGTATAATGGGGGATAATGGATGCAGTTTAAAAATTATTTGGAACTCCCTTGTGTCCTGGCAGCCACAGAGACAATTAACCAGTCCGTCCCAACATCTCAAAAGTAACAAAAAACCAGGTGAACTGTGGGTGTGTGCTTAGCTTTCTCCAGCTACTGGGGCCCTCAACACATCAGTAACCGCTCATTTGACACAAAACCATTCCAGTGTTTCTCAAGGATCCTGTGAAGAAACCTATGTCGCACCACATAGTATTAGTAGTATTCTCGTAGTATTTTCTTGCAAAAATATCAGCATCACCAAACATCGGAATAGAAAATTGTCCAAGTTAGTGATTATGTCTTGGACTTCGTGTCACTCGGTCATTAAGAAATAGAAATGTATGATAAATATGGAGTGGATAGTTCTCAGGAACTTAGCATAGGCTGTACAGAAGCCCAACTAATATTCATGCTTGCATTTGATGAGTACTCACAGTACTGGAATGTGGACATGGAAGCATGGATGTGAAACCAGATTGTGCTGGTTGCTGAGCAGCAAGTAGCTGGCACTCAGTCTTCCCCCTTCCCCACCCCGGTACAAATTCAACCTTGAAATAGCAGATTCCTGCAGCTTTACCTGCCTTAAAGTGCTTCACTACCATGCATCTTTTGTTTGTATTTGCTATTGTTTTTATTGTTCTATTTGTTATGCAGTGCTTTGTCACACTGTTTTTTTTTTTAATGTTCTATAAATCAAGGGGGATTGGATTGGATTTGCAATATCACTGTGATTTGGTGGTTCATAATTGACTGTGGGATCAGCCATAACAATCCTAGCACCAGAGATGTTCAGCTTCCCTGTAGGAGGATCAGCAGTGGTGGGGCAAGATGTAGATTTGGAGGAATGCAGTGCTTTGATTCCTTTGTCAGTCGGCCAAGAGTCACTAAAACACAGATGGTATGTCAGCTGTTCAAACTCCTTTAGCAATTATGTCCTTGTGTACCCTCTGCTCCATTGCAGCCTGAGATATCAGCTCCCTATACAGCCTGGAATTGCCATTGCGCTGTCCACAGTGCAGTATTATCCACATTGGGCTCCCTCTCATTCACACACATGTACTCAGTCTTGCT
This sequence comes from Thalassophryne amazonica, assembly GCF_902500255.1. Taxonomy (NCBI): domain Eukaryota; kingdom Metazoa; phylum Chordata; class Actinopteri; order Batrachoidiformes; family Batrachoididae; genus Thalassophryne; species Thalassophryne amazonica. The sequence goes on from NC_047106.1 coordinate 113,038,523, forward strand.
CCTACTGACTTTCATTCCCCTTCTTTCCAGAGCATATTGTCACCTTTCCAGGCTAGACTGAACTTATTCTCAACTCTCACTGCAGATCACAATGTCATCTGCAAACATGTCCATGGAGACTCCTGTCTGATCTCATCAGTCAACCTGTCCATCACCATTGCAAATAAGAAAGGACTCAGAACTTATCCGTGGTGTAATCCCACCACCACCTTTAATGAGTCTGTCATTCCTACTGCACATCTCACCACTGTCACACTGTCCTTGTACATGTCTTACCCTACCCTCACATACTTTTCTGCCACTCCAGACCTCCTCATGCAATACTGCAACTCTTCTCTTGGCACCCTGTAATAAGCTTTCTCTAAATCCACAAACACACAGTTTAACGCCTGGCCTTCTCCATGAGTATTCTCAGAGCAACCATTGCATCTGCATTGCTCTTTCTCAGCATGAAACTATATTGCTGCTCACAGATCTTCACCTGTTTTCTAAGCCTAGCTTCTACTATTCTTTCCCATTACTACATCAACTTTAGGACTCTGTAGTTACTGCAGCTTTGCACATCACCCTTGTTCTTAAAAATAGGAACCAGCACACTTCGTCTCTACTCCTCAGGCATCCTCCCACTTTGCAAGATGTTATTAAACATTCTGGTTAGAAACTCCACCGCCATCTCTCCAAAACATTTCTATGCTGCCACCAGAATATCATCTGAACGAACTGGCTTTCCACTCTTCACCCTTTTCAAACCCGCCCTCACTTCATCCTTACTTATCCTTTGTACTTCCTGAGTTACTCGCTCCACATGATCCAGCCTTTTCTCTCTCTCATTTTCTTCTTTCATCTGCTCCTCAAAACATTTCCTCCACCTTCTCAACACACTGTCCTTGCTTGTCAGCACATTACCATTTGCATCTTTTACCACCATAACCTGCTGCACATCCTGTCCGGCTCTGTACCGATTGGCCAGGCAAAGGGACAAGTCCTTTGCTCTTTCCTTACTATTCAAGTTCTTGTACAGCTTGTTAATGGATTTTACGCCACATCTCCTTGTACTGTCTACTTTCTTCATCTCTCTGACTATCCTAATTCTTTTTTTGCCAACCTCTTCCTCCTTATGCTGTCCAGATGTCATACCCACTACCTTCTTAGCTGTCTCCCTCACCACATCTGCAGTACTTTTCCAGTTGTTAAAAATTGCTTCCCCTCCATTCAGTGCCTATTTCACTTGCTCACTTAGTTTCACACAACAGTCTTCCTTCTTCAACTTCCACCATCTGATCCTTTGTTGAGTTCTAACTCTTCTTCTTCACTTCTAAAGTTGTTCTACAAACCACCATCCTATGCTGTCCAGCTATACTCTCTCCTGCCACCACCTTACAATGTAATTTCTTTTAGCTTGCATCTCCTACAAAGAATGTAGTCCACCTGGGTGCACCTCACCACAGCCATTTCCATCCTTTTTGCAAAATCAACTACCATCTGCCCTTCCACATTCCTGTCCTTGATACCATATCTACCCATTACTTCCTCATCACCTCTGTTCCCTTCATCAACATGCCCATGAAAGTCCGCTCCTATCACCACTCTTTCATGCTTGGGCATACTCTCCACTACCTCATCTAACTCACTCTAAAAATCTTCTTTCTCTTTCATCTCCCAACCTACCTGTGGGGCATATGCACTGATGATATTCGTCATCACCCCTTCAATTTCCAACTTCACAATCATCACCCTGTCAGGCACCGGCTTAACCTCCAACACACTCTTAACATACTGTTCCATTAAAATTACCCCAACACCATTTCTCTTCCTGTCCACACCACAATGTCTACCTTTGTCATCTCCATCATATCAGCCAGCTCTCTCCCTTTACCAGTCATGCTGCCAACACTCTCACTTCCACCCTTCTAATTTTCTTCTTCCCCCGCTGTCTTTGAACACATTTTCCTCCTCTTCTACTTCGCCCAGCAGTAGCCCAATTTCCGCCAGCACCCTGTTGGGTAACAGCACCAGTGGCAGTCGTTGTTAACCTGGGCCTCGACCAGTCCGGTATGGAAATTCGATTTATCTGCGTCTTTTATTTTGGGGCTTTTTACACCAGATGCCCTTCCTGACGCAATCCTCCTCATTTATTCGGGCTTGTGACTGGCACTCAGAACGTACTGGCTGCACACCCCATTTGGCTGAGTTACACACACACACACACACACACACACACACACACACACACATAAAACTTAACCACGCTACTGCACATAGTGCCACACCACTGCAGCTGCACCAGTGAAAATAGCAGGTTGTGCCTGAAATCACCCACACAGTGGGTGCTGGTTGTTATGCTTTTTGCGTTAAACTGCAGCCCTAACTGTAAAGAGCAAACACTAGAGTACCTCAAAGATGTCTGTTCTTTCTTGTTCACTTCTTTTATTAACCTTTTTAAAGATGGAAAAGTCACCTTGGTAAAGCAGCCCATGCTGTACTGTGCAGGGCTTTTTTAAATTTTTTTATTTTGCATACCAGGTCCTTCAGATGAGAGCTCAGAAAAGCTTGATGTGGACCCATTTTGTAATTCCCTCTCTTCATCCACCTTCATCCCCAATCTCTCTCAGGATCATTTGCATCCATTTTTCTTCAGTCTTTATGTGAATTCTTAAGATTAAAAACAACAACAACAACAAAAAACAGACAAAGCCTTGGGACAGATTTTTGAGTGCCTTTTAACACTATCAATGTACTCAGGTTCGGAGGTATTTTTGAACCAAGGGAAAAAATTTTCTTTTTTGATAGTATTATTCTATATGCTTGATTTTACTTTCATTTATTAGGGTAGTGAGCTAAAACATGAAAAGAACTTTTCTGATGAAGATAAAGAAGTCAGTATGTATAAAAGGCAAGTGTTGGTTGGTTGGTTGGAACACATAATTTGGGAACTACTGGGTGTAGAAAGAATTTAAGCTTGCTTTTGGAATCAGTGCATCAATGTCATTGTGTTAGGCTGTAAATAATCAACAGCACTCACAGAGTGCATACCCCACCACAAAAAAAATGCTTAATGCTTGGTAAGTACAGGGCATAAAAAAGAAGAGTGCTCTCTCTGAGTGCTGTAGTTTATTTATAGCTGAAATTGACTTTTGAGGTTCTGCAAAATTAGCCAATGAAATACTTCATGTCTGCTTACTAATTATTTGTCTTGAATAATAGAAAAATAGTTGATGACCAAGTGGTGAGTGCTCCCATGCCCATTTTCCTTGTAATATGGAGTTGGGGGGGAGGGCATCTGGCGCAAAACCTGTGCCATACCAACATGCAGATACATATCTAATCCGCTGTGGTGACACTGAGGGGGGAAGGGAGAAACCGCAAGAACTTTTTTTTTAATGATGTGTAAGAAATTTGTTTTGACTTGTACCTTGTTGTTCAGAGTCATCACAGTGGATCCAATATGGATCCGCATGTTGATTTGGGACAACTTGTATGACTTATGTCCTTCCTGACACGACTCCTGGTTGCACGGAGAAGGGGCATGGATTTTCTTGAACCAGGAACATTCTGTTTTGGAAGCAAGCACACTATTTTTTTTTTTTTTTTTTATATATATATTTATTTCATTCATTTAAGAGAAAAAAAAACAGAAAAGCAGAAATAACAAAACATTACAAACCATTGAATGAAAAGGAGCAGATTGGAAGAACAAGTCTTATATATTCTGCCCCTTTTTTACAATACAATCTTGCAGTATCAAGCATCATTAATCAACATAATTTAACAGATTACATTTCTATGACTTTGTCACATGCCACTGACTTATAATTTTAACCATTATTTAAAAGATTACATCCCTAACAGATTACATTTTAAACTTCAAACATTCTAAACATTATTAACAGATTACATTTTTGGCTTTATCACAGCCCACTGAGTTATTTCATAGTTTCATGCTTACGAAATACATCAAGTTTAATAAGTTTTTAAAATAATTTAAGCAGCCTTGATTCTTTGATTTCTTTATTGAGGTTGTTCCATAATTTTACACCATTCACTGCAATACTCCGTTCCTTTATCTTGGTTCTGAATCTTGTTTTTTTTTAAAGACTTCTATGCCCTTCAAATTATAACTACTTACTCTTTTTTCAAACATATTTTGAATGTTTATTGGTAAGGTATTGTTATTCGCTTGGTACATTGTTTGTAATAATTTCAAATCAACTAAATCATGAAATTTAAGTACCCTATACTTAATGAACAATGGACTAGATGGATCTCTAAAACGACTGTTGCTGATCACTTTTAAAGCTCTTTTCTGAAAAATAAATAAAGGTTGTGTATAAGTTGTACATGTTGATCCCCAGATTTCTACACAATAAGTCAAATATGGAACAATCAATGAATTGTACAATGTTAATAATCCATAACTATTTAATGAATATTTAACTTTATGCAAAACAGCAATGGCTTTAGCTATCTTTCCTTTTATGTAATTTATGTGTGACTTCCTTGTAAAATCTTCATCAATCATAACTCCTAAAAATTGCGTTTCTTTTACCCTTTGAATGTCCTTTCCATCTATTTTTAATGACACATCATTTTTTTTACTCTGTCATTAAACAATATGAAATTTGTTTTATTAAGTGACAATCTGTTTATATCAAACCAGTATTTAACTTTTTCCAACTCTGTATTTATCACTTGTGCTACTTCCTGTATATCTGATCCAGAGTAAAATAATGTTGTATCGTCAGCAAATAAAATGCTACCAAGTACATTAGATACATTCACAAAATCATTGATATACAAAATAAACAGTTTGGGTCCAAGTGCCGACCCTTGTGGTACTCCACAAATAATATTACACAATTCTGATTTAGTATTATTTATCTGAACAAACTGTTTTCTATTTTCTAAGTAGCTTTTTACCCACTGATGTGCAATTCCTAATATTCCATATTGTTGTAACTTGTGAAGCAATCTTGAATGATCGATAACATCAAAAGCTTTTTTCAGGTCAATAAAAACACTTACAAAATAATCCTTATTATCTATTGCTGTTGATATTTTCTCTGTTAATTCCATAATTGCCATAGCTGTCAAATGTTTTGTTCTGAATCCATACTGAGCATTATTTAAAATATGATGTTTCTCAATGAATTTATCCAACCTTGTCACAAAAACTTTTTCCATAATTTTAGAAAACTGTGGAAGCAATGACGCTGGCCTATAATTTGAAACGTTATGTCTGTCTCCATTTTTATATAATGGGACTACCTTATATAAAAAAAATTCCTGTTGACAGAGACAGATTATAAATGTAAGTGAATGGTTCAATAATAGTTTCTATTATACTTTTTACAGTCATCATGTCTAAATCTTCATAGTCAGTTGAACTTTTGCTTACACAGTTTTTTACAATATTCCTTATTTCATCTTTTTCCACATTGTCAAGGAAAATACTATTGACCGTATTTACAATTGTATTTAATTTATCTTCTACTATTGGTTTATTTCCCACCAGACTTGATCCCACCTTTGAAAAATAATCAAACTCATTTACAACTTCTTTTATGTCATATATCTCTTTATTTTCCTTGACAAGGTAATTCGGAAAAGTTGATTTCACTCCATCACTTTCCATCACACTAGCCACTTGCACCATCATGCTACCCACTGATATAATAATAACCTCTTGGCCTTTTTCCAGTTGCTGGGGTCCACAGCACTCAAGTACATGCTTGCTATGTCATGTTTACGAAAGTGCACCACAAGTTCATAGTGTCATTAAGTGACATGCCCTCATAATGCAAGTAGTATACTTTGAATTTGCCTCAGTAATTGTTCAGCCCCCCCCCCCCCACCACCACCACCAACAAATGGAAAGAAAAGGCTCAGTCCGGATGGAACATTTCCCATTCCTCCCATAAAA